>NW_017728915.1:14267112-14313416 GCF_001723895.1 Crocodylus porosus
TGTGTGTGTGTGTGTGTGTGTGTGTGTGTGTGTGTATGTATATGTAAAAAATAGGGTTTATTGATTTGTAAACTTGTACATAGATTATATATATATATCTATATATATCTATATATATATCCTTACCCTTTAATGGTTTTGTTGTGATAATAAATCTGTATTTAGTTAAGTAACTGATTGACTGGATCTGACTCTATAAGGGACAGAGGTGGCCACTGAGCTGTTGTGTCCCTCCACAACACACTGCCTTGCCAATAATTCCCTCAATTAGAGAGGGAAGTACAAACCCGTGTACACCCGGGCTACATGAGTATCACTTCTGTTTGCCTACATTTGTCTAGCTTTTTTCATTTGTGTGGTTTGGGTTAAGTATCAAGAAACTGAAAGATACTGAACCTTACATTTTACATAAAATAAATGTAAATAAAGGTTGTATATTTGGTTAAAAAAATGTGGAAAAAAGTGAAGTGAAGGTGGATATGGGACCTGCAATAAAATTTTCCAAATGAAAACTGTTCTCATCTTGCCAAAGTGTTGCCCTTAAAAGCATAACAAAAGTAATTAATATATTAAAAATTGCATAGAAATAGCCAAGTACAGTGAAAAAAATGTAGTGAACTATGTATGTGCCTGGAGGAGAAAGTGGAACCCAGACATCCATTTTAACTCCAATCAAAATTGCTGAGGACTTTTTTTACATCCTTTTTATGCCCATTTCAATAGCCACTGGGCTAAATTATGTTTATACAGATTCAGGGCACAGTCTGTAAACCATCAATCATACCTCTAATCATAAATTGAATGTGTGAGTAAGACAATGGAATTACTTCTCTGACTAGGGGCTTACAGAACAGGGTCATGAGGTAGCATTCAGTTTTGTTATTACTACATTTAAGGTGCTTAGATTGCACAATATTCACCTACTAGTGCTTCCTAGGTTCTATCCAGAGATCTAATTAGTGCCTGAATTTGTAGTCTTTCTGTAAGAAAACTTTTTGAATTTATCATAAGTCAGTGTACTTTTATGTGTGCAAAGACTGTTGGATCAGGCTTTTACTGTATGCTAGACATGTTTCAGCTCAATGCCCTTCTCTTTTCTATATTTGAAACTGAAGCAATAAGAAGGTCATTGTTTTAAAAAAAATATTAAAAATTCATGATATGTTTTGGTTTCTCCCCTTCAGTTCCTGGAAGTAAATAATACTAATAGTATATTTTCAGCATGCCTCTAAGCAATTACTGTATATTATGTCAATACCAGCAGGTAGCATATAGTAAATCTGTGACTGAAGAAATATTGACCTGAAACAAACTTATTTTAATTGAGAAACAGTGAACTTTTTGTGCATTCTTACTGGTCTCAGATTCATAGTGTAACAAATCCTTAACTTCCTAAGATGGTATATAGAGAAATTCTAACATTGAGAATATATAGAGAACATTCTATTCTAAGCACTGAAGGAATAAATCAAACAGAATGACATTTTTACTAAATAAACAACTTGGTTGAAGATTGATGCTGTATAGTACAAGTGTGAAAATCCCACTTTAATTGTGAAGGGGAAAAAAGCATCCTCATTAGGAATAAAGATACCCCATCAGCTGCACATACAATAGAAGGAACTAGAATGGATAAATGTCAGTACTTAACCCAACTATACATTCACCAGAGGTGGTGACAGTAAATCATAAACTTCCATCATGACAACATATTGCTTTGCTTTTATTTAAATCAATGTAATAACTTTCACTGCATACTGTAATCTAATATGTTCACACATTTTCCAGTAAGCTAATTCTTTACTTTCTGATCTTTTATTCATTTAAATAGCAACATTTCCATTTACTTCAGTGGTGAAAAAGTCCTTTGCCCAATTCTTCAAATACTGATCTTCTTAAGAGTAACTAGAATAGCAGGGTGGTCAATGTGCTGATCACCTTGAAAAAGTTATAAACAAGTTATTTGTTCTGGATCTAATATTTATAAATAAGTCTGATGTTTACGAATCTGGTTACTGGCTTGGATTTCTCACTAGTGAAAACCCTCCCTCACACCCCACAAATGCTACACACAGACACCCTTCCACTACAATTTCTGCCACATATACACCACCCAACATACCCTATTACCTCCACACACAGCCACACCCCATCACAAACCCTATACTCCATCACACACACACACACACACACACACACACACACACACACCCATACCCCCTACACAATATACAAGACTAAGACTTTGTTTTTGAGTTAGTATGCAAATCACCTCTTTATACACTACGTGTAGAGGGCACTGAGGTGCCTGCTACTTGAAGAGCAGGAATGGCTGCCAGGTGCCGGTTGCCAGGGCAACCAGGAGGAGCTAGGGGCCCACACCTGTTGAGTCAGCTGACTGGAAGGGGCAGGGCTGACTTCTATAAAGCACAGGCTGGAGGCTGAGAGTGGGGTTCTTGGCTGGCAGCCAAGGAGAAGGAGGGCTGCCTGACTAAGCAAAAGGGAAAGGCCTGAACGTGAGCAGTCTGTTATGCTAGTGAAGGATGGAGCACCCACGGAGGGCAACTCAAAGGCAGTTAGCCAAGTGGTTTAGCTTTGTGTTATAGCCCAGGGGCTTGTGTTATTGTTTTGTTGTTGTTGTAAGACCAGAGGACCAGGTGAGGCTATAAGGGGATGAAGGAGGCCTCATAGGGGAACCACGTCAGTGTGGGAGCCCCAGCCCCAAGAGAGAGGGCAGTGTGAGAAGTCCCGAGAGAGAGGGCAATGGAAGAAGTCATCCAATAAGACCAAAGAACGTCTGGTACATCCGTGAAGCTTGGGGCGTGGTACAGGGGTGGTTGGAGCCACACAGAGCCCATAAGGCTGGGATGCACCTGAACCCCATTCCAGAATATAGGCCCAGTATAGGACAGGAGAACCGTGGCCAGGAAAACTAAAGGTAGCCTCCCTATAATTTACATAAGACCAAAGACATGGTGGGCAAGATTGCAAGGTGCAGATAGGCAGCTTGGCGTAGTATAGAGGGTAACTAAGGGGGAGCACAGCAATCCCGAGTTCCCGTCCTGTCACACTATGTAAACACAAATCATGACAAAAATGTTCTGCAATAAAATTAAAATTTTATAGTAGGTTTTTTACTTTTAGTGTTTGGGGTTTTTTTCTGGTTCTAAGATGGCAATCCCCTTACTCCCCCCAAAAGGAGTATTTCCAAGGGCAAGGGGAGAAACTTCTGGTGGCAAAGGTCAGGGGTTAGGGGTGGGACTTCTGGTCCTAAGGTGGTGACCAGGGGATGGAGCAACTGTCACGGGGCAGGGCTACTCATGCAGCCCTCAAAAGCTCACCAGACCTTAAGTGGCCCTCCAGCTGAAATAATTGCCTACCCCTGTCTTATTGTAAAGTTACTCACTACACAGTAAATGGATAATGTATTTTATTTTGTAAACCATAGTGAAGTGTGTACAAGTTTCCCACACTTCATGCAGTAGTGTTCCAGAAAAATGGCACATCATTCAAATATGCATAAAGGGAAGTCACTTTACAATGAAACAGATAAGGAAATGTTCCAAGACCTTGACTGTACTGGCCCCTAGACCCACTTTTACAAGACAATTTTGGTACTCGCCAACAGCAGACAGTACACACAAGCACAGGTGGTGGTGAATGCTTATTGATGGACCAAGGAGAGGGGTAGGAGATAAGCTAGTGAGATGCTTAGAAGCCATAATGGGGATGGCAACTACAGAAACATGTGACACAGATAATGAGTGAGGAGCACAGATCCACATAGGAGACAATATTTCGGTGTGCATCACTCCCACAGTGCACCACACAAAGCAGCTGACTGCGAGCTTCCACCATACCCATTGCATAAAAGTGAATTTACCTCACATATTACAAAGTTTTGGTATAAAAAGGTCATTGTATAAGAGTGAATTCGCGCCTACAAAACCCACATAAAGTAAGAGAAGCGTGTATAATGAAAAGGGCAATCCTTAAAATAAAGAAAATGTATTTTTAATGATTGTTTAAATGGCTTACTTATTGCATTGTAAAGACTTTATTAGCTATAAAGTATATGTATATTAGTATTATCTATAGATAATTTATAAATATATTACATTTTGTAGCTTATTGACAAAGAAACTTTAATCTAAAGTTTTACTTAACAAACATACAAAATTATATTTAAGTATTGTATACTTTATTGGATTCCCATATGATGCCAATAGAACCACTGTAGATATTAAACAGGTAATAAAATGTTATTGTAAATTGTGTTTCTTAGTTTTACATCAGTTTTATGAAATATTAATTTGACTAAACTAGAAGAAAAAGCACAATAAAAACCAAGGCATTTTTTGAAGTATTTCTGTTTATTATGTTGCATTTTACAACATGTTCTTTAGTGAAACAACTTAATACATTAGGAAAAGATGGAGAGTAATATTATTTCTTCATAATACTAAAACTCACATTTCCTTTTATTTGGAAAATAAATTCTCAGACAGTATAAGTCAGCATATAATAATGAAACTATCTTTGATATAAGAATGTGCAGAATTATACGTATAGTAAGACCTCTATAATCTTAACATTACAGAAGTGATGTGGGGGATGACATATTGTATCATCTTATACAAGATGTATCTTATAATAACACTCCATCTTCAAATTATTGTGGCTAGTTCATAAACTATCAAAAACAGATTTTTCCCAGATACTGTAAACCAGGGGTGGGCGATTATTTCAGGTGGAGGGCCGCTTACCAAGTTGTGGCCCTGCCCCCTGGTCACCATCTTGGGACCAATGTCCCAATGTCTTCAGACCAATTTCCCAGGGCCAGCACTGGTGGGGCCCAAAGCAGGGTGCAGGCTGGCAGGGAGGGGGGGAGCAGTCCCAGCTCCACAGACCCCCTGCCAGCCAGGACCCTGTACTCCTGCTGCCCTGCTCTGAGCCCTGCTGGCACTGGCCCTGCGACATGGGTGCAGGTCCTGCTTCTGCTGGCTCCTTGCCCACTCACTCCCAGTGCCTCCCCAACCCCATGGTACAGGCAGGGGGCAGCGCACAGCCCCTAACCCCTGCTTGCCCACAGGGAAGGAGCTGGTGCGGAACGGGGGGGAAAGGCAGCCCCTTGCCTGCCCTGTGGCCCACACTGGAGCTCATGTGCTAGGCAGCAACAGCAAACACTGCCCAGCACGGCAAGCGGGGGGGGGGAGGTGCAGCTGCTGACACCATGGCACAGCCCTGATGGGCAAGCCTGGAGCAGGAGTGGGGCCCAGGTTGGCAGCCAGGGCAGGTTACAAGCTGGTGCTGAGTGAAGGAGGGGGAAGTGGTCCCTTTCCTGCCCCATGGCCAGTGCTCCATGCTGCAGCCACTCACAGCCTGCCTGGGGCTGCGAGTGCCTGCTCCGGACAGCCCCGCGTGGGCTGCAAGTGGCTGCAGCAGGGAGCTCCAGCCAAAGGGCAGGGGAGGGGCTGCTTTTCCCTTCACTCTGCACCAGCTCCCTCCCTGCCCTTCCCCCCACACTTACCTGAGCTTCCCGCGCCAAGGCAGCTGGGCAGCCACATGGTCCCAGGCCAGAAGATTCTGCTGTAGCTTCCGGCTGGGGAGATGAGGCCTGGTGGGCCCTGCTGTTGAAGGAACCCTCCAGGGATTCCCCTGGCTCCTACTGCCCTTGGTTCCTGTCATTTTTCCAATCAGAACTTCTACTGTGAGCTGAACATATATACCAGAAATGTATTTTGCCAAAAATATATACCAGAAGAAATCCCAACCCCATTTAAGTCAGTGATAAAACTATCACTGACTTCAATAAAATAAAGGTTTCACCAAGATATTTCTTAAAATGGCAGCAATTTTCATTATGTTAGATGTATTTTATTTTTTTAAATAAAAAGAAAGCTCAATAATATTAACACGTTAATCACACAAGGTTTGAATCAAGGTACCATATTATTCAACTTATTAAACCTTTAATAAGGTTCTTTCTCTGTAAAAGAAAGTGGCTTTAAAATCTACTGCAAATACACTGCAGCTTAATGAACACTGTAAGCTTTGAAACATCAATATTTATATATTTACATATATACATATAATATATCTGAAAAGCATGAAAAGATTTAATATATACAGTAGCACTTGATTTTGCTGTTTATCACTTCAGGTCATTGTCCTCCCCTTAAAAATTGCTCCTTATCTACACCAGAAGATATGAAATAAGCATGGCATATTAATTTGTCAGATTATCTGGGATGTTTGTGTTGAATCAGTAGAGTATTTGAGTAATATTCTTTTTCCAGATCAGCATAACTAGACAAGGTTTTTGTTCTTACCCTCTGTGCAGCAAGCTGTACAGATCTTGGAAGGAGGAGCAAAAGTTGTAAGGCGAAAAAGTTCAGAAGATTCTTCAAAAACCCTGTCGCACCAGGTGGTGTGATAGGTGTGATGCCCAAGGATTGTTGTGGTGCCCCTGGTAACAATCCAATCCTGTCAGGACCTTGCTACCACTTCCCAAGGTCTCGCCCGTTTCCTTTTCTGCCACTCCTTGTTGTTGAGAGTAATGAGGGGACACTGCCCTTGGAGGCAGGTAAACCTAGGTGCTCTCTCTCTCTCTCTCTCTCTCCGTTCCTTAGACCCTGTGGATATTTTTACGTGTGTTTTAGGACATGGCACCAGATGCTTTAATTAGTGAGCCATATTAATTAAAAGCACCTGCACATCACATGTATCAGTGTCCCCGCGCTTCCCCACACTGAAAAAATAGTGGCAGAGTGCTTTGAACTAAAGCTTATCAAACATGTTTTATTTCAAAGTGCCCAGCTGCCATTTTTTTAATGTGGGAATTGAGTGTGGACACTGATACACTGGACACAGAAGGCTGCCAGAGTGCATCAATTTCCATGTTCCACCAGACCTGATTAATCCAGCACATTGGAGCAAGTTCCCTGCACATCTACAGGAGCCCTATGTGCTTTAAGGGCTAAATTTGTGGCCTCCTTCCACCCCTACAGCTGTGCCCATACCTCACAGGTGTCACTTTTGATCCCTTGTTAGGCCTCAGATTCCCTAGTTTTAGCCTAAAAGTTGTCTCTGGCTATTGACTGATGGCCAAGGCCCACTGGCTAATGGCCTAGGCCTTTTCAATCTCCATAGCCTTCACTGTGCCTCTAGTTTCCAGGCCCCTTTGGCTCTCCCTTGTCCTGTTCCAGCCACATTGGTGTCCCTGCCCAGGGCACGGCTATTCGTGGATTAGCCCAGTTCTCCCAGGCATCTTAGGTCCAGGGCAAGGCTTCTTTTGGCTCTGCCTCCCTCTGTAGTGTTTGGGTTTCAGACCCACACAGCCCACTGGTTTTTGAACCTTGCTGGGTGCCACTATAGCACCCTTGTGGCCTCCAATCCTCCAACCCCTTATAGCCACACTGGTCCTCTGGTTATAAGCAAACATACAATAGCTCAACTAAAACACATGGACACTGCCCTCACCAAGCTAACATTCTCCAAGCCATAACCCCTGGGCTACATGGTTAGCCTTGTTTCCCAGGTGTTGCAGGGCACTAAGGTGCCTGCTCTTCTTAGAGCAGAGATTGGCCAGGAAGGGAACACAAAGAGCCAGATAAGAGCCCAGGTGCATGTTGCCATGACAACTGGCTAATGAGGGAATTGGCCACAACTGCACCTGGTTAGCTGGCTGGAAGAGCCAGGGTCCTAGGCCCATATAAACCATGGGGCTGGGACCAGGCAGTTCAGTTTCCTGCCAGCAGCCAAAGGAGAAGGAGTCTTTGGGAAGGAAGGGCTCAGAGATGCTATATCCATTGGATATGCCACCCGTAGGGCTAATAGGGCACCAGGAGCCCATATGGTACCCTTGCTTACAGGCACCCAGTATTAGAGAAGAGGTTTAACACTTTTAAAGGGGCAGAGCATGCCCTGAACTTTGTGTTATGTTATAGCCTTGGCACTCAGGTTTGATTGCTGTTTGTTTGCTGTCTGATAACACCAGTGGTTTGGGTGAGGCTATTTGGGGAAGAAAGAGGCCTCATTGGGGGTGCACTACAGTGTGGGGACTCCAGTGCTGAGAGGTGCAGCAACAGGACTGCAGAGAGCCCAGCACTGAGGGGCACAGTGACAGTGCTGCAGAGAACCCAGTGAGGACAAGGGGCCAGATTATAATGAGGCCTAGGCAGGACAACACTAGTACCATCTGCAAGGCTTGGGGCATGGTAAAGGGGAGGTTGGAGCCAGGCATATAGCCCATAAGGCTGTGAGACTCAGGAACCATCCACCATAATGTGGGACACCAAGGGCTTTACGTACCACAGGGTTCTGTAAGATCCAGCCAGACCATGTCTAAACCCAAAGATCAAGGGCAGCCTCCCTATATCAATTATTCCAACAAGACGTGGTGGGTGAGATAGAGGGTGCCTGTAGGGCAAGACTGGCATGGTTAAGGTTAACATGGCCACCTCTAGGGACCTTACCGTGCTACACCAGGGCACCACTTCCACACAGTCAGCTTCCCCAGTAGAGCTTGACTACCTGCTTCAGCTCTAGGATGCGGTTTGTGTGCTGGGGAGTCCCTCCTCCCTTCCAATCACCTGTTTTCCCCACAGCAATGGATGAGGTCTTTAATCTTCTAACTGAAGGGCAGCTGGCATTCTTGCTGCTCCATCCTCTTAAAGTGATTGGAGTTTCTGGTTCCCTCATGTAGGTTCCTTCTGCCTCAACCATGTGCTTCAATCTCCATTTCTTTCACAAGGGTTTCTCCCAGTCCTCTCCTGGGGTCAGTTAAAACATACAAAGTCAACTTAAAATAAGTGACTTAACTAAGTCGACTTAACTAAGTAGACTTAAATTAAGCCATGTCAGAACATACACATGCAGCTATCTTGTGAGCAAAGTCAGCTTAACTAATGCAACTTAAGATAATACATCTTGGAAGTGTATTATCTTGCACCACATTTAAGTTGACTCTGTTCCACATACTTATGTGCACTCTGACAGTTAAATCAACTTAAAAATGCTAAATCAGACTAACTGTCAGAAAGTTAGTACACGTATATGCACGCCTGGAGACCATCTGATAAAGCTCTTCTCTGCCTGGGGCCTGCTTTAGCACACGGTCCACATGCTCTGATTAAGTTCTTCTCTTCCTCCCTTGTCTGAGTAACAGAGCTTAGATACCCTGTTATAGATGGAGAGCTAACTGCAGCTGCAGCAGCTGCAGAAATAATTCTCTAAAAGTAGAGCCAAATTAAGTTTTAAGCACTGTAGGAGAAGGAGATGCCAAAGAAGAAGCAAACTAGGACCATGATACCAAGTTATGACAATTCCCAAATAAGTGCCGGGAGCAGGATATTAAGTTGAATGCAGGCAAACTATGAAGCTGAGAACTCCTTTACATTAAAAAAAAGTCACTTGAAATATGAGGCACTACTTTTAGACCTTGAGAAATTCAGAGCAATTAATGGAAAGTCCAGACCAAAGGATGTGAATGGAGTGCTGTGGGATGGCCAGCTATCTTTCCAGAGTCTGCATACTCAACAAAAGTCTGTTAACCCCATAGGCAATTAACAAATAATAATGCATCATGGGAATGCTTAGAGACCTGGGACAATGTGGCAGGGCACCTTTGGGTGCTTGCCACTTTAAGGGCAGAATCAGGCAGCTACCAGGTGCCTGATGGCAGCAGCCATTTTGAGGACAAGGGATATAAAGTCTGCAGTTTGCTGCTGCCAGCCCATGCAGAAACATTGCCTAGCTGAGCTGCAGCAGGAACGTCTTGAAGGTAAGAGCAGTAGGTTCTTAGTCCTGGGCATGACCTAAAAATGCACCCTACCAGGGAAGGGTGGCCTGGTGGGCTCCAAGTGGCATGGGAGCCCCACAACAAATGCCAGGCCAGTTACCTCTCCAGTGAAAGGTGAGGAGGTGTGCCTTAACCCCAGTTATGGAGGCAGTTTGGGAGTAGTGGGGCCAGGCATGGCAAACAGAGTGCCACCTGAGCCCAGCAGGTATACGAGATATTGGAGACCCCAGAGCAGGTAGCATGAGGAGCGTAGAGTGTGGCCCTGCATGGAGTAGGGCTGAATGGGAGTAGACCTGAAGGACTGTGCATGAGGAGGGGCTGAGAAGGCCTGAATAATGAGTAGGCCTGAAGGGCAGTCCCAGGGGTGTGTTGAGTAGGGCCAAGCTGAGAGTAAGCCTGAAGGGCAATGCAAGGGTCAGGCCCATGGGTAGTTGCTGAGAAGGCCCTAGGGTGAGACATGGTGTAGAGGCCCTAGAGGAGGTGTAGTAGGAACCCCATGAGTGGGGAAGAGGCCAAGGCATGGTTGTGTGCACCTGAGGCCGTAGTTGGGCTAGAGGCTGAGTAGGGGGCTCAGCCAGAGAGTTAGGGGTGAGTCCTCACCCCGGTAAGTCCTCTGCTGCAAGGAAGCCAAGAGTGGGCTAAAAGAAAGACCTGAAGGGTAAGCACAATGATCTGCTGCTCTAGGGAGAGAGGAAGAGTCCTTGCGAGAGCCTGAAGCACCAGTCATGGTGTAGGTTATGATTACATCATGTGGATGCCATCTGCAAAGCATGGGCTGCAGTGTAGGGGAGTTTTGGAGCCACAGATAACACCTCCTGGCATTGGGGTGGGGAATGGGCAGCTTCCCGTGTTATACCATCACTTTATGGAAACAACAAAGTCATGGCATGTGAGACTGGGCAAACAGCCCTGGAGAGATGGGTGGGCGGACTGGCATGAGACCTGGCCCTGAACATGCCCCCCATCACAGACAGGCATTAGAAAGAGTAAAGAAATGCATAAGGTTCTACAACCCTGCGAAGTTTATATAGCTGCTAACTTAATGCCTCAAGAAAAAGGATAGGAGCAACACTCATGCAAAGTTATCATTTCACAGTATTTCCAAGTAACCCTTAAGAGACATTGAAGCAGAATATGTTCATGTAGAAAGGAGCTACCATCTGTGCTCTTCAGAATGCAGCAATTCCATCAGTTCATTTTTCAGCACAGGGCAGATATGTGGTCTAGCAGAAATCATCACAAAGCAGCCACTGCTGTGTGCACCCAAGCTGCTACAAACCATGTTGCTGAGACTCCAACACTATGTGTGGCAATAAGAATATTACCCAGGAAAGGCTGTATTAGTAGCAGCTGCACTGAGGACAGTCCTTGCAAAGTTTAAATAACATGAAACATTTGAATGGGGAGGTAGGACTAGATGACTGCTTGAGGTCCCTTCCAGCTCTGTTTTTCTATGATTCTGTATCATTTTATTCTCTTCATTGTTGACACTGCCTGCTTCCTGCTGTAACTTCATGTGTGGGTATGATACAGGATAGAGAGTGGTGATGGGTACTGAACATCTGTATTACATTTTATGATTTCACAGCATTTAAAAAAATATTCATATATGGGGAGAATCGTTATCCATCTTGTTCACTTACATTTTCACTTACCCGTAGCAAATTAACCCTTATGCGAAAAAGGGTCAGCTCTTCAGCCAGGGCCCAGGAACATTTGCACCAACTACAACAGGGCTTTATTTTCTTTAATTTATCCACTCATCAGGACAGACTTCTATATTTTTTTTATGACTCTTCAAAAACTTAATTTGGCCATATATACATCCCTCTTATGTTTGGCTGTCTTGCTTCATGTTCCTGAATTTGCTTTATGTCTGTTTGAATACTTGTAGGAACTGGATATGAAATGTGATACTTGTAGATTAATTAGTAAGTTTCAAGTTTTGTACAGTTACCATCTAATGGACAGAACTCCTCTGTTTACTCCTGGGAGGGATCTAATTAAGTTCTTATGTTAGTGCCGATTGCTTCAGTGTCAAAGTCTCTATATTACTGGTGAGTTGCCTCCGCTAAGCATTCACTAAGTGTTCACTCTGCAATATACATTTTGTTTTTTTTAGGTAAAGAAAGAAAAGGCAACAGCAGTTTCAATGACTGTTTATTCTAAATGACAAAGGAGTCGGTTATTAAGAAACAGGTTTATATTATTAGATAATTTTTCTCTACACAATTGGTTTCTTTATATACTATGCTACTCCAGATGTAACTTTTTGTTTATCTTACAGGTTTTGCCATTTAAAAAAAAAATCAAGATTGGAAGAATTTTACAATACAGATTCTTTCAAACAAATGTAGGCAGGCAAGTTAGGAGGGGAAAAAAAGCAACATTAGCCTTCTTGATTGTTTCATTTACCATTTTAAAAGCATTTTTTCCTTTTACTGGATTCTTTCTATTAGAAGTTTCAGAGAAAATATCCCTGAGTTCCTTTTTAACTGAAGAAAAGAAAAACATAGCTCTCTGAAAAATCAAATCATGACAGTAGAGGACCAGATGCTATAGCCTTATAAATTAAAAAGGCATTATATATAGCCAGCTGTACCATATAAACTCAGATATTTTATACCGTGTCATGGTGTTCTGTGTATCCTCATTTGTTTTCAACATCTGCTCGGACCTGTCCATACCTCCCATATATTAGTTATAATTAATCATATAACAGAACATATTTATATGTTTATGAGGTGTGACCCAATAAGAAAGCTATTATAATGTACTTAATATGTGTGTTGTAGAGGGAAAACTGCATTCTATTATTTTGGTTGCTAATGAATATAAAATGCTTTATGTTCTTGTTTATCCTTAGAAATTCCAGGGGCTATGATGCAAACCCTCCCCCTGTCCCCCCCAAAAAACCAAAACAAACCAACAACAACAAAACCCCAATATTTTTATTAAATGCTATTAACCAAAGTATTAGTTTAACAAGTATTAACAGGAGCTATAAATACTTAAATACTAATTTAGTTCCAGAATATCATCTTGCTAGTGTAGGAAACAGATATAAAGTGTGCTGTATTGAGGCAGTTCTACATACTGTAGATTAGATTGTTGTCCTCTTGCTTTGTAAATATTTTTGTTTTGATCTATTTAAACCATATTGCTTAGATTGTCATCAAGTATATTTCAAAGTAATGTAATGTATGAAGATAAGCTCTTCAGGGAAGGGGTATATAGGTCAACTGGGGGCTCCTTTGTGCTACTATAATACAAAAAGTAAATGCCTACGTTAGAAACCATGAGGTGTAACTTAACGTCACTAAGAGTAGACATCTGTAGAAATCCAAGTCTCATGCTGAGACTTTGTATAAAGCAAACTGGAGTATCCACTGAGGAGCTTTGCTGCATCAAGAATCAGATTTCCAGTAGAGACATGCTATTGTATGCAAAATTCTTAGGGTAAAAAAATTGCTGACAATTTTGGATAGTTGAATTAGTGATTTATTGCATTGCCATGCATTTAATTAAAATGAATTTCCTGTATTCCTTGTATACAGTTGGGATTGCCATACTCAGACATGTGTATTGCTCCCATCTAATCAATGATAACTTGAATGTGAACATCCAAAGATAGATAGCTCCAATGGAGCTATGTGAATTTACATCAGATGAGTTTCTGGACCAGTAATGTTAAAGGAATCAATCCAAACCTCTCTGTTATCAATGGAAAATCTCCCATTGCCTTCAGTTTTCCTACTGAATTAAATGGGCTTTGGTCCAGACCAGAAGGTCAGTTTAATTAACACGAGTGTGTCCCTTTATCTGCCCTAATGCACTGAATATAGCACTATCTACTTGTATCTCCCTGGCACTTATACAATTATGAGTTTTGGAAACACATGTATCAGTCTAAAACTTTGCTCTCAAAAGTGTGAACTGAATATACCTGGTGACCATAAGAAACTTAAAACTGATTGTATTAGGCTGTCCAACATAGTGTCACTGATTAATAATGATTGTGTTCATAATAACCATGCAAATGTAAACTATTCATTTATTTCAAATATATGTGAACTGGGGGAATGATATCTCATATAATCTAGTGTTAGTCTATTCCCTGAATCATAAAAATTAATTTGTCTAATTAATGATATTAGTCCTTTTATACATGCATAATTCATATTAATTGATAGGTCTGCCTAAAAAGAATACCTTTTGGAAGAAAAATGATCCCATTAGTGTAAGTTTAATCCAAATCAGGGCTGACAAAGCATGGTGCTTTCAAGGCTTATCTCCAGCTTTGTTAATTGTCATAAGCATTCTAAATTGATTATTCTTACATTAGCATGGGACATTTCATTCATCAATGCTTTGCTGTAAAGGAAATTTGTCTAATGGATTTGGGTAGCAGCACTAAATAAGTGTGTTGGTCCATTTTTCCACTGTAGCTAGAGGGGTATTCAAAGCATATTAATTCACTAATGCTGAAAAAATTAACAGCTAAAATATATAGAAATATCATACAAAATTAGATTTCTGACATTGAATAATTTTTGTGATATTCATTTCAATAGTAATTGAGTGTATGCACTAACAATTTTATTGCTTTTCAGTTTCACAGATACCTTGATAAACAGCCAATGTTAATATTTCTTATGAGTGATGTTGCTGTACCATCCAGGGCCACAGGGGCACAAAGTATAGGATAAATTAGTTAAATATGCATTTTAAGGAGCTGCTTGAAGGAACAAAAATTATAATGTAGCCAAGCTATATAATGTACAGCCCCGTAGTTAGAATTTTAATAATTCATTTGCAGACGATCAAGTTTACTGTTGGTCAACCCCAGGACTCCAGAAATGGATTAAGCCAAAAATGGAATCAAAGTGGGTTTTAAATTTTGTATTCTTTTTTCTGTCTTTTAGGATACAAAAATGCATTTTAAATTTATTCATACACAGAGGAAATACAAACCAATCCATACAGATTCATTTGGTTTTGGTGCAGAAATGTACCTTTTGTACAGAATTGTTCATTTTCAAACATTATGCTCTATTAGCCTTGTTGGTAAATGGAGTATATCTCACATGTATTTTTCTGATCCTCTGGGGTGCTCACCTGATTTTTGCTTGTCTTGCACGCTCTCTGGCATTTTGTTAATCACTGGAAGTCACAGTGGAATCAAATCTGTAACAATGCCAAGAATACCAGGAAGCTTTTCAGGGTATTTTGCACTTGGAGGCATGGGTCATAAAATGAAGTACCATGGGAGATCAGAAGTTGGTCAATAGAAAGTGAAAAATTATTTGCTTGCCCCAGTTGTCTGTCTCTCTCTCTCTCTCTCTCTCTCTCTCTGTTTTCCCCCAGGTGTGTCCAGAGGAGTTTGAGATGCTGCTACATGCACACTAGCAACAAAAAAGCATCTCCTGCACTGCATATTTGCAGCGCAGGCTCAAAATTTGATGCATCAAAATAAAATCTGGGGGAAAGAAATGGGGCATGGTAAGGTTTCCAACCATGTCCTGAGGCAACCAAAGTCTCAGATCCTCCGCAGAGACACTCTGGTAGCTGGCCAGAGTGTTTCTATGGCTGCCCCTTGCCCCAGTGCTTCAGCATGCTTCAGCACATGCAGGGTAAGGAATGCTGCAGGCTGCAGCAACCTGGACCTGGGCTCTGTCCCCAGATAAATAGGGACTGGGGGTGGGAGGGACTAGAGCGGGAGCTGTGTAGGTAGGGGGGGCTGCAGGAGAGGGGAATTGTGGGGGAAGGGGCTGCTTGGGAGGGGAGGATCCTCCTTCTGCTCCCCAACAAAGCCCCCTCTGCATGCCCCCCTGCTGAGGCTTCAGCCACCCTGCATGGCCCCCCTTCTGGCTACAGCCCCGCCACAAGACTTACCCACCTGCAGGGCCCACTACTTACCGGGTTGCTGCAGGCTGCAGTGTTGAAGAGTGAATTTGGGATTTTTTTAATCAGAAATTTTGCAGAATACCAGAATTCCTGCTAGTGAGGCAGGTGGTGGGATCCATGCAGAGAAGCCTCCTCGGGGCTTGCACTCAGGACGCAGCTGAAGATGCCTGACCTCCAGGCCACTTGGGGCCAGGAGGACATGCTTTGACAGTTCAAAATAGGCCACCACACTGAGAACATCTTCCAGATGATAGCTGCCCAGATGGCATGGTGGAGGCAAACTTGGCAGTAGTGCTGCACAGAGGACAGCTATGCAACCACATCCCACTGGCAGCTGGTCCAGAGGTGCTGATGCCTCTGCTGCAGCCATACAGTTGCCACCTAGGTTTGGGGCCACATGCTGTTGCAGGCAGTAGCAGGTCACAGCTAGGCAGCAGCCTCCACTGCCAGATTACTGCAGTGGGTAGAGGGGGCACATCACTCCAGGTTAGGACTGCTTCAGTGGTCCAGCTGGCCCAAAGGCTCATGTGCCAAGATACCTCAGAAGCTCCAGTCTATCTGTAACATTCAAATACCATGGGCCCTAAGGCCCACCCGGCTAACTGGTAGCCCCTATTTTATGAGGGCTAACAGGTGAAAGCTACAACAAAATACTTGGGACAACAAAGGCAAAAAACAGGACAGGAGTGATGGTCAAAGGGTCAAAATGTGAAAATGAGTGTGCCTGAGGGGGATACCAAGCAAAGCCCCTCAGCCACACCCACCGGTCCTCAAGGGCATCCAGGGAGCCAGTGGATGCTTCCCACTGGTGTTCTGCCTGGAAATGTGTACAGACAAGTGAGAAGAAAGTGGTTCTGCAGTCTCTGGCCACCTTCCAGGCCAGAGCCTCCCTCCTGATCAAGTACAGGGCCCACTTGGCCAGGACAAGGAGGAGGTTGACCAGGAAGTCCTGGGTCTTGGTGGGTCTGTGAATGGGCAGCCAAAAATAAAATGGTGGAGGGTGAAATTCAACCAGAACCTCAGAAGGAGATTCTGGAACTGGAGAGGCTGCAGCCTAGAACATTTGAGGGTCATATGCACCAGGGTCTCCTTCTGCCCGCAGCTGCTCACCAGGGCAGGTTTTTTATATTGCTGGGGCCAGCACAAGCCAGGTTTTATACAGCCTTTAGCTCCCCCTGGCTGCAGATCTGGAAGGAGCTGGGAAGGATTATTTTGCCCCAAGTGACACAACTTATCCCACACCAAAGTGCATGTCCAGGCATGTGCACTGAGGCAAAAATTCCTGGCTCAAATTTGTACCAGTCCTATTTGAGCTGCTGCAAGTGCACATTCCTGCATGTGTGGATGTATCCTCTATCTCTCTTACCTTGTTAGCCTGTTTGGCCAATGGCAGTTAAGCAATTCATAAACAGGGCTTTTCTTGGCCTCTGTCAATTCAGTGATGGAGGGCCCATGATACACTTGTAAATGATTTTCCACATCCCTATTCACTTCCTTACTGGCCAGAGGGAATAGCCCCCTGAATTTTTATGAGAGTCTGAATTGATTATACTTAGTGTTGTTTTATGGGTGTATGTGTTTCTCATAGCTTACTGTTCATGTGGTGGTGGTGTAGGGTTTTCTTGGAGGGGAGTGGTGGAATAATATATTAACCCACCCCCCCAAACTTTTCTTTGTATTGCATAACTGGAATGAGGAATATAGGTATCACACAGTTGCTTAGGCTGTTTCCTACAACCTATAAACAAAACTAGAGATGTTTTATCTCCTGCATGCATGTACTGAATGCTCCGTTAAGATGAAACACAGGTATTTTGGGGAAGACTTCATTCTTGTTATTGATTTTTGGATGGACAGTGAGGGTTCGCTATATTGTAGTAGAACACTTCTGAAACTTTGGTAGAAGTCCAGCTGGCACAAAGGATAGGAATGGCACAGTTGTGCAGAATGGGTCAGATCCTCAGGTAAACTGGCTCATTCCAAGAAGAACGTTGAAATTAAAGACCAAGCCATGATTTTCATTCAATAATAGTATCCAGGATGCTATTTGCACTAAATGGTTTAAAATATTCATGAGTCGTCCTGCTTGGGAAACACCAAGGCATTAACATTTGGTAAGGACTGCCTGCCTGTTCAGTTTTGTTTTAACCTTATTTTCTTAACAGGTGTGGACTTTGTACATCTCTTTATGAGCCACCAACAAAAACAGGCTATGTTGTTCTCAGTTTTAGAAGCAAAGTCCTCAATATTTAATTTGAAACACACAGTTTAATATTGTAAATGTAGCCCCCTCATAGCACACTTAGAATCCATTAAATCCACTTACATTTACTTACTGACTGTTACTGAATTACTAATACGTTCTCTAAATTTATTTGCATATTACCTTTGATTTCAGCCTAGTCCAGATTTCCATCAGAATGCTAACGTGCAATTGTAACTGAAGCTGTTATAGGATTGCACCTTCAAGTTTATATCCATTCCTGTGGTATTAAAAAAATCCCTTTGTTCCAATAATGACTGTTTTTTTTCACATCCATTTTTAATCCTTGTGCCAAACATTCTCCATAGGGTTCATATTTCAGTGAGAAAGGAACACTTCCTAAAGTTGTTCAGTTTGGTTTACAGTAGACAATGTTTGGGAAAGACAGAGATATTCCATATCCCACAACTAAAATATACCAGATGTGCAGCTTTATTCTGGTTAAAGAAAAGATCAGAAAAAACATATAATATTCTTTGTTTCCTAAAAGTAATTTAATATTGCTTTCAACAGAGAATACGATACTCTAATTTTATACAGTAAAAATAGAAAAGCTATATATGAGATAAAGAAGAAAATGAAAACAAATAACTGGAGTTTAAAATCCAATAAAATTCAAAAAATAACTTCATATTTGATATTAGTTTAATACATATTTCCAGGTCATGCAAAAATTAATTATTGTTCAGGCAATGTCATTTACCAGTGCTTGCCTTGAGGATTTTGCTCAGTTTGGCATATGAGTCTGTAATTTGTATTATTTTAAAACAAATGGAACTAGCAGATTTCATAGTCATTCAAAGCAGCATTATTAGGTTCCAGTGTGCTGCTCATATGCTCTGAGTTGAATGATAAAAGCCAAAGGGGTAGTTTTTCTCATTAAAACACAACAGTGAAATGAGATATTCCCGTCTTCTACCTATACTGCATAAGCAGCAGAATACAATATTTCCTCCAAATGCTTTGTTTGTTAGGGAGTTTCCTGTAAGTTTGATTATTTAAGAGACAGGAGACAAGGGGAGGAGTTAAACTAGCTGGAAGAGTATTAATGACATTATATTATTTATCTTGGAGATGGTTTCAAGAGGATAAGTTTTCCCAGGCTGACTGAGAGAGACTTGTGAGATTCCTGCAACTCTGATGATGAGACACAGTGGTTATTGCTGTAGCTTAGAATGGAAAAGAAGCTATTTT
Source organism: Crocodylus porosus (assembly GCF_001723895.1). Taxonomy (NCBI): domain Eukaryota; kingdom Metazoa; phylum Chordata; order Crocodylia; family Crocodylidae; genus Crocodylus; species Crocodylus porosus. Next base: position 14,286,279 of record NW_017728915.1, read on the forward strand.
TTACCTCTTAAAGTAAAAGAAACCACATTTGCTCCTTGTCTTTTTCTACAAACAAGTTTTAAGTTAAAAACTGGGTTCTGACTTAGTTTTGCTCTGCTAATACCTAAGGCTGTAGATTCTGGACATGAAGTTCTTCTTGTTATAAACTGAAATCTATGAGCCCCTAACAACTATGAAACTGAAACTATCGTTTCTGATTCAATATTGGATGTTGTTGAGATCTAGATTTCTGTTTCAGGTTCATGATCAATATAATGGCAATGACAATATTTAAGCAGTTGTGAAGTAAATACCAACAAAGTGTTCAGATTATACTTTTTTCTGAGACTGGTTATTCATACAGTAAGGCTGAAATCATCCCATGAGATCCTTATTCCACAATGAATTGGTGAGGTTTTACTGAAGACATGATCCTAGTTGATTGCATGCCCAAATGCTTATTTCATCCCATACATTTAATAGATTATGGGTAACAGGGGGCCTTCCTGGGGCCGGTCTGATGTTGGCTTGCCCACCTGTTTCTGAGCCAAACGCCTGCCTCTCTTTCCTGCCACACATTGATGATAAATGATTATGATGTTACTCAGGCAAAAGGCTGCCTACTTAAGACCCCGATGACTACGGGTGATATCCCCAGCTTCGAACCTTCCCCTACACTGGGGCCCATGGCTCACACATGGCATCCTAGGCAGCTAAGCTCACCTGTAATTCTTCTCTCTCTCAAGCTGTGGTCCCCTTTCTGGGGCCTCTGGCTCCCCCTTAGGCCCTGACCCCACCCGCAGGCCAGTCAGAATCCCAAAACTCTTGCTCTAGGCATCCCTCATGGTGGGCCCGTAGCAGTAGCTTGCCTTCTCTCCCTCACAAGTCCACTGGATCAAACTGAGCTTCAGCCTCCCAAGGATCTCCCAGACCAGGGCTTTCCCCAGCCAGGACTGTGTGGGGGCTGGAGGTTATCAGGCACCCCCTACCTGCCTACCTGTCACCAGGGAGGTTCATGGTCCTGGCATTTCCTGGAGCTACCACGCTACTGGCAATCCCACCAGGCCTCCCTACTCTGACAGGGTACAGCTTTAGGTCATGCCCAGGACCTGGGGCCTCCTCCATCCCCATAGCCCCAGCCCATATACCTCCAAGTTGTTCCTGGCCCAAGGAGCTCAGCAGATATGTTTTTCCACTTCTGGTTAGTCTTAAAATGCCCCCCTCCCCTCTTTAGCAGAGCATTAAATGGTCACCCTCATCAGGCACCTGCCATCTCCCTGGCCTATCCCTTAAAGTGGCAGGCACCAACAGTGCTCTGCCATAGTGGGCCACGGAAGGAGTCTTTCATAAGATTAATTAAAGATATAATCAATAGGGAATTATCTATGATGTGACTGATTTCACACAACTGTCAATGAACCCACAGGCTTAAATGCAAATTTACCATTCATGAGTGTGTGGAGTTAGAAAATAATCTGGTAGATTTCAACCAATGAACAGATGCAACTTTGGCATGAAATATTATTTATGAAAAGCTATTGGTTTACATGGAGTTCCATCACATGCTGTTCATGGGATTTTGGTGTCAGTTCCCATTAGATTTGTGTTACTATCAAGATGTGGCACGTGACAGCATTACATCTGAGTGAACAGACAGTGGTGTTCCTGAATCTATTCCAATGGCACAGGCCTGACATATCTCAGGGAGGCAGGGCCCACAGCCCTATAGGGTGAGAAGATTACACTGTAAAGATTATTGCTACTGATATTACATGAGTACTGAAAATATACCAAGCCCTGTGTAGATGTATGAAGAATTATTCATTTCTATATACAAAATAGAAAAAGGATGTGGGGAGGGAACTGATGTAGAATCGAAGCAATTTTTAGTTATTTATTTTTGTTATGTACTTCTTGTCCTTTTCCCTATGTTTTCTGGTGCCATTACCTTACCTTCCTTTGCTATAGGATTAAATACAATTCCGCAAAAGATATTTAGGGCCCAGGGTGAGGCACTGTTAGTGAAAGGGACATTTTACATAAATATAGGCTTGGCATGCAATGTGGTAAGTAACAGCCTACCCAAAGCTCACCAGAGGAGTAGAAAAGAGCATATGATAGAAAAAAAGACAGCACACTCCAGTTCAGGCTTCTAACGATACAGGAGGCAGTGCCTCAGGTAATTCGTTAAATTTCTGGCACATTATGCCTCACAGGGTAAATCTACACTGTCTCCACAGCAATTTTGAGACCTCTGCCAAGCAATTAGGCACTGATATTCTCTCCCACTCTGTGCAAGCCACAAACTAGTCATGTGGTTACTTTTTGGAGAATATTTGCCATAAATGAGAACTACATCATGTTCTTGATAAGGAGAATGTGGTGCCATATTTTGGCTACCACACGTTAACTTTCTCAAAATTATACAATCATAGTTTGAATGAGGCAGGGTTGGGTAATTAGTTGTGTATAAACTAGCCCTACCACATTATTCCTTGTTTAAAAGAAAACTCTTCTTTTCCTCTAAACCAGCATGTTGACATTTCAGCATGCATAAATCTATAATAATCATTAACAGAAACTAATTACATTAAAATTAATGTAAGAAACTTTAGGATTCCAAGTGAGTTAAACATGATTTTTCCCCCTCCATCAGTTTATATCAACAAGGACAATCACAACAGAATGGAACTGCTTTTCAAAAAATATGACATGGTTTGCAATAACATTTGTAGCATCTTTTGTATGTGTTACATAACTCCCTTGGAATTTGACATTTCAATAAGACCACGCTCATTTACAAATTAACAATGACATGACTCACCCTACTCACCAGGCTTGTTACACTGATACGCTAAAAAATTCTGCAGCAGATAGATGGCACTACATAGCCTAAAGTTCTCAATCAACTATGAGGAAACAAAGTTTTGCAATATAAAGCATGCAATTAGATTTTATTCTTCTTGGTCCTTTACAAAAAACCCCTCAACTTCTAACATGTTTATGAAAGATTATCTTTGCTATGTTTTCCCCCCTTTGCAAAGCAATTTCAAAGGAAATGATGGTCTACCACCAAATAAGAGTTTTCTAAGAATAAAAATTGAATTTAGTCTGCCTGTTGACAAGCTGATTGATTTGTGAGCTCTTATGACTGAATCCTCTCCTAAATGTGCTCTCATTTATCATGTGTAAGATTGTTTCAGAATCAATACCAGCCAAGCACAGAGGCATTTCTGCCATGGACATTTTGAAAACAACCAGACTACCCAATAGCTCTGCTAATTTTTGTAGACAGAAATATTGGAACAGTTTAATTGTGCTTCATAAGTTAGAACATGCTTTGCACTAGGATCTGTTTTAAAATTCTGATTTTCAAAGTAACTTCTATATATCATCTTTTCAGGAGAACAAAAAATAGGTTAAGACTGGATTTTCCTTCCCCTTCTAATGGGGAAATCAGATTGAGCTTTCTCTGGTTGTTAAATGTGCCCTTTGAAAACCCATTTTCAAACATTGGATTTCTTAAATTAGCTTTTTTAACATAATTATTAACATTCTATTGGAATTAGAAGCAGCAAAGTATCTGGGATAATGCCTGTTGTGTATGTTCTTCCTCCTCCACAGTTATATCAGTTTTAACAGTGATTAGGTACTTGTAAAATATGTTTTTAAAATAATTGACAAAGATACATTTATAACTCAACATAGTTCTGGAGGACTGGAGAAATCAAAAAAATCTGGAACTCAGTAAAAAATCTAGACCTTTTAAAACAGTGCCTATATTGTGTCTGGCCTAGTAGTGGCTCTGCCTATGCAACTGCATAAGGGAACATGCAGAAGACAGCCTCTTCCTCCTCCCACAACATAGTCTTCATGCTCTACATTGCCACATTAGCTTTGTCCAGACTGTGGGTAACCTGTACAAGTTTGTGGGCTGCTACATTAATGCTCTTGCTGGTGAGTAAGTGCAAGTGGAGAGTAAGTTGATTATTCGTGTCTATATTTATAGCCATGTTTATGCAATTCTTAGAATTTTATGATTAAAAGAAAGAACTTTTCCATAAGCACCTTCCCTTCTGGAATGAAGCCCCTCTCCTGGAAACTGATTATCTAGATACTGATCTCATTGCTTAGCCTAGATCTAGATCTATGCCTTAGTGCAGTGCTGCTCAACTTTTTTCCCCCTGCGGTCTGACTGGGTGATGCTTGTCCCTCTGTGTGCCGAATGCCACCAATGGTCCCCATCTGGCACCCAAGGTGGATGCAGTGGACATCATCCCACTGTACAGAGGAGTGTGGGAGACAGCCCGGTCCTACAGTTGAAACAGACATGGCTCCACAGGAGGAGAGGTGCGGCCTGACCCCTCTTGGGGAGATGACATGGACTAGCCCTAACGTGGCCCTGTGAGAGGGAAGGAGGTGTAGCTTGGCCCCTCAGATGGAGGGTGCATGGCCCATCCCTGTGTGGGGAGAGGAGGTTGTTCCTGGCCCCAATCCAGACACAGGGGAAGGTGCATGACCCAACTCCAACTGGCCATGTGGTACTTGGGATTTGGGAATTTGGCTGTGGGGCAGGGTGGGTGTATTAATGTCCACGGTTCCCCAGCTGCCAGATTTCCTGACCTGTGACGAGCTTGCTGGCCAGATGGGATGGCTCTGCAAGCTGAATTTGGTCTGCAGGCCAGAGGTTGAGCATCCCTGCTTTAGTATACAGGAACTCAGTTTTGCTTATCTGGTGGGGCTCTTGAATATGAGGGAGAAAGATAGGACTGGAATGGACCACCTGGCCATTAAAAGCAGTCCTCTCACAGTGTAACTATTCTCATAGGCTATGGTAATATTCATAAATTTGTCAAATGACATCTTTAAAGTAGACTGGATATTGCTTTCTTACTACATTATTAGATTATTAAATAAACTTCTAATTTCCATCCTAAATGTATGCATGTACATTTAACTTTATTCATTATTATGTCCTCATGCTTCTCCTATCCTGGTGTTTATCCCGATGAGGTCTCCTTTTGTTAGACAGGCTTTTCACTAATCATCCTCAAACTCCCTCTATCTGCTTCCATTTCATGCTGAATTCATCATACTTGAATATGAGTTACCAGAATATCTTGAATTGCTTTGTAGAATTGCATCCCTTTGACACCTAATGAGCCACTATCCTACACAGACATCACAATGAAGAAAACAGCACATCAGCACATAGACTTTCTGGGCACATCTACATGAGATGTTTTATACACAGTAGACAAATTAGCTGCACAGTAAATGTCTCCACTCATGTGCCCCTATTAGCCCGGAGTAAACAAATGTACTCCACAGCAGTATTGTACTTGTTAATAGTTGAAAATGCAAGTACTATCCAGATATGTAGATGATGGAGGAGCTGGCTGGGGCACAAGGGTGCTTCTGTGTGGGAGTATCTTCTGGCTAGTTCCACACTAAAGCACGCTTGTATCCCAGCCAGCCCCTCTGCACCATATTAAGCTGGAGGGGAGCAGCTCCAGGTTGACAGGCTGATCCCTGGGATGCCCTGACAGCTAGGGCTGCTTTGCCCTGGCTCGATATGCTGTAAAACTAGTCACACATTCGTGTGCATGCCTGGCAACAACAAACTCTAGCATGATAAACTCCAGAGCTTATTGTTGCACATGAATAGGGATGTATCGACATGTTCTCTTCCTGTTATTCAGTTCCAGTTCCTATCACTGTTCTATTTTCCCTTGTCCCAATCTTCTGGCTGCTCATAAAGGTTACAGGGTGGGACATCAAAAGATGAATCAGATTTGGGATCACACTAAAAGTCTGATACAATTTTGGAGCCACAAAGTTACTTATTGTTTCTTGGATAATAATGAACATGCTGTATGGAACCAACTAAAGACAGGAAATGTCACTTGAACATGATCTGAAATGTGTTGACTTACTGTTTTAAAAAGATATTTCAAAACGTATTTATTTTTGAAGAGTAAAGAAGTTCTTCAAACTGTAGGGCAGGCAAAATATTATATTCCACTGAAAACTAAAATGGGTTGAAGCTTCTTGTCATAGGGAGGGTGGAGGTGGGGAGCTACCATGGAAAATTTCTACTGTAAGTTGACCCAAAATGTTTTTCCTGGCTTCTGAATTTGGCCCCTGCACCAAAAAATCAATGATTTACACAGAAATATTTGTTGCAAATTATGCTTACAACAGTATTAAAAGTTTTGTCTTTATACTGCTTTGATTTTTTTTTGTTCAGGAAGTATACCTGGCATAATTTGAATTGTGCAATGGCACAAAAATGTCAGCCTGTGATCTCATTAAGTCAAATCCTGATTCATACTTTGCTCTGACAGTCACAAGCACTAAATCAGTGACAAGAACTAAAGCTGTGGTGCTCTACATGAGACACCTTAGTGCACAGTGGACTGTTCTACTGCACATTAATACATCATGGCAAAACTGTGCTAATGAGCAGTAGACTAATTTTATTGCATATTAAGCATCACAGAAAAAGTTTTGCTTTTGCTACTGCACATTAGTGCAGTTACTGTGCCTTGCTTTAGTACCTCATATTAGAGGTACTAAACTTAATGTGCAGTAGCAAAGGTGCATTAGTGAACATGTAGATGTGCCCAGTTTTGCCATAACATCAGTGGGAATAGCTCAAAAATGTCTGAAATGGTTTGAAAATTAGATTCTAAATGCTTCATAACTAGAAAATCTGCTTTAGTGATAAATTCAGTGCACTGCTAGTAGTTTAAGACATTTTCAGTGAAGTGCAAAAACATGCATGTCACAAACCCATCTGTGGCTCCCCCCATGCACCACTGGCACTGCCCTTGCTATAATGCTGATATTGTTACTTAGTTTCTTATACTGAAACACATATGTAAGTATCCTAACTTGCTTAATTGGGGGCTTTCATTTGTAAACTACATGTATTTCGGGTACCAATCTTAAATAAAAGCATAAATAAAATAGCACTGTCTATGAAATTCACGTATCTTATTATATTTTGCAACATAGATTGCCGTTAGGTCTTACTGTGGAATGGAGAATGATGATAATGTATACATGCAGACAGATAAATGATTCAATTCTTAGTTACAAGAGACTGTTGACAGTGATTACTGATGCTCATTTCCTTTATGCACATTATGTGGGACAGGAAACTCCAGGTTTAGTGGCCTTTCATGTTTTTCAAAGTAAATCAGTCACTCACATAATAATTATTAATTATTCCATGTTGACAGACTGTTGTACTGGTTTATGACAGTTAAAAGCACATACAAAATGGTGCAAAATGGGGCGACTGATAAAATACTTTACAGCTCTAGTGATAGCACAAATAATTACCAGTCACTTGTAAATAACTAGTGAAGTAAATTGAAATGTTTGCTGTTGAGGCTCAATTGACTGCAGCCTAAATCTTTAGCTTTCTAGATTATGAAGCTGGAGGTAGACAACAAAGGTTTAGGTTCATATTACAGTGGATTTATCCAGTTTATATCTGAGTCCCAACCCTGAATATTAAGAACACATGTGGTTAAACTATTATTATGCAAGACACACACCAGTTGGTTGAGAATTTCTTGTATTGTGCTGACTCTGATATTTAATTTCAGCCCCAGCCTTCTCAGAGCTGTGGTGTGCTGAATATTTCTGATTTTTATCTGAGCTCTTTTATCCTGCTGTGCTTTCAAACTAGAGTCCAACATTCCTAATTACCTAGTCCAGTTGCATCCTTCATTCATGGAAGATTGTGATGTATCCTAAACAAAGATCAAATGTTCTCTGCAGCTATTCAGTGTAAAAACGAGCCAGTGTGATCACTGAAAGGATCAGGAATATGGAAAGAGAGAGCTTCAAAGCTCATAGTATTGTCCACCAAATCTCTGGACGTGTCATACAACTGTACTATGGGGTTCTGTTCAGTCTTGTGCAGAATGGCCAGCCATGATTAGCTGGGGGAAAATAGCTGCTTTTTGTGGCACGTTCTCCATACAGCAACATTGGAAACCACAGCATGTGGCTGGATGAAATCTAGGCAATAAAGAAGCAGCTTGCTATACTAAGGTCTCTGAAAATTGGCTTTGATATCCCCATGGGGTTTAAGCTTCCACAATAACTGTCAGCCACATATTCTAATCTCCTATCTGTCTTTGTTCGCAGCCAGACTAGGGGTTTGGCATGGTCTTTTTAACAGTCAGAGACTAGATTTGATTCCCAAATATGTCTCCTACATGTATCCCCACCTACAAGATTTGGTCACATAGTATAATGGAATGCAAAGATTTTTCTACTTTTGTCAAACTAGAAGTCAGAATACCAGTTGCTTGTTTTTCTTTCCCCTCCGCACCTTGAAAAAAACCCAAGCATAAGCATCTAAGAGGTACCTTTATGATAATTACCTCCTCTAAGGAATACCTAGCTCTTGTTACAGTAGCTATATATGCATAATTCCAATATTTATATAAAACATTCATTCTTGGGAGAATAATTCAACTTCTCTGCTAGGTTTTGTTGCTAGTTATGGACCCACAATCCTTTTCCATTTAAAAAATATGTCAGAGAGAGTAAATGAATTATGTTATGAATGCACATTATACTCTCATAGAGTGTCCCAGCATTATAGTTAATTGAATGGATTTGGAGAATATAAAAAGTTATTTAAAAATCCCTTTATTTTTTTCTCTTATGCATGACTATGACCAGGAAGTTTATTCATTTGTAAACACACCTTATCTTTAACATCTCAGTCATATTCAACTGAGTTATCATTGTTTATATGGTGTAGATGACTCATTTCCCCTTGCAGGCTGTGCATATAATATGTCAAATGCAATATCTAACTTCCCTCTTGCCAGTGTCTATAGGCTACTGGCTTATTATTCAAAGGAATGTTCTGTGTAGTAATAGCCAAAAAGTCAACAGAAATCATGAAACAAAGGCACTGCACCTGAAAGAGGACTGAAATTAGGTGTCTATTATCTTCCATTCTTACAGCAAATTTAGAAACATTATTGAAAAGAATCTAAATGAAAGTTGGAAGAGGGTTAACTGAGAAATAAGACACAACATGAACACAGAGAAGATGGAACAAAATGTCTAACAGATCAGAGTTTATAATCCAAAATCTAGGTCCTGCTACTGCAATAAATACATCAGTTATGAATCTATTGTACTGAGCTCTTTTCTGATTTCCCCTTTGTAGGAGACTTCTTAGAGGACCATCAGCCACAAAAGAACAGGAAAATAGACTGGACTTCCTTGATCTCAGTGGGAGATCCTTTTTCCAGTTCCCCTTTAAATTTTCCCTGCTTCTCTTTCAGCAAATTAGTGGTTGAAAACAAGAGACTTGCTATTAGTATTATTGGTGGAGTCCAGTGATTCAATCTAGTCCCCAGTACATTGGCACTTTTCAATTCAGAACAAAAAGACAATCCAAACCCAGGTCTTACAACGTAACTAAAATCACACATCTCTGCAGAGACATGTCACTCTTTCCTGAAATGTTAATATCTGAATATGTACTTCATTTTCTAACCTTTACCTTCACACATCTGTACACACACACACACAAAAATGGTATATGCAGCTCTCTCTTCTCACACTCTTCTCATTACCTTTACCTCTGGTGACTCTTCAAAATCTTCAGGGTGATTCTTAAGTCTTAAGTCTGTTTCTGCACATCAGCATCTTGGGTTGTTTCAAATGTTTTATTAAAATTAATTGTTGGCATTGCAGTAGCACCTGGGAGCTCTAGTCATGCTTCAGGATGGCACTGCACCAGGTCCTGCATAAACACAAAATGAAAACATGGTCTTTCTTCATGGAACAAATGATGCATACAAATATAATTTCATGGGCTGGATCTCTATTTGCAACCCTTCATTAGAAACAGGTTTTTTCCCCCTATTCCTTTACTCTACTTTCATTGGGTCTGTCTCCTTCTGTTCTAAGTTAATCTTTTTTTTAGTATAAAATCTCAGTTTATGACATGTCAGTGTATTATATAAAGTATTGCTGAATCCCACCTGTATTTTTAATTTTAGTGTAATTAGTACATTCTACTAGTGCTAGTTGTTATTGCAATGATTTTTCTGTTGTAGTTTCTTAATTTGCTAACCTTTCTATTAAAATTAATATTTAGATTTTATAATGTTCAAACTGGAAAAATGATGTTAGTTATCTTATGTTTATATCTTTTAGTCACGAAAATGTTCCTATTTAGGCTATAACAGGCCACACACATGTAATCACAATAAATAGCATTTAATATGTTTACAGTAATGGAAGGATGAGGTTAACTTCTGTTTTTATATTGATGGACTCAGCTGGGCTTGGAATACTATTGTTTACAATTAGCTACATTTTTGTTGTTGTGCTTTACCCTCAAATTAAATCTTTATTTCAGTAACTAACCCCAGGGATTCCCTGTTATAGTGAATGTAATAAACAGCATTAGTTGATAGCCTATAGTTGATGTTCATTTGTAATTAGGATTGTGTTTAAATAAGAATTTATTTTCCAAATTTTACTGCAATATTTTCCCTCAGATTTATTTATGAAAAGCTGGATTAAAAGTTTGCTCCAGTCAATTTATCTTGTCTCCATATGTCTATAAAACAAGGGTCATCGGGGTGGCAATGACATTTTTTCACTCAGTTCATGATGTATTTTGCAAGCATAACTGTAAGAGAAGAATATAGCGCAAGTTAGCTGAGGCTGAGCACTTAAACTCAAAATCTCCCTCATGCCAGTATGTCAAACACTTATAAAAAATGACAAATGATGTGAGTATAGATGTATACCTGGAGAGATCAGTGTCACCCAAGTACAAAGGAAAACAAGTCCATTTTCTTTGAGACTAATCTTGTAACAGAGGCCTGGTTTCCCTTTCCCACCTCCCCCTTTTTTTTTTGTCTCAAGGTGAAAACTGGGGTGGATACCTGCACCCAAAAGTGGGATAGGTATCTGCATTACAAAAAAAAGTAATCGGATGTTGAAGCCTGGCATTGTTTCAGCTGGAAATCAGGTAAGATCTTTGGGCATCTTTACACATGTTCTGGGGCAGAAGGGGAGGGGGATTCTTTAATTAGAGCAGCTCCCTTCTTCTTAGCAGTATAGGAAAGGCAGTGTGCTGTAATCCAAAGACCTTTCTCCAGGCCAGCAATATGGCTGACACACACTACTGCTCAGTGAACAATGGAAAGGAATGTTGAATGACTCATGCCAGACTTTTTTTATGTTTTTTTCATTCCTCATATGTAAGCTGCCATATGCAGTTAGAGACAAAGTGGCATAGTAAGGTAATTTTTCAAAGCAATGTTTTGTGTAATAACAACAAAATATGAAAAAAAAAAAAAGAACAAAACCTTAAAGAAGACTAAAATTAGATGTCCGTTATTCCTACATGTTCAGAATGAATACTGAGAAGAATTTAAATGAAAGTAGGAAAAGGTTTCATTGAGAAATTAGACAGATAATGGAAAAACATGGATGTAGATGAGGGCAAACTGTCTAACAAAGTAAAGATTTTCCCCAAAGGAAACTGCAAAACTATGAACAACACAGGCACATCACTATATAGCCTGTTAGAGTAAAGCATATTATTGGTGAAACATCATATGGCTTATAGGTCCTCTATCCCAAATAAGACCAGCAATACATAGAGAAGTGAACAATTAGCATAACTGAAGAACACTTACATTTTTTTTCTGATAGATTATTTTGTTGAATTTTTTATATGGCATGTATGAATAAAGTTCAGATATTTAGGTTTCTTTAAAATGGATCTACATTAAAGTCCAAGAAAGGTAGTTTGGCATATGTAAACTGAACAAAATGTATTGCTGTAGCTGCAGACTTGCTGACTGAAGGGCTACAACAACACATACTTATGAAAGGATTCAGAATAGGAAAGACAATATCTCTGTGGCCTAGTTGTTACTATCAGTCAGATACAAGCAAAATGTTTGTAGAAAGAAATGATTTAAAATACTTTAAAACACTGCATGTACCCCAGGAGAACAAATTTAGATTATTCATCCCAGATGAAGGATGCATCATATTCTCAACATATTCTCTTAGATTTTTAGGAATAAAAGTCAGAAATAAAGTAAAAAATATATTCTGTCTGGAAAATATGTATGCATCTAAATGATGGTAAATCATTTCTTTATCATAATTTTAATCAAAAATTGAATCTAATCTACAAAAGATTAGGGTTGTAAACTAGATTGGGCTCTAAATCAAATTAGGCCCCTAAATTAGGGTTCTAAAGTAATCTAAACCTGTTGACAGGGTTTTTTTGTGGTAGGTTTAGTTAAAATGAAAGCCAGTTGCTTCTTTTGCTCATGTTCTGACACCATCATTCATGTGGAGTAGTTCCTTACTCCATTAATAGCTGTGGGGAAGTCAGGAAGGTATAGTTTGTGGACTTTATCCATACTTATGAGGACTTACTCAACTTTCTTCTGAATAAGGCTGCTTAGCTGGGGGACTGCTCATCAGTATAAATAAAGGGCTGGCCCTAAGGGTGCTCTTACATTCTATATTGAACCATTATAAATCTGTGAAATGTTAGGTCATCTTAAAGTTAGAACAGTTGCAGAGTAGTCGCAGGTTAATGCTTAATGTCATATCAGACCCTCACAATCATGACTTGCCACTAGAGGGCCTGGCAACCAGGGGTATGGGCAGGAGGCAGGACACTATTTTTCATCTGATGTCAGAGAGACGTTTGAGTGGCATGCAGCTCAAGGATGGAGAAAGCAGCATGGAGGCTGTGGCTTGCCTCCCACTGCAGCAGCAGAAGCCAAATTGGAACTGTGGGTGGGGAGGAACAAACTCTTGAAAAACTATTTTAAGTAAAGGGGAAAGAAGTAAAGAGAGAGGAGTGAAAAAATGTAAAAAAAACAATTAAAGGGGCAAAATGTTACATGTGTCTCAATGGACTGGGATTGGGTTGGATGGGAGGGGGCACCTGAGTTAAGAACAGCAGGGGTCATGCTGGCTGGGATGGGAGAGGTGTCCTGCCCAGAGCTCTGGAGGAAGGGAGGCACATCCATAGCATAGAGCACATACCAGGACAGAGCTGAGATGCTTACTGCATGGCACAGAGAATACACAAGGGCAAAGCTGAGAACCAAGGTGTTTGTGGGGCCAGGTAAACTGAGTTAGGATTAAATTGCTGGTGGGAGGGGTGCTGGCTGACATGGTGGAGGCACACCAAGGGTCTGTGGTGTCATTAGGGAAGAAAGGGGGATTGTACAGTAAGGAGGGAGAGGGGTAACACCCCTTAGCATCATCCCACCTTGGTCTCCTTAAATCTGCTAAGGTTATATAAAGCATTTTTATGTAATTTTATAAAACATTTTCATCTCAATTGAAATAAAAGAACTTAAAAAACGAAAATACTTTCTTGGGCAACTGAATTGTAGGTGTTGGTAGAGGGCTGAGCCCTAGAGAGTCCCCTAGTTGAGCCCAGCCAGCTGGCCCTGCATCAGCCTGCTCCAATGATCACCTCAGTGCTATCCTCTCTGGAGAAGGCTGGTGGGGCTGGGATTAGGTATGGGGGGAGGGGTCTGCAGACTGGGAGGGAGGCTACTGAAGCACTGGGGGGCCATGCACTCCTATCCTAACTGGGGGTGTGGATGCTGGCAAGCCCCAGCCACTTGCAACAATCCCTGCTGAGCCCCCACACCAGCCCAGGTGAAAGAGTTTATAGGGGCCCCAGCTTTCATCCCTGAGTCCTCTATGGTCCTTTCCCAGCCTAGTGGGGAGAGGGGCTAGTGAGCACAGAGTCAATAAACTCAGGCAGCTTGCTCCATGCTAGCTCCACACCTTACACCCGTACACTTTCCCAGCCTTCCCTAAGCCTTGCATGCCTGCACCTTTAAGATGAGCACAAGGCATGGGAAAACTTCAATTAAGCTCAGTTTACCTGAGGTTATTTAAAATTTCAGATAAACTGAGCTTAATTGAAGTTTTCCCATACCCACCTTGCCCTTTTCTTTTTGTTCTCCCCTGGTCAGGTGGATGGGGGGAGGTAGCTTTCCCTCAAGCCCTCCTAAGTCTGACCTCAGTTGAGGGGGACTAGGGGAAGCTGAGGGGGGGGCAGTCTTAGAGAGACATAATTCCCTGTCACCATGGATAACCTCCAGTAGCAGGGAGTGGAGCACAGCAGGAACATAGAGTTGAGAGAGGCATGCTTCCCTGGGCTCCATGATCTTGCTGCAGTTAATACTCCCAGTGTGGAGCTGCTGGGCAATGAGACCAGTAGAAGTTTTGAGAGTGGAAAGGGGTAGAGGGGCTGGGAACTGTGCATCCTGGTATACTGGAAAACAGTGAATTTTTCACTGTATCTTTGGGGATCAAGCTAACAATACCTTATCTCAACGTGGGTAGAATGGCTCACGGACAATGCACGCTCCAAGTGGCTTAACTTTAAAATGCTTAGAATGGTTTAACTCCCTTTTGTGGGCAAATGTTCCTGTTTTAAGTATCTTTAGAATGGTTTAAAAGTAACATGTAACACTACCCTAAATGATTAAGTGAACTTAGGTCCGGGTGTGACATTTCAGGAACTTTCTACGAACGAACAAATCAACCACTTTATTCCAGGAGTTTTTCATACATCTACAGCAGGCATGGATGTCAAATAGCATGTAAAGTAATGCTGACACTCAAAATAGGAGGATTTAATTGATAAAATTTGATTTGTATTCAATTATATTCGGGTAATATTTTATAGTATCAATATTATAGTAAATACAATAGCTGCAAAAGTTTTTGTTTTTGTGTTTTTTTGCTTTAAGGCATCTTAGAGAGTGTTTGCCAATTTTCTGTCTCAAGAAAGGTGTCTTCACATCTTGATTTAGCCCTGAATAATTCAGCAGAATCTTTAATAACAGATTTGCATGTTATAAGAACCTAAAACTTGTTATAACTTAAAGAGGCAGAAAGACATTTAACACTATTAATAGGATTTTGTTTTATCACGGGCAGTTTTTAGGTTGTATCCCTTATTGTATTTGACCTTTATTTGATTTAGACCAGAATCAATAGCTGCCTATAAAAGTGCTTGTTGGTGTTCTAATTAGAAGGTACTGGAGCAAACTTGGTTAATTGAGTCTGTTCCACCTTCTCATTAGAACACTGCAGCATTACTGCAGCATCATGTGTATTAAGCCCCCATGCATTTTTAAATGGCCATGGAGCACTTTAACTAAACTTCATTGAATGAGGTTTAGATACAGCATCCTCTGGCTATTTTTAAGAGTGCAGGGGCTTAATGCACGTGACGCTGCAGTGTGTTAATTAGAGCACCTGCTGAGGAACCACTCTAATTAAAATGCCCCTCCCCACCTCTGAGCACATGTATAGGCAGCCTATGATTCCCTTACCAAACCGTATACTCTTTGTAGACCTTCTAAGAGGAATACCATTTTTAGACCTTGTAACCAACCCATAATATGAGAGGGGAAAATTATAAACAATCCAGACAAGCCAGGTATTAACATTAAAAATAGCTTCCCCCTCTGTTTATATAGGAAATAAAACCATTTATTTATTTAGGGCACAGTAGACAAAGGAGCACTGGTGCTAAGTTTGATACTGGAAACACATAGTATGATTCAATGTTATTTAAAATGAAAGTGACAGTGGCCAGAATAAAAGAGCAAGATCAACTTGAGAAATAACTGAAAAAGCCTATTATTAAATATTCCATTAATTTTTCCAAATATTATGTTACTTACAGTTACAATGTAGAGACTATGCTAATTATTAAGGTGCCATAAAGTTTAGCAAAAAAATGACTCACCCTGTTTTCCCCATTTGAAGTAACCCAGGGTTTTTTGTATTGAGAAAAAAAACCGTGAAGACATTTTTCCAAAGTATGTACTCATTCCAAAGTGAATTTTCTAGATGCCTGAAAGTGAATATTCCTGCACTGTCTTGACTGTTTAAATAGGCCATTTGGGCAGATGAAGTAAGGTATGTACAGCAAGCTTTTTTTGGCAAGCGCTTTAACAATGTAGGCAGCAGGATAAACATTGGTTTGCACATTTGTCTCAGAGTTGCACACTGATTGCTAATCAGAACAGCATGATATTTTCCAAAGATAAAATGGCTGTACAGGCACTAAAGTAATGAAAAATCTTCCCTAGTAGGACTTTTGCAAGGAGGGCAGATTCTATGTTTATCAAACTTATGGCAGCTGCTAGAAAGTCTTGTCAGTCCCCCTTTGTGATGAAAATCCACATAGGGCCAATTCAAAGTTCATGTTACAGGTGTCACAAGTATAAACCATATACCTGTTTTAGGATTTAATTGGGACTTTCTTTCCAGATCATAACACTTTAAAGAAAAATACACTTAGGGTTTCATTTTCTTTGAGTACAGTTATTAATTTGCTGTGATTGATGTTAAAATGGGAATTAAATCATAAATGTGATTATGCTTATGGCTGCCTGTTGTCTCAGCAGATTCTTTTTGCTTGTCACTTTTGACTGACTGGCAGTGTGATGTGGCATGTTGATTTTGATTATCACTTAAAGATTTCACTTTATCATCATTTGTCAGGAAACTAATTTTCCTCTTAGTCCCATTAATATTAAACCTGTCATAACTAGATTAGGATAGAATTGTTATCTACTGTACCTATGAGTTCTAGGCTAAATTTCACTGTCAAGTAAAACAACAATATAACACAGGAGGGAAAACAAAATTAGCTAGGAGCAAATGGCCACAATTCAGCAAAGTAACTGTCTAAGTGCATCCAGGGTACAAATGGACACACACATGTGCTTATGTTTTTGCTTTGTCTCAAAACAAGTGCAATCACATGGTCAAAAGCCTAAATTGGATTTACTGGAAATATAAGTAGTGATTTAAAGAGTTTCTCAATCTCATTCTTTATACTACAAGACAAGATAGAAAAAACTAATTTCCAATTTAAAACATTCAAAGGTGGATTAAGAAAAACATATCTTTCAACATAGTTATGTACAAGCTCAGAAAGAGAGCCATTTTGATCTTCCTGAATGGGGATCCTCCTCTTGGCTAAGATAGTTGATCATGTATCCTCTCTACTGGCAAATATAATGTCACTCTTTTGACTTAGTACTGTGTTCACAGGCATTGTGATAATTATACTAACTTAGCTTGGTCATGTACTGAATGACACTCAAATATGGACTGCCATCTTTTACTCAATGAACCATATATTTGTGCTGGCAATAACTAATTATTACCGTGCGTACCATTAAAACCAGAGTCTGATCCAAAGTCTATTGAAGTCAATTAAAAGTGCCCCTTATGGGACATTTATTTGCCAAAAATAGTATAATTATCTGCGTTCTAATATAATGCCTGTTCCATGCCTGAGATTTAGGGGTGTTGACTAGAGACGTATGTTTCCATCAGAGAGTGAGGCTGCATATGGTTGCAAGAACACACAAAAAATTATCTCTAAAGCATTTGTGAATATGTTACAGATAAACAGAACCCACATGCATCCTGTTTACAATATACAGGCTCATGACAGTTAATAGTAGTAAATATCAGTGAAAGAAGAATCTGTATGCAGTGCCCAACCACAATTTTTGCATTTTGCCTTTAAATTCCATGAAACCAGATTTACATAAAACCTAATTTTGCCCTCAGTATGTAAATATTAACTATGGAGCTTAGAAATTAAAGATTATCTGTATAGTTACCATCTCCACACTAGCCTCAAACCTAGCATCAAATGTGCCAGAAAAAAATACCTCTGGTAATGAAATAGTCCAATGGTAATGAGAATTTATATTTGACCCTCCAGTCTGTCCATATTTTTTTCCTTACATACTATATAAGATATAACAGAAATTGTATATTATACAGATCAACTTTTGCTGAATATTGAAAGTCCTGAGAATTAATACTAGATTAATTATTATTAAGTGAAATTAAAAAAAAAAGAAAGCATGGAAAAAAATTCTAGTGTCTGATAAGGATCTATTAAGATTTATACCTCTGGGTTTAGAAACATAGAATCACAGAACCATAGAAAATTAGGGTTGGAAGGCACCTCAGGAGGTCACCTAGTTCAACCCTCAACTCAAAACAAGACCATCCCCAACTAGCGACTTTGTCAAGCCTGGTCTTAAAAACCTCCAAAGATGGAGATTCCACTACCTCTCCAGGTAACCTGTTCCAGTGCTTCAGAAACCTCCAAGTGAGCAAGTTTTTCCTAAGATCCAACCTAAACTTGTCTTGCTACAACTTAAAACAATTGTTCCTTGTTCTTTTGTCTGCCAGCACTGTGAACAGCCTAGTTCCTTCCTCTTTCAAACCACCCTTCAGGTAGTTGAAGGCTGGTATCAAATCCTCCTCCTCCTCCCCACCCTGTTTTCTCTTCTCCAGACTAAATAAGGCCATTTCCCTCAGCCTTTCATCATGTCATGTTCCCCAGCCCCCTCATTACTTTTGTTGCCCTCTGATGGTATCTCTCCAACTTGTCCACATCCTTTCTATAGTAGGGAGCCCCATGCTGGACACACTACTCCAGATGTGGCCTCACCAGTGCAGAATAGAGGGGAATAATTACTTCCCTCAGTCTTCTGGCAATGCTCCTACTAATGCAGCCCAGTATGCCATTTGCCTTCATATCCATCTTATTGTCCACCCTAACCCCCAGGTTCTTTTCTGTAGAGCTGCTGCTTATCCAGTTGGTCCCAGGACTGTATTGGTGCATGGGATTCTTCCATTCTAAGTGCAGGACTTTGCACTTGTCCTTATTGAACCTCTTTTGGCTTAATTCTCCAATTCACCTAGGTCACTCTAGGTGGATCTACATATGCATTTGATCTGAGATCAGTTTACTTGCAAGTAAACTACTTGTGAGTAAATGCTTCCAGGCAGGCATCTACACATACAGGAACAGGGGCAGCACATAGAAGCTCTCTCCTCACCAACTCTGTCTCCCTGCACCATGGCTGCTCCAGCCCCTGCCCCTGGCAGTGCCAATCAGCATCCTGGGCTCTTGTTGGCCACTGCCCTGGCCCTGCTGCCTGCTATACTAACCACCAGCTGGCTCATGACTATCTGGCTCTTCCTGGCTCCCTCATGTACAATAAGAGCCTGCCCAGCTGCAGCATGCTGTTCCTGTCACCACCACACAGCTGCCGCCTAGACCCTGTCCGGCTGGCTGGACCCCAACAGGGATGCCTATGATGGACTGCTGGATGCCACTGCTAGAGTTGCCCTTGCCCTCCTGGGCCTCCATCCCCACTGCCTCTGGACCTGCCTTGCCAGCCAGGACTGGTGGCTGCATGTTGTCTAGCACATTTGGGATGATGAGTAGTGGCCAGAGGCATTCTGGATGACCCAGGCCACTGTCTGGGACCTCCTGGAGCAGCTCCAGCCACACCTGGAGCTGCAGGACACCACTATGTGGCCACTGTTCCCTGTGGACATGCGACTGGCCCTCACACTGCTCAAGCTGGCCACACCCACAAGCCTCTGCTATGTGGGCTATCTCTTTGGAGTGGGCAAGGCTACTGCTGGGGATGCCATCCTGGGAAATGTGCTGGACCCTCCAGGAGGTTCTGGGGCACACAGTACTCCATGTGTACAACCCCCTGGTGGTAGGGTTTCATGCCTAGGGCTTCTCCCAGTGCATCAGGGCTCTGGACAGGACCCACATCTCTGTCACCTGCCTGTCCCATGGTGACCTCCCCTCCTAGAGCCAGAGGGGCTTTCACTCCATGGTGCTCCAGGCCATCATGGACTATTGAGGTTCCTTCCTACATGTGACTGCCCACAATACCCCATGTTCTTTTACTTTACCCTGCTGAGCCTGGTGGAGAGTGGGCGCTTCATGCTGGGGGTTCCAGACCTGCAGTTGGGTGCTATGGTGGTTCTACCCTTCCTCGCTGGGGACCCTGCCTACCCACTCCTTCCCTGGCTCATGGGTCCCAGCTGGACCCCTGCCAGGCCCACTTCACCAGGGCACAGGTCCGGCCCAGAAATCTGTTAGAGTGTGCCTTCAGCTGTCTGAAAGGACCGTGGCATAACCTTGCAACCCACTTCAAGTTAACTAAGGACAACCTCCCCAGGTCATCATCACAGACTACATGCTGTATAACATCTGTGAGGTGCAGGGGGAGCTCTTCCATGAGGCGTGGAAGTACTATCTGCAGTGGCAGCAACAGCAGTGGGATGCCCCTGCCAAGGCCCTGGGCAAGCTGCACACCCACCACCGGGCGCCAGGACAACAGATGCAAGAGTGCTGACCACCTCCTGCTGCACTCCCCACTGCAGTGGCCCATGCCCTCCCCCCCATCCACCCCCAGCACCAAGATCACTGCAGACATGTCTCAGAAGAACAACAGTTTTTATTCCCCTCACATCAAACAGATCCCCCTCTCTCCCAAATTACAGACTCCCCCTTCTTCCCCAACAAACCAGCCTCTCTACAGCCCCTCTACCCTCCCAACAATAAAACACCCTCTTTCCTGTGCAAACTATGTACAAAGTGCTTTGTGTCCCTCGCCTCTGGCTGTTTCCCTGTGGGTGCAGATGCCACGGTAAGCCAGTGGGCAGGGGGCTGACCTAAGCAGCCCCCTGCATCTGGTGGTCAGGGAGCTCACTGATGGCAGCCAGTGGTCCCCTGGTGTGGGTGTTTCCTCCTCTGGCAGCCAGTGTCCAGGGCCAGCAGGCCCAGCATGTGGTCCCGGCCCCACTGAAGGCAGTTCTGTATCTGCATCCACATAGAGTTGAGGCGAGCAGTGGGCCTGGGCCCAGATGTGGGTGCTGGGTGGCAGGGAACTTGTGGCAGGAGCTGGACCAGGGGCCTCTGCCTGCTGGAGGCAGTGCTGGACCTCCCCCCAGGTCCATGTGGGGGTGCTGCTGCTGGGTGGTGGGTGGCTGCCAGGGGGCATGTTGGGCTAGGGTCAGGGGCTGGGCAGCAAATGGCATGAAGGTGACCTTCAGGGCCAGGACAGTGTCCAGTACCTGGCAGTCATCATCCATGACTTGCATTGCCCAGACCAGGAATGTGTTCAGCACCTCCACCCACTCACATTTCAGTACTAAGAGCTACACCAAGAATTCCTGGTCCGCCTGGTCCCATGCCTCCTCATGAATGATGTCCTCCACCCACCAGGCCCTGAGTCCTCCAGTTAGCACTCCAGTGCCACCACGAGCTGCTCCAGGAGGACAGTGCTGTCCTGGATCCACCTCTGGTTGAGCTGGTTCATCCACAGGGCCCCAGCTGTGGTCAGTGATGAACCCGAGCCTTTATTCCTGCTTCCATATCTGGCCTTTCCCCCACATGCAGCTGCAGGATCTGCAAAGCCATGAGAAAGAAATTATTTGGGAGAGTTTGCAACATTTCTCAGATAAGATCCTCTGTACCAGGGGCTGTGTACTACCCAGACTTAGATTGGGGGTTGGGCATGCACAGGTGCCCAGGGACTATTATAAGTCACTTATGCAGGTTGGGACCCAGGTGCCTGGGAGCTGAGCCCCCTGTCCCCACGCTCTCCCTTGCAGCTGGCAGGCTGCTGGGTGCTGACTAAGGGCATCCTGTCTCCCCTGCCCCATTCCTGGGGTGGCACAGGCCAGGGTCCTGGCAGCATGTGTTGCTGCAGAGGTGGAGCCAAAATAGCACTGTCCTTCTGGAGCAGCTGATGGTGGTATTGGACAGTGTCCCCCCATCCCCTGCATGCCAGCCACTGTCCTGTGCTGCCACCCAGCCCACGGCCCTGGTGTTTCAGGGCTCCAGGATG
This sequence comes from Crocodylus porosus, assembly GCF_001723895.1. Lineage (NCBI taxonomy): Eukaryota > Metazoa > Chordata > Crocodylia > Crocodylidae > Crocodylus > Crocodylus porosus. The sequence goes on from NW_017728915.1 coordinate 14,308,034, forward strand.
ACTGGGATGAGATGCTGGCTATGCCCCTACTCTCTCTGCAGGGGTCCTTTCCAGGGAAATTCCCTGGGTATAGCTCCCTGCTGCACCCTGAGCATGCCTCTGCTGTACATTACAGGTGGTGCATGAGGAGCTGTTTGCATACACCAAAGGGTTCCTGACCCACTATGCCCTGCTGTTGCTAATTGCCATGGTGCCCCGGGTGCACCTGGAATAGAACCCTAACCTTTAATGGCATGGGGGCAAGCCTGGGCTGCCCCACAACCTCCACTGCTGCCAGAGAGGCTACCTGTGGCTGCACTACACATCCTTGCCCCCAGCAGCTGAGGAGAACATCACTGCTTGTATCAGTCCACTCCTTGGCATGTGAGAGGTCCATGCCCAACTAGCTGTTGGGGCATGGGATGCTTAATAAAGTTTTACATTGTATCCTGCCTCCTTGTATGATATTGCATGGGGGGCGAGGAGACCTGGAGCCAGGGAAGTGCAGCTGTTGGTGGGAAGGCTGGGCAGGGAGGGAGGGCAGGGGCAGGGGTTAGGCACAGGGGCAGGGGTGGCTAGGGCCCTCCCCCTAGTGCAGGACTTACCATGAGGCCGGGGCAGGCATGGCCGGTGGTTCTGCTCAGTCCTAGCTGGCGATGATGTTGTGTGGCTGTGGAATGTGTCCTCAGATGCACCTGAATGCCCCACCCCACCTCCCAGGAAGATCTGGCACTGCGGGTGGCCAGCAGTGTGATGGCTGGCTGTACCTCATGGCTGGCCCTGGGGCTGTAGAGCTGGCAAGGCACATGCTGGTTTGGGCTCCTCAGGCTGCTCGTAGAGACTGCAGTCAGGGAGCTCAGCAGGATGGGCTGCTGGACATCACCAGGGCTGCCAAGGGCAGGGCAGGGCAGGAACTTGGAAAGGTCACCTGTGCTCCTGTAGACAACATGGCTGTGGCCTGGGTCCCAGGGTGTAAGGATCTCCATCAGCATGGACTTGTGGGCTCTTCCAGACTGATGATAGTGATCGGTCATGGTGACCCACTGTGGCCACAAAGCCTTGACCTTTATGTAACCCTGCCACACTGGCCAGTTGTGCCCGCACTCCTGCATCCAGACTGGCTGTCCCTCTTAGACATGGACATTGGAGCACCCACCCAGTACAAATGTTGCTGCACCTCTGCCTCACCCCACAGTGCCACAAGGTTGCCAATCTTCTCCTGTGACCAGTTGGGGCCCTGGGTGATGGGCACAGGCATGGGCACAGGTGTGAGTGAGTAGGATGCCATTGGAGATCCCACACCAGCTCTTTGGGCCTCTGCATTGCTGTCCCTGGGCAGCTTCCTGCAGCACTCAGCACAGGAGCATGGCACAAGATGTACATGCTTACTGTGCAGTAAAGTAAGCTACTGCGTAGTTAAGTGTCTCATGTAGATGCTCCCTCTGAATCATAGCCCTACCCTCCAACATATCTACTACACTCACCAGCCTGGTGTCATCTGCAAACTTGCTGAGGGTTCATTCCATCCCATTTTGCAGACTGTTAATGAAGATAGTGAACAAAACTGGCCCCAGGACAGACCCTTGGGGAATTCCATTTGATGCCAGCTGCCATCTGGACATTGAACCATTGATTACTACCTGTTGAGTCTGACAATCCAGCCAGTTTTTTATCTATCATACAGTCCATTAATCCATCCCATACTTCTTTAGCTTGTCTGCAAGAATGTGGGAGATGTATCAGAAGTCTTGCTCAAGTCAAGATCTATTACATCCCCTGCTTTCCCCACATCCACAAAGCCAGTTATGTGACCATAGAAGGCAATCAGGTTGGTCAGGCATGCCTTGCCTTGCCCTTAGTGAATCCATGCTGACTGTTCCTGATTGCTTAGAAATGAATTATTTGAGGACCTTCTCAAGATGGGCATTTAAAGATTTGCCCTTTTCCAATCATCCTGGACCTCCCCAATCACTGCTAGTTTTCAAAGATAACGGCCAGTAGCTCTGCTGTCACATCAGCCACCTCCCTCAGCAGCCTTGGATACAGTGAATCTGGACCCATGGATTTGTACACATAGAGCTTTTCTAAATAGTTCCTAGCTTGTTCTTTCACCACTGTGGCTGCCACTAGCTCTCCCCAAACTGCTGCCCAGTGCAATACTCTGGGAGCTGACCTTGCCTGTGAAGATGGAGGTAGAAAAGAAATTGAGTATTTCAGCCTTTTTCTCATCTATTACTATATTGTCTCCCCCATTTACATAGGGGGTGCACAGGGGTTCATGTGCACCCCCTGAGAGGCTGTGCTTCCTGCTTAGGTGATGGGCAGGGTGGGCAGGCAGGAGCACCAGTGTCTCCCCTGTGAGCACCAACCAGAGAGTGAGAGCACTGGTGCCCCCCCAAGTCTCTGACTGGTCACTGGGGGGTCACGTGTCCCCACCAACTAAGGTGGCACCAGTCACCCATGCACACAGTAAGAGACCCCTACATTCCCTGACCTTCCTCTTGTAAAAACCCTTCTTGTTACCCTTCACATTCTTTGATAGCTACAACTCCAATTGTACTTTGGCCTTCCTGATTTTATCCCTGCATGCCCGAGCAATATTTTTATATTCCTCCCTAGTTGTTTGTCCAAGCTTCCACTTCTTGTAAGTTTTCTTTTTGTGTTTAAGCTCACTAAAGAGTTTTCTGTTAAGCCAAGCTGGTCACTTGCTGCATTTGCTATTCTTCTTGCACATCAGGATAATTTGTTCCTGTGCCCTTACTAAGTTTTCTTTAAAATACAACTAGCTCTCCTGGACTCCTTTTGTCTTCAGCCTGGCCTCCCAGAGGATCCTGACCATCAGTTCCCTGAGTCAAAATGTGCTTTTCGGAAGTGCAGAGTTCATACTCTCTTGCTCTCCTCTCTTCCTTTTGTCACCATTCTGAACTCAATCATCTTGCTGCCCAAGTTGCCATCCACTTCCACATCTCTCACCAATTCTTCCCTGTTTTGAGCAGCAGGTCAAGAAGAGCACAGCCCTTCTTGTTATTTCTCCTACATTTGCACCAGGATTGCAAATGTAGGAGAGTTATTTCTCCTACATTTGCACCAGGAAGTTGTCTCCAACACTCTCCAAAAACTTCCTGGATTTCCTGTGCACTGCAGTATTGCCCTCCTGGCAGATGTCAGAGTGACTGAAGTCCCTAACTGAAAGATAAGTTTAACTAGACTGAAATTCACTGTCTAAATTGCCAGTACTGACAAGTAGGTTTGGGAGGGGATTGATTAGCCTGACTCACAAGAATTTTAGGTTTCAAAATGATTTCCTGTTCTGAAGTAGGATAGAAAGACAAAACCTCATACATTTTTAGTATTGCATTTTAATTGGGATACAGTCAATTTAAAGTATGTCTTTTAGATCATTTTGAAATGTTTAAATGAATTGTTGATTTTCCCTAATTTTATACTTTTTTTCCTATAAATTAATTCATTTTTTTAAAACGGAAAGTAATTTAAAAGTCCAAAACTGAATAATTAATTTTAAACATATCAACTTCAGTACTTTCCTACCAACAGTTTTGATTTTGACTAATCTAAGTTTTGTGACATAAAAAAGTGTTGTCCAATATCTACAGTCAGTTCAGGTAATTACCAAGCAATGCAAAGCTAGTCAAGCTTCTTAGCAAAGGGAAGTAACACCTTGAAGACATAAAATATCAAATGACCTAGGGCTTTAACTTATTTGAAAACCTCTCCAGTTTTCCCTTCCATAAGGAAAAGGGTTTACAAAAGCATGTTTTCTAATGTGATAGAGGGAGACACTGAATATCAGTATTCATCATGCTGGGTTGCAGTTCTTTTTTTAGGATCAAGGTTACAAACAAACTGTACTAGCCTTGGTGGATGCATTCAGATGAGCGCGCATGTGTGCTATGTGGCACTGCAAACTTCTCTGCAGTGCCATACACCACACATGGCATGCATGTGGGCATTCCTCAAGGTGCTAATTTGAAGCACGGGGGTAGGGAGGAAGATGGGGAGAGAGGATTGACACCTGGAGAGCCCAGTGTAGAAAATAGTGAAGCAGTGCACAGGGCAGCAGTGTGCACAACCTGACCCTACCCCACCAAAGAGAACATACTGTATGAGAAATCATGCATGTGCTGGCATTCCCCACGGACCAGTAGCAGCAGCACATATTGTGCCACTGCTGTTTGTCCCCCAGGAAACACACATGCTTGCACATCTGGATCCAGCCTGCATGTCCATTTTTAGCATATTTCAGAATTCCTGGAAGGTAGGAGTCAGGTTCTGATAGTGCAAACCAGGAAAAATAAATGGAGTTGCATTCGTGTAAGTTTATAGTTTGCAATATTAAATAATCTGATTTGCATTGTCTAAGGGTGGCCATTAGTGACTGAAAAAGAAGCAGTGAAATGCTAATGTGATAAGTTATGAACACTAAAAACAAGCAGTACATTTTCCTTTGATTGTCTGTGTGTTTGAGAATATTTCATTACTTTTGCTTCCTTTGAAACAGGGGTAAGATATAAATCATAGGCACAGATATAACTTGCAGTTGTGACATTTTGTTACAGAGTTTAATTACATGAATCATAAAATATTGCTACAATTTTCCAAACTGTTAAACCTTAATTAATATGAACCCACAGGGACCACCTTGATAGTTCATAATGCTCTAGAACTCTACTCCTACAGTAGTAGTTTATATAGTTAGAAGTGCTTTATAATTTACAAAGAGTGATCAATTATTAGAAATGAAACCAGACAAATTAATTTAATATAAATGAGGTTGTATGGGATTTGAGTAATTCTTTTTAATTACTTATACGTTATTTTTTCAATAGTCTAACAAAGAGAACCATTATTCTTATCCATGTACAAATTCATTAATCTCATTACTGTGCAGTATTAATATAATTTTATCACACATTCCAGAAGTGCAGCACATTGACAAATCATAATGAATCACAGCACTAGTGTACTATCACTACATTAATTTCAGGACATGCCTAGCTCATCTACAATTTACTTTGAGATTTAGTATAAAATGAGCTGAATAAGCATGTAATTATGACATCTGCTTCTTTTCAGGTACCTCTTTGTAAATCAGTGACAAAGGAATAACAGGTTTAAATATGTGTTAACACTCTGATAGCATGTATAATTGCAATATGGCAATGTGTAATGAAGATTAAATTAGACTGTAGTGTACCTGACATATGCAACAGCATAATTGAGCTGTAGTAATTGTGGAACTGAAAGAGACTATAAAATACCAATATTTTAATTCAGTAAAGTAAAATTAGTGTTAGGAAAAATATTATAAATTCTGTGCAAATGTGTATATATATATTTATTCAAGGAAATATTAGTTTGCATTGCAGTTTTTAGTTTTAGAATA
>NW_017728915.1:14313516-14338456 GCF_001723895.1 Crocodylus porosus
ATTCAAGGAAATATTAGTTTGCATTGCAGTTTTTAGTTTTAGAATATTTAAAATGTAGTTCTTCATATTGAATAATTTTCATAGAATTTTCTATTATGGTCTACCTGGAATCTCAAGTCTAAGTGGCCTGATTCTACCCCCATTTGAATCAACAGTAAAACTTCTATTGACTATAGGCTAAAAAATTGTCCTGTAACATACATTATCAGTAATTAGTTATGTCACTATTGTATGCATACGCTCCTTGATTTTACAAAACATAGGTCCTGATTCTGAGGAATCCTACTTATGCAAAGCCATCACAATGAGTATGTGAAGAAAGGGTTAAAGGGATTGTAAGAGAATCTGCCCTGTAGATAAAGTACGATATGGCTTATATGGAATATTAAAATCTAGGCCTGAAGCCATTACAAATTATTAACTATGTTTAAGCAAAGTTTTTTGCTCAAAAGTAGTAAAATATTTATTTGAGAATATTTTTCTGCTATATTTTTAACTTTACATGAAAATACTTGTAGAACCTTTGTCAACTGTATTTTAAAAATTAGGAATAAAATTATATTTTTTTCAGAAAACATTATTGTTCAGACAAAAATATATAAATCTGATGATGTGACTCCAGCAAAGTCAATAAACAATCAGTGAGTGAGGTGGGGGAAAAAGCACTGCTTTATGGAAACACAAATAAAGCCAATAAAACATAACCTGGTTCTGTATTACTGCAACCTCTAAGATTATTTTTATGCTGTAAGGATGAATCAGTTGTTTCTCTTTTAAATAGTAGAAAAGGAAAATCACAATGTTTTAAACACAATCTATACAACTGCACATTACTTTTTTTAAGTGCCCTTCAGTGCTACTGAGTGCATGTACAGCACGAACAACAAATAAAACAGCAAGTGACCTTCTAAAGAAAAATGTGACTTTTTTGGCTCATGTTAGCTTTCCTTCTTTCAAAATATTCTAAGGCCCTTATTGTACAGCTGCCTAAATGAGTTCCCTCAGGATATTCCAATAAAGGCATGTTAATCAGCCAGATAGGCCTGTGCCACATAAGAACAGGTTTCTGCTGGAAAATGGACTCCAGTTTGCTAGGAATTTCACAGCACAGAAAGTTTACAGAGCTTCATATGGCCAACAGCCATAGAGGCTCATTTAGATTGGATAGGGCCCTAAGAAAGCAGTTTGTCAAATAGTTTCAGATATTTCTATTTGCCTAGCTTTTCTGCTTGCAAATGTTTATATCTATGTCTAATCTGTGTGTGTGTGTGTGGGGGGGGTGTATATATAGATATATGTATACCCACACAAATACATTTGCACACTGTACATTTACTCAAAACCCGCATGAAGCTGTTCAATCAAATCGATTTTTGAATAGTGTAGGTCTAATTAGGAATACCAATCCCATATTATTTATGATATTGGCAGATGGAGTAGCAGAACTTTGAAGCTCTCTTTCATTCCTCTGTTCACACTTGAACAATGTCTTTTACTCCTGTTATCCACAGGTCTTTGAGACTGCCTTTTATTTAATTAATTGCCAGATTGATCACCAATAATTGTATTTACAAAGGCTTTGGATTTAAAAATGCAAAACTTTAAACCATCAACTTAGCAGAACTTTGGAAAAATTTCTTATGTGACCTCAGTTAATAAAATTTCATGAATATAAAAAGATTTGGGACTATAATTAGTTCAGAACAGGTGTGCTGGTTTGAAAACTCAAAAATTATAGGAAACATGGAAGCGTTTGACAGGTTGAATGAACTTTGAACTAATGATAAAAATGGATAGATAAATTCACTGAAGTAATGAAAAATAAAAGGGAAGATGTGCTTTAGTTAAAATTATTCTGAGTAATATTTTGAATATTTTATTCAATTTATTAAAAGCTAAATGTGAAGAGATGGAGTCCTTGAATAATATTACAAATGTATATTTTTCCCCTCCTAAAACCACCTAAAACCACCTAAAAACATATATATAGTGTGTGTGTGTGTGTAGGTATACACAGAAATATATTTTTATAAGTCTATTTTCTTCTACCTGAGAATACATAAAGAGTGATTAGTACACTAAGCAGAATATAGAAATGAAATCGATTCTATATTTTGGAGAAACAGCTTTAGGTAATTCCATAGATTTTAATAGTTTTCTTATGCATTGTGATGAATTAATCAGAATGCACTAAATACGTCTAAAAGTTGTTCAAACAGCATTAGCAATTTTAAATTCTCTATATTAAGCATGAACATAAAACTGCTTAATTACAAAATCTATTCTGACAACAAAAATACTCCATCTACAATGATGGTGATGACTAATAAGAACTTACTGAGACATCAAAAAATATTTAACCAGCAAAAATATTTTGGAAGGTTGTGTTAATAACCCCTGTTTTCTACACTGAAAAAGAAAAAATCCAGTGTTTCCCTTTTGCCTGTTTGGGTTAGCACTTTAGATGTAGGACTATTATGTTAAAGGACTAGGACATTAAAAGAATCTTAGGTGTGTAAAATTAAACAAACAAAGATACCCAGGTCATCATCTCTATTCAGACGCAACATTTTCCCCATAAATTCTCTAATCAAGTGTTTCCCAAACTCTGACAGATGGCACACTGCCAATTTAAAATGATACAACCATTAAGTACCACCAGGTGGAGCATTGGGGGGGGGTGGCTGTGTGTGTATGGTAGGGTGTATGGGGATTTGTGAGGGAGTGTGGCTGTGTGTGGAGGGGAGCATAGGGCATGTTGTGTATATATGGCAGGTTGCAGGGGCAAGGTGTGGGATATGAGGGAAGGCAGGGTGCTCAGGACACTCCGGGTGCCTGGCAGAACATGGCTCTGGCCAGTACTGGACATCTTAGTGAGGGGTGCATCCTCTATTGAGCAGTCTGTATTGCCGACACTCCCTGCACTCGCCAGGAATGGGAGGGAAGCCCTGCATGCTGAAGCCAGCTTCCTTCCCTACCTCCCAGAAGAAGACACCTGGGGCTACCCTCCCACACTACACAGACCTGGGGGAGAAGGCAGCTGGCTTCAGCGTGCAGGGCTTCCCTTCCATGCCATATGAGTGCGAGAGCTGCGCATATGCGTGGAGAATGTTGGTGTTACAGATGGCCCAGAAAAGGCTGCACCCCTCACTGCGATGTGCAGCACTGGCAAGAGCTGGATCCCACCAGGTGCCTGCACCAGGCACTAGTGGCCTGAGTGTCCCCACCTGCTGCTGCTGGTGGGAGTACTGAGAGATATCACTGACAAGTTGTCTGTGTACCACTGGTGGTATGCATAGCACAGATTGGGAACCACTGCTTTAATCTATTGCATAGTCTAGTCTTAAATTATGCTGCTCAGTAGTGAGACTGTTTTACTAGACTTCTTCCTTTATTTCACAATTTAATGCATCACAGTGCTACGAAGTTTTCCTAACATTCAGCCTTTTCCTTTTCATCATTTAATCCTCTAGTTCCTAGTTATATCATATGAACACCACTAGATAATTCTTTTCAATTATGGGTATATTTATAAGCTTGAAAGATTTATAGACTGATACCTGCCCCGTATCTCCTACCTAGTCATTATTTAGACAGTCTATATATAGCTCTCTTAATTTTTCCTCATAAATCTGTCTCTCCAGCCCCTAATCTCCTTTGTTGCTCCTCTTTGACTTCCCTTCAATTTATTTATATTACTTTGACAGTGAGGTGCCCATGCTGAATGCAACATACCCAAAATGGTAGCATCCAAACTTTGTCAACAGTTACTGTTAACTCATTGTTTCATAGCGTGATGCCTGTGCACCAACTATAAACTTACTTGGACCTTCTTTACATACATATAGCACTGCAAACTGATGTCTAATGCTGGGTCAACTGTATTAGATAATGCATGGCTGTTGATTTGTTCTTCTGAACATGTAAATTTCAGGTTATTTTTCCCTAATGTTTTAGGTAGCTCCAGGAGTGCTGATAATTTGTTAATGGACACACAAACTAATGTCCTGTTGCCAGTTCATCCCTGATAATTGAGGATATAACAAAACTCTTCTAACATGCCAGTTGTCCAAGCCTTTGAGGAAAATCATAACTCTAACCAGTATCCAAACAGTTACTTAATAGTTCACATCCTTAGCAGCCTACATTATAATGGTAACCTTGGGACGGTTAGTCCATTTGCTTGAACCTACAACTTCCACATAGAAAAATATTTGTTATTCTCATTTTAACTAATTAAGTACTTGCCTGATTCAATTTGCATTGAAATCCTAGAAATCATTCCAATGATTCTAATGGGAGCATGAACTAGTTAAGTAGCTTAAGATGCAGATAGGCACCTATTGGGATTTCAAAAGCACTTGAGGCAGACTAGTTACCTAATTCCTGCTGATCCACTAGCCAGGTCCTGTGCTCATGCAAGGCCCCATTGGCATCCAGCACAGGAAAACACAATCAAATTCCAGTGGAGGACTGGAGCAAGAACAATCACATTCATTTACATAATATTAACAATGCTTACATTTCTATCACCTTTGGTTAAGTGGCAAAGTTGATCATATACTATTCTTTACATTCAGAAATTTTCTAGAACTGGCTTAACTTCCAAAACTTCTCTCCTTTCTTAAATAATTATAAAATATATTGATTGGTAAAGAAAGCTCTTCAGTAATGTAAAATGAGAATTACTGCTCTTTGTGTGTATATGTACATTAGTGTTGGCTACAAAGGACCAGCTCTCACACACTGACACACATATACACACTCACACATGCAATTGCTGCAATAGTAGTGTAGCACCAATGTTGGTTTTTACCTATCGGGGGCACTGGAGTCTGCTGTTGATGGTCAGCTTCCTCCAAGGCAATGTCTTCTCCAGAAGGGGGTTGCCTGGTCATCCTTCTCAGTTGGTTGGTTGCTGGATGAGATGGTACCACTGAGGGTCACGCTTCACTGCCTTTTATCCCTTTCTGGCAGACTTCTGTGATCCCCCAGCATCATCTTGGCAGCCCAATCCAGAGGTCACTATCCCACGTGGCTCTTGAGTAGTGCATGACAGCTGTTAGTCGCAGTCACCGGGGTTCTGCTGGATGGTGCAGTTTGGGGAGTCAGTTTGTGATTTTGATTAATTTAACATTGATATTGTTAAGGGTTGTAGGAGCAGCCTGTCAGGGGATGTCTAGTCCCATGAACCAGTCTCCAGCATTAATTAACTCAAACCCTGGATACCTTGTTGCACATACAATGGAGTTCCAGACAATGGCATTGACACCTTCCTCCAGTCAGTCTGCAGAGAGGAGCTGTTAATGGCTGCTCATTAACTTGTAACCACAGCTGGCTCTGCCTATGACTTAATCACTCACTCAGATTTGCATTCATTCAGGAAGCCAGCCCCAATGCAGCAATGAAATTCCAGTGATTACCATTCCAATGCATTCTTACAAGAACAGTTCTAGTAATACAAGGTATGACATTACTTTAAAGAAAAATACATTTGTTAAAAGTTAAAAGGTATAAAGTATAAAATACCGAATGCCAGGGTAAAGATGAGACAGATGAAGTATAAAAAGAAATATACCTTAATTAATAAATGCAAATTTGAGGTAGTGAGGATTAACGGCCACTGGAGACAGTAAGTGAGTTAGGTTAGATGCAGTAGGCTAATTTAGCGTAAACTTTAGACAGATATGGGAAGTTTGCTTTGGGAAATAGGTTTTGATCCAAAGGGGGAATGTGTTCACCAGGATATATTTACAGTCATGTTTTGAAAGCACCTTGGCTTTTCTTGTTTCTTACAGGCTTTGCTTTGATGTGGATATTTTAGTTCTTTTGTTTTCTTTAGTGACACTTAGCTCAATTGATATGTAGATATCATTTGTAGGTTTCTTCTACAGAAAGCCATTTTAGCTCTCTGGCTTGCTCTGAGCCTTGCCACACACATGCAATGAGTGCTAGGGCTCTGCAAGAAGGGGCTTCTTGTTACATTAGTTCTTCACGTATATACTCTTTGATGGATTTAGCTATTTGAATTTTTTTCCTTTAGAATTATTTAAAACTAATTTGCATAAAGCTTACAGCTTTAGCAAATTAAATCTAAATGAACTGATGAAATTTAAAATTTAAAATACTGGCCAACTTCTTAATTATAACAGCTGTAAAACACTGAAGAAGATTTGAGAACAATATTATTCATTTTAATTTAGCCTTTTGAAAAACTAAGCTTTTGTTGAGTAATCAGCCACAAGAGCCACAAAACAGGCTTGCTTTTATTTCGGGAGGAGTCCAATTTTGTCTTTTGGAGCTCAAGTTAACCCAGCAATAGAAAAGTCTTCAAAGATGTCATGACAACTGTATTTTGTTCAAGAAATAAATAAAGATGGAATTCATATGTTATTCTTTTGATGGATTAAGGGCCATGTTTACAACAAAATAAGTTTATACTGGTGCTGACCTTGAATGCTCTGCAGACCTTCATGGGTCACTTTGTGCAGAGATTAATTCTTATTCAAGACATACAATTACAGTAACTATTTTCATAGTTAGGGAAAAAGTTATTTCCAATTGGCTAAAGTATATTATTATTATTATTATTATTCCTACTTCTCTTTAGATCCTTGTTTTATTTTTCTAGTATGAGCCTTGGTTATATTAGAGATATACTGATGCAAGGATTTAGCATAAACTATTTTCAGATGTAATTTTAAAATTATTGGGCATGTTAACATGAGATGTTTACTGCTGAGTAGACTAATTAGCTCTGCAATAAACATCCTAGCATCTACATGTGCAGGACTATCAGGCTAGAGTAAACTAATAAACTCTGCAGCAGAGTACTACTTGTATATACAAGTACTATCTTGATGCAGAGTTTTTTTACTCTGTAGCAGCACATGTGTAAATGATGACCTGGCTGGCTGGGGCATGAGGATGCTTCAATGTAGGGGTTGCCTGCTGGCTAGTCTCACCCCCAGCCCCTCTGAAGCACATTGAGCTGGGTCAGGCCATCCCTGGGCTGGCAGGCTGATCCCCCTGAGCCCCCAGCCAGCTGGGTCTGATCCAAGCCAGGTCTGCATGCTGTGGTCCCAGGTGCACATGTAAACACAGTGCCCAGGAGCAATAAACTCTGGCACAATAAGCACCAGAGTGTATTGTGTCACATTAATATGCATGTGTCAACACACCCCATTAAACATCTGTCCCAATTTAGGCAGAATTTTGGGCCAAATCCAATTTTACTGTGGACATAGTAAATTATCCTGGTGGTGTCATAGATGGCTCATTTAGATTTTTGGGCCTGATCTTATCATTCTTTACTTGAACAAAGTTTCTACTAGCATCACTGAAGGTTTTGCCTGATTAAGGGCTTCAGAATGAAGCCTAAAGAAATGATTTCCAACTGCATATCTAAGATAATATTCAGAAGGCATGTGGCTCACATAAATGATATTGACATGGCATATGAGAGGTCGCCTATCTGTTTTCAGTATCTCAAGTGTTAAACAGAAGTTACAATGTAAGATTCATGCTTTTTGACTGGTTTATATTCCAAAACAAATATATATTTGTATTCAGAGACAGTCACCGATGCCAGCAGCTATAAAATGTTAATATCCATTGTTATTAGTCAGACATCATATGTCTGGTGCCTCTTCACCTTTTTCAGTATTGTTTTAACAGCTCATCATTCACTGAAAAAACATTTTAGCTGGATTTTTTTCACCCATCTCTTTTCACAGCACCTATATATGAGAGTAATTAGTACTCTGAATGATCTGACAAAAAGAGGTTGATTGAATTGGATCTTGTACTTGTGGACAAACTGGTACTCTTCATTTACTATGGAGTTAGTGGGAGATCACAGAATCATAGAATCAATGAGTCAGAAGGGACCTAGACAGATCATTTAGTCCACCCCCCTGCCATGGGTAGGAAGGAGCACTGGGGATGGCAGGGGTCATAAGACCCCAGCCAGATGCCTACCCAGTATCCTCTTGAAGATTTCCAGGGAAGGTGAGAGCACCACCTCTCTGGGAAGCCTATTCCAGGCTCTGGCCACTCTACAGTGAAGTTGTTCTTCCTAATACCTAACCTGAACCTATCCTCCCTCAGCTTGTGCCCATTGTTCCTAGTGACTCCAAGGGGGTCCCTGGTGAACAGACTTTCCCCGAGTCCCTGCTGCTGGGCAGCCACAAGATCTCCCCTCAGTCTCCTCTTGCAGAGACTGAAGAGACTCAGGTCCCTCAGCCTCTCCTCATAGGGCTGGCCACAGAGGCCCTCAGCCATACGAGTGGTCCTCCTCTGGACCCTCTCCAGGTTCTCCACATCCCTCTTGAAGTGCAGTGCCCAGAAATGGACACAGTTCTCCAGCTGCGGCCTGACCAGCGCTGCATAGAGGGGGAGCAAAACCTCTCTGGACCTGTTAGTGATGCCCCTGTTTATGTATGACAGGGTACGGTTGGCTCTGCCTATTGCTTCATCGCATTGGTGACTCATATTCATCCTTGAGTCAATCCTGACTCCAAGATCCCTCTCTGCCTCTGTGCTGCCCCTAACATATAACCATAATGCTGGTTCCCTCTCCCCAAGTGCAGCACCCTACACTTGTCCTTGTTGAACCGCATCCTGTTCAGATCTGCCCATTTCTCTAACCTATCCAGGTTTGCCTGGATGTGGTCCCTTCCTGGAGGTGTATTGGCCAGATCAATCTAGCCCATACTTTTTGAAGAACTCCTCATATATTAGATTAAGCATTGAGCTGTTCCATAGGTTTACAAAGTCAAGTTTTAAAATGTATGTATTTATTCCTGCTAGTCACCGGAATAAGTACATGTACTCAGGATGGAACAATTAGCATTAGCACCCAAACAGAAAAGAAAAAATATTCTCTGCTTTTCACTGCTAAATCTAGGCCAGTTGCTGCCACACTAATACTCATGCTGAGCAGTATTTATTTCAGCCATTTTCTGAGTAAATATAAATTAGTGTAACAGAAAAGTGAATGAAGCTTTGCCATTTTATACTACTGAAGATCAGCCCTATGCTATAGACTGACATCATCAGAATTTTCCAAACTGCGTATGCAATTTTTGCTCTTGCCATGTACCAATTTTTGCTTTTGCCAAATACCACCCATCTTATCTGGAAATGCATATGAGTGAGGCCCCTCTAAATGTTGTAGGTATTGCATAAATAACTGGTTAATTGCACAACTATTTTGAGACTAGTTATACATGGAAAGTACCTAACACGCCATAAAAATCTCTGACCGACTATAAAATTAGACTTTTCCAAACTATGTATGCAATTTTTGCTCTTGCCGTGTACCAATTTTTGCTCTTGCCAAATACCACCCATGTTATCTGGAAATGCATGCAAGTGAGGCCCCTCTATATGTTATAGGTATTGCATAACTAACTGGTTAATTGCACAACTACTTTGAGACCAGCTATACATGCAAAGTACCTAACATGCCATAAAAAGCTCTGACTGACTATAAAATTAAACTAACTTTATGGCTGGTTGCTACTGAACTTCAATTTGCATGTGTAGCAGGGCCTCCCCTTGCAACTGGGAGGTTCAGCCCCAGAGGTCAGCTGGTGGGGCTCCCAGATGCAGGGGTGCTCCATGCCCAGCATGGGCTGGGAGTCTCACAACTGAGGGGACTCTCAGTCACAGCAGCTACCAGTTCTGGGTCCTGGTAGCACAGTGACCCAGAATTCCACAGCTGTGACTGCTGCAGAATTCCCAGCAGCCAGGAGGCATGGCTGCCCCAGAAGTTCATGAAACCTCGGGGCTGTGGGATCACAGCTGTTGTGATATCCCAGCCTCAGGGGTGTGTGAAACCACTGGAACTGGGGGATTATGGTATCCATGATCCTGAAGTCCCAGTGATGTATGGGGCACCCCTGCATCTGGCAGCTTTTCAACTTATGGCATTCCCAGCTGCAGGAGCTTGATTCTTGCTTGTTCAGGGAGGGCCCTGAATCGGGCCCCCCTGCACCAGTAATGAGGCCTGATGTATTCTAATGTAAGGTCCCACAATCATTCTTTCTGTGATGCATGAGTAGTGTGGCAGCAGGTGTGATTGTGTGAATTACTCCTTAGATCCCATCCTGCCTTTACCTGCGTATGTAGAGGAGCCCATATTTACATATGTGTAATTATGTATGTGGCAGGCTTGCCTATCTTCACCTGGTTCCTCAGGCTTAGAGAAGTGCCAAGTGGTTGGTGGGGCAAACCCATGAATCAGAGACCAGCAGGGGAGAAGTCTCAGGAGGAGACTGCCCCACCCCTACATCAGTGCGAGGTGAGGAGCAGACCTAATTGAAGACTAAGCTCCACCTCCCCGCAATTGGCCAGTCTTCAATCTTGGGCTGAAGCCCCAAAAGGGTATATAAGGAGCTGCGTGCACAGCACGTGGAGGAGGCAACAAGAGACAGAGAAGAAAGAAGCTGGGGCTTAGGAAGAGCTGGGGAAGAGCTAGCCAGGGGGCACTTTCAGTTGCCCTGAAGAGCCCAAAGACTCAGCCATCAGACAGGAGCAGCAGGTGGCTGTGTCTCCAACCCCTCGCTGTGAGACAGCATGGTGAGCCAGTGCAGGCATCACTGCATGGAGGGTCAAAGAGGGACCAGGACATTGGGAGCCACTCAAAGCGGCTTGGGTCTCCAACCCTGGCACAGTGCAGTCACCATTGCACAGTGAGTCATTAATGGGCCAAGGGCCCTTGGAGGGGTAGGTGGTTCGGGCCCCATTCTCTGCTGCCAGAGGCCCAGGCCTGCAACCTCCTGAGAAGGCCAAGCCATCTGGGCTTGTGAACGAGCCATGCACCCCACAAAGGGACTGAGACAGAGCACCCACTGCAGGCCCATTTGCCTAGCTGGGGACGAAACACCGGGAACACTTGCTGGACCCCTACTCACTGGGAAGGGTGAGTTCTCAGGCTAGGGGTTTCCCACTGGGGAGGGACACAGTGGATAGCCCCATCAGAGGGAGTTTATGTTAGAGAAAGAGAGACTCCTTTAGAGAAGCAGGCTATTTGGAATTGCCATATATTTTGGAGTGTTTATCAATTGCTTGTTGTGTCTTATATTTTGGAGTGTCTATTGACTGTTCATTGTGTTTTATATTTTGGAATGCTTACCCATTGATTGTTGGGACATACTTACCCTCTGGGGATCCATGGACGAGGTTTCTCTTGTGAGTCTTAGGGACTGCTATAGTTACCTGTTCTGTTATTTGCTGACTTGAACATATTATATGTAAATGTTTATCATATATCAAGTTATTTTATCCCATCCCCTTTAATTCTGCACCTGAATAAACCATGTATATAGTTAAGCTACTGTGTCCTGGTCTTCCTCTACAGAGACACAGGAGAAGGGGAAAATGCAGGCAAGCTGCAGTTTCCGTCTCCAGCACATATGCCCTGCTGACTGTCCTCTTCTATTGGAGAGGGGAGTACACACTCTGGTACACCCGGATTACAAGTCAATTGTGAAAATAAGATTACTTCTGTCTAGTTTACAAATCAAATGCTAAAACTATTAGCAGAAATAGTAAAGTTCTGGTATATGTCCAAGTATGCATTTATACCACAAAACATAAAAAGCTCCTTAGCAGAAAAAATATCCAAACATGTATAAGGAGAGAGGAAGAGTGAGAGAGAAAGAGCAGGAAAGAGAGAACAGGAGAGAGACAGAGAGAAGTGAAAGTTAAGAAAAAACACAGAACATGTATTCAAATAGAATACAGTATTATGTGAGCATAGAGTTCACATTCAATAAATTTAACAGAGCTTAAGGGGGTACTAAATTAGGGCCAAGAAAAATCTTGATAGTAAGTATTGACAGGTTAGTATTATATATTTTGTAATTGCATTTAAAGTAACATTGGAAAAAAAGGACTAGGGGGATGACAAAATAAGAAAATAAAATCTCTGGGAAACAGAGAGATATTTATTGTCATGTAATGAATTGAGAAAATATAGTCTAGAAGGAAATACATCCAGGTTGCAGGTTTAACATGGATAAGGATTAGCCATTTTGTAATCAATTCAAGCCTTTCCCACAAGCCTCACGTTTCTGAACAAACAGATTGACTCAAAAACTCCACTTTCCAGTTTTCCATGCTCCAGAAGGGACACGCCCTGCATTGATATTCCCTGTGCAGTATACAGCCCAAAACATCCCCCACCCATTGTTTCCTTTAGTTTAAATTTATTTTAGTGAACCTATAAACTTCAAGTTTTTCTCCCTAGGAATGCTGCTTTGTTGCCCACTATTATACCAGGTCTTCTCCATGCAAATTCTATTTGATTACTTTATTGGCAGGTCAATCATATCCCATAGCCCTGCTTTCCTGTGGTTGTATGTTTATTATACATTAAACACTGACAATGTGATTCATTGCACAAGAGACAGTCAGATACTGCTCTCACATAGCATTCTAAACTAATTCAGTAGGTTCCAAACTAATTTGTGAATATCTTCCCTGCTGTCATTCTGTCTCAGTCTTACATTATAAGCTGTTTATATACATCTATGACACTGGTTCTTGGTAATTCTTTGCCCAAATTCTGTGGAGCACCTCACAAAACAAGGTATTTTCAGGATCATCAGTCTTCCATCTTGAGCTTCATTCTCAAAATCTATGATAATCTAGAATCCATGGATTAGTAGCTGTTCACTGGCTGGAAACTGAGCACCACTTTGTTACAATATCCTTCAACCTAAGAGAGCTCTGGAATTCTATCTTTTCTATTCAGTACGTGTCCAAATGTGCATCAGGTGGCTGTCAGAAGACTTCAGTTCTCAAAAAGATTGCATGGTATAGTTGAGCTCTGCACCTGCAAAACCTATATAATGCAGAGAGAAAGAAACTGTATCCAGATAGTATTGTCTTCTCAGCTATTTTTTTCAGAAATGCACTAACCATTGCATTGCCAAGAGACATTGTCCAAGAAATTAGTCTTCAAACTAGGTATCTTTCTATCATCCAAAGTCTTGATGCCAAACAACTTGGTACATTACACAGATATTAAACAAAAAGTGCTATGAATAACCTCCTTTTTTCCTGGGTAACCATATATCATGAAGATTTTATTTCAGTTTCAGTGTCCTCTCTTAGTTTAGCTTTTGGCCAGATCACACTTCAAACAGTTAAATCAGTAAGTGGAAATTTCACTTTTAACTTTTCTAATTAGAATATAAGTGAGATTAATTATATTCATATTTAAAAAATAATCTAAATTGTGGATCCAAAACTGCTCAGATGCCTAGTTTGTTTATGATCTCTAAGGTTAATTGTGGGCTAACTCAGTTGATACACAATGCATTAATAGAACCGATGGTGTTTCTTGTATTTTATATTTTGTTTGTATTTTAAATTCTGCACTTCTGTTTTCATTTGTACTTTTTTAACCTTATTTAAAAAAAAAAGAGCCAGATGATGAAGTCCTTACTTAGGCTAAACCTCAGTTACTAGGACTTAAGTCTGTTACTAAAAATATAAATGTTACTGAAACAGTTGTTTTCTTATAATTTTTAAATATCCCATAGAATTATCACTACATGTGAAAATAATTAGTGATTGCCTTTAAGTATTAAATTAAGTTACCCACTCATTCTTGTATTCAACAACCTATGACAAACTGGCCTTCACCAAAAGCAGCTGTATAATGCCAGGTCATTAGCTGCAAAATGTGTGACCATTCCTGTTGACAGCATCTGCCTAGAGACAAACAAGGAGGATATTATTAAGTAGAACTCAACATTTTATTATCTGGGCTTGATAGGCAATACAAGAAAGCTGCCCATAACCACAGAACAAATGGTATGATGTGACATTGGAAAAAGGTTAGGTGGTTCCCACATTAATGCAGTCATTTCTGTTAGCACACCAATACTTGGCTTTATAGCCTATTGAAAGAAGCCACTTGGGAGGCAGACTTTGTCTTTAACAAGATGATTGATAATAACAGGTTGGAATATGAAAAGCTGAAGTACTGAACTACTTCAGATTCAAACAAAAAGACATAAGTAATAAACTCTAAAATATACCAGCCCTTCAGCTGGTAGAACATGGCAAAGCCCACTAACTGCAAAGGAAGCACAGCAGACCTAGAACTTGAAGGCAAATACACTCCTAATTGATTGATCTGTACTGTTTAGCACCAAATTCTGCAGGATTCATTCTTCAAAAGCTTTTAGTAAGTTTTATTTTCATAAACTCCATTGACTATGGTGATAATGGGTGCATCAACACAAGACGTTTAGTGCATAATGGCTTAATAACAGTGTACAGTAGCATGCCGGGCAAAAACTGTGCTAATATGCTACTGTGCAGTAATATTAGGCTACTGCACAGTGTCATTAAAAAACTATGCACTGGTGCTACTGTGCAATAATTGTAGCCACTGTGCATTTAGTTAGTACTCCACTAAGCAAGTACTAAACTAAATGTGCAGTAACTACTGTGCATTATTGAATTTGTAGATGCACCCAGTGACACTACTTAAAGCCAGCGTGACACTTTTACTCTACCTGATCATTTACAAGTTTGGAATTACGAATAATCGAGATTTTTTCATACATAGACAACAGAGCTTGTGTTTAGTTCTTTGCTCATTTGACCACATAGACATTGATATGCAGTAAACTTTGTTTTGGAACTTTCTGTTTAGTTAGTTTGCAAGGACTTTATGAGTTGGGCATTTAAAGTGTGACACCCATTTTGTGCCTACATTTCGCTGGAGATGTCCACAGACAGACACTTTACCTCATAATGAATATGCAAAAAAACCTGGCTTTTCATAGATTTCATAGATTTCTAGGGTCAGAAGGAACCTGGTAAATCATGGGGTCCGCAGGAAAGAGCGCTAGGGTTAAGTAACTCCAGCCAGATGCCTGTCTGATCTCTTCTTGCACACCTCCAAGGTAGGGGAAAGCACCACCTCCCTTGGAAGCCCATTCCATATTTTAACAACCCTTACCACAAATAATTTCTTCCTTATGTCCAATCTAAATCTATTCTCCTTCAGTTTATGGCCATTATTTCTGGTAACCCCGAGGGGTGCCCTGGTGAACAGAGTGTCCCCTATTCCCTGCTGACCCCTTCCCCTCCCCCCGATGAGTTTGTTAGCAGCCAGAAGATCATCTCTCAGCCTTCTCTTGCAGAGGTGGAAGAGATTTTGGTCCCTCAGTCTGTCTTCATAGGGTCTTACCTGTAGGCCCTCAACCATACGAGTAGCCCTTCTCTGAACCCTATCAAGGTTATCCACATCCCTCTTGAAGTGCAGCACCCAAAACTGGATGCAGTACTTCATCTGCGGTCTCACCAATGCTGCACAGAGGGGAATTATCACTTCCCTAGACTTGCTTGTGATGCACCTGATGATGCAAGAAAGAATGCAGTTAGCCTTTCTTATTATCTTGTCACACTGGCGCCTCGTGTTCATTTTTGCATTGACCAGGACTCCAAGATCTCTTTCCATTGTTGTGGTACTCAGAATGGTACCCCCCCAGTCTATAGGTGTGTTGGAGATTCTTTCTCCCCAGGTGCAACGCCTTACATTTATCCTTGATAAATTGCATCCTATTCTGATCTGCCATTTCCCCAGTCTATCCAAATCCACTTGAATTTGCTCCCTGCCCTCCTGTGTGTTTACTATACCCCATAGTTTAATATCATCTGTGAATTTGGACAAGGTGCTTTCAACACCTTCTTCCAAATCGCTGATGAAGATATTAAACAGTACTGGTCCAAAGACAGAGCCTTGGGGGACACCACTGCCCAGATCCCTCCAGGGAGAAACCGACCCATCCACCACCACTCTCTGGGTGTGTCCCATAAGTCAGTTTTTTTCACCCACCTTACTGCGAGAAAATCCACATCACAGCTACTCAGTTTCTTCATAAAAGCTGGATATGACACTGTGTCAAAAGCCTTTTTAAAATACAGGTAAATAATGTCTACTTCCTGCATCTAAGCACTTTGTGACCTTTTCATAAAGAGATCAGGTTAGTCAGGCAGGATCTACCTGCTATAAACCCATGCTGGTTGCCCCTTAACATTGTATTACCTGCTCACCACCTGCAAATATGATCCTTTATGATTTTTTCTAAAGTCTTGCTGAGAATAGAGGGGAGGCTAACTGGCCTATAATTACCTGGGTCCTCCTTCCTCCCCTTCTTGAAAATAAGAACCACGATGGCCCTTTTCCAATCCTCTGGGACCTGTCCCAAGTGCCATGAGTGCTCAAACAGTTGCACCAGTGGTTTTGCTATATCATCGAACAATTCCTTTAGTACCCTTGGATAAAGATCATTGGGGCCTGCTGACTTAAGTACATCCAACCCTTCCAAGTGCCCCTTCACTAGGTCAGTGCTAACCATTGGTACATTGGTATTACTCTCACTCCAGACTAAAAGACTTATTGGGAGGTGTATTTGTATCTGTGTGCAGAAAAACAAAAGCAAAGGAATTATTTAAGAGCTCTTCTCTTTCCATCCTATCAGTTATGAGTTGCCCTAGTCCATTCTGTAGCGACCCTATGTTACCCTGCACCTTCTTCCTGCTCTCTATGTATTTCGGTCTGTGAGTGCACTGCTTTGGTCCGTGTGCACACCACTTTAGTCCTGCCGCCTCCTTTTGGTGCAGCCTGGGACACTTACCGAAGGTAAGTTCCTCACTCCTCACCCAGGGCAGGTGGTGGGGGCTGGGGCCTGGAGCTGGCTTTGTCAGCTCCAGGGAACTACTCCACTCCCCCGCATCACCTCAGTGAGTGAGGAGGCATGTGGCATCAGGGCCAGGGAGTGGAGCACTTCCCCAGAGTTGGCAGAGTCCGTGAGCAGTTCCCCGGAGCTGGCGGAGCCTGTGCCAGCCCCTTGCCTCACCTCAGGGAGGAGCCACTGCTTGCCCCAAGTGAGGCTCCACCAGGTCTGGGAAACTGCTCCACAGGCTGTGCTGGCTCTGGGGAAATGCTCTACTCCCTGGCCCTGATGTTACATGCCTCTTCACTCCCCGAGGTGATGTGGGGGAGTAGAGAAGTTCCCTGGAGCAGGAGGAACCCGCACCAGTCCCCTGCACCCACTTCACCTCAGAACTTACCTTCAGCTCCTCTCCTGGTCCATGGCCTTGAAAAGTTAGTGCATGGACAAACTTTTAGTTGTGCTTGGCTGTGCACATGTGCATGTTAGTGGGAACGTTGCCCACCAGGTTTCTGTTTGACCAACCAGGTTGAGATCTTTGTCTGCAAGCAGGAATGCAAGTTCCTCCTGCTTGATTCCCTTACTTCCAGCATTATTAAAGAGACACCTAAGCCCCCTGATCAGTTCCCTTATTGTACTCCCTGCAACAGACATCAGGGAGGAATTATAGAAATGTAAAATGGTTCAGTATAGGAAGATGCTATGTTGATTGTTAACATTGCCAAATCTGTAAATCTGTCATAAAGAAATTATATGAAGGTTAAGGACTGAGTCTTTTCTCTTCCCTAGTTTCATTTAGTCTGTCAGTGTGGCTACTGAGGTTTGTACAAGTAGAGATGTCATAGAAAAATGGAAACAGAATGCTATTTGGGGTTTTGCCTGGGGGAGTGATTAAGGGCCTGTGGGCTGGAGATGATACTGAAAATCAAGAAACAGGGTTTCTATTTCTGGATTATTTTTTTTAAACTCAATAATTAAAGAGACTTCAGCATTATAAAATTATCTTAAAATGGCACAATACAGAGGGCATATAAACCCAAATCCAGAAGTGAATAGTCTAGTTCTAGTATAACTCCTGCTCTGAAGGTCCATAAAAATGCAATATGGAAATGTAATATAAGGAAACCAATGGGGCGGTGACATAATATTAAAGAAAGCCATCTCTTGTTTCAACTAAGACTTTCCCATACCACCTTCTAATTCTTCATTGTAAGTTGCACTAAATTGACTTTTTTTTTTTTTTTACCTAAGTGGTAAAAATAGCTTTCAGAGAGACAAAACTACTGCAAGTGCTTCTGGTTGGTATCTATTTTTATAGGTCTTAAACACATGTAAAAAAAACCCTGATTCTCCACTTGTAGCTTTGTTTCCTGTCCATCTCACTCAGCTGCTTTTAACCCCTAGTAAATGCAAAAATCACTCGATACAGCAGCAAGTAGGCCCAGAGATGTTAGGGAAACCAAAATTCTGTTCTGATGAGATGAAGATGTAAATGGAAAGGATGCAAGAATATATAGATACAGTATGTAACAGTCCTTATATAGTAATACATATATATAAACAAAGTATGAGTAGTAGAGAATGCACTTGCTTTTAAGGTTACATGCACATGCATAATTCATGATCATGTGACTTATTTTAAGCCATGTGATGATAGATTAGGTCCTGCTTGTACAGATATTCACCAGCACTGGGAGCCATGCCAGGGCCATGCTCTAATAAGTAAGTCGAGGTGGAGGGAAAAGGTGGGTGAGATTGACGGGGGGCTGGTGAGTGCACATGGGCAGTTGGTGGATCCACATGGTGGGGTTGTCTGTCCAGGGCTTGGTGAGTCGGAAGACTAAAAATAGCTTAGTCAGGGTGGTGGGGGATAGGAAAAGCAGCAAGTGCCTGGAATTTCCCAGCCCTGGAGCTGCACTCTGAACATATATACATATTAGGTAAGATTGGGCATGAGTTAGGCCAATCTATGTAGTGCACCTCCTCAGGTGAATTAAGTTACATCTGGTCGGCCACTTTTGCCCAGTCTAAACTCTCCAAATATATGTACCCTAGTTTGATTGATCTAAATGCAACATCTACATGTACCCTAAGAGTTGCAACCAGAGGCATAATAGAGTAGCTTGGCACCCAGGCAAACAGTGCAACATGCAACTTAAGTCATTTTTTTTCTAATGGTCCAATAAATATTTGTGGTAGAAACAACTGAAATATATGCATCTTCCATTCAGCTTGAAGGTGCTGGATTTCTTATTATAATGAAGAGAGGATGCGGTCAAATAATCAAACACACTTTTTAAAAGAGATAGGAAGATTAATGAGAAACATGAGAGGATATATAATTAATACACACATAATTTATACTTTGTATTTACTAGAGCATAATATAACCTAATTCTAACTGGCTAGCTGTGCCTATAATCACTGTACCTGGCAACTCCATAATAATAAAGATCAGTAAATTCTTATCCAACAAAACTCAGCTTTTGTGCATTCTTAAATGGTATATCTTCAGAGCAATAGTTTATATCTCTCATGGTAAACTTGAGCTGTGTTGCAGGTGTTTTAGTTTATCACTGAGAGGAAATGACTTTTTTTACACCTAATTTAATCTGAAGCTATTCACAGTTTAAAATGTTCAGTAACAGCGACCTTTCTAATGACTAACACATTGCAGGTGGTCCAATAGTAGGCCCGTGGTTAATGTTTGCTATTGCAGAGACCGAATTAAATGTCCACCCAAGTGTTGTTTTCTTCCGTTTATAGTATTAAAACAACAGCTGGCACAAAACTAAGCCACAATTAAGGAACTTCTGAAAAAGTTTTGATCTATTTGGTTCCCACAATAAGATAGTGTTGCCTTTTACTCTTATTGAAACTCTGGGATTTTAATAGTAAAATATATTTCCTGTAATGCAAATGTAAATAATAGACTTCAGATATTCAGGGCCAAATCATGTAGTCCTTATTCAGTCCTTCTTCAAGCAAAACTCCCATTGACTTCAATGAATAGGGCCTGATCTCACATTCCTTAATTGGACAACAAACTTCAACAGGTGCTTTATTTAAATGAGAAATCAGAGTATTGAATCAATCCTAAGGAAGTACTTTAAAATACAGTCTTTTTTCATAAATGGCTTTAGGGAAGCTCAGTTCAGTAATCACATAATTGCGGCTACTTGCAGATGTTAAAAAAATCCAAAAACGGCATGGCAAACTCGGCACATTCCTGGGTTGAGCCCAGTACATGACCAAAAGAGGCAGTGTGTTAGTTTGACCCAGCTCTCTTAACATCTGTATAGTCCAGGTACTTTAGTGGGGGTCAGGGGGGTTGGTGCTTTTATCTGATAGCTGATTGAATCAGCTTTAGATAAGAGCACCCAAAAGCCCCGCTGACATGCCCAATCTATACAGAAGCTTCAGAGCTGGGTTGAAGTACCACACTGCTGCTTCTGGCATAGCATGGTTTTGGGTTTTTTAATATCTGCAAGCAGCCTATATGTAATATAATACTAGAAGCTTCAGAGTCATCTTTTAGCTCATTTTTGCTATGGCAAAAATTGTGGATACAAGCTAAAAAGTCCAGAGCTAGGTAAACATATATCCATATTTAAGAATCTAAAGGAAAAATGATTTTTGGACTTGATTTTAACAGGATTTTTTTATCATTACCCATATCCAAAATAATCTGTTTTTCCTCTGCTATGCATATACAAATTAAATAAAGATGCAAAAGGTACTCTGGCTAGTCATAACTGCAATCAAATGGAATCTTCCCAGTTTCAGAGCTTTTTTTCTTGCAACATTTACAGTATTGCCCAAATTAAGCAGTTCATGGTCCCTCTGACATAAAGCAAATAACATGAAACAACCATGTTGGGCGGAGCTGCAGATACACCGGAGGATAGGCTGGGATCCAGAATTACGTGCATAAACTGGAGAAATGGTCTGCAATCAATCAAATGAGATTCAACAAGGAAAAGTAAAAAGTCCTGCACTTGGGATGGAATAACTGCATGCACAAATACAGACTGAGGAATGACTTGTTAGGCTGCAGTACTGCAGGGAAGGATCTGGGAATACAGTAAACTATAATATAAATATGCACCAACAATGTGCTCTTGTTGCCAAAAAAAAAAGGGCCAACAGCATATTTGGTTGTATTAAAATGAATGTCACTTGCAAATCAAGAGGCGTGATTCTTCCACTCTTCAGCACCAGTGAAGCCTTACCTGGAATGCTGTGCCCAGTTCTGGGTCCCACACTTCAAGAAGGATGTGGACTGTTGAGAAAAAGTCCAGCACAAAGCAACAAAAATGATTAGGGGACTGAGAAGCGAGACTTAGGAGGAAAGACTGAAAGAAGTGGGGTTATTTAGTCTTGAGAAGAGAAGACTGAAGAGGGATTTGATAACAATCTTCAAAGGCATGAAGGGTGATTATAGAGAGAATGGAGCTGGGCTTTTCTCTGTGGCTTTAGGGGACAGAACTAGGAGAAATGGCCTTAAACTTCAGCATGGGAAATTTAGGTTAAAGATTAAGAGAATTATCAGGGTGGTCAAGGATTGGAACAGGCCACTTTGAGAAATTGTGGAATCTGCATCCTTGGAAATTTTCAAGAGCAGGTTAGACAGAAACTTTGCTGGGATGATTTTTAGTCAGGGATGATCTTGTCTTGAGCAGGGCGCTGGTCAGTACCCAGCATTTTATAAGATCAGCCCTGAAAAGTTGATTGACTTTTATTAGTAGATGTATAATACTTAACTATCTTATCCAGAGAGTACTAATCATGATAATATCTAGATTTTTTAAAAATTATATTGTATGTGATGTTCAGTGGAGTAGGAACACTTGCTATTTCAACATTTCATTTTTGTTTCTTTGGGGTGGCAAGGAAAAACAACAACAAAATAATAATTTCAGTCAATGTAAACTGATTTTTTTCTAATTTTCAATTTGACAAACTGAAGCACCAAACATTATTTTTAGAGCTCTATACAAATTATTCTTTTCTGTATCTTTCTCCATTCTTTCCTCAGTGTATTATTACTAAAGGTCCTCATGCTTCCCCAACTCCTAACAATAATGTGCTATTTAATCTTTTAAATTAAGTTGAATTTTTACCATCTTTTGAAGCTGGAGCTAAAGCTTGTTGAAATCATTATAAAGACTCTCATTAATGTCAAATGACTGGGGCCTTGAAACTGAGCAGTGGCATTCACATTCAGCCAGAAGGTTTTCATTCTAGTAGCAATTTTTATGGCAAAATAAATTCAAATTGGAAATAGGTACATACATTTCACTACTTCTTCCTTTACCTGCACCTGTGAAAACTATTCAGGTCTACTGACCTGAAGGGTATATGACTACAAATGACTACTTTATGACTTAGTCCTCACTGTGTTGATATACATTTGTAATGATATATGTTGTGTGTTAATATAATTGTTAATATATATTAAAATTGTAATATATTGCAATAGATTTAAATTATTTTATATCAAACACAAATGTATATATAAATACATTTAGTAGAAATGTGGAAACATGACAGATTTAATCTTTTCACAATATACATATACTTTAGGTACTTACTTATCAAACATAGCAATACATGTAGTAATATAACATGCATGTGTACAATGTATATGTCACTCACAAGAATAGTTAGCACCATTTTACCTTCCTTTATATCTTACCATGCTATAACTTTTTCCCAGTTGCAGACAAAGCTTGTACACATAATAACGTGAGACCTTTATTGTCTTGAAATTAAAGCTTTTGAAGTTTCTTCCTCTCTGAAACAAAAAAGAAAGCACATAGTTGACATCAAAGTGGAGACATACTGATGACTAGCAATTATGGTAACTTAATGTTATCCAATCTCCATCCATTTACAAGCTTGCCTTTACTTTCAATATTATGTATTTTGATCAACACCTTTAGAAATAACCAAGTGCCCAGCTACTTATAAAATCTTTACTGAATATAGTTGGAAGTCAAATACTGTTGTAATAATTTTTATATATATATAATATTGTGGCTTTTTTGAAACCTCATTTAATTACTTTAGTTGGGTGTTACCAGATGTGAAACCAGACACAAGGGTGCATTTTTACAATTTAAACACAGCTGCTTAGGACACAATCTGGTTTCGGACACAAGAGATAGATTTAAAATATTACATTTATATTAAAAATAGCAGGGAATCATATACAGACCAGCTAAAGGTCTTCTTGGCAACCTTATTCAACTCCAAGTGAATCCAGCCAATCCAAGTCCAAAAAAAGGCTTCAGAAACTAGCTGGTGAATGGTAATATGTTGTCCCCCCCACACCCCTCAAAAATCCCAGTATAAACACATGGACATGGAATGTTGCTCTGTTTTTTAATTAAACTCTCCATTATTTTACTATGTGCATTATGTAAGGTGGACTCTAAAATCAAGAATGAAATGCATCTGCATCTTGGAACAGTTTAAACGCCTCTAAGTACCAGGATAACAAACTCAAAAGAAGTTTATTTATCTTGGGCATTTGAGTTTTACAGTCTTAAGAGAAAATAACTTTAGAAACCCTGGAGGGGGTTTCCACCCTATTCTTGAATATGTGACAGTACTGGCCAAATTGTTGATATGCTTAGCAGAGCATGTAAGGTAGTGAGAGCAGCTGAAATAACTCTGTGCGTCTTCTGCATGTTGACCTCTGTACCACACGTATGCGAGGAGCGAGAGTGGGCAGCAAAACATTTACATCAATATTTTAACAAGAGCTGTGTAGGACTGGAAAAACGTATCCAGTAAGTCAGCTTTCTTTTGCCTTAAAAGAAAATAAAATCCCAAAGCAAGTAAGTTTGATGTACTGTCAGTTTAAAACATGCTCACAGTGTGTATTTTAAGTTGACAACTGAAATTATAGTCTTTTGTAGCTGTATTCCATCCCTGTAAATACCATCTCCAATGACCACCTTTATTATTATCTTACATTTAGTTCACAAGCATATTTATGTACTATTTTGTAAAAAAAAAGATGTCTTTCCCCTGACTTCTTAACAGACTGTGATCCACCAGAAGAAAAAAAAGGATTTTCTTAAAATAATACTATGATGATAACACCCTCCCTTCTGAACCCTCTTTCCTAGCTTGAGCTCTATTTGTGACATGATTTACAGAAATAGTACAGATAAAAAGCCAACCTTGCCAGGCACTTCTTCCAAGCTGCTCTCTGTATCTGACACTTGGTGCTGCTTTCAGTGACTGCTTTGGTGCAGCAACAGCTGCAGTAGCTAAATAGAACCAGCAGTCTCTTCTCTGATCAGTTCACTGCAGCGCTCATTTTAACATGTTTTTTCAAAACAGGAAAGCATTCTTCAGCTCAGCATTATAAATATTTTCTCAGTAGTACCATGACCAATATTTAACTGGGTAGCAAATTCATTTGAGAGCAATCAAATGTGATAAAACCTGAGTTTTCAATGGAAAGAAAAATCATTCTCACGTTTCCATAGAGTTTACAAATCTATAAATGTAGAGGGGATTTATTTTTCCTGTGGATTCATACTTGTAACTTCCATCATTGCTAATGGGTGCCTACACACATCTATAGCAACAGGGACTCCCACGGTGTTATGGAATGACTTACTTTCTCTTTCATGTTTTTATTGATTTTGCCCAATAACAATACACAGAATTTTGTCATTCCAACAGGGGTTGGCAACCCCCAGTGTTTCATTAATATCAGGACCCAGTAATGGAACTGCAGTGACAAATGTATACTGCAAATATGTATTGCTTTGTAATATTTTCATCTTATCTTTGCCTTCCTTCAGTAAAGGAAGATTCTTTACTAGTCACAATGGTGGGTCCCTCGAGCTATAAAAAGGATGATATGACCCTAGCATAAAGTATTCAGAAGTGCTTTAAGTCATACTTTGTGTATTGTGGCCAAAACCCTCAAATGAAATTAGGTACCGAGCTGCCTCATGTGTCCACCACGAGGCACCTCTAACAATTTCAAAACCAGTACTAGTATCACCAATGGTGGCTGTGTGGCAGCATTCCTGCCTACCATGCGGGAGCTCTAGGTTCAAGTCCCAGCTGAGATGACTTGGGGTGAATAAGCTAACAAGAAGTAAATCTTCTTGAAGTGAGAAGGGGCCATTGTGTTGTGACCAAGAATAATGGTCACAAGCTGGCAGAGGGTAGGTTTAGGCTAGATATCAGGAAGTGCTACTTCA
>NW_017728915.1:14339571-14346993 GCF_001723895.1 Crocodylus porosus
AGTGAGCTCAGACTTAGCATAAGGTTTAACATTTTTATTTTGGTAGCAAGTTATTGGTTTTGGATATCCACTGTTTTATATTGTATTATTATTAGGTTTGTATTGATTCTTACTGTTGTATATTGTATTATTATCATTTTCGTATTTATTTTTATTGTTTCATATGGATATTGTATGGCTTAAGCCTGTGTTGGTAAGTGAACCAAAGTAATGTCAAGTTTCCATTTTGTATGTCAAGTCTCCATCTTGTGTCTTCTGCCTGGGCATCCTCTGTGTCACAACTGTATGAGTCACGTACCACTCCCATTTAAATTGCTTCCTGGATGAATGAGTGTGATTGGGAATGATTGAAATACAATGGTAGCAGGCCTCTACTGAATGGCCTGTGAGGACTGGGCCATCACCTTGCGTTGATTTATCCAGGAACCATGGACCTCATCCAGGAACAGAGATAAGAACCTAGAATTTGAAAGACAAAAGACCCTGTAGGACCAGCAACTCTACCATTGTACCTTACCATTACAGACACTTGAAACTGCACGTCCCTGCATGGAGCACACATGCTCAGTACACCAGGGGCTGACCCTTGCCTGGGCATGCCTCCTGTCACTGGGGTCACATAAGGTCTTCCCCTATAAAAAGGGGCAATGAAGACAGACCCAGTGAGACACCCTCCCCATCTGGACCAGCACCATGCCACACCACCTATCCACCCAGAGGCCCTGCCGGCGACCCACCTCTGGACAACACCTACTGGACAAGGACCCCTTTCCAGCCTGGACAGGTAGCTATCACCCCCCCGCCCCCGGCCCCGCCCCTTCAACCAAGGACTTGGACTCTGCTTCTCTTCCCCACCTGACTCCTGCACTTCCACTGGGTCTCTTTCTCCTGCTGCCACTGTGAGCGCGCGTGTGTGTGTATGTGAACCAATAACTTCATGGGGCTATGTAGTGTGTTGTCTGTGTAATAAAACTGTTATTTGGATCCCTAAGTTGGGCTTTGCTTTACTATAGTTTGGCCCTGCTTCAATCTCTGCTCCTTGCCCCTGTAACTTCTGTCTCATTTCTCCCTCTCCTGCTTCTGGCTCACTGCTACCTCCAACACCTGTCCTGAGCTCTCCTCTGCCTCGAAACCCCCTGTTTCTTTGCCACTATCTTATCCCCACTGCCTTTTCCTTTTCCCCTGAGCAACCAGGTTTCTGCCTCAGTTTCTTTCCTCGCTTTCTCCTTCTTGCCACCACTTATCTGCACCCCACCCAATATCTCAGCTGTCTGCCTCAGTTTCCAGCCCCAGTCTACCTTAAGTAAACCCAGGCCTTAATTCCTCAGCCAGCTTCTCTGTAGTCTACAGGTTCTAATCCTGGTTCTGGCAACTTTCAATCCCTATACTTTATCTCTCTCTCACCTTAACCTTCCCCCAAGTATCCCAGGGACCCCAAGCACTCACACACTGTACCATCCAATCTAGGAACTTACCTCTGTGTATGTGAAGGTGGGTTGTATGTGTGTGAACTGGTGAGTGTGTGTGGGTATATATATATGGCAGTGTGTGCATGATATATGAATTAGTGATCTGTGTCTAACTTTTGGGGTGTATAGTGTATGTGCTTGTATCGGTGATAGATATGCATGTGCCTAGGCTGGTTTGGATATGTATGTGTCTGAGCTGGTAGTGTGTGTGTGTGTGTATGCAACTAATTGATTTGTATGTTTGTATATGTGCAATTGTGTCACACCCTCCTGTCTAACAGTGCAATATTGAGATCCTGAGAGTTGGCCTGACCCCACAGGGCTACATAGAGATTCTGACATAGAGACAGCTTTAAATGATTTTTCTACACACCTTTAGGTGGCAGGGGTTCATGAGTGCTGCAATGCTAGAGGTGCATGGAGTGTTCCACAGAAGCATGAGGGCTCCCCAGCACACTCAGCAGAAGACCCAGAAGTGGACCAAAAGCACTCCCTCTGTGCTCTCACCAGCTCAGTGACTGGTGCCTCCTGGGTGTGGGGGTGGGCCCTGTGGCCAATTGCTGAGCTGGGAGAGCTGAATTTTAGATTTTCTTCCTCAATTTTGTGCAAGAGTTTCAACAAGCCATTCACTTACAGTTGTCTCAGAAGAACCTGTTGGAATAATTTGACTTAACATGGATTAACCAAATACAGCAGCAAAAAGAGAAGGTGAATTTAAAATTCAAAATTCATTTTAAGGGATAAGGTGCTGATCCATTGTACATACCTAATAAAAAATAACTAGGATTTATTCAATGTACATTTTCATAGATTTCATAGACATTTGGGCTGGAAAGGACCCCAGAGGATCATTAAGTCCAGCCCCCTGCCCCAGGGGAAGGAAGTCAGCAGGGATCATAGGATCCCAGCAAGATAAGTAGCCAAATGCATCATGAAGGTGTTCAAAGTGTGTGCTTAAACCGCCTCCAGCAGCAGTCTATTCCAAACCATGGGGGCTTGGACAGTAAAGAAGCTCTTTCTTATGTCCAGCCTGAATTGGTCACAGTGGAGTTTGCAACAAATCGATCTTGTCATCCCTTGGGGTGCTCTAGTGAACAGATGTTCCCCCAGATCCTGATGAGCACCCCTGATAAACTTATAGGTGGCCACCAGATCACCCATGAGTCTGCGTTTTTTCCAGGGTGAAGATTCCTATGGCTCTCAGACTGTCATTGTAAGGTTTTCCTGATCTCTGATCATGTGCGTGGCTCTCCTCCACATCCTCTCAATCTTCTCCACATCCTTATTGAATTGTGGAGCCCAAAACTGGATGCAGTATTCCAGCTGCGGCCTCACCAAGGCTGAGTACAATGGGAGAATGACGTCCCAGGATCTGCTTGAGAAGCATCTATGGATGGAAGCCTGAGTTTTACTCACTTTACTATCTGCAGCATCACACTGAAGGCTTATGTTCATCTTGTAGTCAGTCATGACCCACAATTCCTTTTCATCTGTAGTGCTAACCAGCGTAGCACTACTGAGCCTATAAGCATGGTGCGGGTTTTTCCTCCCAAGATGGTGTTCAACACTAAAAAATGCAAGGTTCTCCATCAGGTTCTCATCCGCCTATTTCATGAGTCTGTCCAGATCTGCCTGGATCACTCTCCTGTCCTCAGGTGTGGATGCTTTACTCCAGAGTTTGGTGTCATCGGCGAACTTGGCCAGTCCACTTCTGACACCAATGTCCACATCATTGATGAAGAAGTTAAACAGTATAGGCCCTAGGACAGAGCCTTGTGGGACCCCACTGGTCACAGCACACCAAGAAAATTGGCTCCTGTCAAACACCACCCTCTGGGTCCTACCGCAGAGCCAGTTCCCCAGCCAGCAGGTCCTGGTGACATCAAGGCCACAGTTAGCCAGTTTAGCCAAGACGTGATCGTGGGGTACCAGATCAAAGGCTTTTTTAAAGTTGAGGTATACAACGTCAAACTCTTCACCCTTGTCCAGGTGATACGTCACCTGGTCATAAAAGGAAATGAAGTTGGTCAAGCAAGACCTATCTGCAACAAACCCATGCTGGATATCCCTCAGGATATTGCCTTCAGTTAGTCTGTTAAGGATGGCCTCCTTGATAATCTTTTCCAAGACCTTCCCCAGGATAGAAGTCAGGCTGATGGGCCTGTAGTTTGCCGGATCTACTTTCTTCCCTTTCTTGAGGACAGGCATGACATTGGCCCTCTTCCAATCATCAGGCACTTCACCAGAGTGCCAAGAGCTCTCACAAATCTGTGCCAGGGGCTGAGCTATGATGCTCACCAGCTCCCTGAGTACCCTTGGGTGAAACCCATCAGAACTGGCTGACTTGAAGGTATCCATTGTGTCAAGGTGTTCCTTCACGAGGTCAGCTTCAGTGGAGGGCAAGGAATCTCCCTCACCTGGGCCTCCCTGACCCATAGTGGGCAGGGCCATCCCATGGGACTGGTGAAAAACTGACACAAAATACCCATTTAGCAAGTTTGCTTTTTCCTGGGCGTCAGTTGTCAGTTGCCCCATCTAATTTAGCAGGGGTCCAATGTTGCCCTTGCTTTTCCTCCGGCTCCTCACATATATAAAAAAGACTTTTCATTTTCCTTGATATTTGTAGCTAGCTGGAGTTCCATCACAGCCTTGGCTTTCCTGATTTGCACTCTGCAAGTCCAGACTAAAGAAGAGTAATCCTCCTTGGTGGCAGTTCCAGTCCTCCATCCTTTGTGGGTCTTCCTTTTAAGATGCAGGAGGTCCACCTGGTGGTTCCCTGGAGAGCCAAGTGGGATGCTGTGCCCTTTTGCTGCCTTTCCTCCAAGACGGGATGGACTTCGCTTGCGCATCCAGGATTGCTCACTTGTCCTGAACTACCTTCTCCATGTAAAATTAAAATCCTAGTAGGAAGCATCCATTCTGCTATTGATAAAGCTATACAGGATTGGCAGGGTGGCCAGAACTGATGCATTTTCATTTGCCTTTCTTTTAAGTGATATAAAAATATCACACTTATGATAGATAGCTTGTACTGAGTTCCATAAAATAATTTAGTGTGTGAGAGTCTATTAGCTAGTGAGAAATCATGACCCTCATTTAGCAGTTATGGACCATAGTAACATCTAATCCATATTGGTTGATTTGTATACCATTTATGATCTGAACTAGATCCCATAATGTCAAAAATCATAGCTATCGCATTGAAGTATGACCCATTAAGAATGCAGGATCAGCAGTATTATAAATGTATGTCCCATGAGTGAGCTTTGACTAGCATATTTACAGCAAAGCTGCTTTTGCCTGTAACTTAACAAAAATTCACAAAATCCACAACTTGGTGGGGTTTTTTTAGAAGAAAATGGAATTCAGTCAGTTATTATTTAATCAAATTAAATTATTCTATTTCGTCATTTTGATTTAGCTTGTAAATGCATAATAAAAAGCAACCAATATAAATCATACTTTGGATTTCTTATTAAGAACCAAATATTAGAAGATCACTTCTATTTTTGTGTGTGTGGTTTTTTTTCTTCCAACAGTCAAAGTGTCTGGGTGTCTAAATACTTATTTTGCTTGTAAGTAAGGTAATTAGATGTTTAACTTACCTGTAACGAAGACAGAAATAATTGCAGGAATATACCATTTGTGGACATGAAAATGAAGACCCACATAAAGTTGGGCAGAGAAAATATAATCCCTGAATATATTCTCAGATTATTGTTTATATAAGACACCCACTGACATCTGTAGGTATTCACACAAAGAAAGATGACTAACTACAGGCATACATTTATAGAAAATTAACCATATAGCTAATTCAGACAAAAAATGTTTTAAACTTTACTTCTGTCAAAAACTAGGGATACACTTAATTTTAAATGTTGAAAATAATATTTGCCACTTTCTAACTAGATATTTTTCCTAGTGAATGAGGGAACTGGGAAATTAATTTTCTGAACAGGATGAATGCCAAATATTAGTATTATCTGCAGGTGGAGAAAGACTTGAATCTCAATATCACTATTTGGACAATGTTCCATTCAAGAATATGTAGGTTACTCAACCTTGTTTGTTGTTAAGAACTGAAGTATTCTGCTAACAGAAGACCAGATCTTGGAGTATGTATTCTCTCCACTAGATCTCTCTCCCATTGTCTTGTCCCAATGCAGGGAGGTTTATGACCAGGTGACCTATCACCTGGACAAGGGGGAAGAGATTGACGTTGTATATCTTGACTTTAAAAAAGCCTTTGATCTGGTATCCCATGATCACCTCTTGGCTAAACTGGCTAACTGTGGCCTCAACCTTACCATGGGGAGGGTTGCTGGCTGGGGAATTGGCTCTGTGGTAGGACCCAGAGGGTGGTGGTTGATGGAAGCCAATCATCTTGCTGCATGGTCATCAGTGGGGTCCCTCAAGGCTTTGTCCTGGGGCCTATACTATTTAACATCTTCATCAATGATGTGGACATTGGTGTCAGAAGTGGACTGGCCAAGTTTGCCAATGACACCAAACTCTGGGGTAAAGCATCCACACCTGAGGACAGGAGAGTGATCCAGGCAGATCTTGACAGGCTCATGAAATGGGTGTTTGAGAACCTGATGGTGTTCAACATCATTATATTCATCAAACATTATAGGTTTGGCAGTCCTATGCTGGCTAGCACTACAGATGAAAGGGAATTGTGGGTCATGATTGACCACAAGATGAACATGAGCCTTCAGTGTGATGCTGAAGCTTGTAAAGCAAGGAAAACTCTGGCTTGCATCCAGAGATGCTTCTCAAGTAAATCCGAGGATGTCGTTCTTCCATTGTACTCAGCCTTGGTGAGGCTGCAGCTGGAGTACTGCATCCAGTTTTGGGCTCCACAATTCAAAAAGGATGTGGAGAAGCTTGAGAGAGTCCAGAGGAGAGCCATGCGCTTGATCAGAGGTCAGGAAAACAGACTTTACAATGACAGTCTGAGAGCCATAGGAATCTTCACCCTGGAAAAACGTAGGCTTATGGGTGATCTGGTGACCACCTATAAGTTTATCGGGGTGCTCATCAGGATCTGGGGGAACGTCTGTTCACTAGAGCACCCCAAGGGATGACAAGATCAAATTGTCACAATCTCCACTGTGACTGATTCAGGCTGGACATAAGAAAGAACTTCTTTACTGTCCAAGCCTCCATGGTTTGGAATAGACTGCTGCTGGAGGTGGTTCAAGCACCCACTTTGAATGCCTTCAAGATTCATTTGGATGCTTATCTTGCTGGGATCCTATGATCCCTGCTGACTTCCTGCCCCTGGGGAAAGGGGCTGGACTCGATGATCCTCCGGGGTCCCAGTGTCTATGAAATCTTTGAAGGTGGAAGGTGGATTTTCTGGTGATGGGGCTGATACCCAAAGAAGTCAATGGAAAGGTTCCTATTGATTTCAATGGCTTCTGGGTTAGGGCTTAGGGTTTTGGTAGAATAAACAGGGAGGGGAAATAAGTCATCGCATGATCTCTAAAGAAACAGAAAATGGTTACCTTTTGTGAGTGTTGTCACTGAACAGCTAACAGCCTTTTACTTTATAAAGATGTTTGTTTGATGTTGGTAAAATCTAACCAACAAAAGAGCCATTATATCAACATTCAAATCTTAAAGGTCCAACATCCAAATACATATATCACTCAGTAATCTGACACAAAAGGGACTCAGATGGAACTGAATGATGAAGCTATATTTAAGTTCCAACAGCTGCACCATTATAGAATCCATACTTTAATGCAGAACTATAGGTGAGAACATCAGCTACAAAATAGTATTTAAAAATAATTTTTCTTGTTTAATTAATATAGAATAACTATATCGGTAGCCATCTGGGGGACAGTGATCACCTAAAAATACAATTCAACATAAGGCGTCGAGTGGGTAAGGTAACTAGTAGGGTGAACGTGCTGGACTTTAGGAAAGCTGATTTCAG
>NW_017728915.1:14347004-14362653 GCF_001723895.1 Crocodylus porosus
GATGAGTATCTAGCTGGGGTAATGTAGGCCCAGCACTCTTTCCTGCTTATGCAGGGGGTCGGACTCGATGATCTGTTGAGGTCCCTTCCGACCCTAGCATCTATGAATCTATGAATCTATGAAACTATGAAATCTCAAACTGAACACAAATTGCATATTGTCACTGCTACTAATTTAGAAATAAATACATAAAGCTGCCACTAATTGACTAGTGTGCCTTCCGAGAATTCCACATAATTCAGGGATATTGGTTCAGGATTTAAACCCAGATATCCATAGACTACCTTGGGCAAATGCTATATTTATACATGTAAAAATAATACAAAATCTACAATTCATTGAAACAATCAAGAATAATTTTCTGCTGTAGACATTCCTTTATTATTTAAACATACATATTTAAATTATAAGTTACACTTGCACACAACAAAATGCAAATAGCAGAGAAAACAAATAATACAACTAATATAAAGTATAAGTGAATAGAAATGTATATATGAAAGAAGGAGAGGGAAAAATGTATAGGAATGTTGACTTTCTGGTAAAGAATTTTAATAATAATTAATAACTACCATTATCTTTTGTGAGTACATAAAAAGAAAACAGCAATCTCTGAGGCTAAGTACAAACAGTCAAAAAGCCTGTGGCACAGTCTATCCAATCTACTCAGGTTTCTCTAAACAGCATAGACTGGACTGTTAGTAAATGGAACTCATGTTCTCTCTTTGGTTGGAAGACAGAGGCAGATGCCTGAACTAGTGGAGACCAGAATGCTGGGGACACTCCCACACTCCTCGCAGTGTGCCAGTTATTACCAAGAGTAGCCAAATGCAATCAAGTGGCTGTGCAAGCCCTGATTGACTGTCAGACCTCCCCTTACTGCTTTGTCATCTTGGCAGCTGCAGGCAGGCAGTGGAGGAAGGCATGCTCACTCCACTCAGAGGCATGGAGGTCCTTGGGCTTTGTCCAGGGTAGGGACATGGGGGTCCATCCCAGGCAGGATACAGATGGGGAGGGAGCAGGGCCTGTAAGCTGCTGGGAGGAGGCAGTGCCAGCAATGCACTCTGCATTCCTGGCTGGGTTGGCAGGTCACAGGGTATCCCTCCCTTGTCTCAAGACTCCAGGACAAGCTTGTAAGATTTCCACCCCTACCCCAGAACTAGTACCAAATTCCT
The DNA here is from genome assembly GCF_001723895.1 of Crocodylus porosus. Classification (NCBI taxonomy): domain Eukaryota; kingdom Metazoa; phylum Chordata; order Crocodylia; family Crocodylidae; genus Crocodylus; species Crocodylus porosus. The sequence continues at coordinate 14,348,180 of NW_017728915.1, forward strand.
GGCTAAAGCTACTTTTCTGCTCTTCCCAGAGCTGGTCCACTACAGGGTCCCACTGTTCAAGTCAGGGGAGGGACTGTCTGGTCCCCATGCTAGACAAGCTCCAGTAAGGGCTTGCAGGATTTTTGCTCCCCCTGCTGGAGATGGTGCTGAATTCCCAGCTGAAGCTGCTTGTCTGCAGACACAAGGTTCCAGTTCTCAGGGAGAGGAGGTGAAGCCATGACCCCCGCAGCTGCAGAGAAGTGGTTTCAGCCAGGAATTTGGCACTAGTTCTGGGGTGGAAATTCTGTGAGCCCTTCCTAGAGCTTGTCCAGCACAGGGTCCTGGGGCTCAGAACAGGGGAAGGTCACTCTGTGCCCCATCAACCCAGCCAGGAATGTGGAGTGCTCTGCTGGAGCTTTCTTCCCACAGCAGTTCACAATCCCTGATCCCTCCCCCACTCCTCCTGTCACCTATGTTCTGCATGGGGCTGACAGACAGAGAGTTCAGGGGTTGGGCCGATTAGGCACTAGGCGAAAACAGCCAAGCTATAGCTCCCCATGATCTGCACAGGCAACTGGGATATGGGCAGACAATGACTTACCTTAATTCACAAGTGGAACTGGCACTGATGTTTGATAGACCAGTCCAAAGTAGACTGAGTTATATCATGATCTGCCATTTTGAAACCAGTCTGTGTACCTGTTGAGCATGAGTGTTATATGGCCAAGGTCGCTGGCAGCCTGGTGCATGGTTAGGGTGAGCCATGTGGGGATCTAGAAATTCCTGAAGATACTGAGTCTGTGATGCCTATCTCTTACCCTCCATGCCTTGATGTTACTTTTGGGAGGTGAATGCTAGCCAAGTGATAATCTGCTCTATTCCCCAGGATAGGTCTTCTTCATGGGGCTCCTCCTTCCCTTACACCTCACTCTTACCATGTCCAAACAGCGGGTGATGTTCTGTGCCTTAATTTTACTGAGGCCAATGGGCTGTTTCTGACTGGAACTCAACCCAGCCTCTCTCCAGTCTACAACTTGATCAGTTTAGCCGAAGTCAACACTGAGATACTTCTAAACCAAATTCTCCCTTGGGTACAAACTAATCAAATAAAACCAGTCCATCCAGGGCCCCTGAAATGGTGAGCCTAAATTAATTCACCCTTCTGCTTGTTCCAATCTTGGTTCTACTGAGAGGTTCTCAAAAAACTAGTCCAGGGCCAGAACCCACTTAAATTAAATTCCTTTCATGGTGTGTTAAACAGTCAGTTCACAACAGTTTCTTTTACAGTCTCATGAGCTATTAACTGCAGGCTTTATGTCTTGGTGGCCCAGACCCATGTGTTGGGGCCAATGCACCTTCTGGGAAGAGCTTTTACTTCAGCCCTCTTCCGGCTGGGACAGACAACCCCATGTCCCCACAACACAGTCCAAAAGGGAAAAAAAAACTTTAAATTCCCTCCCAATGAATGGAATTTGCTCCTTTAAGACTCACGGTCCCCCAAGGTGACAGCTGCTGCCACTCTTTTGCGTCCTCCATGGCCTTTGGCTGTGTCTCCACTGGCTCTGTTGTTCTGGTCTACTCCCATCTGGCTGTATACCAGTCCTGGCTTGGGCTTTTCTGAACCCCTCCACTCTGAGAGTCTGATTCCCCTCTTTGCTCTCCATGGGAGATGGGCAGGTTTAACAGCTTCCAGCTTCCATCACCAGTGTCCACTGCCACTTTTTCTCTTGGCTCCACTCCAAAGCCGGAAATGCCAGTTTCAGTGCTCCTTCTGTCAGTCCAGAAGGAGCAGGTGCTTAGAAACCGTGGCAGCTTGGCTTCCCCACTGAATTGGCTCTTCCCTGTGCCAGAGGTAAGCATCTCCCACTCCGGTCCCTCCAAGACTTCCTTCTTCCCCCCTGTTGACCCCTCACAGTGCCCTAAAATTCTGTTTTGTTATGGGTATAGACCAATTTCTGACCATCTAAACCAGAAAAAGTATAATTTCTGCACTTGGCCTAAAATTGTACTTCATTCCCCCCCCTCCCCCCCAAAATGCATATTTTAATCATGGCCTGTAACATCTTTTAAACTCTTATGGTAAGAAAAAAAATCATAAAAAATGGCCTCAGTTATACTATAAAATGGTCCTAAAGTACAGATTTGTAGAATAATGACTACTGTGCTAATACACCTCATTTAAAACTAAATTTTGCAATAATGGGGTATTCTGCGTTAAATACTGGTATACACAGTTCAGCATTGTTTTAAAATTGCTTTCAGTTTGTTTAATACCACCTTCAATTTAGGCCTTAAAAACATATTCTACTAAACTTCAGGGTGTGATGCAGGAGAGTGCATGTGTGATAACAGTACAGAAAACTTAATTACTTAGGGCTCAGTTGAGGTCTCAGTGTGATCAATGGAAAGATATCATTGCAGGCTAAATTGTCCTCTGTACATTCCCTTTCTTTTTTGTACATACTTTTTTCGTCCAAGTTAATCAAGCACTTAAAGATGCAAACAGACACATTGTAGGATTCCTGGTGTGATTTTCACAAGTTTCCTTTAAAAATCTTAGCTAGGTATCCAGTACCTAATTAGGTATGGAATAACTTTGAAATGTAAATACCAAAGCCAAAAGAATCTCATGACAAAACATTAAATAGGGGTACCAAACTCAATTGACCCATGGATCAGATAAGAGGTAGTGGATTGTTTCATAGGCCAGATAAATTGTGCACACCAACCCCCTAGGCCTGATTGGGCCCACAGATCACTGCCCCTCCTCCATTTTGGTTGGGGACCCAACAGAAAGTGACTCAGCATCCCAGGTGCTTGGTTGCTTCCTCTGGAGCAAATTACAGTGCCATGCTTTTTCCTGTGGTCCTTCTGGGACTCCAGCACCCCAGCTTTCCCTTTCATTACATCATAGCTGCCCTTCCATCCCCAAAAGTCCTACAACCTGTCCTAATAGCATTTCTGGTCCAGCTGAAAGCAGGAAGTATAAGAAGTAAGTTGCAAGTATTTTCATCCCAATTCCTATATCAAAGGCTGCATAATTGAGCCTTTTGAATTTCAACCTATTATTGATGAGTGGAATATAAAAAGTTAGACCAATACTAAGAAAAAAAAAATCGCAGGGCCAGCTGAGTTTTGAATTTTCACTAACTTGAAACTGGCCCACAGAGGTAGCTGAATAGTGAATTATAATATCTACTGTGAATTCTGATATTTTTCCTCTCAGTTATATATTTTGCAAATATATTTTTATAGTATTCCACCAATTTACATTAGCCATTTTCATTTAAACAATTCACTAAGAGACAATTTGATTGCAGTAAAGTCAAAGGAAAAATTCCCATTTTCCTCAGTGATGACAGCATTTAACCCTGAGGAACTGACCTTAAGGTTAATTAAATGTTTGAGCAAACCCTAGGTTGATTTATAGTTTCTTACTAAAAGCATGAAAAATACAGTTTTGCAAAGTTTTATGTGATGCTAGATAAAATGTAATGCTCTAATTCAGCTTCACTTTCAGTTTTTATTCTCTATTTAAAATACAATTCAAAATAAAACGGGTTGAGTGAAATGTACCAAATGGAGGGAACCTAAAATTTCACACAGCTCTGGTTATAAGCATTAAATAGTTTGAATACACATTAGAGCTTATCTAAACTTCCTTGTTATCAAAGCAAGTTTCTTGAAACCTTCAGAAAAAATCTCTTTTCAGCCAGTTTCAGTTCTGAGGGAATGTTCACATAGTTCATTCTGTATGAACTGGTTTGCCCATCCATCATAATAATCAGTCTTTTTATTATCATTTTGTTTTCACTGGAACTGCTAGTATACTGAAAGAAATAAGTGGTAGGTATATCTCTTTGATCTATATGTAACTAGTTATAAAAGAAAGTCTTCTGTATGTAAGTTTCACATATTGGGAGCATTAGCTAAGGAATGTTTTATATTTGATTTAGATTAATGAGTTTTGAGCAGATTATTTTTCAACTTGATTAATATGTTTAAGTACTGTAAAGTAATTTAGCATCTAATTGCAATGTTTCCAAAATTTTATGTTGCTTATTTTATACTTACGGTGCACAGAAATCCACCCTATACAGTTGGGGTTTTTTTTATTTATTTATTTTTTACACACAGTAGCATGATTCATTTTACTAGAAGGCAACCAAATTACCCATGCGAGTATGTTATTCATTTAGAGATATTAAACTTTCCTCTGTACATGTTGCTAAAAATACCCGATGCCAAGATGTTTGGTGTATAGATTACTTGATACTTCATGCAAATTTCATCTATTTAATAGAAAACCCTATAGGAGTAAGATTTTCCACTGTAGCTGCATATGGCATATTAAAGGTTAGATTTTGCATATAAAAATAATGGTGATTTTGCCTTTGGCTTTCCTTAGTCAGTATTACTCAGTATTACTTAAAGCTCATGTGTGTGACTGGCATAGATGTAGACATTTGCATTGGCCAGAGAAAGAAAGAATCAGGGACAGCATTTACCAACAGACTATGTAAAATGAATATAAAAATGTGCACATAAAGCATGTGAAATTATGTGAGGAAAGGAAATGACACAAACTGAGATCAAACTACTGAACTTAAAGTTGTGGTGTTGTATTGAAATGCACGTGCAGATATTTCAGGGACTCTCTATAACTTCTCTAACTCCATGAAGGAGCTTATTCATAAAGATTTTCAGAAGGCACCTCTGGTTACCCACTGACTTGCATTACTCAGCTGGCCAAAACAGCCAGACACTCTTTCCTCTCAGAGAAGTGGCGAGAGTCAGAAGATAGACATGTACACATTGTTTGAATTTATGCACTTGACTTTTAAGAATCTTTGCTCTCGCCATATGCAAGCTAGAACTCCTGTTGTCTTACCCACCTTCATATTGCTCAATTTTTGTTTTTTATTCACTGCCCAGCAGCAAGCAAGCTAGATCTTTATCAAGTCCTAGTATAGGGATTAGGTATATTGCTTTCTTTCATATTCTGCCTATCAGTGTCTAGCTGATACAACGTCTCCCTTTTGCTTCATTTTGAGGCATCCTATCAGAGCCTTTATTCCTGCCTGCCTGCCCCTTGTCCTTACTCTGTCTTGAAGTTTGGAACCTAAGCTGCATATAGATGCTCATTTCTTTTAAAAGAAATTTATTCTGGTAGAAAAATAGCCCAGGATCTGACTGCACAAACATTTTTCTAGCCCCATGGCTGGAGAGCTTCACAGGCAAACTCTCTCAGACCTGGGAGGGTTCAATCACCTGGAGAATGCCCCCTCCTCCATCCCACCAATCAGCTGATTGACAACATAAGGCTATTCTCCCATTGTTGGACCCTTCTAGTTCTCCCCCACTGGAGGACATTCCTACTCCTTGCACTACTCTGGACTAACTTGGAGGAGTGCAAAGAGGGAGGGAAAATAGTCTGCCTCATCCCATTCTACTCAGGGCTGACTCAGAGCAGTGCTGGGTGAGGCAGAGACATTTCATTGCAGCAGCAAAATTCCTGAGCCTTGCTACTGAAGCATAGCAGCCTGCCTCATCCTGCTTTGCTCTGGGTCACTTGGGCAGTAAGGAGACACCAGCAGGGCTGAGAGTCAGGCTTAGGGAAAGCCTCTGCTTGCCAGGCTCTTATCCCCTCTGGCTTTTAAAAATGCGGCCTCCACCACTCAGCTGAGCAGGGGAGGCAAGGGAGAAAAAAACAAGGGCAGCACTCACTGCATTTGAAAGATGTTCTGTTCCCTGAAAGAGAACAGCTGGGAGGAAGTCACATGCCCTGGAGGGGGCTAGGCTGAGGCAGCATATAAACTCAGGCCTTTAGCCCATGAGTCAGCTAGATTCTGCAGGCTGCCAGAGGAAAAGTGATTCTGTGATGATTGTGACTAAGAGACTACCTGGGAGCCACACTATTCTGCAGACTGAAAGTCAGAAACTGAGAATTGGATGTTGCTGGGCAGACAAAGTGCTTTTAGTTATAGCGGGAGGGCTTACCTTTTTGGTATGAGTTAAACTGGAGAGCTTGAAGGAACTAGCAGAGGAGACTGGAGATCCTAGTAGTATCCAAGAGGCTCATTCACGTGTGTGGTGAATCCTACCAGGGCCTGGGCTGTCTGTGAATTGCTATTGACTAGAAAGTGATTATAGCCTAGGTTAGAAAAGACTGTTGCCTGAGAAGAGCAAGAATTGAGTTTGGAGTTGGGGGCATAAAACCTAAGAGGGACAGTGAATGGGCCTAGAGCCCTGTAGAGGCAAGGCAAGGCCAGAGCCTGGGGCCTAGGCTGATGAAGATGAGATAATAGCTGGAGGCCAGAAGCCAGGTTTGGCACGGTGGACCTAGGCAGAAGAGTCCAGCAAGAGAAAAGGGGTGGATGCTAAAGACTAGTGTCTCTTCAAGGAACCTAAAGGCTTAGAACCACCTGATATAGGACTGGTGCTAAGTGCCCTCTGAAATGACAAAGTGGTAACACCGGCAAGGAAATAAGTATGGCTGTTTGGGAGGCCAAAAGCCATGAATTGCAATTAAGATAAGTGACCTAACTGGTAGGCACAGGGGGCTCAGAATTGGCATCTGAGGGCAGATTGGAGGCAGGTGGGGTTTGTAGGGGTCTTTAAACTAGAAGATGGAGGCTTAATTGGGGATCTAGGGCAGCCTCCCTTGTTCCCAAACCAGATAATAACAGCAAAGTGTGGTGGGCTGGGGGAGGCTCATTAATAAAATCTTATTAATGACAAAAGGGGCCCCAATTGATTAACAAAATGGATGTTGCATTCTCCCAAGGAAAGGGGTGGTCACCACAGTTCTATTAGCCCAGACTGACCAGCAGTTTAAAATGCTAGATAGGTGCTTGGCTTGCTTTCTTGGCTGAATATCCAAAAACTACAGGCATGGTGTTTAAAGACAAATGAGCTGGTTATTATTGAAGTACTGAACAATGTTTTGACAAACATGAGGGGAAAGGAAGGAAGATGGTGAGGGAGGGTGACACTTGACTAATAAAATGGAGACTCTGAAGGGAGAAATCCTCTGGATCAGTTGCCTTGTCTGCCAGCAGTGGTACTATTGTCAAGCAATGAGGCAGCACTCAAGCTTGCTCACCCTGACTCAGACATCCAATGACCCTTTCACTGCCACAGAACACAACAGACTAAACAATAACAGATGAGGACAACTCCAAATAGAAACCTCGCATCAAACATGTGGCTCTTTGTGCTCACAGATCATGGAAAACACGAAAGATCCAATCTTTCCTCAACCACCAAGTGTCTCAGGAGCTGGAGACCTTCAATGACAAATATCACACCCCCATGGATCTGTTCCATCAAATCGGCCTCCTCACCAACACCCACACAAGAGTACTGCTCGGCACCTTTTATCCTAACCAGTCACCCCACTTGCCCCAACCAGTGATCTCTCACACTTGTCAGTCCTTTACTTGATACATCTTCCATCCCTTCTTCCAATCATCTTTTAGCATACCTCAGCAAGGTAGCTGTCATTTGCATTACACTTTTCCTGCCAATCATAATGGGAAAGTGTGCATGCTCCATGTTGAGTTACTGGGCAAGTTTCACCGAAGAGTCAAAAGTTCACCTTTTTCTATTAACTTCTGAACATCAAAACAACAGTGCTTGCCTTGCCATGTTGAATCTAACTTCACATGCAGTTCTGTTACAAACAATAAGAACTGAAAACCAGAGGTCTCCACCCGAAGAGCCAGAGTAAGGCAGGAGTCCTGCAGTCAGCCGGGGGTGTCAGGGTCATTCCTGGGCACCATCCTGCTGTAGGGAGAAATATAAGCATGTTTTCACAACCCACAATGTAATTGAACCACAGATGTCCAGGGAGTAGTGTTTGGAGTGGATTCTATTCTCAGTTAATTTGATTGTGTAGTATTTGGGCCCAATTTAGCAAAATGAAACAGTCCTTTTATATATAAACAGAAGACTTCCCTAATTTTCATAATGAGCTCATTTATTAAGCAGCCTTCTACTTTGTTATCAAAGTTTCCTCTTGTGGGTGTATTAATAATGTAAATTACCCCTCTGCTTCTGCACAATGTAAGTAAGACCTCTGTCAAAGGCTCAATATAAGTCCATCTTAAGCAGTCGGTGATTTCACAGGAAAGTGAAGATGGGGCAACAAGCAGCTAGATCCAGAGGTGCTGAAGGTAGACTCGATACAGTTTTCAACTGTATCTTAATCAACCCAAGTTCTCTCTGTGGCTTCTAGGCTTCATGTGGAGGCTGCTATTTAAGGAGGCAGGATTAGAATGAGATCACTGAATTTATTTAGTGAATATTTGAACCCAGGACTTCAATAATGAAAAGCTCACATTCACAGCTTGGGCTGAGATCAATTGATTATTAAAAATTAAGCCTCTTTCCTTCTTGGTGATGGTATGGGAAAAAATCTTGTATATAATTTTAATGCATGTCAGTAGGGACAGCCATGTCCCTATTCAGAGTACCCAAGGGGCCCAATTAGGAGTCTTTTTAAAGGGTACTCCTTTCTTAATTCTTGTCTTTCATGTTTATTTTTTACTCAACTCCACCTAACTCTCAGCTTGTGAGAAAATGATGAAAGGATGCATGTGACCTACCCACCTGGAATTATCTTACTAACAAAAATATTCTAGTGGTAGTTTGATAGGGGGAACACTTTCAAAATCTCTTCCTTCATTTAGATTCCAAAGTCCAATTGAAAGCTAATAGGATTTAGGCACTCAAGTACTTTGGCAATTCAGAAAAATTAATAGTAAACCTGTGGTTCTGTTTTTCAACTTGTGTGCGTGTGTGTATTTGTACTTGCACGTGTGTGTGTGATTGCATGTACTCTGTGGCAATTACTGAATGATAAGATACAAGATAAACAAAACCCTATTCCTATAAAAGCAATGTAGACCCAGGATTGTGATATTCCTGTTGTGCTGTATGATGCACATAACACAGCTATCACCTTAGTAATAAATAAAACTAGAGAATCCACCAGTTATCATCAATATCATCCCTTATATTGACAAAATGCCAGAGTGGTGGAAACAGGAGAGGAAACTATTCTGCTCAAAGTCATAATAAGTCAATATTTTTCCCCAATGCAGACAATTAATTAAGGTCCACTCTAACATGACTTTTTTTTTTGAGAGACTGCATTTATTTAATACAGTGTTTCAAGACCTTTTCTATACCAGGACCTCATTATACACATGAAAAAGTTTCAGGAACTCCCATCTGATTGTAGAGAGAGATTAAGTTCTTGAATCCCAGGCTGAAAACTCATAATCTAATCTATTTGCCTGTCTCTACTTGAAAAATAGCTCTTAATGCCTGGAAATTTGTCTAACAGCAGCCCATCTAAACAGCTGGTCCAATAAATTACAAAAAATACTTGCCTTTTGACCATCTATTTCTAATGGAATTTCTGTAATATCTTGAATACTGGACACTAAAATATCTATAGCAGAGTGTTTACTCTAGGTCTTAGTAGACCTGAGTCCAAATGATAGAACTGCAAGTGCTTTTAGCACCAGTGTACATCCTTGGTAATAGCTTCACCTAAAAAAGTGTAAGATTGCATTGACCCGCCTTCACATCCATTGCTATGGTCCCTCAGGACAGCTTGGGCACATTGGCAAAGTAGTATGGGGAGCTGTGATCTGATGCTACCTGTGGTGAATCTGTTTGGGGAACAGCTTTGATTTAATGCTTATTGGTATTTATTTTTTCAGTTTACGTAATGCTCCTTATCATGGTCTCTCTTTGGTGAATTAAGGAGAATACTTACAGTTGAAAACAAATTTTAACACTTAAGTCATATATTTTTAATGTGTTTAAGTCTTAACTTAAGACTTACCTATAGCACCTTGCATGAGTACTTCAAGTGTACAAGTGGTATTTTTTAAAAGTGCCTGAAATATTCTACAGCCAGTTTCCATTTCCATTCCATGGAAATTCAACGGAGACATTTCCTAAATCTCTTAGTTACCTTTGAAAATTATCATTTCCCCCCCCCCCCCAAATATGACCAGCATGGAGAACTCTTGCAGCCTCACAAAGCCAATTATAAGTTGGTGTCAGGGTCCACCAACAGAACAGCTTGAAGTTTTTTTCATTTTAAAAAATCATTTGCAAATTTGGTCAGAAAGATTCTTTTCATTTTTGTCTGCTTACAGAATTATGCAGTGTAATAAGGTTTCAAAAAAACAAACAAACCCCACCTTGGGTATATAATAAATGGGAACATGTACTCAAGATGAATATTTTCCACTTTTCCTGAGAATTTCCTTTGGGAGATATTGCCATGTGTTGGTGACAAAAAAACTGGTAAAGAAGCTGAAGAGTGAAAGGCTGGATTTTCACAAGTACTATTATCAAAACAAGAGTGACTACTGCAGCAGTTCTCCTGTATTGCCCTATTCTCAGGATGTATCCTGCTATGACTCTTCTGGTCACACTGTTTTCAATAGTTCATCATAGCCAAAGTGGCAGCCAAAGCCTGAAGCTAGGGAAAAAAATTGGCTATAGTATTACACAGAAACAAGACTAATTCAGGAATGCCAGACTTGTGCTTCCTGGTTCACATTTTTTAAAACTCAGTAAAAATGTACTATTTGGTCACAACATGCAACAATTTTAACCCTATGGAATGAACAGTTAGTTAAGACCTGTCTGTTTTGTTGGTAGGTGGGGAGCACCTCAACTGGGGGTTCTGTGCTCAAGTGGTTTTTAACTGGTTCAGTACAACTTTATTTACAACTGTTACCTACTCAGCAGAACTTGTAAAGTGTGTTTTTTTCCTAAGACTTTCCATGTGATACAGCTCTATATATTATATTACACTTATAAAATACCACCAAACTCTTATGAATTAAAAGATAATTAGTGGTTCAAAACACATAAGACATTAGGCCAAAAGTGTCAAAAATGTCATGAAAGGCCATAAATCATAGTCTACTTGCATTGATCCCTTATATAGTTAGTTTTTAAATCATCTCTTTAACACCTTGTAAATGTACAAACAACTATGAACCCAAGGGAAACTTTAATATGTTTTTCATACATATTTTAATTTCATCTCAAAGTGCTGGCTGCATAAAAATTAAGTCAGACTCACAAAAACTCATTGATATCCTCTGGATAAAACCCATCTGTCCAAACTAATTTAGAACCTTTTTGAAGCAGTAAAGTTAGTCATGCAACACTGAGGTCATTATGGACATCCTGTACTGTAGGAACTCTAGTGTAATTTTAAGAAGGTAATTTTGTTATATTTACTGTATTTAAATACAGTGCTACTTTTCAGGAACAAAAGCCTCACTGTGTAACTGTATTGAAAGTAAACCAGAAGCTGTGAAAAGTGAGATCTGTTCTTTTCCTTGTGATTAATGCACCTTTCTGCCAAAATTGAAACTTCTTAACTGAGCTCATTTAATACAAAGTAAACGAATTCTGCTCTTTGGATTTGATCCGCTGGCTAAGCTCTATAGATAAGGGTCTAACAGTGAATAGCTTTCATTCTAAACAAAGGATGTTTTGATAGAAAGGTCAGAGCTAAGGTCCTTTATATTGTGATAACAGGAAAGGGAAATGACATATTAATGGCAATTCATGCCATGGTGGTCTGCTGAACATGGTGGACCAGAAAGAGGGGGGGGGGGACTAAGAAGATTCTGCAGAATTAAAAATAAATAAGTAAAGCCTATTTTGAAAAGATACCAGTTTTTAATTGCTCTTATTTTGAATGACAATTTCTTTCATTGCACTTGGCAAGAGTGAGAGATGCTGAAATGTACCACACCACTACCACAGGGAAGATGGAAAAAGAATTGTGCTCATATTGATCTAGATTCTGCCCTCAAACATTTGCTGCCAACCAGAATATCAAGCAGGCTTAGCTTCAGTGAGTCACCCTTGAAACAAATGATGATCTGTAGCTAATTTTTATAATGTGGTAGACTTTAATTACATACTGAATCACTTGAATAGGGCAAATAAGTTTAAATTAAGAGGTTCTCAGTGCAGCTCAAGACATGTTTAACATGTTGTGTGCTTTTCAGCACTGACTGTGATTCTCTGGAACAGAATTTGTCACAGCATAAGCCAACATTAAGAATCCTATCACAAGAAATCCAGAACATTAAAAAAAAAATATTTCCACAAATAAAATATCTTTCTCCCTTTGGGCAGCTGCAGATATATTTTACAGTAGAAGCACTTAATCTGATATAAACAAAATCTCATGATTAAACTAAGCAATCCTTTCAGTCAAGATGTTCAGAATTCCTCCCCTCATGCAGGCTGCTTTCTCTAGTGCCAACTGATATTATCTATAATACCAGCAACTTATTACATATCCCCATTGAGTCCAACAATTTCATGACATGGTATGACAGTGTAGATTCCCCTGTTACCTAGTGAAGTCTGGACTGCATAGCTATCCCTTGATTCCTTTGATGCCTGATATTATATCAACACAAGAAACAGCAGGATCAAGTGGCAGAGAGGTAGTGTAGGATAGCAGCAGAAGTGTACATTTTTCCTGTTTATGTATCACATCTCCTTAAAAGAGAAAATGTTCTCTCTCCCCCTCCCCTTCTCTTTCCCTCGAGATGCATTCCCCACTAGTCACTTGCACTGCATGTCAAGCAGCAACTGCTGAACTGGCAATGTTTGCAAAAGATGCCATCACTTGATTCTACATCCAGTGCACTGTAAAAGCTGTGCTCTCCATTTCCAAACTGTAATTGCATCGACTCCATTATATTTGCCTTTAAAGGGTTGTCAGGTTCTCAGCAAACAACTCTTCACCAGGACACCATTGGGGAAAACCAGAAGTAAGGTCCACAAACTCCTGGAAGACTGTTTCAGGCTTAACACTATGAAAAACGTCTTCACAATTAGGGTGTCCAGACTGTGGAATAGGCTTCCTCCAGAGGTGGTGCAATCACCTACCCTAGAAATCTTCAAGAGAAAATTGGATGGTCACCTTGGTGGGACCACCTGCTTTTCCTGCCTTGTGCAGGGGGGCTGGACCTGATGATCTTGCAAGGTCCCTTCTAGCCCTTACAATCTATGAATTTAAAACTTTATATAATTTTTCCGTACATTGTGGTACCATCATAGAGGGTGACCCCACTTTCTAGAGCTGTCTTAAGTCTTGCTGTACAAAATATTCTTGGAGATAAGGTCTCCTCCCATTCTTCTGCCAAGCCCTTGCAATCTCCTCTTCTTGACAGTGGTTTCTAGGTGTGTCAGTCCTGCAACCTCCAGTATGTCTGTGTTTGGTATTGTCTTCCCACTTTGTTTTCTGGTCTTATGCAGGCATCTCATGTGGAAGCTGTTCAATCTCTTGATGTACCTAGCATATGTAGTCCACGGTTTTGAACTATGAAACAGGGATGACAGCACGCAAGTATCATAGATTTGCATTTTCACCTTAATAGTTTGCTGTTATTACATGTGCATTTCTGTAATAGCCCAAATTTCTTAGCTGCTTTTCTGATTCTGTTAGTCAGTTCAGTGTGAAAGTCAAGATTCCTGCTGATCATAAAACCCAAGTAACAAAAGCTGTCAATGATGCCATGAAATTTACCACCCAGAGTGATGTCAGCTGGCTGTTTCTTCCACCTCTTAGTACATGACCACAGTCTTCTAATTGCCATCCTAAAGCTCTTGTGTGACTCACAAAATCTGCCCAAGAGATTTTGAACAGGAATTCACTGTGGCAACAAAGCTATGTTTTCTGCAAACAGGAAATCTTGTAGCTTCTGCCAGAGAGCAACAGATTAGACCTGCTGCTGACTAACACCTCAGTGAAGGTGCATTTCTGTCAGGGTGATGTCCCTTAGCCTTATTCAAACCAAGGAACCTTGTACCCCGCAAGGCAGTGGGGACTAAGGTTTTGAGGTGCCCTGTACTCACCATACATTGGAGGTTGCAACATTGTGGTATTTTATAGGATCTACCCTGCCATGAGTAGCTCCACTGTGTTGTCACGAGGCCCTCTAGTTGGATGTAGTTTACGGTCATACCCAGGACCATACTTAATATAGAGATATCAGAAATGAATCGTTTTAAAGGTTCTAGAAAAATCTTGTGGGAGCAGGAAGTCTGGAAAGGGGAGAGAAGTCCTAACTTCTGCATGTATAGCATTTAATACTACCTGGAATATTTGCTATTTTTGCTATATATACCTGAATTTTTATTTTCTGTTTATCTTTGTGTCTGTGTCTGACATTGGCCATCTCTGATGAATGGTCAGTGAAGAACATGCTGTCTATGGAAGACTTTTCATTGCAAATGTAACTATCTTATAGTTTTTAGCAAAGACTTTATATTATTTTTCCTTTTCTGTATAACTGCCGCGCGGCACTCTCACATTTATGTAACCTTGAAGTCAACTGTTAATCAAAGTGAACGCTTTGTACTTTTCTCCACTGGCATTAAGCTACACATGTGCATTCTGTAAATTTCATTTCTTATCTAGAAGT
>NW_017728915.1:14363128-14365130 GCF_001723895.1 Crocodylus porosus
GGGCTGGCTCTGGAACCTCGTGAACCAACGGACACCCTATAGATTAAGAGACACTAAATACTTACTTTAAGTCGTCTACTCGGCAAACCTCGAGGGCGGCTAAAAGCTACCTCAATTCTGCCCCACAAGCCGTGCGCTCACACAACTCCGCAAAGCCCGCGGCTCCCCTAAGCGGTGCCGGAACTGCTAGCCCGGCATTTCGCCACAGCAAAGAATTTCAAATGAAAACTGTATCTAGAATATTGGATCCTGCACATTGATTAGAGGAATGATGATCTTGCAACTCACAATCTCTGATATGCCCAAAATGCCCCCGGGTGGCAAAGAGGCCTCCTGTTGGTGAACTGAGATACAGAGAGATTATGTGACTTGTGCAAAGTGATTTAGAAGGCCTCTGAGGGAGCGAAGAATTGAAACCAATAACCTAAATCCTGCTTAGCACTATAGAGCAGTAGTTCTCAACTTTTTTAGATTTGAGGCACCCTTGAGAAATGATACCTCTTAGTTTTCATTCATTTTTTTCCTATGGAAAAATAACAATACTAATTTTTTTACTGCAAAGAAATCAAACCACAACTGGTCAGAATATATTTAAACATGTGGATTCCTTTGTGAACTCTCTGGGCACCTCCACACATGCAGGCATGTGTATTTGCAGCAGCTCAAATAAAAGGAGTGCAAATTTGAGTCGGGGCTTTTTGCCTCAGTGCACGTGCCCAGACATGCACTCTGGTGTGGTGCAAGTTGTGTCACTTGGCGCAAAAGAACCCTGTCTGGCTCCTCCCAGATCTGCAGCCAGGGGGAGCTAAAGCCTAGGGCCAGCACAGCACAATGTAAAAACCTGCCCTGTCCTGGCGCCATCAGTACAAAAAGCTGCCCTGGCAAGTATCTCAGGGCTACTCAATTTCAGGAGCTTCTGGGGTCCAGCCAGTTGGTACCTGGGGACACTACCCCTTATACCAGCTGGACTGCTGAAGCAGCCCTGAGAGTTCCCTGTACCTTCTACCCACTGCAGCAGTCTGGCTGTGGGGGCTGCTGCCTGGCTGTGACCTGCTATGCACCTGCCAGACCCAAATGGAGACTGAACAGCTAGTAGAGGCATTAGCCACTATGGGCCAGCTGCCAGTGGACTGTGGCTGCAGAGTTGGCCTTTGTGCAGCAGTACTGCCATGTGTGCCCCCTGCCTGGCCATCTGGGCAGCTATCACCCAGAACAAGTTCCCAATGTGGTGGCCTGCTTTGAACTGTCAAACCATATCCTCCTGACCCCAATTAGCCAGGAGGTCCACCACTTCCAGCTGTGTCCAATGTGCCAGCTCTGAGCAGGCTGCTCTGCCTGGGTCCTGCCACTTGTCTCCCTAGAAGGAATTATGGTATTCCCTATTTGAAAACTGAAAAATCCCTGATTAAAAAATCCTAAAGTCACTCTGTAAAATACCCTGAAATCCATGTTTCTCCACAATTAAAACAAAATATTACTATACAGAGAGAAAGAGAGTGAGACAAAGAGGAAGTGATTAGTTGGGCAATGTTTTATTGATCTATCTACAGTGTTAAAGCAATTTGGAAGCCTACCAGTGTCTCTACCATCATAATAAAATGAATTCTAAATACCTATGTTTTGCTGTTTGTCTTTGGTTTTCTTACTATACAGCAGTTAGTGCTCCCCTAACCCCTTCACTAACCAGGATGCAGGGACAGCTGCCCCTGCAGCCACAGCACCTGCCAGGAGGTCTTGTCTTGTCTGGCAGCTGGGCATAGAGGGTGTGTGGTTTGCAGAAGAGGGGTGGGGGTATGTGGGTAGCTGTGGAGGGGTGTGGGGGGCCCTTGGGGTGTCTGGGTAGGTGGGGGACTGGGGTGGACTACTCAGGAGGGGTGGTTCCCCTGCCCCCTGCAGGGTGCAGCCCCTCTGCACAGCCCACAGCTACAGCACCCCCAACAGGGGCCAAAAGACCCTCACAGGGGCTACTACCTCTGCTGCAGGGCTCACATGCCCCACCCCC
>NW_017728915.1:14365230-14375508 GCF_001723895.1 Crocodylus porosus
AAAAAAAAAAAAGCACCCCACACTTACCAGCAGTAGCAGCTTCTGTTAGTGTACTGAGGCCTCCTGGCTCATAAATAAGGGGTTGGGGTGGGACTGAAGGAGGGGAGAGGGGACCATGGGGAGATCCCCACCATCCCTGTGCACCACCTGCCTCTCGCACCCCCCAATTGTTGCCCCGCCTGGCCCCAGCATCCTGGGACTAAAGAATAAATAAATAAATAAGCCCCACAGTCACCGGCAGAGCCCCCCCCGCCCCAGAAGGGACTCGCCCAGCTGCCTGGCACCCACACTGCCACTGCTGTATTGCGCGGGTGTGACCCAGGTCAGCAGGGTGCTGTGTGGCTCTGTACACTGTCGGGCATCTGGGGCCACTTGGGCTGAGCGGTACTGGGCCCTGGGTGACAGCACACTGCTGGATGCTCTGTGTGTGTGTGTGGGGGGGGGCGCTCTGCTGTTGAGTGTGGGGCTTTTTTCTGTTTATTATTGCCAGCATGCTGGGGCCTGCTGGTAGTTATCAGCATGGAGCCTATGTCCATCTCCCTGAGGCTGCCACACTGCCTGCCCTGCTCAGTCAGGCAGTGTGCTTCAGCACTGGGAAGAGGGCCAACCATAGAGAAGTTCTGGCTGGCTACCAGAGTGTCTCTGTGGAGGACCTGTACCTCCGTCTGCTTCAGGCCATGGTCCTGGACTGTGCCCTGCCCTGCTTTTTTCCCCCAGGGTATTTTTTGACCCCTGGATATTCAGGGGTCTACTTTTGCCCCTGGGCTGCAAATTTGCAGCATGGGGGACCTTTTTTTGTTCCTGCACGTGCCTAACGTAGCATCTCAAAGAGCTTTGAGACATTGCAAGAGGCAAGTGCATGCTCATCTGGATGCACCCTCTGGGTTTATCTTGTGAACCATGTTTGTACACCTAAGAATACTAACGTTGCATAGTACTCTGGACCAATCTTGAAAGAATGTCAAAGCACTCCATGGTACCCTGGTTGAAAATCATTTCCCTAGAAACTAAGCCATCTTTTCCAGTTTCACTGAAAATAGTTAACTAGCCCTGGAACTTTTGAAAAGATATGGAAATGGTCTAGCAATATGTTAACAACAAATGAAACTATTATAACCAAAAGATAGAGCAAAAATGCTGAAATACACACACGTGCGCACACACACACACACACATTCAAGCATACAAATTTAAAAAAAAATCAAATAGTTACAGAGTTGCTGCTATAATATATGAAGGATCAGCATATATCAAAACCAATCTTCGAATAATACATTACTATTAGGCGTGTGGGAGTAGGCAGCTATTCGATCCGGTTTTGGATCTAGCCGCTTCAGATGCCAGCGATCCAATCCAGAGCTCTGGACTGGGTTCCTGCTTTGATCCAGTTGAAGCAGCTCCAAAGCTTCGGAGACACCTCAGAGATCTGGCCATAGAGTATAATGGGGAATCAATGAAATATCTATAATGTTGTTGTTTTTTTGCCTGATTTGGATGAATCTTTCAGAGGTGGTAGCATCTGCTAAGGTCATGAAGTCTGCCATGTTTCAACAAGTTCAGTGCAGGGGTTTGGGGGGAAATATACCCCAAATTCTTGAAAGAAAAACTCATGTCATGCGTATGTAAGACATCACAGGTGGGGGCGGGGGTGAAAACTGCAGGACTGGTGGCTGCTGCTGAGGCCACAAAGCCTGCCAAGTTTCAAGAAGATTGGTGCAGGGGTTTGGGGGAAACTGCACCTCAAGCTGAACTCAAGCAAAACTCATGAAATGGGTGACACTGTGTGTGTTAAGGCGCAGCAGGGTGAAAGCTGCAGGGGTGGTGGCTGCTGCTGAGGCCACAAAGCCTGCCAGCTGTTGAGGAGGTAGGTGCAGGGATTCTGGGGCCCTGCACCTCTAGCTGCTGACAGACAAAACAGGTGACACGGGTGCTTATGCAACTGACTGAATCTGTCTTGGGGAAGTTGATTGTCTGTATTGATTCTTTCCTCTCCTTAGTCTGTTGTTTTATGGGTGTTAATTGTTGCTAATGAACTGGTTACATTAGCTAGCAACTGTGTATTGAGCTGGTCCCTGAGTGAATCATGATTGATTGGTAACTGGTAAGACAGTAGCTTAGCAGCCAGGCCTTCAGTAGTTTCCCCCCACCCCAAGACAAACACAATTGCACAACCATGTATGTCACGAGTTTTGCCTGTCAGCCTCTGGAGGTTCAGGGCCCCAAAACTCCCCTGCATCTATCTCCTTGACAGCTGGCAGGCATCATGGCATCAGCAGGGCCTACCATCCCTGCAGCTTTCTCTCTGCTGTGCCTTAACACACACAGTGTCACCCATGTCACGAGTTTTGCTTGTCCACAGTTTGAGGTGCAGTTTTCTCCAAACCCCTGCACTTATCTCCTTGAAACTTGGTAGACTTTGTGGCCTCAGCAGGGCCACCTCTGCAGTTTTCACCCCCCTGTGTTGTAACACATAGGTGTGACATGGGTTTGCTTTCAAGAATTTTGGGTGCAGTTCCCCCTGAACCTCTGCACCTATCATCTTGAAACTTGGCAGACTTCATGTTCATAGCAGAGGCTACCATCCCTGATAATTTGATCAAAATCAGACAAAAAACAATGAAGTTGTAGCTATTTAATTGATTCCCCATTATACCCTATGGCTGGATCTCCAAAGCAGCTCCAAAGCTTTTCCAAAGTGCTTCAGAAGCTCTGAACGACCACAGAAAGCCTAATGAAGCCAGTGCTTCAATCTAGACATGCTGCTTCAGACACCGAAGCATCTGAAGCTTCTCCAGGTTCGAAGCCTCGCACAGCCCTATTACATACACATTCTGTTACCTCTAAGTTACATTCACTTCTTCAGGGCTGGCCTTAATTTTTGAAGCCACTCTGTAAAAATAGAGATATTATTAAAAAAAGAAATACTTTAATTGGTAGATTAAAAAAAACAACAGATTTTGAATTTTATGTAAATGCCTTGATGATGAAATAAATTCCTCTTGTTCCACACATCTTACATAAGTTCACTTGTTAGTGTTCATCACATAACTAATATAATTTTTCACTGAATTTTTTATAGGAATTGAAAAATACCCAGGGTCTTCAGAAAAGATTCTGTATCACATATGTTTCTGGTTATAAATTGCCAATGCGCACACTTCCTAATATAAAAGGTTCTTACAGTCTTCAATTTAACAACTTTATTTTAGAGCATCCTAGTTTTGAAATGCCAAGAGAGTGAAACAAAAATCAAGAGGCCATAGTCTGACATATTTCTGTATGACATTCAATGTTAATTATTAGCTACATCTAGAGGGAGAAAACTGTTATAATACTGAAGTCATTAGCTTGACTGCTTATAACCTATTTTTTAGTTATAGTGTAGCATTAACAAGTCAGCTAGTTACAATTGCTACACAGGGAGAGACATTTATCACCAAACAGAAATTCTACACACTGTGGCCTCCTTGACATTTTGCTTAGCTGTTCACTGCATATTCTGAAACCATGATCACTAAATGGTTTGTTAAATTCATCATAAAGTTTAATGTATTAGAGAAATAAGCTGTGCTAAGAAATGTACTTAATAAGGGCAAGACCTTATCCTGATATTAATATTCATACTGGGAGGGGAAAAGGTTTTGATATTTGGACAGAAAAATAGTATGGCTTCAAATAACAAAACATTATGCCTTTCCCACCTCTCGTGGGTTAGCTGGAAATATCTCATTGCAGCCTGATATATTAATAGGAAATTCAGTACTAGAGCCAATCAAAATTCTTTAAACTTTCTAAAGCCACATCCATTTGATCTCCTCTTGGAAAAATCAGGCAATTGTGGCCTCGGCTACATCACAGTCCAGTGGGTGGGGAATTGGATCCAAGGCCGGACTTAGAGTGGTGGTCAATGGAAGTGAATCGTCATGGGGCTCCGTGACCAGTGGTGTCCCCCCAAGGCTCTGTCCTTGGACCTGTTCTCTTTAACATTTTTATTAATTACGTGGATACTGGTTTCAGAAGTGCACAGTCCAAGCTTGCTGATGACATCAAACTTTGGAGTAGAGCATCCACACCTGAGGATAGGTTGGTGATCCAGGCTGACTTGAATAGGCTCAAAAAGTGGGCAGATACATTTTTCAGTATTGAATGTCATCAGGTTTGCAATATACTCTACCCTGGGGGGAAAAAAACCACAGCATGCTTATATACTTGGCAGTGCTACTCTTGCTAGCACCATGGCTGAAAGACTTGGGGGTAATGATTGACCACAAAATGAACATGAGCCACCAATGTGACGTCACATCTTGTAAAGCAAACAAAACTCTGGCTTGCATCCATAGATGCATCTCAAGTAAATCTCAGGATGTCATCCTCCCACTGTACTCAGCCATGGTGAGGCTGCAGCTGGAGTACTGTATCCAGTTCTGAGCTCCACAATTCAAGAAAGATGTGAAGAAGCTTGAGAGAGTTCAGAGGAGAGCCACACACATGATCAGAGGACAAGAGAACAGGCCTTATGATGAGAAGCTGAGAACCATGGGATTTTTCTTCCTGGAAGAGCTCAGGCTCAGGGGTGACCTAGTGGTGGCCTATAAGTATGTAGGTGGTCTACATCAGGATCTGGGAGAAGCACCCCAAGGGAAGACAAGGTCCAATGGTCACAAACTCCTCCAAGACCATTTTAGGCTGGACATAAGAAAAAACTTCTTTACTGTCCAAGCCCCCAAGGCCTGGAATAAACTCCCTCCAGAGGTGGTCCAAGCACCTACTATGGACTCCTTTAAGAAGTGTTTGGATGCTTATCTTGCTGGGATCCTTTGACACTAGCTGAATTCCTGTCCTTGGGGCTGGAGGCTGGACTTCATCTTGTGAGGTCCCTTCCAGTCCTAATGTCTATGAAATCTATGAAGTGTAATGGAAATAAATGCAAGAATATTTGAGGGGCTACACTTTTAATCACCAAGCAGGTAAGGAGTCAATTTCTCAGCACCACCTCTAAGTGCTTTTCATAGACTCACAGAATCATAGAAAGTTAGGGTTGGAAGGGACCTCCAGAGGTTATCTAGTCCAACCCCCTGCTTGAGGCAGGACCACTCTAACTAGATCATCCCAGCAAAAGCTTTTTCTAGCTGAGTCTTAAAAACCTCCAAGGATGAAGATTCCACCACCTCTCTGGGTATTCTGTTCCAGTGTTTTACTACCCTCCTAGTAAGAAAATTCTTCCTAACATCTAACCTAAACTTCCCTTGCTGCAACTTGAGACTGTTGTTTCTTGTTCTGTCATCTGCCACCACTGAGAACATTCTAACTCCATCCTCTTTCAAACCACCGTTCAGTTAATTTTTATTACCTCCACTGGATTCTCTCCAATTTGTCTACATGCTTTCTGAAGGGGGGGCCCAAAACTGGACCCAGTACTCCAGATGTAGTCTTGCCAGTGCTGAATAGAGGGGAATAATCACTTCCCCTGACCCACTGGCAACATTCTTACCAATGTAGCCCCATAGGCCATGCAACAGTGACATACTGCTGGCTTATATTCAGCTTATTGTCCACTGTAAATGATACATGGGATCATTCTATCCTAAGTGCAGGACTTTGCTCTTGTCCTGTTTGAATATCATGAAATTTCTTTGGTCTGATCCTCCAATTTGTTTAGGTCACTCTGAATCCTAGCCCTACCCTCCAGCATATCTACTACTCCCCCAAGCTTGATGTCACCTGCACACTTGCTGAGGCTACACTCTTGTGCCATTTTTCAGTTCATTGATGAAGATGCTGAACAAAACCGGGCCCATGACCAACCCCTGGAACACTCCACTTGATACTGGCTGTCAGCTAGTCATCAAGCCATTGATTACTACTCTCTGAGTCTGATGTTTCAGCCAGTTTTCTAACCACCTTACAATCCGTTCATCTAGCCCATACTTCGTTAGCTTGCTTGCAAGAATATTGTGGGAGAAGATATCAAAAGCCTTGCTAAAATCAAGGTACATCACATCCACTCGTCCCCTGCATCTACAGAGCCAGTCACCTCATCATAGAAGGGAATCAAGTCATGGTCAGACATGATTTACCCTTACTGTATCCATGCTGACTGTTCCTAATCACCTTCTCCTCCAAGTGCTTTGAGGTGGATTCCTTGAGGATCTGCTTCATGATTTTTCCAGGGACTGAAGTGAAACTTGCTGGTCTGTAGTTTCCTGAATCCTCCTTTTTCCCTTTCTTAACTACGGGCACTATGTTTGCCCTTTTCCAGTCATCTGGGACCTCTCCTGATTGCCATGGGTTTTCAAAGATGATGGCCAGTGGATCTGCAATTTCATGAGGTATCTCATGAGCCAACTCCCTCAGCACCCTCAGATGCATCCCATTCAGCCCCATCGACTTGTATGTGTCCAGCTTTTCTAAATAGTTCCTAACCTGCCCTTTCACCATTGTTAGCTGCCCACCTCCCCAAACTGTGTTACTTGGTACAGTAGTGTGGGAGCTGACCTTGCCTGTGAAGAAGGCATTGAGCACTTCAGCCTTTTCTGCATCCTCTGTCACAAGGTTGCCTCCCCCATTCAGTAAGGGATCCACACTTTCCCTGATTCTCCTCTTGCTACTGACATACTTGTAGAAAGCCTTCTTGTTACCCTCCATGTCCCTTGCTAGCTGCAACTGCAATTCTGCTTTAACCTGACTTCCTCCCTGCATGCCCAAGCAATGCTTTTGTACTCTTCCTTATTTTTTGTCCAAATTTCCACTTATAAGCTTCCTTTTTGTGATTTTAGTTTACTGAAGTGTTCTGTGCTAAGCCAAACTAGTCTTCTGCTATACTTACTAGTCTTCCTACACATCAGGATGATTTGTTTCTGCACTCAGTAAAGCTTCTTGAAAGTACAGCCAGCTATCCTGAACTCTTCACTCCCTCATTCTGGATTCCCTGGGGGTCCTGCCCATGAGTCCTCTAAGCGAGTCAAAGTCAGCTTTTGTGAAGTGCAGCATACTCCATCCTTCCTTTCCTCAGGATCCTGAACTCAACAATTTCATGGTTATTGCTGCCCAAGTTGCTATCCACTACTACATTCCCAAACAATTCATCCCTGTTTGTGAGCAGCAGGTTAAGAACAGCATGGCCCCTAGTTAGCTGCTCTAACACTTGCATTAGAAAGTTGTCCCCAACATGCTCCAAAAACTTCCTGGGTTGCCTGTGCACTGCTGTATTGTCCTCCTAGCAGTTGTCATGGTGATTAAAGTTCCCCAAGAAAACCAGAATTTATGACTGGGAAACTTCTGCTAGCTGTTTGAAGAAAGCCTCATCCACTACTTCTTCCTGGTCTGGTGGTTTATAGCAGACTGCTACCACAACATCATTATTGTTGCTCTCTCCTCTAATCTTAACCCAAATACTCTTAGGAGGCCTATCTCCAGTTTCATACTGAAGTTCTAAGCAATCATATGGCTCTTTTACATAAAGTACAACTCCTCCTCTTCTCCTCTACCTGTTTTTCCTGAACAGCTTGTATCCATCCATGACAGTGCTCCAGTCATGCAAGTTCCCACCAAGTCTCTGTTATTGTGATCACGTCATAGTTCCATGACTGTGCAAGGACTTCCAGTTCTTCCTGCTTGTTTCCCAGGCTCTGCATTCATGTACAGGCACCTGAAGTTAACTAGTTGATTGCCCTGATTTCTCAGGAAGTATGAGAACAGCTCTCCTGTTGCCCCCTCCTGCTTGCTCTTCTTCCAGGTCTCTTGCTTCCTCACTTGCCTCACAGCTTTGGTTTTCATCCCCTGGCAAGCCTAGTTTAAAGCCCCCTCACTAGGTTAGTGAGCCTATCTGCAAAGATGCTCTAACCTCTCTTTGTCGGGTGCAATTGTCCAAGCAATACTTCTTGGACCAACATCCCCTGGTCAAAGAAACCAAATCCTTGCACAGCCATGTGTTTATCTGCAGGATGCACCTATTCCTGCCCAGGCCCTTTCCCTTGACCAGAAGGATCAAAGAGAACATGACCTGAGCCCCAGACCTCTTCACCCTCTTCCTCTCTTTATCTGTTTCTTTTTCTTTCTTTATTTTTTCTTTCTCCATTTTTTTTTTGTTACTCCTGTAGCTATCACAATTGAATTCAATATGGAACAAAAAGATGAATGCTGACTTCAGTATCAGAATTAAACCAATTACCTTTTGGAATACAACAAAGTATATATGATGGCAACTATGTTGGGCCATTTACTGAAGATTGAACTAGCAATCTCTGATGTCTATGTGGATAGAAGATGCAGCCGACCCTTATCTTGCAGCACATAGCGGATACATCGGCTACTTGCAGAGGTTAAAAAAAAACAATAAAACTGGTGCTTTACTGTAAACTTGGAGTGCTAACATGCCAAGCCCTGTGCATGCCCAGAAAAGGCAGAGCATTAGTTGGACTCATCTTACCCAACATCTGTATAAATTGGGCAGTTTAGTCAGGTTTCTTTAGCCCTTTTATCTAATAGCTGATGCACTCAGGTATTAGATAAAATTGCCAAAAAGCCCTGCTGAAGTTCTGGTGTATACAGATGTCTACAGAGCTGGGCTGAAGAAATGCACTTTTTCTTTTGGCAAAGCATGGTTTGTTTGTTTGTTTGTTTGTTTTTTAACATCTGCTACCAGCAACGTGTACTGGCCAGTAGATTATACATGCTTCTGCGTAGTCCATAATGTTTTAATTCACAGCTTGTTGCAATGGAGTGGAAGGGAAACTCTGAGGACTTAATTGCTAATGGTGAGTAGTGGCAGATTATGAAGTCCAAAAACATACCTGTTTCTTTTCCACACCTGCAGATTCCTGTCCTAGCTCCCTTGGCCACTCTCCCTCCCAACTACTAGGCCCGTGCAAAGTGGCTAGTATTCACTTTAGATTTAGACTTGGCTGATTTGGGGGACAGTGATTCAATTCAGTGATTCAAATCACTGTCCCGAATCAATTTGACCACATCTGATTTGGATATTCGGCTGCTGCTGAATCAGCTGAATCTCTGAATCATACAGGCCCCATCACCTGCCTAGTCTCAATGGCTGCCCCACCTGGCCCCTGCTCTTTGGAAAAAAAAAAAAAGCCTGTACTTACCAACTCCTGCCCAGTGGGGGTCAATCCCTGATCCCCACTGCCCCACACAATGTGGGGGGTTCTGTCATGAGCCCCCTGCCCACTCAGCCCCCTACATGGCTGCCCCACCCACCTCAGCTCCCAGCCCTTTAAAAAAAAATCCCAGACTCACTGGCTCCTGCCCAGTGGTGGGGGTGATCCCTGCTGCCCCCCACTGTGTGGGGGGCTCTATCTCAAGCCCCCAGAAGCCCTGAGGGTTTTCGTTTTTGTTTTTTTTTAAGGGCTGGGAGCTGGAGCAGATGGAGCAGCCATGTGGGGGCTGAGAGAGCAAGCAGGTGTCGGGAGGGGAGGGCCGTGGCAGAGCCGCCATGCAGCATTTTGAAGAATCTAGATCATTAATGACTATATTAAAGAGTACTGGGCTGAGGACTGAACCCTGAAGGACATCACTGGTCACCATGTGCCATGTTGACTTGGTTCCATTGACTATCACTTTCTGGGTCTGACCATGGAATCAGTTCCCCAGCCATCAGACCACAAGGTTGTCAAGGCTGCAGTTCCCCAATTTTTCCATGAAGACATCATGGGAGACCAAGTCGAAGGCTTTTTTTGAAATCCAAGTAAATTACATCAATCTCCCCTCCTCTCCAGGTGACATGTCACCTGGTCATAGAAGGAGAGGAAATTGGTTAGGCATGACCTACCCGTAATGAAGTTGTGTTGGCTGTCTGTCAGAATGGCATCATGGCAGAATGGGTCATACTTCAATGCGATAGCTATGATTTTTGACATTATGGGATCTAGTTCAGATCATAAATGGTATACAAATCAACCAATATGGATTAGATGTTACTATGGTCCATAACTGCTAAATGAGGGTCATGATTTCTCACTAGCTAATAGACTCTCACACACTAAATTATTTTATGGAACTCAGTACAAGCTATCTATCATAAGTGTGATATTTTTATATCACTTAAAAGAAAGGCAAATGAAAATGCATCAGTTCTGGCCACCCTGCCAATCCTGTATAGCTTTATCAATAGCAGAATGGATGCTTCCTACTAGGATTTTAATTTTACATGGAGAAGGTAGTTCAGGACAAGTGAGCAATCCTGGATGCGCAAGCGAAGTCCATCCCGTCTTGGAGGAAAGGCAGCAAAAGGGCACAGCATCCCACTTGGCTCTCCAGGGAACC
>NW_017728915.1:14375608-14383812 GCF_001723895.1 Crocodylus porosus
ACCCAGAGGGTGGTGTTTGACAGGAGCCAATTGTCTTGGTGCACTGTGACCAGCGGGGTCCCACAGGGCTCTGTCCTAGGGCCTATACTATTTAACATCTTCATCAATGGTGTGGACATTGGTGTCAGAAGCAGACTGACATCAATCTCCCCCCCCTCTCCAGGTGACATGTCACCTGGTCATAGAAGGAGAGGAAATTGGTTAAACATGACCTACCTGTAATGAAGCTGTGTTGGCTGTCTCTCAGAATGGCACCTTCTGTTAGCCTATTATTGATGGATTCTTTGATAATTTTCTCCAAGATCTTCTCAGTGATTGAGGTCAAACTGATTGGCCTGTAGATTCCTGGATCTTTCTTCCTACCTTTCTTTAACATAGGCACCACATTGGCCCTCTTCCAGTCTTTAGGAGCCTCTCCCAAGTGCCACAAGTTCTCAAATATCTGCACTAATTGTTGAGCTAAGATGTTGTCTGACTCTTTTAGCACTCTTGGGTGTATTTCATCAGGGCCTGCTGACTTGTGGATTTCCAGCCTCTCAAGGTGTTTCCTTACAAAGTTTTTGCTAAATGTAGGCATATGGTCACCCACACCCTCATAATCCTGAGTCTTGTCAGGCAGGTTGATCCCCTTGGGCTGGTGAAAAACTGACACAAAGTAATCATTGAGGAGATTAGCTTTTTCCTTGGTGTCAATTGTCAGCTGCCCCATTTGATTCAGCAGGGGTCCAATCTTGTCTTTATTTTTCTTTCAACCTTCTACATATATGAAGGACTTTTTACTGTCCTTCATTCCTGTAGCCAGCTTGAGCTCAGTTTTGGGCATGACTTTTCTTGTCTGCTCCCTATAGGTGTGGGTCAGTGATGCATAATACTCCTTAGAGGTATTTCCAGTCTTCCAACCCTTATAGGATTCTTTTTTAAGATTAAGGAAGTCCATGAGTTCCCTGTTTAGCTAAGGGGGTTTCCCAGCCCTTTTACTACCTTTCTTGAAGGTGCCAGAAGGGACTTCCCTGAACTTTTAGGATTGTGTCCTTAAGGAGCAACCACTCACCTTGGATTCACATCCCTGTCAGATCATGATCTTTCAGGGCCTCAACAACCAACTATGGCAGGAAATGGGTGGTGCCTGCCACTTTAAGAACTGGGCCAGGGAGAGGCAGGTGCTGGATTAGGTTGACCATTTTAAGGCCCAGGTCCCTGAACTGAGGGAAGTTCATGATCAGTCAGCAGAGAATAAACATCTCTCTGCTGAGCTCTGCTAGGAACACCTTGGAGGTAAGGGTGAGGCTATGGGGATGGCTTGGAGGCCTCATTGATCCTGAGCATGACCTAAAACTGCACCCTGCTGGAGCAGGAAGGCCTAGTGGGGCTGCTGGTGGCACAGCAGTCCCCATGTAAATGCCAGGGGTGATGACCTCCCCAGTATAAGGTGGGTCAGGGTGCCTTAACCTCAGCCCCCACGTATGGGTGGGTTATATAATGCAGGGAAGGCCAAGGCTTCTTGAAGTGCCTGAGCCTCCTGGGGTGAGTGATGCCACAGAACCAAACTCAGCACCTGAGCCAGAAAAGGGGGACCCCGAACACTGTCAGCAGGCAAGTGGCTTAGACTTGTCTTGAGGGACCTTTAAGTGGCCCAAAGCAAGGTTGAAGGGCCAAGGGGGCCTGCCACGAGGGATGCCCAGAGCAGACAGTCTTGGGATCCTGACTGGCCTGAGACAGGGACAGGGCCTAAGGATGAGCCAAAGGTCCCAGAATGGGAGCCACAGCTAAGGGAGTGAAGGGTACAGCTGAGTTTAGCTGCCTGGGATGCTATCTGTGAGGCTTGGGCCATAGTGTAGGGTGAAACGGAGCTGCAGATATTCCCCTAACCATCAGGGTTCAAAATGGGCAGCCTCCTGCCTAATTAACATTTCAATATTATTACATCTACATCAAGGCATGGCAGATGCGTCTGGCCCATAGACAAGAGGCAGGCTGGTGCTTGCACGGGGCATGAAAGTTTATTCCTGTCACACCAACCTTCTGAGTTTGTGAAAGTCAGCTTTCCTGAAGCTGAGGATTTCTGCATTGCTGACTGATTTGCCAGCTTTGCAATGGATAAGGAAGGTGATCAGCTCATGATCACTGTTACCAAGCTTCCCTTGAATCCTCAGGTCACTCACCAGATCATCTCCTTTGGTCAGAACCAGATCTAGCAGTGCCTTGTCTCTTGTTGGCCCATGGACTTCTTGAGTCAGATGCCAGTGGGAAAGGTATGCGACCAATCAGATTTGTCTGAGTGCTCCTCCCATGAGATGACAAGGGGTTTGAAATCACCCATGACAGTCATGCACCAAGAGTGTGCAGTCTCTGTTAGTTCCCTAGAAAATTCATGGCCAAGCTCTTCCTCCTGGTTAGGAGGTCTGTAATAGACTCCTACAATTATATCCCATTCACCACGTTCTCCCCATAGTCTAACCTAGAGGGTTTCAAGTCACCCTCCTTGGGTGCCAATTGCAGCTAGTAGGGAAGTGTACTGCTCCCTGACATAGAGAGCTACACCCCCACCTTTCCTCCCACCACAGTCCCTTCTGTACAAGGTATAGCCATCTCTACCTGTGGTCCAGTCATAGATGGAGTCCCACCAGGTCTCTGTTATCCCTATGAGATCATATTTATTATTGCTTAGCAGGAGGGCCAGTTCCTCTTGTTTGTTCCCCATGCTCCTAGCATTAGTGTACAGGCAGCTAAGGCTGCCATTGGAAGTCCTAGGCTTCTCTGTACACTTAGAAGTGTCATGTCCATGGGCTGGGGTAGGAGTAAATAAGTAAGTTTGATTGTGTTTCATGACCTGCTAATGGTTGTTTGTCCCCTGGTGAGCTTAGTTTAAAGCTCTGTCAAGCAGACATTAATTTTGTGCACTGGTATAATTATCCTGGAATTCAGAGCAAACAAATGAACCATCTTTCTGGGGTAGCCACTTCAAAGAACAGGTAAAAGCCTGGTTTTTAATTAAGCAAACAGCTAGCCTTTGGCTATCTGTGGACACATACCCTGGTGTAACTTACACTAGTGTAGTTTTTACTGTTGCTTTTTCCTCAAGATAATTCTACGTAAGATTCTGAAAAATTATCCTAGTTCACTGGTTCATGTCATGTATCCATGCCTTTTTTTTACACTGGTATAAAGTTGCTTTACATGAGTGTTAACAAATTATGGCTAGGTACAGACATTAAGTAGCCCAAAGTGGAATCGACCTAAGTTACACGGTTTTCTGTAAGTGGCATAGTTTAGATTGGTAATGAATAGAACATATGTTTTCCTTTGCGGGGGGAGGGGGGTCAAACCTTAGACCAGGTGCCACCATTTTTAAACCTTTCTATGTGTACTAAACTTCTGTTCTGTTATGGGTATAGACCAGTTTTGTGTGTCAAATTTGTGTTACAGGTTTAAAATGGTTTCTGATCACTTTTACTAGTAAAAGTTTAACGTCTATACCTGGCCAATGTGTCCAGGTTTTTAGAGCAATTGAAAGGTGCTCTACCACTAGGAAAATAATTATATGCCAGCCCTGGACAGATGCTAGCTACTCTTTGCCTCACTGACAAAAAGAAGCCAGTTCTGCAAGAAAATATGACCATAATTTGGCTATATTGCACCTGGTCTTCCAGGTCCTTGGTTCAGGACAGTGTCCTTAATGCAATTGTTTTAAATTGATGGGAAGTAGTTGATGCCTTCACTTAAATATAGCTAAAATTGAAAGCAGAGAAGGAAAAGCACATGTGTTTTTGAACTTCATTTTGGGAAGTTCTAAAGTAATGGGCTATCATTGTTATCAATGGTAACAAGCTCATTTTTTGAATGAATCGCCATAAACTTCATCCCATATCACTTCCATCAAGCAGACTAAGACTCTCAGATGTTAACAGCAATGCTATTTTATTTTAGCTTTATAAAATAGTCAGCAGCAAGTTTTCTCATCACTAATGATAAAACTATTCTGTTTATATTTCACATTAGTTTGTTTTAGAACTGTGTGTTCATTACAATACTGTGGTAACTATTAATATATTTAATTTTACACTTGAAGAACTATCTGATATTATTTCACACTTCCACTTTTCACCTTAATCAAAAAATACTTAAGGGATTCTAATATTTTATCTGAAAAAGTAACTTATTATACCAGCACATTGGCTGCATAGTAGGGGTGTGCAAAATTTCAACAAGTGTTTCGTTTCAAAGCTCTTTTGATGTGTTTGATTTCACTGTTTCGAGCTCAAAAAAGGAACAAAAGGCTTCAAAACAGCTTCAAAACAGTATGAGGGCACTCAAAATGTTTTACAAGTTTCAGAGGATTTTGAGTTTGTAACCAGCCCAGTGATGGGAGGTAGGAGAGAGAACCAGATCTGCACCCCAAGCAGCTCCACCAGCCCCATGCAGCTCAGCCCGGCAGCAGGAGGTGGTAGGAAAGCGACTGGCGGAACCACTCCAAGTGCAGCCCTGGCTTTGAGTGTAGCCCTGGCCAGTGGCTCTCCTCTGCCTCCCACCATCAGACTGAGCTCCGTGGAGCTGCAGAGCCTCCTGCCGTGGGGCTGTGCTCCGAGTGGCTTCACCACTGGCTCTCCCCTGCCTCCCAGCAATGAGCTGTGAGCTCCATGAGGCTGGTGGAGCCACTCAGAGCACAGCCCTGGCTCCGAGTGCAGGCCTGGTAAGCGGAACCTTGTGGCTGGAGGCTCTGCAGCCCCAGGAGGGCTATGGCGGACTCCTCCCAGGGGTGTGGGCCCGCAGATCTGCACTCAGGATAACAAGAAACTGTTGCTGCCACCTGGGACTGGTGGGAAGACTGGTGTTCTTGCTGGCCCCAGGAAGTAGCAGCAGCAGCCTTCTGTCATCCCACGGACAGCTCTAGGGGACCGCACCCCTGGAAGGAGTCTGGCAGTGTTGGGAAGGCAGGTTGAGCTCCGTGGGGCTGGCAGAGCTGCATGGAGCACAGCCCTGGCCAGTGATTCTTCTCCACCTCCTGCCACTGGGCTGAGCTCCATGGGGCTGGCTGAGCTTCTCAGAGTGCATCCTGGTGGTGGGAGGTGGGGGAGAGCCAGGGCTGCACTCAGGGCAGCTCCGCCTGCCCCACAAAGCTCAACTTCCCTCCCAGTGCTGCTGGACTCGTCCCATGAGCACAGGCCCCCAGATTTGCATGCAGGATGACAGGAGGCTGCTGTTGCTACCTGGGGTCAGTGGCAGCACCAGTGGTAGTGGCAGCCTTCTTTCACCCCGAATGCAGATCTGGGGGCCCGCACCCCCGGAAGGAGTCCAGCCCAGTCTCTCAGCCTTCCCAGGGGTGTGGGTCCCTAAATCTGCATGCAGGATGATAGGAGGCTGCTGCTGCTTGCAGCCTCCTATCTGGAACACCAGTGTTCCCTGCACTGGGCATGGGCTGCGCCCAGCACTGGTCCCAGGAAGAAGCAGCAGCCTCCTGTCATCCCAAACACTGATCCAGGGGCCTGTACCCCTGGGAGGAGACCAGCACATCCCCACTGTCCTCCTGGGGGTGCAAGCCCCCATATTTGTACACGGGGTGACAGGAGGCTGCTGCTGCCGGCAAGGAACACAAGTTTTACTTGACAGCACCTTGAGGTGCAGTTTCCCAGAAGCTCCTGCACCTATCTCCTTGAAACTTACCAGGCTTCGTGCCATCAGAGGGGGATACCATCCCTGCACTTTTTGTCTGAATCAGGCAAGAAATTAGAAAATTATAGGCATTTTCATGATTCCCAATTGTAGCCTATGGGCGAAATGTTGAAATGTGTTAAAATAGAGAAATAGTTTTGACAAAATGAAATGGAACAATGCTTCAAAACAAAATGAAACAATAAAATGAAACACTGTCTCTTTGAAATGGTGAAACAGAAGTCAAAACAAAACAGTGCTGTTTCAGACCAGCCTACTGCATAGCACCATTGACTCTACTGAGTATTCCAGCTGAGAATGTATCCTGCCATGTTTAACATGGTGGCATTTCAAAGTGCTATATATGGTATGTTTTAGTCATTCAGATTTATAAGGTATCTAACTTCCAAACCACAGACATTCCAGTTTGTAGGAGTTCTTGTATCTAGGTATTTGAGGAATGGTCACTTTTTTCAGTACCAATTAACTAATTGTTAAGAAATTGTGCTTCTCCCCTACTGATCAACATTGATATCATATCACAGGTAATAGGAGCTACTTCTGAAATGTACTGAAGATCAGTGTAATCGAAAATCAATGTTCTAAACTGAGACTGTTTGTTCTATAATGTGGTTTATGTAATTTGATAATGCCAATCCTAATAGAGTTAAATATAATCCATTGAAATTTCAGGATGCAAGGGTCAATAGGGAGTGCAATGCCTCACTTCCCAGCAATTACCACTTATTACTGGGGCAGTGCTTTCACTTTGCTGTTCTGCTTGCCTCAATAAATAATATTTGGAGACCCTGCAGCTGCAGTCAATAGAGTGCAGTTTTATTGTCACCGCTTCATAGTCAGATCAATACCAAGTCTTCTGAGACGCAGGAGAGAACAACCACACAGCAGTCTAATGAAACCATGTGTTTTTATGATTCTAAAATTATACATTTTATTCATTGCTCATGTTTAATGTCACTGTTGCTTTTAATAGGGCCCCTTTCACTAAACTTTTATGTGCTGTTCACATGACGTTTATGCGTACAAAGAAAGGGAATTTGTGTGCTGAAAATGAGTTATAGTCGACCAAAATTGCAAACATTCCCTGTTTTTTCTCCTGATGTCAGCTTCAGTTACATGATTTTCTTACAGTGGTATTCTAAGACCTGAGAAAAAACAAGAAAACAAATATAGGGTCTGATCTGACCTCCTTTAGCAGGTTAAACTTCTATTAAAAACCAGTGGGAGGCTTGCTTGTATCAGGAATATAGAAGTAGGCCTCAAAACAAAACCTGATTTAAAAAATGGTTAATTTTAGGGTTGGTGCCACTAAATCTCTAAAGACATTTTTTTTCCCCCCATATCTTAGCCAAGGCTAAATTCAAAAGTGGTAGGGAAGGTGTAATTTATGTTCACTTAGATGACTTTATATACCAGTAGAATGAATATCAGTAGGTTTCAAGGGTATAAATTGGTATAAGCAGTTCTAATATACATCCCTTTTGTATCACTACTGATTTTGTTCCTAGCTAATACATTACGATGAACCAGACATGTAGTTTGGAATTTTCTCCCAAAAAATGACATGAGGCTAATCTTTTATTTACAAAGTCACCTGCTGTCCAGCTCCTTGACACACAAACATATGATGATACTGTATATAGCAAATACATCTCAAATGTACAGCAAATTAAGGTCTCCAAGAGGATGTAGAAGTATAGGAAGTTATTTAATCCTTCCAGATTATTGAAAGTAGAAAATGCAAAACACAAAAGGGAACTGGAAAAAAAACCCTTTTCACTGCAACTCCTTTCACATTTTCTATTCAGGGTACAGTATGTTATTTTGGTAAATTACACAGCCATTGTGCCACATTTTTCAGGAGGCCCATCATAGCCTATTATAATTTTCTATGAAATCATCTCCAACTATTATTCATTTTTTTACATCTGATGCCAATTATAAATCATTGGAGGGTTATAAAAATAAAGTGATCAAACATTTCCATAGGGTTAACATAGACTTGTTGTTAATGAATACTTTCGGAACACTGAAAAGCTCACTTTTTGCTGCTGGTAGAAATCCCATGAGGTGTATAGACACTGAAAGTCTGTTCAATGATTTAGAGTCAGGTAGAAAAGGTGAGGAAGGATTTCAACATTTTTTAAAACACAGAGACCCCATTTCCAACACCTTCAGGAGGGAGTTTTCCTTTCCAGGAGCATAAATATTTATAACACTCACCACCACCTGGACAATCATTCCCATAAACTGATATGCACTCATAGCTACTGGTAATGAAATGTGTTTCACACGACAAGTATTTGGCCTGTGCCATGCAGACACTATCAAAACAAGAGCACTAGCAAGTTTACTAGTGTGGCACAGTCACTGATTGCATGAAAAGAAAATTTAAAACTGACATCCCATGTGGATGCACATGTGCATTTTGATGTGTGTTCACAAGCATACACACATACACCATGCTAAATACAAAGCAGTGTAATGTAGCACAGGGTTACACAGGAACTGTAGGTTCTAGTCCCAACTTTGGG
>NW_017728915.1:14384484-14390110 GCF_001723895.1 Crocodylus porosus
GGTTGGCTCTGCCTATTGCTTCATTGCATTGGCAACTCATTCATCCTCTAGTCAATCCTGACTCCAAGGTCCCTCTCTGCCTCTGTGCTGCTGAGTGGGTCAGCCCCTAACCTGAAACCATAATGCTGGTTCCCTCTCCCCAGGTGCAGCACCCCGCACTTGTCCTTGTTGACCCGCATCCTGTTCAGAGCCGCCCATTTCTCTAACCTATCCAGGTCTCCCTGGATGCGGTCCCTGCCTGCCGATGTATTCACTTTACCCCACAGCTTGGTGCCATCAGTGAACTTGAACAGGGTGCACTCCACACCCTCATCCAGGTCACTAATGAAGATGTTGAACAGCACCGGCCCAAGGACTAAGCCCTGGGGGACTCCACTGCCCACACCCTCCCAGGTCAACATCGACCTGTCCACCACCACCCCTGGAGCCAGTTTGCCACCCAGTTGACTGTGCATTCTTCAGTGCTGCAGTCCCTCAGCTTGCCCACCAGAATTGGGTTGGACTCTGTGTTGAAGGCCTTCTGGACGTCCAAGAAGATGACATTGACTTCCTCCTTCACATCTAAGCTCTTTGTTACCTGGTCATAGAAAGAGACCAGCTTCATCAGGCAAGATTGGCCTTGCATGAACCCATGTTGGTTACCCCTCAACATCACTTCCCCTGCAGGGTTCTCACAAATGTGGCCCTTGATAATTTTTTCAAAGACCTTCCCCAGGATAGAAGTGAGGCTGACTGGCCTGTAGTTTCCAGGCTCTTCTGTTCTCCCCTTCTTGAAAACAGGGACCACATTGACCCTTTTCCAGTCCTCAGGGACTTGGCACGAGCACCAGGAGTCCTTGAACAGCCATGCCAATGGCTCCACAATGACACCAGCCAATTCACTCAGCTCCTACAGATGAAGGTCATCTGGGCCCACCGACTTGGACACATCTAAGCCCTCCAGGTAATCCTTAACTAGTTCTGAACTAACAGTTGGGGGACTCGCATCCTTCCTTCTCTACGCTATCACCTGAGAGCACCCCATTGTCAGCAGACAGGAACATGGAGGCAAAGCACTTGTTGAAGGATTCTGCCTTCTCTCACGCGCCTGTCACCAACTGCCCTGCCCTGCCTCGTAGGGGTCCAATGTTACCCCGAGATGACTTCTTGCTACCTATATACTTGAAAAAGGACTTCTTGTTATCCTTAATCCCAGAAGCTAATCTAAGCTCTAGTGCTGCTTTAGCCTTCCTTACCAAATCCCTACAAGCTCGAGTCAGGGAGGTGTACTTCTCCTTTGTACCTGTCCCCTGCTTCCACAGCCATTATGCTTTTTTTCTTTGCCCTCAGGCCAGCCTGGATATCCGCACTCAGCCATGGAGGTTTCTTGGACCCTTTTTGTGGCTTCCTGCACAGAGGAATTGCGTCCTGCACAGAGGAATTGCATCCTGCTGCACCCCAAGGATAGCCTCCTTGAGGAAGGACCACCTTTCCTGGACCCCCATCCTAGCTACACCCTGGGCTCCGAGTGCCTCCCTGACTACTGCCCTGAGCACATCAAAGTTGGCTTTCCTAAAGTGAAGCATTTGCGCTGTGCTAGTTATCCTCCCCACCTTTCTCTGAATAGCAAACTGGATCATTTCATGATCACTGTCCCCTAGCCTCCCTTGTACTAGCACATCCCCCACCAGGTCATCTCAAGAGGCTGACACCAGGTCTAGTAGGGCGTTTTCCCTAGTGGGGATGTGTACCTCCTGCATGAGGTGTAGGTCCTGTACGCACGTCAGGAACCTTCATGAGTGGCTAGACCTGGCCGACTGCTCCTCCCAGTTGATGTGAGGGTAATTCATATCACCCATGACCACAACATCCTTTGCACACACAGCCTCCCCCGGCTGCCTGGAGAATTCCAGATCCAGGTCTTCCTCCTGATGTGGTGGCCTGTAGTAAACCCCTACCACCAGATCCCTCTCCCCTTGTCCTCCTTGAAGTTTGACCCACAGGGTCCCAGTTAAGCCTTCCTCTGGTCCCATTTGGAAGGTAGAACTGGTATAGTGTTCCCTAACATAGAGCGCAACACCCCCCCTACCTTTTTTCCTTTTCCTCTCTCTTCTAAACAGCCTATAGCCCTCTATATCTACTGCCCAATCAAAAGTTTCATCCCACCATGTCTCCACTAGGCCAACCAGGTCAATTTTACTACTTGGAAGCAGGAAAGCAAGCTCCTCCTGCTTGTTCCCCATGTTTCTTACATTAGTGAAGAGACACCTTAATCCCCCCAAGGGAGCCCTAGGCAACCCCCCTTCCTGAGAGACAACTGAGGTCTTACCTGGGCACAGGTCCTACACCTGGTTGAGTTTTCTCTTGCTCCTGTGGATGCCCATCCCCCAAAGAACTTAGTTTAAAGCCCACTGGAGGAGGTCAACTAGCCTGTAAGAAAACAAACTCTTACCTTTGGGGGAGAGATGGAGACCATCATGCCCCAGTTCGCCCTCTGCACTGAAGTGCGGGTCGTGGTCCAGGAAGCCAAATCTGGCGTGATGACACCAACTCCAGAAGTGCAAGTTCACCTCGTGTATGCAGGTGCTCTGCCACTGACGGCCTCCAGTAACTTGGAGGAGGGACAAAAAGACCACCTGGGCCCCCAACTCTCTAAGCTTGGCTACCAGAACCATGTAGTCATCCATGATCTGATCTGGACTACTCTGGGCCATATCATTGGTTCCCACATGGATGAGGACCATAGGATAGTAGAAGGCCAGATGAGGTCAGTGATCTTCCCTGTGACGTCCCCAATCTTGGCTCCTGGGAGATGGTACACTTCTTTCACATTGGGGTCCGTGTAGCGGATGGTTTCCTCTGTTCCCCTGAGGAGGGAGTCTCCTATGACGATGACCTGCCGTCTCTTCCTCTGGGTCACTGGATGATGCTCATTTGGTATGGATGATGGCTTGTTGGATGAGAGCGTGGCTTCCTCCTTTCCTCCTTCCTCATGCCCAGTCTCCTTCAGCACTTCCAGGGCTGCATACCTGTTCCCCAGTTGTACTGGGGTGACAGCTGATGCAGCTATGCTCCGCCTGTGACACTGCCTGTTCCTGGAGGTAACCGTCCTCCATTCATCTCCTGCAGTGGTGACAGCCTAAGAGGATGGACCCTACAGAGAGAGAAAGTACCCATCAATCTCATCCTCCATGGTCCTGATCCCCCACAGCCTGCTCATCTCCTCCTGGAGCTCTCTCACCTGCCCCTCCAGTGCTGCAATCCTGGCACAGGTGGGACAAGTGAGAGAAGCCCCCACCTCATGTCCCCCCCCCAGCCCCAGGGACCAAACCAGGCAGCCGCCACAGGCGGGTGGCCTCACCTGCATGGAAGCCTCACTGGTCCCCAGACCAGGAGGCAGCCATGGGGCAGGAGCCTTCTTTCCACTTTGCATGACAACTTCCATGCTCTCACCCCCACTCACTTGCCTGGAGATGACTGCTGCTGCTGCTGCTGCTGCTGCAGCTGCCTGCAGCCTCTCGCACACCTCCCTGCATGATGAACCCCAACGCAAACTGTGGCACACCCCTAAAGAGCATGCCTGTTTGCACTCCCTGTTTGTGGAGCTCAGGAGTTCGGCTCCTGCCTGGTGTGGCTAAATAGGGTCAGGTGGGGAAAGAGTCCCCTGCCCAATTGCCAGCACCTGGCCCCACTCGCTCCCTTCCCCTGACTTACCTTCTCATTGCTGCCACTGTCTCTCAGCTGCAGATTGCTGCTGCTGCTGCCGCCGCTGTCACCGCCACCACCGCCTCAAGGGTCGAGGGATACCAGGGGCACATGCACTCCCTCCAGTGTCTTCAGCCAACTGCCTTGGCTGGCCTATTAGCCTAGGTTCAAATTTCTCAGGCCAATCAGCAGGGCCAATCGGACAATCATCTGAGCCTGTCAATCAGTTGTGTCTGCCTGGAGCCCCGCCCCCTGTGGGAACCCCGCTTGTCCGCCGGAGCTTTGTACCCTCAGGAGATCCCTGGTAAGTCGACTCTCAGGCTTCCAAGCCCCGAGCCCCCACCCACTCTGGCTTGTAGCCCTCTCCCGCCCCGGCACAAACTCTGGCATGCCCCTAAAGAGCACACCTGTTTGTGCGGCTCCCACCCAGCGCAGCTAAATAGGGTCAGGTGGGAAAAGAGTCCCTTGCCCGATCGCCAGCACCTAGCCCCACTCACTCTCTTCCCCCAGCTTACCTTCTCATTGCCGCAGCTGCCCCTCAGCTGCAGATCGCTGCTGGTGCTTCTGCTGCCGCTGCCTTCTCAAGGGTTGTGGGATACCGGGGACACATGTGCTCCCTCCAGCATCCTCATTCGATAAAGAAAAAAGTGCTCTATGAGAAACAGGCATTACCTACTGTACCTACATGTAGTTATATGTGTTTCTGCCTAGTATAGTGGGTGAATTTTTAAAAATTACTAGTTTTATCATAAACAAATATACAAGATTATCTCAATTATTTGTAGAGGCAGTACACCTTCCTGTTTTTTCTCCTTAGAGAATACTTACAATATTACAGGTACTAAAGTGAAGTTATCTAGCTACTTAAGGCATTATCCAAAACAACTGATAAGTTTTCAAGAGCTAATTGGTTGGTGCAGCTTTCAAATATTTTGTGGATATACTACAGACTGAACATTTTTTAATCTCAAGTTTACAAAGTTATTTTCGTCTAATATAATGTTTTCTTGTTTAGTCTCGACTAAGAAATTATCTTTATACAGGATAAGTTATTTGTATGGGTGTGTAGTTACCAGACAATTTTTACATACCTTCAACATTTTGGTAACATAAATAGTTGGGGGAAATTCAGATTTTTGATAACATTTTGGCAAAGCAGAAATAGGTCTTTATATCCATTTGTAAAATCTCACAACCCACAAGAAATAAGTGAGTAATTATGCACAATGAGAAAATAATTTGGATGAATAACAAGAAACAGCAAAAGCTTGATCCAAAGCCTGCTGAAAACAATGGGATCTTTCCATTGATGGCAATGGGTCTTGGACAAGATCCTAAATTAGAAGATTAAGACATTCACTAATAGCACTTACACTTGGAAGCAGACCCACTGAAAACTTGCTAGCCTTGATTTTCATTTGATTACTTGCTGGGTGAGAAGGAATTCAACATGAGGAAAAATAATAGAACCCAGCCCACATGGTCAAGTAAATGTTGCAGCCCTTTACTCTTCATTGAGGGAATGGGGGAAAGTCCTTTGTTCACAAGACTTTGAAACAATCAGAGAGGATACTTTAGCTAGCTGAAGAAGTAATTTTGAATAATAACCATCAAGGAAAATACGGCGTCTTAGAGCAGCCCTGTGTCACAACTCGCTTTGCACTTTCACTCGAGGAGCCTGATGCAAGCCTAAGTTCTGTGCTGTGCCGTGGATGTACAGTAACTGTGTCAGCATGTTCCCAGCTTCCATATGCTACAAAGTGGATTGGCATAATTTCTGTTACTGGGATCTCTCTATCTCCATGTAGTATGCTTTTTTTGTTTTTTTAAGAATGAAGAACAGCTAAGGGTCTGTAATGGAGACCTTTTTCATGACTTACCCATTTTATGAGTAACTGGAATCTTTAATTGCCTTTCTGATACAGAAGTTTCATATGACAAA
>NW_017728915.1:14390210-14392380 GCF_001723895.1 Crocodylus porosus
AACCTCTCGAAGTATCATTTTTTATTATATGAAAATCTTAAAAACTGAAAGAAAAGTGAAAGGACTAGTCAGTCCATTGCATTAAATCCAAAGGCAAGAGATAAAAATGTTAGTGTTTATAACAAGCCATAGGGAAATAAATAAGTACTCCTGAAAATCTGAAAAAACTTAATTTTGTCCTAATGTCTAGCTTAACAAAATTGTGTTGCACATGAGTAAATATAAATGTACTATATAATGCAGGTTCATCTAAAACGACTGTTTATTGAGAAATGCCTGAATAGTCTGCACATATTGAGAAGAAAATATAGAGATTAGCTCCTTATGGTTCTCATTTGAAATGTGTCAAAGCATCACTAGAACTAGATCATTCATTACAATCTAGTGCAGTTAAGCACCTCATAAACTCAATATTCAACACTTGTAGTTACAACATTTACACTTAAGTAGATTTTAGGCACGTTGTTTAAACCAAAAACGTGTTGACATAATTATTTTATTTTGCTTCTTGTCAATGTCAGATCATCAAGTTTTTCTTTATTGAATATTTTCTCAAGTCAATAAGACCATTTTTATTGTGGTAC
Source organism: Crocodylus porosus (assembly GCF_001723895.1). NCBI lineage: Eukaryota > Metazoa > Chordata > Crocodylia > Crocodylidae > Crocodylus > Crocodylus porosus. The sequence continues at coordinate 14,390,795 of NW_017728915.1, forward strand.
AATAGCACAACAGCTGAAACTTCCCATTTCCACAGTCAAGCCATGTAGATCCATAAGCATAATTTGCAGTTATTTTCATAAGGCTGCTAGGCAGTCCATCCTCCCTTTCTCCCTCCCTTTCTCCTTTCCTTTAAACCCAGAGTTGAAGTAGAAGGGCTATGATTCCTCTTCTCTCTATCTAAAAAAAGGTGATTGTTTCTTCATTCCTCATAGGGCCAGAGGGATCTGAAGGTACCTCACCTTCCCCCAGAGATTACAATTCAGTAGAGACTAAAGTAGAACTTCTTTCTCCTGAGTGTCCTACAGCATATAGCTAAGGAGGTAGATGATATAATCTCTTGGCCTCTTAGGCTGAATCATGTTAGATGTGTATCTACTATATTTACTCACATAAAAGACAAGGTTTTTTTCCCCCAATCAGCATTTGTATGCAAAGAAACCTTATGAAATAGATTGTCCATCATTAAGCTGCCATCAAAAGAAACACATGCTCAATAATGAAGTTGATTAAATGCACCCAAAACTAAGCATGACTAAAACACATGACCCATATTAAACAAATATACTGATGCAAACCTACCACAAAGGTTTTCTTTATGTATACACACACATACATATTAGTGGCCGAATCTCCAAATCTGAATTGAATAAGGGGGCCAATTGAAAGGTCTGAATTGATTTAAAGCTCTCCTAATCTTTAGAAAAGATTTGGAGAGCTTTGATTCAGGCAGTCCCCAGTGGCTGCAGCAGAGAGCTGCAGGTGACTCCAAGCTGGTAAGTACTAGGGGCAGGGAAGGAGGGACTGGGGGGGAGGGGACCATGGGGGGACCCCTGCCAGCCCCCCAGTTGTCCTGCTCCCTCAGCCCCACCCCCCATGGCTGCCCCACCCATCCCAGCTTCCAACCCTTTAAAGAAAAGCCCTGGTGCTCACCACGTGCTGCTGGGCAGGGGGGGGCAATCCCTGCTGTCCCCCACTGCCTCATGATGCATGGAAGTCTCTGTCATGAGCTCCCCTCACTCACCCAGCCCCCCATGGGTGTCCTAACTGGGCCAGCTCCAGCCTTTTAAGAAAAAACATGGAGAAAGGCCCCAGGACTCACCACTCCTGCAGTGGCCTCAGGTCTTTGGGAGCTCATTTAGAGCCCCCCATGTGGTGAGGGGCAGCGGGGATCACTCCCCACTGGCAGGAGCAGTGTGTCTGTGGGTTTTCTCATTTTCTTTTCTTAAAGGGCCAGAGGTGGCCCAGGTGAGGCACCCATGGGGGGCTGAGGGAGGGAGGTGGGGTTTGGAAGGCTCATGCAGAGGCCCCCATGGAGTTTGGGGCAGTGGAGGGGCAGCAGGGCTCACCCCTCACCTGTCAGCACCCGGTGCTAATATATATTTGTGTAAACACACAGTATGGCTCAAATCTTTTGGCAGCTACTATACTGCAAATAGTAATTAGTAATAATGGGTATTTGAACTGATCTTGATCATGTTTACATGGATTTATTATGCCAGAAAAGGAACACGCTCATGGTGCTCAGGCCAGGTCCCAGAGGATTGGAAAAGGGCCAATGTGGTCCCTATTTTCAAGAAGGGGAGGA
>NW_017728915.1:14393226-14394372 GCF_001723895.1 Crocodylus porosus
GTCGGGGCTGGGTATAGGGTGAGATGGAGGGGAGGTTGGAGCCCCGCGAAGACTACCACTCTCTGGCCTGAGATAGTCAAACCCTGGCGGTTGGACCCCCACCACTGATAAGGTCATCAAAGTCGTGGCAGGCGGGATTAGTAGGATAAGACTGCCTGAGGTGATATCTCGTTGCCCTAAGACCATTAGGATGGAGTGGAAGACCATCATCAAAATCCAGAGCAGAGCGGCAAGGGACCGGATGATCTAGGCCCGGCAGGTGCACATCGTATCTAGAAATAATGGTTGCAAACTGGAAGAGAGCAAATTCAGATTGGATAGCAGGAAAAAATTATTTACAGTGAGGGTTGCCAAAATGTGGAATAAGCCTGTAAGGGAGGTGGTTCTGTCCCTTTCCTTAGAAGAAGATTGGACAGACACCTGGCTGGGGTCATCTGACCCCAGCACTCATTGCTGCCCAGGACAGGGGGTCGGACTCAATGACCTAATAGGTCCCTTCCCGTCCCTAACATCTATGAAACTATGAGATATCTATAGTTTATAGTAATTATTGCTCCAGGATGCAGATAATTACATTTGATTTTGAGGTGTGTAGTTACACTAGTTCTGGAATTAATTCACACATTGGTTGCTTTATGTATACTTTCTGATTCTGCACAGTGTCACAAAATATACTGAAAACTCTTAACACCTTTTAAAACTCAATTCACTTCTGATGCAATAACAGCGATTGGTCCAATAAAATAAAATGAAAATCCATTTGTGAACCTTTTTGCTGAAGTATATTAAAAAATCTACTGTTATTTGAGCTTACCTTATAAAATGTTTACATGCCATTAAATAGTACTAACATCTCCTGTGTAAATTAAATGGGCTGTGATGTTCCCTGTGTCCTAAAGAGCAGTAGTACTTAAAGCTATAAAAATACCTTCATGTAATAAATCAAATACTGTGCTCCTAAAAGCAGAATTATAAAAATGAAGAGACACAACCCCTACCTAATTAGCTCTCCTGTACATTCATTACACTACAAGTCCTGTAAACAAAAGTATGTTTTAACATCAACCCTCTCTTAGAACAAAACTGAATATTTTAAGAGTTGGAAGTTGCTGTGGAAAGGAGAATTTACTTAAAATAAGGTGGAAT
>NW_017728915.1:14395362-14398679 GCF_001723895.1 Crocodylus porosus
GTGGCTTTTAGTGTATTTGGGCTGCTGTTCTAGGGCTTGCTTTTTGGTACAGGGTACAAACCTGGAGAGAAAAGGGTGTTTTCAGATTTTCAGGTACCTTACTAGTAAGTGAGCAGTTGGTTTAATCTGAATCCATCTTAGTGCACAGCTCTGTTTTGTAACATCATTTTAATTTCTGTTTCCTATAATCCAATTTCCAGGTGTGCACAGAGAGTCAATGCATATATATTAGGGGTGTGTGAAATGAACCATATGCGATTCAGATTCGGCCTGAATCGGGGACAATTCAATATGGCTGACTCCAAATCTGAAGATTCGATGCTGATTCATAGAATCAGGAATTCGGCCATAGACACAGCTTTAAATGTTTTTTCTGTGTACCTTGAGGTACCAGGCATGTCTCATGAATGCTGCGATGGCGGGGCAGATGGAGCATCCCATAAGCGTGAGGGAGGGCCCTGCATGCTTGGCAGTGAACCCAGAAGTGGATTAGAAGTACTTCCAGTCCACTGATGAATCCACCAGGGAGCATCCAGGCGTCTCCCCCCTGGCTAGGCGATTGGCCATGGGAGGACCCTGGGTGCCCCCCCAGACCCAGGAGGCACCAGTCACTGAGCACTCGCCAGTGGACCCAGAAGTGAACTGGAAATGCTTCTGGTGCACTTCTGGGTCTGCTGCCAAGTCTGCTGGGGAGCCCCCATGTTCCTGTGGGATGCTCCATTTGTCCCAACAGCATTCATGATACCTTGTGGTATGCAGAAAAAACATTTAAAGCTGTGTCTGTCTGAACTGTTGAATCTTTCCGAAGCTCTCTGAATCGATTCAGAGAGATTAAAGGGTCTCCTGATTCAATTCGGATTTGGAGATTCAGTCACCGAATCAGGGTGAATCACCACCAAATCAAATCAAGGGCTGAGCCTTTGCACAGCCTTAATGCATATATCCTCCTTGGTGATATTACTGAAAAAAAAGCAGGCTACCAGGACATCAGGGAGCGGGTTAATCTAATGAGCCCCTTCGTAAATATTGCATGATTCTTCTTCCTACTATCTTTTAATAGAAGCCCATAGACTATTCTTTTTTTTGTCTGTGTAAGCTCTAACAGATATCTGTAGGACATGAGGACATGGTCTAAGGGTAACCGTATATTTTTTATCAAAAGACTTACAGCTCTCTACATACTAAGTAGACTTGGCACATTTTCTTGACAGTCTAAAGAAAGTTATTATTATTGAATTTAAATTCCAATAAGGGATTTACAATGGGAAAATCCCGTATATTAAATCTTGGAGGTTATTAAATAGTAGATTATAATGTTGTTGGTTTTGCTTGGTAAAAATAGATAGGTTTAGTTTGTGCACTGTATGTAAACATTTCTTTCTAATTTTATGGCACATTTGCTACTATTTCCTTCCCATTACAAATATGCTTGTAGTTGGAAAAGTAGGTAAATGTGGGAATAGCATTGTGGAGCATGTGTTGCTGCTGCCGTGCAAAGTTCTACTAATCCTGTATGTCGTCTCTGAATTTCAGCTATATTCCTCCCTATGATCAGTCCAATTCAAAGCACTTCTCACAAAACTGAATCTAATTTTAAGAACAGAATTGACCAACAGGCTAGCATATTATTTTTATAAAAGTGAGCAGTAAATTATATCATAAGTTAAAGTATGAAGTACTAATGAATATTATGTGTTATGTGGGAGGGATTTATGAGCCATTAATACATTCATACATAGGAATGTACTGAGATATCTTTAAGGTTCTTGAGTGTTTAAACCAATTTGGTACATCTCTTTTAATGCCTTCATAGCTAATGTTGCAAATGACCATGGCACATTGGTTAGGACAGAAGACTGGAGACTCAAATGCTTGGAATCTGTTGTTTTCTATCACTTATTAGCTGTGCGACTTGGCCAGGTCTCTCAGGGCATGTGTAGTTGAAACAGGGGTTTACTTTGCCCTAAACTGAAGAAGTGGGTTTTTAAAAACACCACTTCAACTTAGGGCAAAGTAAACCCCTGTGTCGTGTACACCTGTGTCTTACCTGCCTCTCCAGTGGTGGGGAGAGGAAGGCAAGCTGCCAGTGGGCAGAGCAGTCCCTGGGCTGCAGGGGTGGGAGGGCTGGTGCCTCCCCACCCCAGGCAGCACCTGCCCCACAGGTACTTGGCTCAGGCGATCCCAGGGGGCACCAAGCTGCAGAGGGAAGGACTGGGGGAAAAAAAAATCAAGCTCACCATTTTTGTTTTTCCTTTGGTGGTGCCTGCCTTCCTGGACTGCTGCCAGGCTGCCTGCACAGCCCCTGAGCCACACAGAGCCTGGTTTTTTGCTCTGCAGCTGTAGGACAGCAAACTAAAACTGCTGCACCCCAAAGTCATTTAAGGCACATTACACTGTCGAATGTGCTACAGTGGCTGGATTTAATGCACAATATGCCGCCAACGCGTGCAAACACCAGTGCCATTAAAGTAGTGCTAAAGCATTTAACCCACTTTAAAGTGTCCTGCACACATGCCCTCAGTAGTTAGTAGAAAGTGTTATGTATATAACACTGATATTTTAATGTTAATTTTCATGAATGAACTGATTAGTTTTCCCAACAATACCTTGTTTGTAACAAATAAGGCACATCCAGGAATAATTTTGCCTACAGCCATAACTAGTATAGAATAGGGAAACTGTTGAGAAGTACACAGCAGCACTTATCAATAGCATAGCTTAGGGGAAGTGAAAAATAAGGCTACCCTGTTCAAACTGTAGAGGGATTTGTTGGAAAGAAATGGAATAATTACATGAGCTAATTTAATTTGGGCATGACACTACTTTTATGAAAAGTACTAGGGTTTCATCAATTATTCTAAATGATTAAGATGTTGGTTTTGATGTCTCCTCCAAAATAATGCATCTCCATCCCTAAGCCAGATGACATAATGGTTCATCAGTGAACTCAGGTAACAGTTGCTGTACTACCTATTCAGTGCCAGCTGCTTAGCTTGCAAGACCTGATATAATAGCACAAGACAGTATGACTTGATGTTTATATGTTATTCCAGTATTTTCTTAAATAAGCATATGTTTTGAGCAGATCCTTTTCACTGCTTATTAACACCAGGTTTTCACTTCCATTTTCATACAGAACATGGGGTAAAAAACTTTGTTGTAAGCCCTTTGGTTTTTTGTTTTTTTTAAAGCCTTGGAACATCTTGAAGAATTTTTTTAAATTTTCTATGCAAGTAAATGACAACTTGCATTAGAAGAAATTGAAACAATGAGGACTAATTTCAAGTAATTGGTAGAAAAATGGAAAGGAGCAGTTG
>NW_017728915.1:14399324-14406899 GCF_001723895.1 Crocodylus porosus
ACCCTAGCTGGGCAGCGCTTGCCCCAGCCCCTGTCCCAGCCCCAGCCCCAGTCCCTCTGTCACTGCCAGTGCATTGATCTGCCCCCTCCTCTTGACCGCAGCAGATTTGTCAGCTGGACACAGCTGTATCCTGTTGTAAAGAAACCAATCCCCCATTTGTAACATTGTTCCTATGGGAAAACTGGTTCTGAGTTGCAATGTTTTGACTTGCAACACAGTTTTCAGGAACCAATTCTATCATAGGTCTGAGGTCTGCCTGTACTCAGCATTGCTGAGACTGCAGCCAGAGTACTGCATCCAGTTCTGGGCACTGCACTTCAACAAGGATGTGGAAAAGCTTGAGAGAGTCCGGAGAAGAGCCACCCATATGATCAGAGACTTGATGGCAAGCCATACAAAGAAAGGCTTAGGGACCTGGGACTCTTCAGCCTAAAAAAGAGAAGGCTGAGTGGGGACTTGGTAGCAGCTTACCGCTACATCATGGGAATACATCAGGGGTTCGGCTAACAACTGTTCATCAGGTCACCCTTGGGGAAAACCAGGAGTCATGGATACAAACTCCTGGAAAACCGTTTCAGGCTCAACACTAGGAAAAACTTCTTCACAGTCAGGGTGTCCAGACTGTGGAATAAACTCCTTCCAGAGGTGGTACAATCACCTACTCTGGAAATCTTCAAGAGGAGACTAGATGGTCACCTGCTGGGGTCACCTGACCCCAGTTGTCTTTCTTGCCTAGTGCAAGAGGTTTGGACCCGATGATCTTGCAAGGTCACTTCCAGCCCTTACAATCTATGAATCTATGAATATAAAAAAGGTGATATGGGGTGTTGGGCCTCTAGGCATAGCAGTGTTTAGGACTGGTTTTGTCCTCCAATATGTGGATGTAATCCCTGTGATTACTCTACTCTATAAATTACACCTGAGTATCTGAGGGCACAAGACAACCAGAAGGGATTGGGTTTTTGTGGGGATTCATGTTTTTGTGTGTTTGAGAGCAGTAAGCTCCAGTAATAAGCCAGATCTCTGTATGCAGTAGGCCTAAAATGGGTCCTTTGTTAACATTAACATAACTCCTCATCCACTATTTTTTGTTGTTTTTCTTACCCACCTCACTGTCCCCAGAGTGTGAATAACTTAATGTTGTGGTACTACAAAGGTGACTAATTCATGTGGGACTGTGTTTACCTTTCTCCATAATTTTCTTTGCAGTGTTGTGATTTCTACATACCACCCTCTCTTCCCTCCCTTATTCCACCCCATATATGTATCTAGTTCAGGTAGACTTGATATTTAGGGGCAACTTGTAGCAAGTTATTGCTAGACACTTTGATATTTCACATCTCCTATATAGAATTGAAAATATTTACATGTTACCCTCAAATAGCAGCAGGATAATTCTTTTTGGAGTGATTAATTTTAATGTTACTGAAAAATACAGGCTGTATTCTTTGGAAAGTTCTAATAATGCCTCATTGAGTGGACTGGGTGAATACATGTGTATTAACATGTGGTTGACATCCATTTTTAATTCCATAACATTACCAGCAACAGACATAAGATTATAATAACGCAATTTTCTTTAATGCGGTCTGTTAAAACACATTGATTTTATAGCTCCCCAAACTGATTACATTAATATCTGTGCATAATTAGTTTACACATTACTAAATTACTGACAGATTAAAAGTGAAATACTGCAGTTCATACTTGGCCGCATAACTGCCAGAAAGGAAATTAATATGGATTCAAATGGTCCTTGGAGACTTGCGTTGAAATAGCAGAAATCTATAAAGACTGCTTGCATTAGGAAATTTCTATCACCAACATGCTTGTGGTTGATGCTTTGCTAAGTCTGTTAATATGGGTAAAATTTAGTACAGGAAATAATATTTGAATGATGTTTTTCTGTTACTAGCTCAAGAATGTGTTTATTAAAAAGTGAATCTAAGAAGTAAATCTTTGATTGTAATGTTAAAAGGTAATCAAATTAGATGTGAATATGAATTTCTGAATTCCTTTTCTAAGTGTTCAGAAAGAAGTGTTAGCTTTGAGTAGCTACTACTTAATATGCATTTAAAAATTGCAATATTTTCGGTTCTTATTCTCTTTAAAAAATATTTCTGTTCCTGCTCTGCTTTCTGGCCAGATGCACATAGGAGATGGACCTATAAGAAAACCTTAGATCCACATACTCCCAAACATTTTCCCACTGATTTTAATCTTTAAAAACCTTAGGCCAAAAGCAAAAAAAACACCTAAACCTCTAACTTGCCAACCATTTTCTGAATTCCCTTCATGCTTCTAGATTCCTTCTTTTTTACTATTAAATGTATTTTCATGAAATTTGGGCCAAAATTGTTGTCCAAGCTAAAGTTGGGAGTGAGAGGTTTGAAGGTAAGAATTTATATTAAGAGTATAGGTTGTAGCCATGTTGGTCTAAGGACATAGGGACACAAGGTTCTTTGGTTAAATCTGATTTCTTTCATTAAATCAACTCAAATGTTGGAAAAAAATTTCTTTGCAAGATTTTGAGTACAAATACACTTTGTCAAACTAGAGAAATATGTGCTTTCCTGGAAGGGCACAGACCCATTGCAGATACTTCCTCAGCCTGATGAAGGGTATTTGTACCCAAAAGCTTGCAAAGAAGGATTTTTCCAACTATTTGAGTTGGTCTAATAAAACAATTTATATTAGGAACAGGTTGCAGTTTTTGTACACATGACAGGGTTTAATTCTCATTAAATTAAATAGGTTTATTAAAATTGAAATGATTTGTTTTAATTCTACGATGGGAGAAAACTGGTTGGGCATGATGAGGGAATAACATGCAATAGCCCATAAAGACCTGCCACAGAATTCCCACCACTTCAAGTCAGAGGTTGCACCAGCCTCTTTGTGGTGATGTGGGCAGTGGTCGGGAGTGGGACAGGCTCTGATGCACAGGGTGGGTGGTACTGAGAGGGCTGGCAATGCGGGGATAAGGCTTACTTGGGGGGGCTATAGCCCCACCAAAGCCCTCTTATTGCCACCCCTGCTGCTGATCAGACAAGGTGGTGGTGGCCCCATCCTTTACTACTTGTTGGCTAAGAGGGCCAGTGGTGCCATTTCTCACCAAAGGGATGTCTTGTATTCTGGCATTTGTCAGTGGCCACCCTACCTGGAGCTATGTGAAACCACGTGTTTTGGTTAGACCCTATGCTGATCAGTTGGTGAGCTTAGAACTCACTGACATACTGGTGAGTTCAAAGATCTTGTTGTGTATGTGCCACACAACCAAAGGTAGGTCAGACCGCATCACTGCACCCCACCTGGATCTGCTTCTGCCAGTGGAGTTATGAGTTCCATGGAGATCTAGTTATAAAACTCAGGCTTGCACCAGAAGAGAAGCCCATCTAAAAATATTGGGCCTAAAAAAATTGCTGTCTTAGAGGTCTCATTTGAGAGTTCTTGAGTATCTTCAGGTTGTGGGAGGTCAGCTTCTCTGTAAGGCAGGTTATAAGTGCATAATTCAGCTTTTGGGGGTGGGGGTAGGAGAGAAATCTTACCATTTTTTCCACATAACAGCAAAGCCTTGATTATCCCAATCTTGCTTATTATAAATTTCTGCAAGAGGCACAAAAGAGGCACTGCAGATACAGCCTCTAATACTGGTGAGGATGGAGCATCTCTGGTGTGGGGCTTGTGTTTTGTTTGCTGTTTAAGACCGGTGGCTTGGGTGAGGCTATTAGGGAATGGAGGAGGCCTCATAGGGGACCCACGGCAGCATGAGGACCCTGGCGCCAGAGAGGGTGCAGCATTGGGGGGGTGTGGACCCCGGTGCCAGAGAGGGTGCACTGCGAGACAGGGCCATGGAGAGCCCGAGTGCCAGTGAAGGTATAGAGTGAGCCAGGGCTGTGGAGAGCCCAGGGAGGACCAGGGGGCCAGATTATAATAAGGCCCAGACAGAACAACATCAGTTCCATCTGCAAGGCTTGGGGTGTGGTACAGGGGTGGTTGGAGCCACACATAGCCCATAAGGCTAGGGTGCCCTGGAATACCCATTGCAGAACGGGACCCACAAGGTGTCCAGGAGCCCACAGGGTCAGAGAGTACATCCAAACTGTCCAAGAGGACATAAAGGCAGCCTCTATATTATATATTTACCATCAAAGACATGGCGGGTGAGAATCGAGGGTGCCCTTTGGACCAACTTGGCATGGGAAGGGGGCCTTGGGGAGATCACGGCCATCCTGCAGGACCCTGCACTGTGACACTCTTTAAACAGATTTTTCCTTTAAAACTAGGTATTTGAAACCTTAAGGTAGCAGAACAAATATGGTGGAATTCATTCCTGGAGGTCCTGTCATTAAATGAGTATGGAATCAGTATTCAGTAGCTACTCCAGCTATCACCTAGTTTATGGACCAGTGCAAACTGAGTCAGGAGTTCAATATTTGGCATCAAAACAGATATCTGTGCTCCTAAATAGATAATCAGTACTTTACTTCTATTGGCAAATTGGTTTCTTTATGTTAGGCACTATTGTGGAAAGGCTGTTAATGTTTATTCCACCTGAATACCATTTCTAGTATGTGTAATTCTGTATTGGCATGGTTTGTAAAAATATAAAATATATATAAAAAATAAAATTTAACCAAAAAAATGTGTAAGTCTTTCTGAAAAATGACAGAAAACAAAAATGAAAGGCTATTAGACAAACTGATAGCCTATCAAAAGAGTCTATTGATTTATGGATTTCTCTTTCTTGGGTTTTAAGTATATGTTATGGAAGACAAACTGGATCCACTAATTGGTGAGGGAAAAGCAGGTTTCTCTGGCCTGGTGAGCCTTGAGGATATAATTTAATAGAGGGTAACATTCCAGTTATACTCTGTGAAAAGGTAGCATTCATGTTTCAATTAATGAAAATGCTAACATCATAGTACACCTGTGGCTCACTAAACTTGTCCCTTGGAACACATGCACTCAGGATTATAAGATGTAGTATGTGGCCTTGGTCTTCAGTCTTTGTAAAATCAATCCCATCATACAGGGCAGTTTACTTTCTGGGGCTGTAATTGGAATAGATCTGTGTGAAGTATGACAATGTGGTTTGCAGTGGTTTCTATAAACATTTCCCTCAGTTACAGGTGAAGTAGCAGAGTGCCATATAACAAGGAGCTGCCAGGTTGCACGTAGTTTGTCAAGCATTTGGCAGCCCCATCACACATTCCTTCCCCCATAGCTGGAGTCTCCTGCATCTGGTAGTCCTGTAGTCAGAGCTGCACTTTCTCACGCTAATCACTGGAGGTGCCTCAGGCAGAGTTTGTGGAGGAGGCAGCAGCTGCAAGTGGTAGGAGAAGATGAGGGCTGAATAGGAATCAGAGAAAGGAGAGGTCTGAGTGGTAGAATATAATGAGACTGAATATAGAGAATGAAGGGAGAAGGAAAACATGACAAATGAGCCCAACACCCAAATCGCACTGTCCCTCAGAATTCAAATACCCACTAGCCTTGTAATCCTTCAGCTCCTGCTGGTTACTCCTTGTTAAGTGGGGCATGTGCAGGTAATGTAGCTTGCTCTGTTGCTGGTCTGAAGAAGCACAAGGCCTTCATTCACCAGCGCTATCAAACAGACTGATGCTTTCACCAGTACAGCTCCACATACCGTTTTAAGGTGAAATTTATTATTCCATGCAAATTATTTAAAATATGCTAATTATCAAATCACATAGAATGGACTTGCACAAAGATTGACAGCTTTGCTATAAGTACTGTTTGACTCTGTATGTTTTGTCCTATTTGTTTTGGCCTAGGTAGCATTAAGTAAGAGTTTTGCCCATTGCAAGGTTGGTTTAACTTTTTATTTTAAAACGGAACAAACCCCAGTTTTGAAAAGGGGGCTTAACAGATAGCCACAAATTATTCAGCTGCGTTTTGACAAAGGTTTAACAACAGAACATTTTTGTATATAACTTAGTTGTTTTCTGTGTTTGAACCTGAAATAGATTAATTTTGTGTGGCTTCACGTACTACACATAAGCATTCATCTGCCCTAGACAGAAGTTAGAGGAACACTCCTAAAATATTAATTGCCATTTGCTGATTATTTTCTGTGTGTTTTTTCTTCTTTTATGTTTTAATCTTGTAACAGTTGCATTCATTTCACTGTTGCATTTATTGTCTAATATATTTTAATTGTTCTAAGTTATCTTTGATATCATTGTCTGTGATATCAGTGAATACAAACCCATTCACTTCCATGTTCTGTTGTTATTCTCCCAATATACTTCTTTAAATGTATAAGAAAACAGTCAGTGAACTGCTTTCTCACATGAATTGCTGAAAGATGCTAGTTGATTGTGCATAAGTGTGGAGGCTTAAGAACCACTGGTTTCAGTCTTAGCTCTGCTTTTCCTTTGATTTGGGATAAGGAACTCCTGAAAATAAAACCACCCCTCTGCCAATGACTTGTTTTCTGTCCTTGCATTAGCTCATGCATTCAGAATATAGTCTGTACCTCAGTTTCCCCATGGATTACATACTTGAGCTCCCACATTTTGTATGTGCCTTAGAAATGCTTGTGATGAATGCGTTACAGCCCTGGACTGTGGGTAAAAGTCATGATGATTAATTAGATGAAACTAATACAGCATAATAATATTTCAGTGTTAAGAGCTAAGTAGCAGTGTAGTAATTTGCTACCTCATTAAATACATTTAAGTAGATAATATTAATGCCAAAGCAAAACAATTCAGTAAATTGAAATGATAGTTGATTGTTCAAAATGTAAGTTCTGTAGAAATTGTATCATCATCTTGGTGAACCAATGAACAGCACTGTACTTGCCCACAAACAGTAAAAATGGTGGAAATAAATTGTGAACAACTCTAACATCTACCCTGGTCCATACAGTGGGCCACTGAATATGCTCTATCCCTGGGTTGTGTTACTATTTTAGGGTATGGTCTAAAAAGTTCATTAAATTCAAAACTAGTCTTTCCTTTGATTGTAATAAGAGTGAAATGAGTCTTTATGTGTGTAAGGTTTTGGGGTTTTTTGGCATAATTAAGTTGGAAAATTCATTTTGACTTGAATAGTTTACTGTTTCAAAATACATGGTGAATTGGAGTAAATGTAATGTTTAGGCTATCTTCAGGCTGACTTTGGCTGCTGACAGACATGGAAAAAAAATAAATGCTTTACCAGAAGAGGAAGCATGTTAGTTCAACCCAGCTCCCCAGCATCTGTATAGGTCAGGTGCTTTAGCGGGGCTTTTTGGCACTTTTATCTAATAGGTGATAGAATCAATAGCTAATGGATAAAAGCACCAGAAAGCCCCGCTGAAGTGCCCGATCTATACAGACGTTGAGCGAGCTGGGTCTGACTAATGTGATGCCTCATCTGGGCATGCACTGTGCTCAGCTTGGGGGTATACTGAACTTAAAGTGCTGGTTTGTTTTGTTTTTTATGTCTGTAAGCAGGATTTCAAACTAATGATGTTTGTCTGTTTAGGAATTAGTGGAATGATATTTGGATAGCAAGAAAAATGTTATCTGTCTATAAGTGTACTATAGAGGACCAGGAGACAAA
>NW_017728915.1:14408505-14414401 GCF_001723895.1 Crocodylus porosus
GTGTGTCTACAGTACAAAGAAGCATAACTGCACTTCCTTTAATCTAGCTGATTTAGTTGTAATTAGTATTAAAGGTGTGATAGGGACACCAGGCCAGACTTTCCAAGCAACTAGATACTCCTGGCAGGCTCATACAGACTGTACTGAAGTCTGCTGCCAAAGTTTCATTGCTAATTGCCAAAGTAGCAGTAGTAAAGACTGGTATCTGGAATAAACAGCAATTCAGGCATTGGACAGCCCTTCAGTGAAGACTCCTCTTTTCAATTAGTTATTAAGATACTACATTTCACTTCTGCCCTTGGCTATGTCAAAAAAATGGTGCTTAAAGAAATTCATAGTCATTTTGAGAAGTGATTTCCCTTATTATTTATGTGGTGATAATACCTCTAAGTCTTGTTCATGGACCAGAATCTCATTATGAAAGATACATGCTGTACAGACAGACAAAAAGATGGTCTTTGTCCTAAGGAGCCTAAAATTTAGGGAAGGAGGTTCTTAAGCTTGTGCCTGAGCACAGTCCTCAGTTTGGGCCAAAATGAAGAGTATAATAAAAATGTAAAGGCTCTCAAAACCCTTGTAACCTTTAGGCTAAGTTTAGAGGTTCAAACAACCCAAGGCAAAATCGATTCAATCTTTGCAGTTTTTTCTAAGCTGCATAGATTGAACCTGTAACAAACTAAACTAACATTCAATGTTCAGTTCCCCAAGACAAGGCAAAAACCTGCACTGGCCCAGGTCAGGAGCCTGAGGTCACTCGTGTACCATCCCTCATGGCCAGAATACCTAAGGCTGGTGAACCCAGCTCAGCAGCAGCCCAGGCCTGATTGACAGCTGGGGTTTGCAGGATGCAGGGAGGAAAGCACCCACTGAGGGTCTTTCCCTGCCCCCAGCTGTGAACCAGGTTGGGCTCACCCCAGCCCACCCTGTATTGGCCTCTGAGATGCAGGGAGGTATGGAGGGGGGAATGCACCCACTCACCTGCACTTTTTGCCCGTCTTATAGCTTAAGCCTAGCCAAGATTGCCCTAGCTCCCATGCCTCTCCAGCCCTCTGCCTCTGAGTGGGGGACAGGGTATGGGAACTGTGGTAGAATGCCAGCTCTGTCTCTCCCCAAAAACTCTGCTCTGTGACAATTTGGTTAACATGGTCCCTGCAGAGGGCAGACATCCCATCTCTAGGTAACCTGAGTTGGATACATTCCTGAGGGAGGGGGGAAACATGCTCCCTCTGCCTACGTGACTGGCATCACATACCTGGGTGAGGGGCTTACGCTCCCTATTGTTCTAAGCAATGCCAACCTGACTGGGAGGGGGATGAAGACTCTGCCAGTCTACCTGGCAACCAGTGACACATTTCAAATTGGTTGGCTGCCAGCCAACAGGTGCTGGCCTCCATTGGACCAGGTAAATGAGGTCATAAGGTCTATATAAGTTAAGGACTGCCCAGGAGGAGGGGCAGTAGCCATGATGAAATACCAAACACAAATATTCACAGAGAGAAGCAGAACCATTTGAAACGTGTTGTCTCTTGAAGCTCATGATCAATGAGCTGCCCGTCTCCAAAGAGAATCTCCACCTGCCTCTGGATGATACTCATGAGTAAGCTACCTGGGATCTAACTAGAGATATAGCTTTCACTAACTCACATGTGTGATCAAAGGCTACCCAGCCATGCCAGTTTGCTCTATGGGATTTCTCTGATATTGTTCTACCCTGTACACTATTCCAACCCTACTCCTTGTAGTCAATAAAGGTTTCCTTTGTACCTAGCATGGGAGACTTATTGGGAGAGGGGCTAGATTATGCCTTAGGGTCCCCTTGGTTCAGCTGTCTAAGAGAGACCACTATTTGTGCTTCAGACTGAGGGAAGCACCCCAAGTTCTTGAAGTGCATTGAGTACCCTCAAGGGCTACTAGGCCTGTGTTTCCTAGGGAGAACAGAGCCAGGATCACTCCAGACCCTGGGTGATGGCAACATTACCCCCAGGCTAGCAGGTGTGCTCCAGGAAGGGGGTCAGCCAAATGTGAGGTGCCCCCAGAGAGGCACTCAGAGCCTGAAGGCAGTTGGGCACAGTGAGGTGGGTGGCTTAGTGCAGGAGTACCCCCTACTGGCCCACCACAGGAACCCTGGGATGCTTGGAGGGGACTGAGTGAATTTGAACCAGGATGGGATCTGAGGTCATAGATGCCATGGGGGTTTAAATTGAAATGGTGGGTTTTTAAAAACACTGCTTCAATTTAGGGCAAAGTAAACCCTTGTGTTGTATACACAAGTGTCCTTACCTGCCTCTCTGGTAGCAGGGAGGGTGAGCGAGCAACTGGCAGGCTGACAGGTCCCTGAGCTGTGGGGGGGGGTATGGTACTTCCCTCTGCAGCAGCAGTGGCCACCCTCCCCAGGCACCTGGCTCAGGCAGGGGAGCACTGCAGCTGCAGAGGGAAGCACTGGGCCCCCACTCAGCTTAGGCAGACAGGTTCCACGGAAGGGAGGAAAAAAAGATCAGGCTCGCCATTTTTTTTCCTTCAGTGCAGCCTGCCTTCCTGGGCTGCTACCGAGCTGCCTGCTGGGGCTATCTGCATAGCTCCTGAGCCACACAGAGCCCAGTGACTCCCTCCATGGCTGTAAGGTAGCAAACTAAAACTCCTCAGAGATGTTTCAATTTGTTGTGCCCCAAAGTCATTTGCTGCGCCCCAAATTTATTTAAGGAGCATTACGCTGCCACATTTGGTACAGCAGCTGGAATTAATGCTCAATACACTGCCAAATTTGCAAACTCACACAAACAGCAACACCATTAAAGCAGTGCAAAAGGGCATTTAACCCACTTTAATATGTCATCTACAAATGCCCTGGGACAGAAGTTCTATAAACCAATTTAACCTAAATCCAGTTAAGTCTGATACTATATCCAACCAAGTTTATCTTAAACCAGTTTCAGCCACTTTGCAGGCAGTTTATATGCACTGAACTTCTGTTCTGTTATAGGTTTAAACCAGTTTCCAGTCACTTAAACTCCTTTATGTGTAACTTCTGTCTTTAGCCTTAGTGTGCTTTTTGTATTATTCTAGTTAAAGACTAGGCCATTAAATTATTTTTTCAACAATAAGATGCCAGAGTAGGTACTAGCATGCTGCTAATGTGAACTTACCTTTTTATCTGAATTAGGATGTCTTGGCCTGGAGGGGAGCAGAAGTTGGGGCAACTGATAAGATTTGTTAAGTTGAAGATGAAATTCAGTGGTAACAGATACAAACAAACTCCTAAATAATGAGCTCTAACAGGGATCTAGCATTAAGAATCTGTTACGTAGGCAGTTCTTTGTTCTTCATATAATTTAGTAGCCTGGTCATCTTTTTTTTTATCTTGTTATGCTCCAAAGAGCAAATGTTTGGTATTTAGAGGTTTTTCTTTCCTTTGACTTGAAAAGGAGTACATCAATGATTTCACCATCTCTTTGAAAGCTAATCTTCTAAGGCAAGGGAAGGAACAGCTCTAAAAACCAAATTAAATTGCCCTTTTTTTTAGATTTTATTATTTCTGCTGTTACTTAAGAATGGTGAGAGAGTTTTTTCTGCTGGTAAGAGATAGATGTAGTGTTTTCCCCACACTATCAAAAGTAGCTAATCTATTTAAATTGTTACATGATAGTTCCATAATTGTGTGCATGTGGGGGAGGGAAGGGGGAAGAGGGAGCTCTTAATTGAAGTGCTAGAAAATCTTACTGTGCTGGTGGATTTACGGATAGGTTACAGCTGAAAGATTCAAAAGTAACTAGTAATTTTGGCTGCTCTTATTTTTGTGTGCAGCTTGAGACTGTATAAAAGAGGTTGATTTTTCAGAAAGTACTGGCTGCCCAACCACTGAAAGAAGTTCTCCTCGAAGAGTGTTATCAAGTTTTGTGATATTATAAGGGGGGGGGGGTGAGTGTGTGTTCCCTAAAACCCCAAAAGGCTTGGTTTTTCTGTCAGTTGCACTTTGGGCCTAAATATGTGAGTCCACTGGACTTTTTACTTTCTTTCAAGCAATTATGAACTTTCTGTTTATATTATTTTTACAAAAGTAAAGTGAAATAAAGTTGTTCAAAGGGTCGGGTAGATGTTGAAGATTCAAATTCAGTGCAGGAATTTAATATCTTTCTGTATGAATGGATTACAGGGGTTGTCTGAAAAATATATAAGTTATATGAAGAAGTGAATAAGTGAAAGGGATAATAGATTTCCTTTTTTTCCTTACGTCAGCGGTGATGTGTTGCATATAGTTTTGCATTGTTTCTTCCTTGCCACATTGTATTGTGTGCGTGGTGATGAAGCCCTGATATTTTTCGTATATAAATTTTACTTAGAAATATGTTAATGTTTATTTATAGCCTTAATTTGTGTAAGTATGATCTGCATAAGTTTGTACTTAGAGTAGCTTGGCAAATGGAAGAAACAAATTTTCAGATTTTTAGCTTTAGTAACAAACTGCAAAGACATAGCTCTTCCATTAAGAGTTTCTTGTGTCAGCATATGACATTTCCTGGAATACAACTCAATATTGAAAAATAGGCCTTTTGTATGTTCTAAGTCTGATTTAAGGAATTAAAATTAACTTGAGTATGTTTTATATACATTTATTGTTGAATAACATTTTAAACATTGCCATATTTCATCTATCTTTATAAGTTAGCCAAGTTAACAGGCACTACTCCTGTTAATTTTAAGTGTTTTTTTTTTTTTACTTACAACTATAGACCTTTCTACTGTGTTGCAGATTAGCTCTTCTAATTGTGCTGCATAGGCATTAGCAACCAGTGTGAGGATGTATAATATATTTAAAGAAGCTAATTAGGTACAAATCCAATGTGCAGCACAAAAATTATTTGAATGTTTCTAAGAAAGCCAAAAATCCCACAAGCTTCTCCAGTTCTACTAAATCCCTACCCCTCTGAAACCAAGAAAATGAATATTCAATATTTTTCCATTTGAATCTCTTGACATTCTATTGATTCACTTTATTTTCCCAACAATTTTCTGACAGGTTTCCCAATGTGGATTACTCTTATTCTTTGATATTCATTTTGTGACTGCCTTTGAAAAGCATGTCAAAATTAGAACTCCAGCAAGCTGTTCACTGGAGTTACAAACTCGGGTGAACAAGGCCCTCAGCTGATGAATTAGCTACCATCTGAATACTGCCAGTAGTTCAGAATATTGCAATGAAGATTATGTTTCCCAATACCTGACATGCACTGTTCTTGACAGGAGTGAACAAGCATTTGCCACACCTGATCTAGGTCTAGATGGCTTTTTGTAAACCACGTAGACCTACACCAGGTAGGGCACATGCAGCTATTCAGGAAGCAGCATGTACAGTTATTGGCTGCTCCAGAAAATGGTGTGGAGAGCTTGGTGTATGCAACTCTGGGTGGGTAGGATCGGGGAGGAACTTAGTGGTTCTATGGAAGGGTTTGGCAGGGTTGGGGTAGAGGCTGGCAGGTCTGCAGAGGATGCTTGGTGGGTTTGGGGGGAGGAGCCAGAGGGCTAAACATAGCCCCATCAGGTTCAGGGGGGTGGGAACAGTGTAGCTCTTGGAATGAGGCATACAGCTAGGCTTTCACAGCACCTGTAGGAACGCTAAATAAAAATCAGGTACAGCATTTTTTGGGTGGTTTAAGCTCCCTGTATGTCTTGACAATTGGGCATTTAGATGCGTACCCGCTATAAAGTTCATTTTGAATATGCATCTCCATGGATGGCGAAGAGAAAGGTTGAAAGAGAGTGGTGATTGCGCTGTGATTTCAGGTTCTGTGTGCACATGACATGTTCAAGGTTGGACTAATTTGTGAAACAAATCTGTGGACAAAGTAGGGATGTGGATGACCTACATGGATAATGTAAATACAGATAACGCAATACACAC
>NW_017728915.1:14414501-14416143 GCF_001723895.1 Crocodylus porosus
CACCTCAGCCCAGGGCCACTTCTCCTGCCATGCCTCACAGCGAGGAGTACAGCTTGGCCCTGACTGCCTCTACCCCCACCTGTGTGCCTCTCCATCTATAAGACTCCAGGCTGCAAATGCGCAGTTGGCCCAGAGCATTACAGAGAGATGGACACACAGACAGAAGCAGTAAGGCTTTTAGTATATTAGAATATATTCTCTCTCTCTCGCTCGCTCTGTGTGTGTGTGTGTGTGTGTTATAAAGTAACCCCAAACCCTCACTTTCCCATGACTAAAATTAAATTCCACTAATATATTTTGGGTTACTTTTTTTAATCTGATTTTGTTTTGTTTTGTTTTTGTTTTTGTTTATGAGAGAAAACCATGATCCCTGGTGATATGTGCCAGAGTCCTCAGTCCCTTGCCTTTAAACACCAACTTTCAGGATTGGTTCACCAAAAACCCTGAGAATTTGGAAGCAGTTTTTGCTAAAGGCTGATGTGAGGTATTTATGTCTGGACCTGACTTCCAGAAGTGTCTAGAATTTTTTATCTTTGCAAGGATCATGATCACAGAATTTACTTTTTTTTATATAGCCTGTGTTTCTAGGAAATAGCCCCAAGTTTGTGACCAAATGGCCTGAAGGATAATTATCACTTAGTTGTTTTTTTCCCCATTCACTTAATGGCATCACATATTAAATGATGAAAGAAAAAGATTTAACAGACAAAGGGGAGTAGAATATTTTTGAAAGCAGGGAATTTGAAACTCTTACTGTCCATATTTTGAAAAATCTATGTGAGCTGAGCAGTTTCCCAGTACTTATCTTAGTTGTGATTGGATTCCTGATGCACCTTAATTATTCTATGTATGGATGGAGAATTTAATGAGAGAATGAAAACAAATCTTTCCATCTCAACCTGTGAATTGAATCTTTCCCAGAAAAAAAGCATATCACCCTTCACTGTAGGTTATTCTAAGTTAGGCATATCACCCTTCACTGTAGGTTATTCTAAGTTTCCTTACAAACATTGGTCAAGAGAGGGACCAATCTGAGAAAAAAATTCTAAATTCTTCCTTTGACTATTCACATATACAATTAAATATCAATAGGTTTTAATTTTTTTTTAGGTAAACTTTATAAATATCCTGCTGTACTTGTACAACTGAACAGAATTGGTTATTTCTTTGTGAGCCTCCCCTGAAAACTACCAGTCCAGGTTTGGGTTATTTAAAAAGATCTTAATCCGGGCATCTACCTGCACTATGTGGATTTTATCTTGCATGCATATAACAAGAAACATATTTATCTATTGTTAAGCTACCCAGATAACATGATACAAACGTAACAATATTTTTGTTTTAGATATTTGCCACATGCTAATGAAAATAATTAATGTATTTTGCAAAAAATGTAGTCTTCCATTTAGAAATATACTGTATTACTGATTTAAAACATTTTTCATGATTTTAGGAATCATTTTTAGGAATTCAAAGCCTGAACAAATCAATTAGTACTTACATTGAATTTTAAATAAAACCCAGTTATTGACCAAAGAAGCATATTGTATTTTGTGATTCTACTTGCAGAATTTCCAGATTAGCATACTTAATTTATTAACAAAGAGACTAATATAGAAGCTTTCCTAAAGAGCCTCGAAGT
>NW_017728915.1:14417504-14427504 GCF_001723895.1 Crocodylus porosus
GTATAGCCATCTATACCCGAGGTCCAGTCATGGGTGGAGTCCCACCAGGTCTCTGTTATCCTTATGATGTCATAATTGTTTGCATTAAGCAGGAGGACAAGCTTCTCCTGCTTATTCCCCAAGCTTCTGGCTTTTGTGTACAAGCAGGCAAGTGTCTCCTTGGGGGCTTTTGCCCACAGATTGTACCAGGGCTGGGGTAGGGGTGGGCTCCCTTAAGTGCCTTGGCATGCTGGCTTTGCAAGGGTTGCTCAGTGGGCCAACAGTGGCAGTAGTCCCCCCGTCCCCCAACGGGCTTAGTTTAAAGCCCAGTGGAGCAGGTCAGCCAGCCTGGCTGAGAAGAGCCTCCTGCCCAGCAGAGAGAGGTGGAGGCCATCTCTTCCCAGCAGCTTACTGTCTCTCTCGCCAAAGAGCGGGCTGTGGTCATAGAAGCCAAAGCCTTCTTGATGACACCAGCGCCGCAGTCTTTGGTTGACTACGTGGATCCTCCTCTCCCTCCTCAGCCCATAGCCCAAGACTGGGAGGATTGTTGAGAACACCATCTGTGCCTCCAGACCCTTTAGCCCCGCTCTCAAATTCCTGTAGCACCTCATGACGCAGCTGGGAGCACTTCGAGCTGTGTCATTGGTGCCCACATGAATAAGGAGCGTAAGATAGTGGTCAGTTGGCTGGAGGAGTTTTGGGATCTTCTCTGCTATGTCCCAGATGCGGGCCCCCGGGAAGCAGCAGACTTCCCGGAATAAGGGGTTGGGGCGGCAGATTGCCCCCTCAGTCCCCCTCAGGATGGAGTCTCCCACAACAAACACCTTACGTTTTGTCTTGGGGAGAGCGGGGACAGTAGCTGCAGTTGAGCCTGTGTTGCCTGCGGGAGCTGGCAACTCAGCAGGCTCTGGTGGAGCAGCAAGAGGTATGTACCTGTTGCTAAGCTCTGGCGGGGCAGGGGCTTTGGTGCGCCAGGCCTTAGGGCCCTTGACCACCTTAGTCCATGCCCCTGACTGGACAGACTGGACAGAGTGGGAGGTCCCCAAGTCCTCCTATGTCCTGGAGGGAGACGGTGGTCTACCCTCCAACTCCTGGGGAAGAAGGGCCTGGCAGTAGGAGTCAATCTCCTGCTCACAGTCCCTGATGGCACGCAGTCTCTGGACTTTTACCATAACAGGTTATATTTTATAATTTCCTCACATTGATTTGCATTTTCCTCCTCTTACTACAATTACAAATTTCTGTAAACATGCAGTGTTTACTAATGCTTGTATCTAGACAGATATCTATGTATGTGTTTACATGGATTCCCATCTTCTCATTTTCTTACCTTCCTATTAAGGTCAGGTTAAAATGGTCAAAGTTAATGAGATAATTAATTTAGCACAAGACTCAAAGATTGTTCTTTAACAGTTGCTCAACCTATAGCACACTTATTATGCCTTCTATAGGTCACTATACCCATTATTTCTTTGAGAGCTTTTTATAATAAAAGTCAGTAATTTTGTGTGGTAATCTAAAACTGGGGAAGGGTATTTCAGAATGCATATACAGCTATCTATGCCATGCTCCTTATATAGGCTTTTCTGATGTGCTGTCAAACTACTTGTATTTTTTTTATATTCATAAAAAATATTTTGGAACAATTAGCCACCTATTTTTCATAATCCTTTAAAAATTGATGCATAGACATTCTTACTTGGACACAATATGACTGGTATTATAATGGCTATTATTTTTCTGGCATTGGATATTTTCAGAGTTTTTTAAAGTTTTTATCTTCACTGAATTTATTATTAAGTTATTATCTTCGCTGTTGATTACTGGGCAAAGTTCTATGATTAGTTCATAACCCCAGCATTTTCCAGTAGCTTTCTATGTGTTGGTACAGAGTGCAGTTTGGCCTAGAGTGTTTTTTGCTCTGCAACCAACCTGCAAATTCATAGCTCCTCTGGGTCTTCATGAATGATTGTTTTCCAACCATAAACCAATTTCATGGTTCCAATTTAAGTTTTTTTATCTTAAAATGAAGAGAAGCAGAGTATAAAGTGCCCATGAAAGAGCAAGCATGGATCTTTGTATCATTCTGCACCGACTCAGCTGCTCAGAATAGCAGTTTATCCTGTAGGCTGGCAAACTATAAAGTTTAAAACTGAAGAATGGAGAAAAAAAGTGTCATATAATAACATACGCCACTACATTTTTCTTAATACCCATGTTTTATGGATAGTGTTTAAGGATCAACCTGGAATATTCCCCCTTCATGTTGTGCAGATTAGAAGTTATTCCTTAACCCAAGTTGTTCACAAGATAAATGAACAAGGCATCCAATGGTGTGCAGAGCTATATACACAGTGGGCACATCTACATGAGATGCTGACTGCATAATATCTCATCATTACTGCGCAGTAGCATGAAGCCTGATGTGACACTACTGGGCAGTAGTGATTTGCTACTATGCAGTTAGTATCACCTAAAAGCCATTTGGCAGTGCTACTGCACAGTAACTTTGGTTGCTGCACAGTCATTTAGTACTTGGATAGGCAAGTATTAAATGACTGCAGAGTAACAACTGCACATCACAGTCAGCATCTTGTGTAGATGCGACCAGTGTGAATAAGATGGTGGCAGCACATCATTTTTTAGTTGCATGACTTTTTTTAAATGGGTTTAGTTAAGTGAAGATGAAAATAAAATTGAAAGGTAGAGGTCAGGAGTAAAAGGATGGGTTAGGGGAGATGTTATGAGTGACTGGTGTGATGTGAAGTTGAGATAAAGAAACTGAGAGGGTACATGGCAGGGGTAGTACAGTTGATTTGTCCACAGTGGGAGCATATTTAGTTATTGCAATTTTGTCATTTTTTTTAAAGTCCTTAAATCTTTAAAATTAGTTCAGAGGTGGCAAGCCAACTTGTATCTGATTTCCCTTCTGTATCTGTAGCTCCCAAGACTATAAATAGTAGAAGTCATGGACTTGGCTTTGGATTAGGCTGATCTCTCAGCAACAAGTTAGCTGTCCTTGTAGAAACAGTGATGATATAAAAGTGAAGACCTAGGTGATTATGGTTTTTGGCAGGAGAGAAGTTCCTACTTGTAAAATTATTTCCTACTTACAGAAACTAAATTCTGTTCCCATTGAAAATAATTGGAATTTTGCTGTTGATTTTAATGAAAGGTATGGTTAAACAATTACAGTCAGCCATGAATGATGAGTACTTTGATGAGCATCTTTGAAAGTTATGCTTGCATGGAAGTTGATCATAAATTAACTTTGAACTTTTGGGGGTTTTAAAACTGAGAAACTGCATTGACTTTGAGTCAAGAGAATGAACCTTAATAAAACCAACCTCAAAGGCTTTTTCTTACCAATTCTTAAATGGGACTTGTTTATCATTTTCAATATTAGCAATTTTGACTATTTCTAGTCAGGATTTCAAAATTAGGTAAAACAATTTTAAAAACAAAATTTTCTTGATTTTTGTTGTTGTTGTTGTTGTTACTATGGTTTCACCATTTGGGTGGATTTTAAAGGTATTTTAATACACCTTGTAGAGCAGATCTTCTGCCATAGAGGATTGTATGTAGTCAATATTTCCTTTATTTCGGAGTCCAGTTACTACAGACCGTTTTTATTATTGACTAAAGCTTCTGTATGTGCTTTCATAGGATTTATATAAATCAATGAATCCTTACTTTACTTGATTTACATTACATGGGTTGTTCTTCCATTAAAACATCTTCCCTGCACACAGAAATGGTCTCATTTACAACTTTAGGTGTGGTACATTAGATATTACTGTTTTAAAATTTAACTCTAGGTGAGTACAAGTAGAACTGTTAATAAACCAATCATGAGCATAACTCATTACAGGATATATTAGGTACTTTCTGACTTCTTTAGGCTTCTTGAAATTATAGATGGGGAGAAGGAAAAAGCATCGGTGGGTGTGTATAAGCATTACGTTTCTACTGGTAGAATCGCAGATGCACTGATAGAAACCCTAAGGGTACAAGCATTCATAATTCTTAATGTGGACTGAAAACAGAGTGCATAGTACAAATTTAAACCTCTTATGATGAGGTAGAAGTCTAGTCCAGTAGAATTTCTTTCAGTTTAATGAACACTTGTACACTAGCCTCTTCAATAGAAGTTTCCCTACTGTCCTCAGGCATCGCATCATGTCTTTCCCTTGCCCCCTCATCTCCCCTCCAGGGAGGCAGTCTGACTTCAACTACAGAAATAGAGTGTAGCCTAAGACGCAACCGACTATTTCTTTTGGGAGGTGAGGGACTAAGAAAGCCCAGCCCCTGCTAGCCTCCCAAACCCCAAGCCGGTGGGGAAAGTGACCTTCCAGCACCAGACCCTCCAACCCCACCATTCCCAGAGCCTCTGATCTCCCTTCTCATGAACACTGACCAATCCAGCCTCTCTACTGCTCCCTAACTTGCACCCCTGCATGAATGCTATCAGAACCAAAGCTCCCTCCCATACACACTGACCAGCCTGACTCAGTGCCTGTCATTCCCAGAGCCCCACACTCTGCAAAGAAAGCCCAGTGAACGCTTGTCTAATATTCAACTATTAGGGTTTCTAATGACTCAACCTAAACTGCTAAATTTCCATTCGTTCAACTGAACACTTGTACGCGTGCTGTGTGGCTAGCAGAAGCTTGTGGATCTAATTTTTTACTGTCAGGATTATGGTTCCTTCTACAAAAAGATGATCAGAGTCTAATAAATGAGTTTATTTTTTCTCATACATTTAATTAAAATGAGGCTTTCCTCAAAATTGCTTTAACTTTTGTCACATTTTTATAAATCATTTTTGTTATTAAATAAAATCATTATTTTTTGTTTGTCCAGTATTTACTGACACTTTGTGAAAACATGCAAGGTAGTTTGGTTCCTGACCCATGGATCTCAATGTAAAGGGCCTGATCCAAAGCCTGTTGAAGTCAGGAAGACGACGATAACTCTTTATGTGCAAAATACCCATCGGCTTCAGTTAGCTGATTCCGTTTGAAACAGTTGTGCATGTTGTTTTCAGATTCTGCATGCCTGTATGAAAACAGGCAATATTAAGTTCGGGATCAATTTGTGACCAGAAGCAATGCTCTCTCTTCAACATTCTCATGGGAGCACTAGAGAAAATGCATACCTAATCCTCAGATGTGCCAGTTCCCATATCTCTCAGATATGTCGGCTGATCTAATGACTTTTTGGCATTTCTTAAGATTCAGTAGGAGTGTGCAAAGCGGTCCCTATTTGATTCTGGTTCGGCCTAAATCGGGAAAAGTGATTTGATTCATTGATTCAGTTCACTGTCTCTGATTCGATTTGGCTGAATCCAAATCTGAATATCCGATGCTGATTTGGAGAATCAGTGATTCGGACACAGACACAGCTTTAAAAGTTTTTTCTACATACCTTGAGATTCCAGGTGCAGCTAGTAAATGCTGCGATGCTGGGATGCATGGAACATCCCACAGCAGTGTGGAGGGGCCCTCCATGTGCTCGGCAGCAAACCCAGAAGTAGACCAGAAGTATTTCTGGTCCACTTCCAGGTCTGCTGGGGAGTGAGCTGGGGCTTCCACCCCGTGCCTCCCCAGCTCAGCAGTCAGCCACCGGGTACCCCCCCAGACCCAGGAGACACCAGTCACCAAACCAGGGACGCACGGAAGGGCCCCCCAGGCGCGCCCCAGTGGACCCAGAAGTGGATCAGAAGTGCTTCTAGTCATCTTCCGGGTCTGCTGCTGAGTGTGCTGGGGAGCCCCCTCCACTTCGGTGGGATACCTCATGCACCCCAGCACAGCAGTGTTCATGAGCCCTTGCTACCTAGAGATATGTAGAAAAAACTTTTAAAGCTGTCTCTGTGTCTGAATCTCCGAATCTTCCTAAATCTCTCTGAATCAATTCAGAGGGTTCCGATTCGATTCAGAGAGATTAAAGGGTTCTCTGATTTGATTTGGATTCAGAGATTCTGCTACCGATTCAGGCCAAATCTCTGCCAAATTGAATCAGGAACCAAAGCTTCATGCAGCCCTAAGACTCAGTCCATTCCTTTTGTGAGATTAGTACACTGCAAGAGTTTAATTGTTAGGTTGCAGGTTGGGTCCTTTTTTAGGAACAGGTTGAC
Source organism: Crocodylus porosus (assembly GCF_001723895.1). NCBI lineage: Eukaryota > Metazoa > Chordata > Crocodylia > Crocodylidae > Crocodylus > Crocodylus porosus. The sequence continues at coordinate 14,423,620 of NW_017728915.1, forward strand.
AGACATGTCTTGTTACTGTCTCAAAACTCCTAGTAGTGTTCATTTTCATATTAAAGCTCATTCCTGTGATTGTATTGTATTCTCTATAATAGTACAAAGGAGTTAACTAAAAATGGCTTTTTATTTTATGCCATGTGTTAGTTCTGTAAAGACACAGCAACAACACATGTTTTGTCCTTCTGTTTTAGCATGACAAAATGTCAGTGGATAGCATGCCTCACCAGGAGATTTTACTTCTGGTCATTTTTGTTTCTCCTGTAAAACAATGACTTCTGTTTACTCCAAACTAGTGCAAAATGGCATACAAACTTTCATGCCACATCACACCATCTGAGAAAATTACATGCCACCACAGTGACAAATAAAATTATACTTAATAACTACCAACCACAGAGAGTCACTAAAGTTAAAAGGAAAGAGACAGTTTTATACTATAATTTGAAACAGAATTATATTGTGGGATGAGCCTCACCAAATTAAATTTTGTAGCAATATTTACTTAGCAGAGATTATCCTAAAGTGAAACTCTGTCCTTTTTTGTTGTTGAAAAGTTTGTGTCTTGACATCACCCTGCCACCAGTAAAACTAGTATTAAATCCTTTCATCAGTGGTGCAGGACAAGGCCCTTGGCATAACTTCTTGCTCTTTTCCTTTTCATGCATGTGTGAATCAAGAAATAGAGATATGGCATGGGCAGAAAAATGGTGCATTATGCTTCCAGTATATACATATGCAAGAGGCAAGAATGTCTTTGGGTGATATCTCGTCTTGGACCAACTGCTTAGCTGAGATAGAGTTAGACAAGCTCTCAAATACAGCACATTCTTCTCCAGGTCAAAGGAAAAAATCCAGCACAGTGATAGATATATCCTTGTAAGGTCAGTTGTTAAGGAGTATCAACACCCATTTTTATAGAAGGGGAAATAGAAGCTGGATTCTATTCTTGTTCACTAAACCATCTCACATCTGAAGTTCTACCTTTCATTTCAGTGGAGCCATTTCAGATGTGTAGATAAAAATGAGCAGAATTTGGCCCTAAATTAGTTTTGTTGAGTTACATAGTCTAGTTATTTTGCATTTCAAATCTGTGCCCTAAGGACCTGACCCAAGTCAATGAGAATTTTTCTGTTGACTTCAATGGTTTTTGGATCAGACCCTAACCACACTCTAATCCTGGGAAGATCAACAATAGGATTTTTAAGGAAGACGTCTGCCAATTATTCCAAAGAGGCAGCTCTGTTAATGTTGGTCAGCTGTAGTTGTGCTTTGCTGATATTACCCAGTGTCTTTCTTTCTTTCTCAGCTGGGCCAGCTGTTCATCATCAAGCTGTCACAAAGAGTCATAACTGAGACCCCACAGTGGGTACTAAATGTGTGATATTCTCGGTATGCACATGCACCAGCCAAAGCCTCTGCACACCTCATGAAACAGGAATCAAGTAAACAAATTAATTTACAGGGAAAAGTCTGAGGTGTGACTGGAATCTGGATTTCCAATCTATACTTTTTGGCTACCATAAGTTAAGAGGAACTTAATGGAGTGAAGACTTTGGGCCCAAGTCTGAAGGTCTGTCTTCTAGTGAGTAGTACTTAAACAAAAAGGTCCATTAATACTGTAGAATTCAACCCTTAACTGTTATCCCCGTGCACTGCTTCTGTCCACATGTACATTTCATAGAACAACAAGTCCAACAGTTTGGGATCCTGGAAAAGTATACCACTTTTTGTGCAAATTGTGTGAAGATTGGTTGCTTTTTAGAATGTGTCGTTAATTGGCAAACAAAATACTACTTTTTTGTTTGGCAGGGATTAGCTAAACTGAATATCACTTTTAACATATAAAGAGTAGAGTTTGTCGTCCCTGTCCTTTTAAGCAGTTGAAAAAGGAGAATAACTATTTTTTATTTAAACAGCTACTGAAATTCACTTATTCAGGCATCTCTGTATTTGTCTAAAAATATTTCTGAGGCTGTTTTAGCTGTTATAGCCCTCTAATAGTATTACTGTAAATACTGGTTGCTTATTCTGTCCATTTGCTGTATGAAGTCTTGACAATTATTTTGTTTTACTTATACACACACACAGGTTTTTTTATTTCTTATTTCTATGCAAAAGAAGTCAGAATATAAAATAACTACTTGTTCTGACTTTGGCATTTGTCAGGCAGGGATTAATCCAACATACAATCTTCTATATGTGGTTCTTGATGAGACCCATCCTTGCCCCTGAGAGAGAGAATTGTAGATTTAGAGCAAGAATGCAGTTGGAAAGAAACTCTTCTCACAGATAACAACAAAGGAAACTCAGCTTCTCATTTACCTTGACTAAGGTCCTGGTGCACGGATTTAATCTATACCTGATTTTTCAGATGTCACTATATAAACTTCTTATCATATTCTTTCTTTTTCTATAGTGAAATTGTGTAGAATTCAGGAACTCTAGTGAGCTGAGGTGAGTAATGGTGTTCTTTTCGAATTTCATATAAGACTGAGAAGAATTGATTCTGGTTTCCTGGGCAGATCTCCTAAGCCCATTGTTAAAGCCAGCAGATGGTGCTGTGCAGCATGTTATGAGTGCACGTATCAAACAGAGCACTATTGAACCAGAAAACTGCTAAAAGTTTCTAGTGCAATTCCTGAGCTGAAACAAATGTTTGTGGAATTAAGTAGTGATTTCCTTTAGTCTGGGAGACTATTTTACTGGATATGTTTTCAATCCTTAGATGTTAACATATGCCATATATTGTTTTTTCTGGTAGAAGAAGGGGTACCCAACCTCACTTAAACCAAGTGTAACTGTTAATGTCACTTAGTAAAAGGTTTGAATTTTCTGATAGAATAACTCATAAAACTTTAGTATTAAAGAGCTAAAATGGTGTAGAAGACAAAGAAATGCTGAGAACTGTAAGTAAAAACAGCAACTAAGCTTTTGCTCATGGAATACAGATGAAGCAGTGATGATTATTTTTTCTTTAAACAATAAGCCTGGCTTACATGGATAGTACAAAACAGTTAAAATATCCAACTGTATGCCATACATTAGCCAAAGGATAAATCGGTTAAGTTTAGCCCAATATGTTGTTTGTTAGGCATGTCTCTTAGTAAAAAATTGTATGTTAGAAAAATTAAATGACTTGGCATTCATGCTTTGTTTTGTGGTGTTGCTGTATACTGCCCTGAGCTTTGGTTATTTTTTTCACAAAAGGGTTAAACAAATATTCTGATGCAAGAATTAAATGTGCTGCACTTGAATTGTAAATAAGATTGTTCCAAGGTTTCAATTTGCTGTATTAGTCAGTGACAAGTACAACATTTTTAATGCATGCCATAAGATTAGTCTTCCCAAAGTAAACAAGCAGTAGTCTGTATGCATCTCCAGCAATTGGTTAGGGTTATATGTATGCAGCTTTGTTTCTGATAATGGATTCAAGTTCAACATAAATAAAAACAGTGTACATTAAATAGACCCAAAGAGGATAAATATCTAATTGCCATAATCTGCAACTAGAATTGAATGAATGTAAACATGCTAACCATGGAAAACAATTCTTCAGAACACAGAGTGGCTAGTTGGATGATTATTAGCTAAGTATCTGTGCTTGTGTTTTCTCTGTAAAGCTTTTCCTCTCCAAAGATGGAAACTATCATTTTTAGGAGGCTTTTTTCTAAATCATTATGGTGGACACAGCTTTTAAAATGAAATCAACTTTTAAATGCTCCAGCTATACAGAATGGTTTCTGGCACAACAATGGAGCACATTTTGCAGAACTATTAAGATGAATGTAAAAATACCAATGATGTCTTTGCAACTTTTTCTTATACAACTGAAATTTGTTTTTTTGTATCCAGATTTGAAACTTACTTTGGGTATCATGTTTGTTTGTG
>NW_017728915.1:14431747-14454040 GCF_001723895.1 Crocodylus porosus
TTTTGCTTTCCACACTCCTTATGCATATTTAACTAATGATACATTTTTTCTATTTGACTTCAGAACTTTGTATTTACTTTAAACATATGCATTCAAATAGATGTGTACAGATATGTTTCAAAATCAATAGCACAGTAATGAAATGCAGTACAGTCACTTTTTAAATGAAAGTGTCTTAAAATCTTATCCATCCTTACTTTCTCATCCTGTTTATTATATATTTTGGTAAACTTTGTGACTGAGAACACTATTCTGAGGAAAAAGTATATCATTAAATAAAAGCATGACCTGCCAAAATAACCATATCTATTCATTTTCCCCATAACAGACTAGACCAAATTATGAAGGATGTGGAATAAAATGTGCTTTATAGTTGTCTTATGCTCTTCCTGCAAATTAATATTCAAAGGAATCAAAGAAGGGAAAAATGAATACCTAAATCATACATATGTATATGCCTTTTGAGCTTTATTATAAAAGCAAAATAACCCCTTACTTGGTTAAAATCCAACTTAAGAGTCAACATACAAAGGTGACTGCTCTGTAATACTAGACATATCTGTATTATGTGGGCATGTTACAGCTCCACCAGAATCTCTCAATAGTAATTATTATGCCAAGCACCCTGTTGGCACAATTACACTAAAGCTCTAATTAGTAGCAGTAAGATTAGAACCCCTACATGTTAAATCTGTAGAAGCAAAGCTGAGTGAAGGATTTAAAACAGTTTCAAAACATTGTATTGTCTTTATTACAGTCTTTATATTTCAGTAAAGAAGGGTTTTCTATAAAATGCACTTAAAATAATCTGGTCCTGTCACTAAAAATAGGAAAGATAAGGTAATTGCAGTCAAACCTTGCTTCTCTGTTTCTATCTAGGTGCTTTATATCTGAAGTGACAAATCTAGTGAACTCCAGTGGAAGTTACATACTTCCTTTTTGTTGGATGAATTGGATTATTAAGCCTTTGCTATTATCAGTTGGTTTCCAGACAGAGAAAATATGTGAATCGATGAGTATCATGTTTATAATTTTTATGTTCATTGTATATCTTATATCATAAATGGACAAAGAGGAACTAGTTATCACTAGCAAAACATCATCACTGTTAATTTCTATCTGTACTTCTCTCAAATTTCCTGTCTCATCATTTGTTTCCCTGTAAAACCAAATGAAATGAACAAAAAATTCACTGCTAACCTTACAAACACTGAGTAGAAACACTGGAATGAGTCCTCGTCCTCCATTCTGAGAAGAAGAGGAATGGAAATTGTACCTCCTTGCAAACACTTCGTCAATTCATTGGCTCAAGTGTTGGGAAAGTTATATCCTAACATGTGAATAGGTTAATAGCATTGCTTCAGTTGTTACAAAGGACTGAGGTAAATAACACTATGCTAAAATGTTTGCAGATGATTGGGCCTTATCTAACTTCAGGAATATTTACAAATAAAATACATGGTTTTTCCACCGCTAAATGTAAGTATGCTCTTTCTCCTTCACTGCTTGATCATAAAAATAATACATTTAACAATGTATGAGCATTGCAACCTTGAGGCAACACAAAAGGTATTTGTGATATCTTTCTTTTTATGACTTCTAGTAAACGTTGTGTTTGAGGGGTTGCTTGAGATTCTGTCAGTCAAGCTACTTGCTGATATGTTTTATATTTCAGGGGTGAGGTAGTGTTAGTGGGAATGATTCTACTTAAATCCATGGCAATATTGTGACTGCACCAGGCAAAACCTTAAACTGCTGTCTGACTTCAGGAAAATTATTTGACTGCGTGGTAAATTCCACGTAATAGTAAGTTGTTTGCATTTTTAGAACACATTTTCAAATGTAAGTGGACTCTGAATCCAAGAATAGGTCTAAAATTAGATAATTTCCTATACTAGTTATTTGTACTCTGTAATTGTAATCTGTGTGCACACAAATAACTTCTTCAGATCTGGTACTATTTGTTTAAAGCAAGCGCAAGCCCAGATGTGTATTTTTACTTCAGAAATTATTTGGGTTTTTTTAGTGTTGCCAAAATGGAAGCAGTAATACACACACTGAAGTAGTTTTTGTTTTTTTTTAATTTTGAAGTTAGTCTGCCTGTGGACAAGATAGTCCCACCCTGTATGAGTAGGGGCTGATCCAAAGCTCATTGAAGTCATTGGAAGGATTTTTTGTTGTTTCCAGTAGGCTTTAGATGATGTTTACAGAAGGAAACCATCTGTGAATGAATCTCCTCATACCTATACAAAAGAAACTGGGGAAAATGAAGGCTATATCCACGATACCATCCTTCCCACCTGTTTTAAATGTCTCCCAAGCTGCACAGGGTAAGCAAATATTGAATGTAGGCCTAATGGCGATGGATTTCACAGGACATTTTGCCACTTGCCTTTTCCATATTGGGGTGGTGGGGAGGGGTATCCATTCCTCCATCACATGTTCAAATGATACAGCTGGTGGGATAAAGCTTGAGAGCTTTCATCTACTCAGAGACCACTCCTATAGATTTTTTTTTTCCTGCATACAGGAGACAGTCAAGCACCATGGTATTATATGCCTTGCCAGGCCTGAGAGAGGCATTGATGTACTTCTCCATATAGCTCCAAGGCTGCTTCAGTGACTTGCTGTGCTGTAGCAGAGGGGAGCACAATCTCCATTACATTACATTAACCCTGTTCAGGCAGCCTTATTTAATCAACCTAGTAAATATCTTTCTAAATAAATGCATAGATGTTTGAGGGCACAGGTGAAAATCATCAGAGTGCTGCTAAGGTATTGGGTTTTTATTTGCATTATTCAGGCTTAATTTATATACAGTCATTCCTCTGCTTTCTGTAATGTGTGGCAGACTCAAGAGCCTGATGTCTTTTACTTTCAATATTTACACTGATGATTTCTTCATTCTTGTACTCTCAGCCTTAAAGAAATAAGATCTGCAAATGAAAAATATAAATTACATTAAGAATAATAAAAACTGAAGATGTCACTAACTAAAAAAGTTATTTTATAAAGAATTTTAAATGGTCAAAGTTCGTGCTTCTTTCATTGTTAGCACTATTAAATGCATATTAGCATGGTCATTTTTATTTAATGGAAACAAATAACAGTTAATCTTATTGGGAGGTTAAGTGGGTTTACTCTGTAAAGGGCAAATCCCAGATGAATGTTTCTTTTTTTAAAGAATAGCTTTAGTCACTGACAGATGGTCTCTGTCTGAGTCTCTCTGTAGACAGATACAGTTTCTTTTTACACATTTATGAAAGTTGTAGATATAGATATTCAGTAATATGCTGTTGTATAGGACAAAGAGCAAGCCTGGCAGACCGATAGGATTAGATTTCAGATCAATGACAGATGGTTGGTTTAGCAAAGGCAGATAAAATTTGAAAGGAAAAAACACTTTGCATGTAAAAGTTCCAGCTATTCATATAATGGAAGAATGTACCGGTGGGCCAATTACTTCTCTCAGTTGAAGACAATAGGGTAGTTCTAGTTTTAACTTGGAGGACTGTTGGGTCCATCATTATTAGATTCTCTGTGCCCATTTTTTGACTTGCAAACAATTCTAGAAACCAATTACTTTGAGCATGTATCTACTTCGAAGTATTTTTAATTTGCTTCCTAGCTCCTCCCCTGTCCCCTCCCCCCATTCAGATTGCAATACAAATGGGAGTAATACTGCTAAGGTATATTTTAAATACAACCATCTCTAACAGCCTCTCTAATCCTACTTGTTAAGCCCACATTTTGCTTACTCCATATGCTACATTTAAAGTTATAACATCATTATAACCTTAGACAAATAACTATACAACATATTTAGTGGTAATTTGTCACACTAAAATTATTCATAGGTGTCTTGAGTAAGTCTTGTTATATTTATGTGCTATGCCATACCATGTTTTCTAGCAATGCAGTTTGCTAGATTTCATAGATTTACTGTGTCTGCTTTTTTTATGACTGACATAGCAATAACCAGATTGCAAAGATATTTATGTTGTTTGTGGCTTAGCAAGATAATTAAAGGATATAAATTAATCAAGTGCAATTAATTAGAAACTTTATGTTCACAGCAGTCCTTCTTTGCATGTATAATTTATATTTATTGATTTTTCTGGCTTTCATTAGCCTATGAGATAACAGCAAAAATGCATTAGAGAAGAAAATGTACAATTAGCGTGAGAGTGAACCCCAGCATAATTGATAGATCAGCACATGTTTGGGGCAAATATAAAGCTTTGTTAACTGTCATAAGCAGTTACAATTGATAAGTGGTATTTCACTACATATCTCCCAGCTGATTAATGGTGTTTTTAAAGAGTGTTCTTAATGGGAGGCTGATAGGTTGGTTGAATTTACATTTTAATCAGCGTGTTTATGATGGAGGCAACCCTAAGAAATTCATTGGCACAGTAAGGACCTTTCCCTGAGGAATCTATGAGATGAGAGCATTTTGGCATGGCTACTCATCTACCCTCCCTTTTATTTGTTTGAAATGGTCAGCACATGTGATTCAGAAACACTGATTAGTGGTGATTTGCCAATGATCACGAACTACTGTGGTGAAAAATATAAGATCAAACTCTAGTTTCTACAGCATCCGAGTACTAAGCCATAAGACAAAACGATCATAAAAATGTAAAAAATGTTTACAAGATATTCAAGAAATAATGTTTCCACCAGAAGTGTTCCAGAACAAATGCCACTAAACCTTTACTGCATTGGCTGTTGACAATATGTTTATGCTGCAATTATCATTTTTGTAAGATATGCAACATGCCTGCAGGCCTGAATGTGAGTGGATGAGTTAATTACATCACTAGGTAGTGGAACTGTTACAATGTCTGAGTTGTCCTCAGGGGTGGATGCAGATGGGATTCAGTGGCAAAGTTTTACACCCTCCCCGCCCCCCATTTAAGACCCAACTGCACTGAAGAAGCCTCTGGTGCCTTTTTTGAAGTACCCAAAGAAGCATCTAAGAATTCCCATACCTCTTCTATGCTTAGAGGCATGGCACCTCCCCTTTCCCTCCACTTACTGATGCTGCTTTCCATTCTGTCCAGAAGCAGGAAAAGGTTCAGAGCTGCTCCTGCCCACTCCAGCCAGGCTGTGTGAGAATTGGGCTCAGCAGAAACAGTGGCAGTGGCAATGAGTATGGGGGTCCCCTCTGTGGGCATGCTTCCAGAAGGACCAGGTAGGTCAGAGGAACCAGCCCTTTGCTACTGTCACTGTTCCAGTTAAGCCCACCCCCTATATAGCCCTGATGGAAGGGAAAGAAATGGCTATGAAGCTTCTCCTGCCCCTAGACAGGAGGGAAAGCAGCAGCTGTGAATAGAGGAATAGGGGAGAGGACCTGCCTCTGGGCACAGTGGGAAAGATATGGGGATTTTTTAGCTGCTTGGGGAACTTTAAAAAGTCCCTGGTGGATTCCATGCATGGTCTTCTCACACAGTGATGGAGAGGAGGAGGCTGGGAGCAGAGATGCAGCCAGCCCTGCAGCTCAGGTTGCTACCCCTGCACTACCTTTTGCCAAATCCTGAATCCATCCTTTGTTGTAGCAGAAAATAAGGAGAATCATGCCATTATAGTTGCCTTTCTGTGCCACTAACAGTACTCATCTCAGCAGCACATGTATGATCAAGATAGAATGAGCCTGAGCAAAACAGGGAAAAATAAAGCTAAGCTAGTAGATAGTTGAAGGAGTGTCTGGAGGACAGTATGAGTATATATATCTTTTGTTAGCCAGAATTATGTGGAAAAAGGTGTACAAATAGCAATAGAACATGTTGCTTTAAGGTCTACATAAGATACATGTGTTGTATAGATCTTTGCTAAATGACCAATTAGATTGAAGCCTTTAGATTCTGGAGTAGTCCCCACAGGGTAGTGTCTGTATTCTATAAAGTTTTTTTTTTCAGAGTACCCCCACTGGTAACTTTGTTTAGTGTTTCATAGCTTGTATATTGTTAAATATGAGTCATGAGTTAGGGTGCCGTGCTAACAGTTGGGCAAATCGAAGTATGGGACAGAGTTGGAGTATTATGAAATGCAGAGTTAAATGAATAAGGAGAGTGAATTCAGTAGTTAATGATAGATTTCAACATTCTGCAAGAAAATATCAGTACTTTTTGGTCTGGGAATGTCTGTAGGCAGTATTAGGAAGACTATGCACTATGCTGTGGCCTGAACAAAAATGTATCATTTCAAGTGTTTATATATTCTCAAGGTTAGTTAATGGTCTGTTCTAGAGTTGATGGGTCACATCTTTGGGCAAGTACATGTTCCTTAGCTTCATTGCATTCAAGAAAATTAGCAAAATATTGTCACAGATAATCTGTTCAAAAAATAAGGTGATGTCCAGTGTTGTAAAAGGAATGGCCAGTCTAGCTGGTTGCAAAATGTCAATGGACAAATAATTTTTTCAGCTAATCTGTCTGTAGTATCTCTTGTAGGATGGATTGAACATGTAATTCTAAATTAGGAATGGGAAAGGAATATACCCACATTGCATCTTACTTGAGACTTGATGGAGCCTCATAATAGGACATATACTAACATTTCAAATAATAAACAGGAGGTAAAAAATAAAATAGAACACTGTGCATGGGACTACTATGAAACTAGGAGATGTGAAGATCCATCCATTTCTGATGCTTTACTAGTCACCCACTGTAATAGGTTCTGGGTGCACCTGTTACTTTAAGAAGCAAGAAGGCTCTGGACAGCTCAGAATCAGCAGGCAGGGGAGCACCTGGCCAGAAAGGGGTATGGCTTGATGAAGACATGAACCAGGGCCAGAGATGGGACAGGTTCTTATCCTGGCTACTGACATGGAAGTTGCTCCTCAGCAAACAAATGGAGACTCTGAAGTCCCAGGGGTTAAGAGAAGGCAGCCTTAGGGCTGCAGTAGGATCCATTGGTTTAGGGATTGAGGCAAGGAACAGTGGTGGTCTCACCAGCAGCCTGGGAGGAGAGCTATAGACCAGGATCCCAGGGTCTGGGATCAAATGGCTAAGGAGCAGGGCCAGAAAGCCTTAGGCACTGGGATGCCCAGGGGAGCAAAGGACAGTTAGAGACAGAGGGCTGAGGCACAAGGTGCCAAGGAGATGGGTTTAACAGATGTAACATAGGGACTCAGGGTGTGGGGATGCCCCAGGGAAAGAGATGCTTACTGGATGGGACACGGAGCATGATTGGTAACATCTTCAAGACATGGGCATAGTGTAAAAGACAGTTGGAGGCACATAATAAGCCCTGAAGATGCTAAGTAGTGACACCTGAACAGGAGTGTGGGATCGGGGATCCCTGAGGTAGCCTCCCTTTCAAAGGATCTAGTAGAGCATGGCAGACAAGGTGAAGGGGAGCAAGCCTGAGAAATGAGGGAAGAGCAGGGGCCAAGCAGCCATCAGGGGGCATTGCAGTCACCCCTGGAACCAGTGTCTGTTACATCCACAACAAACAGTGGGCAAGAGGTGCTGAATTCAGAGGACACTTACCAGGATAAGGTTTTCTAGTCATCCGTTGTGTCCATGGAAATGCTACTAGTAGTAATTGGTTGACACTATTAACACTGTTCTTTCCAATGAAGACAGAGAGTTCAGATATAGAGAGGTCTAAAGCCTAGATTTTTCAAATGGCTTCGGTGTCTAAAGTAAGACCAAAGTATAGGCACCCAAGGCCTGTTTTAGAAACCCCTGCTGAAGTCTGTCAGGAAAGTAATTTTTTGTGCTTTTCTGCATGTTGGAAGCATCTGTCTTCCCAGTACTGAGCTGCTTTCTTGTGCCTAAGCTCTCTTAGGAACTGCAAACTAGATGCTGCTCCATGCATCAGAACTGGCAGAGGAATGAGGTGGCAGCGGTAGGTTCTCTTGTATAGTTACCTGGTGGTTACAGTACTCATATAGGATGTTGTTAGGATAATTGTAGCAGGGACTTAAATGCTAGACATCACCCTCCCCCTACAACTATGAGGCTAGACAGACAGTCAAATCCATTCTTTCTGTGTCTTCCTAGTTTAATGAAACCTTTCATGCAAAGAAGAACCATTTCAGCAGAAATGCTGGGGAAGTGCTACTACTCAAAAAAAGAAACCTTTAGCATAGTGGCATTACAAAGGTGGGGTGACTGGGTCAGCCAACCCCAGCACCAATTTGGGTGAGGAAGCAGGAAGGAAATTCAAAAATGATTGTTGCTGCAGCTGCATGATGGTGCCAGAAGTGGCAATATCCAGAAGTCATTGCTGCTCTGTGTGTGGCAACTGTCCTACACACCTGAGCCACATCATTATACCTCTGCTATAGCACTGCCCAAGGGGGTGGGAGAGGTGTTTTCTGTTGTCTGCCTGAGAAGATGCAATGAAATCTCCTATATCCTGAGTGACTATAAAGGTGGGAGCATTTGCCATCATCTCTTTCTGTTTTAAAAAAAACAGGAAAACCCTTTTTCATTTTCACAGGAGTGATTTAGCCCTCAAATAAAGAAGACCCTAATTTGTGAATTCCAGATGCCTAAACCTTTGGACTGGAGAGGAATGAGACTTATGACAAACCCTTCTTCTCGGCATTTCCTATTGACTAGCTTTAGTGTCTCCCCACTAAGCAATGCTGAATCCAAGTCCCATTCTGGGGTGCACAATTATTTTGAGTGGAGGACTGCTTACTGTGTTTTGGGGAGATGTTGAGGGCTGCATGGGTAGCCCTGCCCCTTGACAGTTGCCCCGCCCCGGTCACTATATTGGGACCAGAAGTCCTGCTCTCAATCCCTGACCTTTGCCACTGAAAGCAACAAGATGTGCAAAAAAAAAAATCTAACTTATTTTAATTTTAAATTTTTAAAATATTTTTGTAGTGATGCTTGCCCGCTGCTCCCTGCGGCTGCCGCCACTTGCTGTGCAAGTCTCCACAGCCTCTGCCACTTGCCACACAACTCCCCATGGCCCCCACCACTCCCTGAAGCTCCCACCACTCACTGTGGTGCTCCCCATGGTTCCTGCTGCTCCCTGTAACCTCCGCCACTTGCTGCACCACTCCCTGTGGCCCCCAACTCTTCCCACACTGCTCCCTGCAGCCACTCACCATGGCCCCTACCAGTTCCCTCAGCTGCCACCACTTCCCACGCTGCTCCCCATGGCCCCTGCTGCTTGCTGTGCTGTTGCCACTTCCTGAAATGCTCCCTGCAGCCCTCACCACAACCCATGGCCACCACCACTTCCTGTGCTCCCGCTCCAGATCTCCTGCCTCCGCACCACCCCCTGCAGCCCTTACCACTCCTTGCAGCCCCCTTACTGCAGCCACTTCCCTCCACCACCACCACCACCCCCACCCACCTGCTACCCACTCTGGCTCCAGTCTGTCCCAGGAAACACTATGGGGCTCCCGGCTGCTGGGTAGTTTGCAGCAGTTCCCCCATCTCCTTCCATCCAATCTTACCTTACTTTCCACTTGGATGGAAGGATGGGGGTGAATCACTCCAGGGTCATGAGGCCAGAAGCCCCAGAGGCTTCTGGTTGGGGGCTGAAGTTGGGAGGAGAGTGGGGGCTGGGGGTGGGATGGAGCTGAGCTGGCCTTGCTGCTCAGCCACAGGCTCCCACTGGGTCCTGCTACCACTGTAGATCTGTCATCTTTTAACAGCCAGCCAGAGGCAGATAAAAATTGATTTTCTAAAATTTTAGAGGTCCTGCAGGCTGGATAGAGTGGGTTGGCAGGTCGGATCTGGTCCATGGGCTATATTTTGCCTTACCTTACACTGTATAAAGAGCTTAAATTCCATTTTAGAGGCTAGGTACTTAAGATGTCAAGCATTGTGATGCTAAGTATCTCCATACCTAAGCCCCTTTGTGGATCTAGATCTAACTATATCTTGGTCCAAGGTTAACACAGGAAGTCCTTGTTGCAATAAGTTCCCTAACAACACGAAGCATCCTCTTAGCTGCTTATCCAAATGAATGTCCACATGGAGTTAAGGTCTTAATATGGAGGAAGGCCAAATTATGTAAAATTACTTCATACTTATGTTTCTATATCTGATGAAGTTCAATGTTGAGAAATGTAAAGTGCGCCACTGTGAGACAAGCAACCCCCAACACATCTACAGGCTTGGCAGCACCAAACTGACTAGCACCACAAATGAAAGGGACCTGGGGTTACTAATAGACCACAGTGTGAATATAAGCCAGCTGTAGCCAGTAGGGTAAATAATACCCCAGTATGCATCAATCCAGCAAAACCAAAGAGGTGATTCTTCTGCCCTACTCAGCACTTGTGAGACCACAGCTAGAATACTGCATCCAGTTCTGGGCACCACACTTTAACAAGGATGTGGTCAAGCTTGAGAGATCCCAAAGAAGAGCCACCCATATGATGAGAGTCTTAAAAGGCAAGCCATACAAGTAAAGGCTGAGGGATCTGGGACTCTTCGTCCCGAGGAAAAAGCAGCTGAGAGGGGACCTGGTAGCAGCTTACCGCTACACTAGGGGAGTACATCAAGGGCTCAGTGAGCAACTGTTCACCAGGGCATCCAAGGGGAAAACCAGGAGTAATGGCCACAAACTCCTGGAAAACCAATTCAAGCACAACATTAGGAAAAACTTCTTAACAGCCAGAGCATCCAGAATGTGGAATAAGCTCCCTCCAGAGGTGGTGCAGTCACCTACCCTGGAAATCTTCAAGAGGAGACTAGACATTCACCTTGCTGAGGTCACCTGACCCCAGTTATCTTTTCTGCTTGGTGCAGGCTGGACCTGATGATCTTCCAAAGTCCCTTCCAGCTTTACAATCTATGAATATAACTGGGCCTAATTATGACTGTGCCCTTTAAGAGGTTATAGTGTGTGTTAAGTTTTAATACCCATGGCAGTAATATGCTTTGCCATATTTAGAGGTATTTGTAGTAATATGCATATCTGTGACCTGTATCCTAGAAAAATGTTGTTATGCAGCATCCCTGCTATGTTCCTTTATATGTGAAAAGAAATATTATGGGTGAAGACTGTAAAGTAGTAACCTGGAAGTGATAACCTTACTGAAGTGATAGGGGTCTCTGACCATTGATCATAATATTAACAAATGGATTTTGCAGGATCTGACCTGAACTCTGTTAAAGTCAATGGAAAGAGTAGACTAGATTTCAGTGGGCTTTGGCTCGGACTAGTTGGTGGTGACAGTGTTGCTTACTTTAAAGACATTTCTGTCTGAGCTTATAAAATGCACTGGAGACTGCAAGACAGTGACCATTTTACTGGTAGCTGTATTTGAACTACTCTGAGGTACCATGCAAAAGAGGAAAGGAGTGAAAGAGGGGACTGGAAGGAGTGGAAGCTGTGTGGATACATTTAAGAGTGTTATGTATAAGTTGTTATACTGGCCTCAGGATTGCAAAAGGGAATTGGAGGAAACAGGAGATGAGTAGGCTAAGAAGGCTCTCTGAGTAAACACACGTTATCATTCTAATAAGTTTAACTCCTTGTTTTTTTTGAGAATAACACATGATACCAGGAGTGGGGTGCAAAGGAAGAGAAAAATGGAGCATCTCAGAATTCCTGAGGAATTAAAGATGTTTAGCAATGCAGCAGAAAACTGGAAGAAATTTAAGCAGAGCTTCACATGATGGCCAGTGCAGGTACAGAGAAAGAAGATCCATTCAGGATAGCTATTTTTTGAAATATAGCAGGCCCAGAGGCTCTGTCTCTTTCTAATAGCCTACCACTGTCAGAAGCAGAATAGAAAACCTATGGTATGGTAATCAAAAAGTTTGAGAACTATTGTGTACCCAAACAAAACAAAACTTTGAATGGTATAATTTCAACATGAGACAGCAGAACAAATGTGAGACAATAGAGGAGTTAATCAAGGACCTGAAACTGCTGAGCCAGATATGCAGCTTTGGAGACCTAAAAGAGTCCATGATCAGAGACCAAATAGACCAAGGGAGACGAACCTGAGGAAAAGACTGCTAGAGTATCCTGAGCTTAATTTAGAAAAGATAGTTAGAATGTACCAGGCAGCTAAGATAACAAATGCCAGGCTGTGTAGGCTGAAGGAAAAAGCAGAATGCTCTGAACCAGGGTTACAAGACTGCAAAAACCTAAGGCAACACACAAACCATACAGAAAGGAGGACTTAACTATAAAGCAAGCAAGCAGAGGCCAAAGAGAATTGCTGGAAGAAACGGTGGTCAACCACAGATGCTGTGGGGGTTTCCACAAACCCATGCAATACCCCATGTGATAAGCTCTGCAAAAAATGAAAAAGCTTCAATTAGTTTGAAAGAGTTTGCAGAAAAGAATAGGATGCACCACATAAAAAACAGCAGGTGCATGCTCTATGCAGTGAGGAAGAGGAAGAATTCCTCATTGGTATAATGTGAGAAGAAGCTAATTCTTCTAAGGATTGGACAATCACCCTGGACACCAATGAACTAATGGTAACTTTTAAATTAGACACAGGGGCACAGGTCAATGTAATATCAGAATACATTATTCAAAAAAATGAAAACTAAACCTGTGTACTATGAGATTATGAAAGTGAAACTTAGAGCATATAGTGGGAACATGATTGCAACCAAGGGTGTTTGTGAATGGCATGTTAGGTAATATAATAAAAGTTCAGTTTGTAACAGTCCCAGGAAAGCTAGTGCCAGTTATTGGGTTGCGAATATGTGAAAACTCTGTGTTTGATTAAAAGAATGGATGCCATTGAGGGACTAGAAAGCAAGAACATAAAAGAGTTTTATGATATGTTTCAAGGCATAGGGAAACTGTCAACTGAGTACAAGCTAGAATTAAGAGAACCAAATACTTCCACCATACATGCTCCAAGAAATGTTCCCCTTGTACTTAGGGAGAAACTGAAAAAGGAATTAAATTAGTTAGTATGGACCTAATAGATAAAGTAGAGCAGCCAACTGGTTGCGTTCATTCACTGGTCATAATAGGGGGGAAAAAAACGAATCCTTGAGATTATGTCTGGATCATAAGCAAATGGACAGATGCATCAAAGGGAGCGTTTCCCCATTCCTGCCAGGGAAGAGGTTTTTGGCAATGTGGCAGTAGCTAAATATTTCTCCACTTTGGAAGCCTCTTCTGGGCTTTGGCAAGTTCCCTTAGAAAAGAATAGCACTGGATTATGTACCTCAATATACCCTTAGAAGGTATTGTTTTTGTAGGCTTCCTTTTGGACTGTGTTCTGCATCTGAAGTATTTCACAAAAAGGTGCAACAAATTTTGAAGGTCTTGCTGGGACTATGCTGTATATTGATGATGTATTACTTTGCGGAAATACTATAAAAGAACATTACTTGAGGCTAAGAAAGTCACTACAAAGAGCTGGCAGAGCAGTTTTAAACTGAACAAACAAAAATGCAAATACAGGATCAAGGAAATAACTTATCTGTGAGAGAAGCTTTCTAGAAAAGGGGTACATTTTGATCCTGCAAGGGTTAAAGCTAGTACAAACACACCACCCTGTACAGATAAGGAAGGAACACAAAGATTACTGGGAATTATCAATTTTGTTGGGAAATACCTATCTAACTTAGAGGAGACCAAACACCTTAGATCATTAATATGAAAGAATGCTTAGTGGATATGGGAACATGAACATGAAACTGAATTTAAAAAACTTGAAGGAAAAAATAATGAAAGTTATTTTAGGGTTAAAATACTATAACCCTAAAAGACTCATTAAATTGTCAACAGATGCTTCTAACGAAAGCACTGGAGTAGCTTTGCTTCAAAAACATGGGGATAGCTGGAGACCCAGCAGCATATGAATCTAGGGCACACTCTAAGTCTGAGCGTCTGTATGCAAAAATTGAGATAGAAAGTTTATCTCTGGTATATGGCTGTAAGCAATTTCATATATTCATCTGTCGCAGGGGTGGGCAGTTATTTTGGGTGGAGGGCCACTTCCTGAGTTTTAGCAAGCCTCAAGGGCTGCATGACAGGCATCCAGGGGCAAATAAATATTTTCTTAATTTTGGGGGGTCCCATGGGCCATATAAAATGGCCTGGCAGGGCGCATCCAGCCCCCAGGCTGCATTTTGCCCACCCGTGATCTGTCGGAAGCCTATGATAGCTGAAATTGATCATAAACCTTTGGTAACTACAGCAAAGAAAGGGTTGTCGGACATGCCACCCAAATTACAGAGAATTTTCTTTCAACTGCAAATGTATGATCTGCATACAGTGTGACATACAGTACACACCAGGAAAACATCTACTTATTACAGACAAAACAGAAAATGACAGAATTTCAGATTCAAACATAGTACACGTTAATCTAATTAAGAGAGTGATTCCTGTCACAGGTAAAATGTGGGCACTAATTGCAGCAGCTACTGCTCAGGACTCCACATTGCAAAAAGCAGTAACAGTTATTTGTGCTGGTTAGCCTGAAAAATATATACTTAGCCCTTACTGTCAGTTCAAGGAAGAGCTGTCAGTAGTGAATGGCACTTTGTTCAAAGGCTCATGACTTGTTGTTCCAGCAGTGCTAAAGAAAGACATGTTAAGCAGAATACATGAGGGGGATCTAGGAATTGAAAAATGCAAAAGAGAGCAAGGGGTGCTCTATATTGGCCCAACAAAATAACAACATAGAAGATGCTGTAAAGTCTTGTACAACATGCCTAAGGTACAGTTCAGCACAAAGAAAAGAGGAACCCAGCCCATAGCTTTGTGGTATCGCATGGGCTTTGACTTATTCATGCATGCAGGAAAAACTTATGTATTAGTGGTGGATTATCATTCTCACTATCCTGAAATTGCACTGCTTGAAAGCACAACAGCAAATCATGTCCTAACTCACATCAAATCTATTTTTGCTAGACACGGGATTCATATTGTGAGAACAGACAGTGGACCTCAATTCAACTGTTGTGTTTTTAAAGAGTTTGCAAACAAATACAGATTCCATCACAACACTTCAAGTCCTAAATACCCACGATCCAGTGGTCTGGCAGAAAATGGAGTTCAAATAGTGAAGAAATTGTTGAAAAAAGATACAGATCCACACACCAATGTTACTTCTCATTCTTAAATTACAGGGCAACACCCATGAAACATGGATTGTCCCCAGCAGACATGCTGTTTAACAGGAAACTCAAAACCAGGCTGCCAAATCTTATGGATGATGCTCATCAGAATAAAAAGCAAAACATGAAAACATTAAAAATTTTTTTTGATGAACTCAAGCAAAAATGGTACTATGACAGGGGTTCCAGGGAGTTATTGCAACTGCACAACAAAGATATGGTGCTTATTTCAGATGGATGAACATGGAAACAAAAACTGCTAGATTCTCATCAAGTAGCTCCCAGATCCCATAAAGTAGTCGCACCAAAAGGACAGGTGTTAAGAAGGAACAGACGACACTTGCAGCTTGTAAAAGAAGCAGCATCATGAGATTAATCAAAGGAAACAGAGCTAACAGCAAAGCAACAAGAAATGACAGAGGAGATTGAAAATGACATAATTAGATGCATCTGAACAAGGAAACCAAACGAGAACTGAACCAATAAGGATTGAGAATGCAGAGAAACAGAGATCACTTAGAGCTAAAAAACCAACACAAATACTAATAGAGACCTGTTAAAATGTGCTTTAACAGTGAGTTGAACTAAACTTCCAATGTTAGTATTACATGGGGTATGTGTGGATACCTCTAAGGGTGTTATGTATAAGTTGTTGTATTGGCCACAGGGATTGCAG
This sequence comes from Crocodylus porosus, assembly GCF_001723895.1. Lineage (NCBI taxonomy): Eukaryota > Metazoa > Chordata > Crocodylia > Crocodylidae > Crocodylus > Crocodylus porosus. The sequence goes on from NW_017728915.1 coordinate 14,447,456, forward strand.
GAGGGAACTGTAGGGAACGGCAGATCAGTAGGCCAAGAAGATCAGTAGACTGCAAAATAAACATACTTTATTGTTCTATAAGTTTAACTCCTTGGTCTTTTGAGAATAACACAGAATGGTTAGGCCTTCTGTCTGTAGTTGGTCCCAGATAGCCTGAGGACATGGTCTTGCAAGCAAGTTACCATAAGGAGGACAGGACTTTAAAGTGAGTCAGGTACTCTGAGGTACTGGTTATATGCACATCCTTGCTCCCTGCAAGTGAAAGCTAGCCCAACAAAAGGATAGTCCTTCTTTACTGAGAGTAAACTAAGGTTTACTTTAATTTTCTCCAGAGCGAGAGTATGCACATAGGTCATGACAGGGAAGCTTCTGATATCTTTTTTTTTTTTTGGTTACTTCCAAGTAACTTGTTTACATGCCCATGCTTTTCCCACAAAGTGAAAAGTCTGTGGGGCCTCCAGCTGTGTCCATCTAAGCACCTTGCACATGGGATTGTTTTAATTTGTGTCCTGAACTGAGCCAAAAGCATTGTCACCTCTTAACAAAGAATAACTAATAATGACCAAGATCATACTACTTAAATACAGGTTATTTTTTGATATATAGAGAAAGGAAACAAGCTTTTTCTGTTACTGGTGAGGTCAGAATACCTTTAGTTTTTGCAGCTTTTTTTAAGAACTAGGATTATAATCATGCATTTGATTATATCTGTTTTCTCTACAGTGCGCTAGCTCTCTGTCTCTCTGTCTCTGTCTCTGTCTCTGTCTCTCTCTCTCTCTCTCAGAGACTGAAGCTAAACTTGTTTAACTTAACTGGAAGAAAGATGGGGAACGATGAGATGATGTTGACAAGTTAAGATAATGAAACTCTTATAGGTTACATTAGATGGCCATTTCTATAAATATTTCCTTGTAAATAAATGATGTAATTCTCTTTTTACTGTTTTGAGGGGGTTAGGTGAAATTTGGCCTGTAGCTATGTGGGAGTAGATATCTGTCTATATTGTGGACAGATCTGGCAATGCCAACACCAGAAGCAGTGACCTGTGCAGAATATTGGGAACAGACCATATAGAAAGTTTGGACTGGAGACAAGACAAAGAACTTGTGATTGCCCATTATGTTTGTCCCAGGGGAGCAGGAAAAAAAAGGTTAACTTGCCTGCCCACCCCCTACAGCCACTGCCAGGCTGCTGCTCTTCTTTGGGCTGAGCCTGTGAGCAGTGACCAGGCAGTCAGGTTAACCATTCCCTGCCTGCTTCCTTGGGAAAGAGCGCAGGCAGCCACAAGTAAGCCAAGGATTGGGAGACATTGAGTGGGATTCTGGGAGGTGGGGGGAGGGGGCAGTGAGCCCAATCTGGGCAAACGGGGGAGATGGGGAAGGTGGGGTATTTACACAAAGGTGTAGCCTACAATGGCTACACCTTAGTGTAACATGAGCTGGGTAATACGCTTCAGTGATAGATAATTCTGCCCTGGCATGGCCAAACTTGGGGCTGCATAACGAGAGCTCAGAACTAGTTTCAGGTGTTAATATGTGGACAATCCAAATGTTAAGAGCTCAAGGAGCTGCCGAAAACTACTGTGTAACAGGGCCCTTAGTCTGACCTTTTGCATAATGCAGGTTGTAGGACATTTCTGCATTAATTTTGTCTTGTAATTCAACTACAACTAGAAGGACATCACATTTGAGTTTAGAAGTTCTAATCATGAAGTTCTGTCTCAATGTTTGGAATCTGCTCAATGTTTAACAGTGTTCCCAACTTTATTAAAAATGTGTATTTTATTTCATGTCTAAATTTGTATGTCTTCAGCCTCCAACCATTCTTTCCCAATACACTTTGATCCACTAGACTGAAAAGCCATTTGGTCTAAACCTTCTGTTCCCATTGTGGGTATGTATAGATTTCAGGTCTCCCTTCAACCATTTTTTTTTTTAAAGAGAAGGTAAATATGAAATGAGCTCCTTAGGTTCCCTGCTCTAAGGAAAGTTTTCCAATGCTTTAATGATTCTTCTGCTACCTTCTTAGTTTTTCCATACATTTTTGAAGTGTGTGTATCAGAACTGGGCACAGCTTTCCAGCAGTAGTCACACAAATACCAAATGTAGATGTAACATAACCACTTAGTGTTCTTGTTCAATATTCTCCTGTTATACATCCAGGATATCAGTCCTTCTGACACCAACATAGCACAGAGAAATAACTTTCAGCTGATTTTTCACCAAGTCTCCTTCAGTCGCTACTTCCCAGGATTAAATCTGTATCCTGTAAGCGTGCTCTACAATTTTTCTTCCTAGATGCAGATATTTGGCAGTATTAAAATGCATATAATTTGCACCTGGCATGCCAAAGAGGTAGGTTGCTTTTGTATCACTGACCCACTTTCTTCATTATCTACAACTCCTAATCTTTGTCATGTGCAGACTTTATCAGAAAAGCTTTGTTCGAGGTTAATAAAAATGATAAATGATGTAGGACGAAGAACTGTTTTTTCCAGGATCCTACTGGTAGCACACACAATGACTGATAATTCCCTGTTTTACAAGTACATTTTGAAACTTGTCAGTTATCCAGTTTTTAATGCATTTAATGTGTGCTATGTTGATTCTAGATTATGTATTGAGATGTGATCTGTGATACCAAGTAAAATACCTTTTAGAAATCTCTTTTGCAATTCATGCTGTTATGCTTATCAACCAAATGTGTAGTATCATCAAAAAATAATTTTTTGAGAAGATCTGCTTCCCATATTATTCCCAATTATATTGCTATCTTCATTCTTTATTAACTGAGTCCCATATCAGCTATTACATTATTTTACTTGGAATCAGTTTTAGCCTGACTGGGCTATAGTTACACAAGTCATCAAATTTACTTTTTTAAATATTGCATATTCAGAATTATCACAACTTGAGCTTTTTGCAGTCCGCTTATACTTTCCTACTTTCTAACATTGTTCAAAATAATTGATCAAAAATGATTCTCTACTAACTTTTTCAAAACTTTTTTCAGATCTGTTGATTTTAAAATGTGAAATTTTTAGCAGTTATGCTTTTCCTTATTAATTGATCTTTGAGCTGAACACATCATCTTTCACAAATACAAAATAGAATTATATTGTATGCTTCTAACTTTTCTGCATTATTGATCAAAATTCTAACTTGTTCCTTTTATTAATGGAACAACATAATCATTAGGTTCCCTTTATATGCTTAAAAATATCTGACAGTCCTTCCCACCATGAGCGGGATAGTTTTTCAACTAGATATATGTTAGGGCTGTGTGAAACACCATCATTTAATTTCAGTGTCCATTTCACTGTTTCGAAGGGGCAGTGTCTCATTTTGTTATCTCATCTAGTTTCAAAGCACTGTCCCATTTTGTTTTGTTGAAACTGTTTCGCTGTTTCAACGTGTTTTAACATTTTACCCATAGGCTATAATGGGGAATCCTGACACTTGCTGGCAGTGGCAGCCTCCTCTCATCCATCATGCAGATCTGGCAGCCCACACCCTCAGGAGGGCTGTAGGGCTGTGCCAGACTCCTCCTGGGGTTGTGGGCCCCCGAATCTGCATGCCACATAAGCGGAGGCTGCTGCCGCTGCCTGGGACTGGCGCTGGGCGCAGCCCATGCCCAGCACTGGAGAAGATTGCTGCTGCCACCTGGGACTCCTCTCATCTGGCTTGCACTCCCAGAAGGACCCTGGATAAGAGGCAGGCTCAGGCTGCCACTGCCACCTGTCTTTTCTGGTGCTGGGCACAGCCACTGCCCAGCACCAGTCCTAGGTGGAAGAAGCAGCTTCCTCTCATCCAGCATGCAGAGCTGGGGGCTCACACCCCAAGAAGGGCTGCCAGGCTGTGCTGGACTCCTCCTGGGGGTGCAGGCCCCTGAATCTGCACAGCGGATGAGAGGAGGCAGGCTCAGGCAGCAGTCTTCTGAAGCAGCAATTTTCTCTAGTTCTGGGCACAACCAGCACCCAGTGCTAGTCCTAGGTGGAAGAGGTAGCCTCCACTCATCCAGGGTGCAAGTCTGGGGGATTGCATCCTTGGGAGGGCTGCTGGACTCTTGCCAGGGGTGCGAGCCCCCTGATCTGCTCACCAGATGAGAGGAGGCTGCCTCTACTGCCTGGGACCTGCACTAAAGCCAAGTAAGCCCGATTTCGAAACTCAAAATGTTTTGAAACTTGAAACATTTTGAGTGCCCTTGTTTAATTTTGAAGCCGTTTCAAAGACTTTTATTTTGTTTTGATGTCACTGTTTCAAGCTTTAAATGCATCGAAACAGCTTTGAAATGAAATACCCAGCAACATTTCACATAGGCCTAATATGTGTCTGTTTTTAATTAAAATATTTAAAAGCTTTGTTGTTTTGATTAGAACTATGTTTTAATAATAAAATAATATTCTCAAATGGTATGTTGTCAATAGAATTTCTTAATTAGAGATAACAGTAGGAATACTGCATGTCCCAACATACATTAAACTTTCAATTGGACGTATATACAGCTATTCTATGCACACTTTATTTGAATTACTAGATATCTAAGGTATGCATTTAATTTTCTTTTTTCATACTGCAGTACTTTGGAATATCTGCAGCAGGATTTATGCCACTAAAATAGCTTGGGTAATGCAGTCCTATAGCTGTTGTATACAAGTTATTGCCAACAGGAAGTATACCATATTTGCTTAAGTGCACCAGAGGAAGATCTAGAGGAAGCCTGTCAGAGAATGCCATGCAATATGAATGCTAGGGCTGAAATCAGTAGAAGTTGGCTTTTCTCTTAGTACTGCCATGAATAGGCAATTTTGTTTAATGGGGTCCAATGCTCTCTGGCTGAGCCTCAACATTTTTCAGTCTATGTATAACGAGATGTTTTTGTTTGAATGTTGGTGCTTCAGTCTACAGTTTTGATAAATGCTGCATTAGGTTGGCTGGTGGCAAATGAGGTTATCAGAATCATCCTGGGGCATGACTTTGATATGTATATTTTTGGGTTTTGCTTAGTAGGACTGTAGGTGAAATCCCGGTTATATGGCAATCAGTGGTAATCTTTAATTCAGTAAGGCAGGACTTTTCACTCCAAGTAGTTAAGTGGTATTCAAGTGGTGCATAATGTCATACCATTTCTATACTCAAGGACAACATTTATCCATAATGAGAAGCCACTTGAATAGCTTTCTCTGAAAAATATGAGCTGTCAGTAGCCATTTCAAATCAGTAGTCTCCAGGAAAAAATAATGAACTTTTGTTTCTGACTGCATTAGTTATCTGCACCTTTTATTTGTGTGATAGTTTAAATTCCAAAGTTTATAGGAATGATAAGGATGGTATGATCCCACTCGTCTCATGGAAAAGAGATGTAGGAAAATGAGTGCTTCATTTAAAAAAAGTGAATGGGTAGTAAAAAATCAGTAGGTGAAGGAGTCAACCTAATCTGCTAGAATGATTGGGCCAAATGTTCTCTCAACCTGAAGTGATAAAAAAAGTTTCTAATGGGAGAAGAAAGTACCCTGTATATAAGGGGCAAGGTTTTGGCATTTAATAAAAATGACAAAAAAACATGAATATATACAATACAAAAAGTTGTGGTCACTGATGACCCATACTGATGAGGAAGACTAGTTCTTGAGGTAGACAAGAGGTTGCTGGCAGCAGACACATGTTTTTTGGCCTTCCATAGCAGATATTGATATTCAATATAAGCACCATAGTGGCAGCTGGAACAGGACTTCCTTGCTGTTTTGGTGAGAATGTAGAGCAATTAAATTTTCTTTGGGAATTCCATTTCACTGATCTAGAAGGTATACTACAAAGTAAGGTTATAGCCATTCTCCATGCAAATGACAGATTGAAGAAATATAGAAAGCATGATGGTTGATCTTCAGAACTTCCAAGTATACCTTTAGATAGATAGGATTGTATTTGTAATTAAGGCATTTTATGTTCAGTACCATATAGTGATTACATTTAACAATTGTTAATCTTGGAAAACTTAGTTATTTCTGTATTTTTGTGGCATTTCCCACTGAATATATAGGTAAAGCCTAAAGAATAAAGTAAAAATAAATCCTAGTTTAGTTTAGGAAAGACAGAAATGAAACAAAGTATGACACAGTTCAAATATCTTCGTGTAAAGTTACCAAGTAGCTGTACAGATTTGCTTCAGATTTACTTTATTGTTTCTTTTGATGAGGTAAGGAGCATATCCTTCATGTACTGAAATGCAGAGAATTTTTACTTCTATGGACTTTTCTTAATTTTTATGGATCATCAGCTTTTTTAAAAAATAATTCTTCTCAACACTGAGGAGGAATGTGAATTCATTCTTTGAAATGCCATGCAACTGTTTCGTGAGTACCATAATCAATCAAAGACACACCCACAGGAGGCCTCAAATGCCTCTACACAAACGCTAATAGTATGGGCAACAAGCATGAGGAACTCATCCTCCTGCTGGCTGACACCAGCCCGGACATAGTGGGGATTACGGAAACGTGGTGGGACGCAACGCATGATTGGGCGGTGAATGTCAAGGGCTATAGGCTGTACAGGAGGGACAGGATAGGAAAGAGAGGTGGGGGCA
>NW_017728915.1:14454051-14457765 GCF_001723895.1 Crocodylus porosus
AGGAGGCGCTACTTCACAGTCAGGGCAGCTAGGGTCTGCAACCGGCTTCCAGGGGAGGTGGTGCACATCTGGAAGAGGCGGTTGGATGCACATCTTGCTGGGGTCGTTTGACCCCAGTATTCTTTCCTGCCATGGCAGGGGGTCGGACTAGATGATCTGCTCACGTCCCTTCTGACCCTAGAAATTATGAAACCTTGCCTCCCTCCTCACCGCGCAGCTTTCTGGCATGGTGTATCTTATATAGTTGATACAGACTTTTTAGCAATAGCTCCATTCCACTTTCTGCATTTGTCTTGCATCTATGAGTATTTCTGGATTGCACCTGCTCAGTTATAATCTGCCTTAGTTTACACTGTCTAGTAAATCCTTTCAAGTTTACACTGACCAGTGTTTTATGACATGAGACGCAACCCTTGTAGTGTTAAAGCTATTATACACCTAGTGAAAAGATAGCTGTTAAAGTGCAGACAGCACATCTTTTTAAAATGTCAATCAAAATACTGAACTAGTTTCTCACTTTCCCTTCCCCCCCAAGTGCTTTTAATATCATAAAAAAAAAATCTGTTTGTTTGGGTTTTGAATGCAAGGACTTTTCTGGGAATCTGTAATTGCATGCTGGCAAACATCAGGGCTTTTTCACAAAGGTAGCAGATAGAGCTACAGAAAACCACTGTTTTACTAAAGCTACATTGAAATCTTGTTGAATCTAATCCTCTACCATACTATTGTTTTTTAACAATTTACCCTACCATTATTCTTCAGCAAATATTTAGTTTTCTTGGCAGCAGAAAGAATTGCTTACTACAAAAATCCCATGTTTTCTTGAAAATCATGTCATCAGATCACCCTATATAAAAATCTATAGAGGGAAAGATGGATATTTAAAAAGTTTGTGCACAGTTGTGTGCACATGTACACAATTATAAGCTACCTAGACAGCAAACACAGCATTTTTATGAAGGGAAACTAAACTTTTTGGGCCTGATTCTGTTCTTTCACACTAAAGTATCAAGAGGGACTCACAAAAGTGGATATACACCAATGTAATTTTCATGCAACTGAAAACTGATACACAATTGTGTCAACTGTATATCGGAATCCATTTTAATATTCCACGAGAGTTGTTTTATGAACTCAGTTACTATAGTGTTTTGAAGTAGCTTTTGAAAAACTAAATTCTCTCTGATGCCCTCAGAATTAGAAGTTTTACCAGAGAGCAAAAATTAGGATGTTATTTTAAAGATATTGTAGATTTTGGTTGCAATTCATTTTGAACTCAAAACTGTGACACCAGAGGGAGAATGTGAGCAAAACATGATGTCCCAAAAAAGGCATAGTCTTAAAGGAAGTATCTGGAAGAATTAATGTTCATTAATCACTTGAATCCATTGGGAAAGGATAAGTAATTTAAATGTCAAAACACTCATTGTACAGTTTTTCCCCCATTTTATTTATATTTTAGCATAATAATACATAAATTGTGCCTTCACAAAAAGGAGTGACATTTTTCACTGTCATTATCAAAAGGGCCCCAAAGACATTTCAGTGCAAATTCCCCTTTTAAACATTAACTACATTAACGGTTTTGTTAAAAATTCCAGGTAACATTAATACAGTTATGAAAGTATTTATAGCTAAAATGGTTGTATATGACTATAATTTATCCATAATTTCAAAGTTGTTCAGACATCTTTGCCATATTTATTCTGTTAAGACACAAACTTAACAAGTAAGGCACAGTAAATTGATTCTGTAAAGCACTTATGCCTATGCTTTACTTTGAATATATGCTAATGTGATTTGATTAACCAGGACTATGAAGGATTTAATTACTATGCTAAAGTACCTTTCTGTATATAGTATGATTCTTATGCATTCAGGTACATATATTTATTAAAAATCATACTATCAAATCTTTTTTATGATTACATGTATTACTATTATCTACAGGAAGTAACCTACACAATCAGTCTGGCTAGGTGATTTTTATGTTAGGTGCTGCACAAACGCAGTAGGTTTCTGCCATTACTTTGTAAGTAGTAACACAAAAGTATTCATTCCATTCAGAATCTCACTATACCTGCTACAAATCAGGTTACAAGTTCTCTCACTTTTGGAAAAAAAATGAATAAATGTATTGCATTAAAGAGTTCTAATAATCAGAAATGTTTCAAGAAATCCTGCTGTAAAAACTGATGGCATTTTCTATTCCACAACATTGAACTCTGTTGCTGTGGTTCCTAGAAGTAATGAGCCTGCACTTTCCATCATGCTTCATTTTATTTTACTGAGTCATACAGGAGCTTCTTACTGTTTCTAGTAGCTATGTTTCCTTCAGTGATTGAGACATGCATAGAATATTGTGCCAGTGGTATTCCAGGGAAGCTTGTGGTTACCTGACTGTCTTTTGGGCAGTTTGGAAACTGCCCTGAGTTCCTTTATAAATGGGTCTATGGGCGTTACTAGATAGGCAATGTTACTAGAACTGGCTGAGCTTATAGCAGCACCACTGGCCAAGCTGTTTAAAGAATCATGGAACTCAGGTGTGGTCTTGGACAAGTGGAAGAGAGCTAATATGGTGCCCATCTTTAAGGAAGGAAAGAGATGACCCAGCAAACTACAGACCAAACAGCCTGACTTTGGTCCTAGGTAAAATCTTTGAAAAATTTGTTAAGGCCATCAATCACAAGCTGGTAACTGAAGAGGTGTTACAAAGCAAGCAGCATGGCTTTCTCGAGGGTAAATCATGCCTGACTAATGTGGTGTTCTTCTACGACCAAGTAACTTGCCAGCTGGATGTGGGACATGAGGTTGATGTAATTTACTTAGATTTCTGTAAAGCCTTTGATTCTGTTTCCCATGAGATTCTCACAGTCAAACTGAAGGGTACAGGGCTGGAACAGTCTACAGTGAACATGGTGGACAACTGGCTTAGAGGCTGCTCCCAGAAAGTTGTAATTAATGGGGTGGCCTCATCCTGGAGGCCCGTCTCCAGTGGTATACCCCAGGGATCAGTGCTTGAACTTGTGCTCTTCAATATATTTAGTAATGACATGGATGAGGGGGTGAAAAGCTCAATGATTAAGTTTGTGGATGATACCAAGCTGTGGCAAAAGGTGGGCACACCAGAGGATAGGGCAAAGATTCAGGACAACCTTGACAGACTGGATTCATGGACAGAATGAAATCAGATGAGGTTTAACAAGGAGAAATGCCAAGGTCCTTCACCTGGGTAGGAAGAACCCTCACCATAACTGTACAATGGGTGGTTGTCCACCGGCTAGCACAGCATCTGAATGAAACCTGAGGGTCACGATCGGCCGTAAGATGAATATGAGCCAGTAGTGTAATAAGGTTGCCAGAAGGGCAAATAGAATGTTGGCGTGCATCAACCAATGTGTAGCCAATAGATCCAGGGAGGTATGCCTCCCTCTCTGTTTAGCGTTGCTGAGGCCTCAGCTGGAGTACTGTACCCAGTTCTGGGCATCACACTTATAGAAGGTTGTGGATAAACTCGAGAGGGTACAAAGAAGGGTGAACCTGTATGGTTAAGGGCATGGAGTGTAGGCCTATTAAGAGAGACTCTAGGAACTGGGCCGATTCAAAGGCCAATGTGGTGCCGATCTTCAAAAAAGGGAGGAGAGTGGATCCGGCTAACTACAGGCCCATTAGCCTGACTTCTATCCTGGGGAAGATCTTAGAGAAGTTTATTAA
>NW_017728915.1:14458655-14495703 GCF_001723895.1 Crocodylus porosus
TGATCTCCCGAGGTCCCTTCCAGCCCTGATGTCTATGAAATCTATGAAATCTGAGTAAGAGGAGGCTGAGAGGTAGCTTGATAGCCGCCTACAAGTATATCAGGGGTGAGCATCAAGAAGTTGGGGAGCAACTCTTGAGGAAGGCACCTCAAGTGAGGATGAGGACCAATGGGCGTAAACTAATAAAGGTTAAATTCAGGCTAGACATCAGAAAAAAACTTTTTCTTTGTAAGGGTCACCAAAATTGGGAACACATTCCAAGCAGAGGTGGTGCAGTCACCCTCCTTGGAGGTGTTCAGGAGGAAGCTGGACAGGCACCTCGTTGAGCTTGTCTGAGCCCAATTACTTCTTGCCCATGGCAGGAGACCGAACTTGATGATCCTACAGGTCCCTTCCAGCTCTATGATTCTATGAATCCTAAACTACTATTCCTAGCCATGGCCTAAGTTAGGGAGGCTTAGTTTGAAAACTGAACTCTATGTGGTTTTAGTAATGTAGAAGAGATTAGGCATTGTAAAACCTCTTATCTCCTCTTTCTCTCTCTCTCTAGACATTACATTTAGATTGACCTAACTAGGGTTAGATCAGCCTAAATGTCCATCAACTTCAGCAGGGCTTTTGATATGATCTCCCAGAACATTCTGGCAAGCAAGCTAAGAAAGTATGGGTTGGATGAATGGACTATAAGGTAGACAGAAAATTGGCTGGAGGGTTGTGCTCAAAGGCTGGTAATTTATGGCTCAATGTCTAATTGGCAGCTGGAATCAAGTGGAGTGTCCCAGGGGTCAGGTCTGGGCCAGTTTTGTTCAATATCTTGATTTGGAAGATGGAATGGAATGCACTGTCACCAAGTTTGTAGATGACACAAAGCTGGGCAGAGTAGTAGATATGCTGGAGGCTAGGGCTAGTATTCAGAGACATCTAGATGAATTAGAGGATTGTACCAAAAGAAATCTCAAGAAGTTCCATAGGAGAAGTGCAAAGTCCTGCACTTAGGATGGAGCAATCTCAGCTCTGCAGAAAAGAACCTGAGGGTTACAATAAGATGAATATGAGCCAACAGTGCACCCTTGTTGTGAAGAAAGTTATCAGCATACCGGGCTGCATTAGTAGAATACTTGCCAACAGATTGAGGGAAGTGTTTACTCCCCTCTACTTGATGCTAGTAAGGCAACATCGAGAGTACTGTGTCCAGTCCCCCCCCCCCCAGTACAGAAAGGGTGTGGACAAATTGGAGAGACTCCAGCAGAAGGCAACAACAAGAGTTAGGGAGCTGGGGCACATGACTTCTGAGGAGGGGCTGAGGGACTGGGCTTATTTAGTATGAAGAAGAGAAGACTAAGGGATGATTTAATAACAGCCTTCAACTACCTGAAACACTAGAACAGGGTACCCAGAGAGGTAGTGGAATTCTCCATCCTTAGAGGTTTTTAAGACCTGGGTAGCTAAAACCTTGGCTGTGATGATCTAGGCTGGGAAGTTTCTGCTTTGTGTATGGGGTTAGACCAGATGACCTCATGAGGTCACTTCTAACCCATATTTTCCATTATTCTATGTTCAGGGGGTTTAAATTAGGCCAGAAATGGCAAGTCTGATCTAAGTTAACTTACCTTAGTAGGTAACTTAGATCATGAATGAGTTAACCTAATCCAGTGAACATATGCATGGGTTTGGAGTGGAGAAAGTCCATATGCTTACCCCAGCCATGGGGCTGCACTCATTCTACATCCTAAACCTTGACTGAGCTATTTTTATCTCCCCAACCCTCCCCTACATTAAGGTGGAAAAATTCCCATTCCCCCTCTCCCCAAGACCCTTCAGTGCCCCTCTTCCCCCCAATCTCACCCTGCCCTTCCCCCACTTCCATCTGGCTTCTGGCACAGCTCCTGGCACAAGTGAATGTCTGTACACACCACTCCTGGTCTATGATCAGGTTTAAAGCAAGCTGTGTGACCCTAGACCTGGTGCAGCAAATGTGTACAGTTTTTCCTTCCTTCCTAATAGATGGAGTATATCTGTTCAACCCTGAATCAGGCCCCCAGTGATTAATTTAACTTTCTATATCTGTACATTAATTTCAAATACACAGATTTTTCTTTTACCTTTTGATTTTTTGATACTTTAATGTTTACATTTTCAGAAGTTTCTAGAAACCATGACGCCCCCCCCCCCCTTTTTTTTCAACTCAGGCTGAAATGTTCATATAATCAAAGAATTCCAAGAGTCTTAATATTTGGAGTTCTTCTAAAAGTCCTAAGTGTCACAAGTCTTACTGTAAACCTACAGGAGTTAGCAACAAATCCGACAGTGTTACCAAAACAATTATTTTGAAGAGGCTGGTGTGAAAACCAGAACAGTGCCCTGTGTTTACAAGGAGCAGTTAATGTTAGAGGAAGCATAAAGGTCAGGAGGATGAGATTGAATCAGAAGCCTCTACCATTTAAACAGGATGAGACTTTGATGGGAACAACTTTTAGTGGAGGAAAAGGATGTGAAACTCAAGAGGTGGAAGATCACAGCAAAACAAACCTGGAATAGAATAGGGAAAGGAGTATAACAGGGAGGGGCAAGCCAGTATAGCTGTTAGATTTGTTAAAAGAACAAACTCTTGATCTCCAAAATAATAGCAATATTAGTATTCTTGTTCAAAGAAAACTAATATTGAAAAATGGGATACCAGTAGAGAGCAGGGTAGTGGAAAATCACCTTATGAAATGAAGGGTGTTCTTTAATTATATAATAGTTTTCAAGATTGAAACTGCAATTTAGATATTTCAAGACATCCATACCAGAAATCATGTACCAGAAGTCATTCACCAGCTTACCTAGAAGTTGCTTAAAACTTTCAAAATTTTAACTTTTCTGCTGAATCTTGAGTTGAAGCACCATCTCAAGTTTTACTAAAGTTCAGTAGCCTCAGCCATATCTCAAACACTAAGTTCCTGCAAATCTAGGAGCACACTTAAATGCATGTATTTTAACTTTAGGCTTGTGTATGGTTACCTTGACTTCAGTGATAGTACTCACATATTTATTTGTAAGGATATTTTTTGCTTAACTAAATTCTTGCCAGCCTTAAGAAATTTTTTTTTTTTTTAACTCTGATATTCTTCTCACAGCATTTGCATTCTTTGCGTGGTGATGTGGTTCCATAAGAGACAAGATATTGGTTTCTGTGGAAGGCCTCACACCTCAGTAGAAATAAACCCCATTTGGGGTAACCAATGGGAAATCTTCACTTACCCTCTGTTATTTCCAGGAATTCTTTTTGGTGGTAAATTAATTTTAGTCACCAAATGCATTAGTGATATTATTGTTACTAGTAGTTTTGAAATCATTTTTAAAAAGTAATTTTTTTTAATACACTGAAACAAAAGGAATGAAGACTGCTAATCACAGATCTCTAAAGAAAATTGCTAGTCTGTGCTACTACTCATGAATTTAATGAAATTGAAGTATATTGCCAGGCTTTTTCCTGTGTCTGGTGGTGGTAGTGGTATTTCTAATCTCATTTGGAACATAAAATACTTTATGTAGTGAATTATGCATCTTACATTTTTATTTCTTGCATTACAAATGTTTGCAATGAAGGTGTAGGGACATTAGGTTGTAAGGACACTGAGATAACCTTTTAAAAAAAATTTCTATATAAATGCTATAACTGTCAAATATTATGCATAGAATGCTAGCCACACTCTTGCATCTTGATTGTACTCTGGAAGCATATGGATTTATAAAACATAACATTTTATTTTGTAAGCAGCCTCATTTAAAGTAATCTTAAATCATTACAATTTTGTTCTGTCAGGGATAACATTTGAAAATGCTTTAATTGTGAACCCACACATGCAACAAAGTTTTGAATATGCCTTCAGAGGCATATATGAATAAGTCTTCATATATGAGTAAGTCTTCGGAGTGTTTGCTTAATTTGACTGAAGTCTAATATGAACCTGAATGGGACACCTTGCATGAACTTAAAATTATTTTAATCCATGTTTAAATGCTGATAGTCCAATGTGTTTGGATCATGGTATGGATGTGTTTGTATAATTAAAGGTGAGGCTTTAGTGAATATGGCAGGTGGGTGTAAAATCATAGTACAATGCAAAATCTTTTAGTTACATTCATAGAAAATTAACTTTAGTAAATGTTATTAAGTCAAAATATACAGAAGCATCTATCTTTGATTCCAAAGCTAAGTGCATTTTTTTTCAAAATAGAACTGAAATAGTTTTCCTCTGATGTAGGGCACAAAACACATTAGAGATGAAAGGGAGGAAATGGAGATGCTCACTAAAACATAAGGGTCTTCTCCTCAGTTTTACAAATCTCTTTTAGGATTTTAACAATAAATGTCCATTAAGGTATTAGCCCACTCCTACCAGTAATGGAGAGAGATTTCCAGTGACTCAAATTAGGCCAATCTGGAGAGCCTTTGCAATCCTACATTGACTCTTTCAAAGAAGGCCTCCTCCTCAAGACTCTCTAGAACAAATGTTACTTTGAACTAAAGAAATCATGCATATAAAATAAGAATTTTAATTTAATCTTCTAGAATTCCTGAAGATGAATCTTACAGAGACAACAAAACTTGTTATGTATGTGTTTGTAATATAGTGATTCTCAGCATGGGTGTCATGGCCCTGTGGAGTGACTTGAGAGTCTTTCAAGTCTGCCATAGGGTCCCACACGATGGTGGCACTGTTAGGTGTGCAAATATAATACAAGATAAACACAAATAGCAATTCATAATGTCGAAAACATTCTGACCTGTTGTAGTATTTGTGAGTTCTTTGCAAGAGAAATATTGCTCTAATTTTCCGTAGGTAAAAAAAAAAAAAAAAAAGATGAAAACTGGAATTTTCTAAGGCATGCTTTGAGTCTAACAAATCTAAAAAGTTTGAAAACCACTGATGTAATATATGTGTGTGTATATGTGTATGTATGACATGTTATTTTACAAAACTGGGTTCACTTGAAGCTGAAGTGAACTGTGTGTAGTGTACACAGAATGACTGCAATTTAATCTGAACAGGGTTAGGACTGAGATTGTAATAAATTGTCAATGCTGGACTTTTGCATTCATTTACACTAATATAGAGTGTCTCATTTCTAAGAAGTAAATCACTGTGGCTTCAGTACTTTATTTTCCATCTTGTATATAAGTAAACTGCAGGATCAACTAGGAGGTTGAATCAATCTGCTATTTATTACCTTGAAATGTGACACCCTATTTTAAGTGCCTTATTCCCTTATGATTTAGGCTGAGTACTGCATTATGTCCAAACAATATAGAAACCAGCTTTACAGTTAGTGTATTTTTCACTTTAGTCTTGATGGATTTACATTGTATAAAACTTCCAGTGCATCAATATGTTATTACACACAATGGAGTTTGAAACACACTGATGTAAAGAAATCAGGAAAGGTAATTTAATTTTTTTTCCTAGGGTAAAATATATCAATAGCTTCTATAGTTTCCTTTTCTAGTTTTTCATTTAAATATATGTGAGTAAATGTGCTGTTGATCAGCTGTTTTAATTTTAAATTTTGTCTGAGCATTTTAATATTTCTTAGGAAAATATTTTCTAATAAAGTAGTTACAGCTTATATGAAGTAAAGTATTTCAATCACCTTGCCACAACTGGTTATTGCATTTTCAATATATTTTTGATGTTTTAACACAATGTTAAGCATTCCTGCTAGTGGAGGCCAATAGATTTAATGTTTGCCACTTTCTCCATATTAGGACATCTTATTTTAAAGCTGCTTTCTACAATATGTTTGTCATAGTTGTTGATTCCTGCATTTGATATTCAAAATATTTCAACTGAGTTCTTAAAATACCATTTAGCATTCACTTATTGCCAGACTATTATGCAAATCTTATAGCAGTGTCCCCAAAATAAAGAAAAATAAGAAAAAACAAAACAAAACAAACCCATAGTTCAAGTGGAATGAAATGATAAAAAGATCTATTGGGATGAAAGAGTGATGGTAAGACTGATCCTCATAAATTTTGGATTTTATAGCAGTTCTAAACATAAGCTTTACTTTCAAAAAAAATCTTAAAAGGAATCTTAGAGGGATTTTGACTTCCTGGCCACAACCTATATCTGCCTCACTGGGGGCAAAGGTCATGTCCCATTATGATTCATTTTACGTCCTTGTTCTAATTTTCCATTGACAAATTCTAGTTTAATTCCATCAGCTTGGCTGTCCTAGCTGAGAAAAACAAAACTGACTGTCTGTATTTCATCCAGAATGGAGTTTTATATCAAAATATTTCTGTGGAGCAGATCAGGCTAAAAAAATATACTCATATTTCCTTGGAAATGGAAAAAATAATCTCCATTTCCCAAAGTTAATTATTTAGGTCCCAATTACCTGTTTAAGTGCTTCACAAAAGTTAGGATCTCAGATAATTTTCCTGGAAGATCAAAATATGATGTTACAAACATGAGGGAGTGTTATTTAGATTGACATATAATATTCATGGATGTGTTCTTAACTTGCTCTTCTGAAAAGTCCTGACAAAGTCTTGCCAGAACTCTTAAATTTCTGTGAATCTTATTAAATTCTAAAACTTGTCCAGAAGCTGCTGTATTTGTACGTTATAGTGAAATGTATTGGTACTAGGATACAGTTTTATTTTGTTTTTGTTCTCTGTAAAGTTTGAAAATAAAATGAAAAAATAAATGTAATTTCTTTTTAAATGTTAAAAAAACCTTGACTTCTGGACTATTTATTATAGTTTTGATCCTTTAACTTTCAGACAACCTGAACCTCAAAAGACAGTTTTACAATGAAAATAATAAATTCAGATTAGTGGAGAAAGATATTACCATATCTACTTCATGTGGATATTTATAATTTTAGACACAATGTGAAAAGATAAATTTGCTGTCCATTTCAGATTATAGTTGACTGCAGTAGTAAAATGTTAATGCCAAATGGAGAAGCCAAGAAAAGTATTTTGCATTCAGATATGTATAAATTCATAAAAAAAAAAAAAAAATCTTGATTATTCATCTGGTGCTTGGAACTTATAGTCAGCCTTGACAAGCACACACACACCCTTCCCCTCTCTCTCCACTCCCAATTTTATTACAGGCACAACTGTATGTTCCTCTATAAAGAGGGGGAAAGCATATGGCCTCCTGTTTGAACTTCTGTAATTAATCCTTCCAAATACTATTTCCTTGGAAAGTTATTTTTAATTTTATTACAGTCTGTTCTTGTATTCTCCCACACAATCACTTGGGCAACATTTGTATTGATGAAAACGACATAAAGCAGCTCTTAACTAAGAGGAGACTGCTGTTTTACACAACATGTAAATGATTAAGTGATAGATTTTTATTACTGTTTGTGTGCAGAGTGCACTACAGCATTTCAGCATTAAAAACAGAAAACCGTCTGTGCAGTCCTACAGGACATGTTTAGGATTATGTTTGCTGTTAAATTTGCATGGTTTGTTCTTTAGAAAGCTTTTTTTTAATGTTCATTATTCGTTTAGAGAAATATCAATATTTGTGTTTATATTGTTTTGTTTCTTCCAGTCAGGCAAAGGAAATCCCTTCAACTGGCAGGGAGATGCCTGAAAGACACACAACTGTGTCTAATAGAGAAATGTTATTAGGAGGGAGTTAGTGTTTGGTAAACTGCTAATGAATGGTAGAATGGGTGAGTCCCATCTCAGTCAGCTCTTTGTATGGGAAAACTCTGTCTATCTGTCCTTCTTCAACCACTCCCTCTGCTGCTTGCTTAAATATTGAATTTCATCTGTGTGCGCTGAGACTGGTTCTCCACATATTGGCAAGATACTGGTAACTGCAACCATTTTGAAGAACATATGGATAAATTAGTAACATGAGCATAACTATGCAAAAGACACTATCTGATATTAGTTTGGCAGTGATAAAAATCAGGCTTGTATTAAAATTCTGAGCATTCCTAGATATTTTCCTGAGTCCCAAGAACCTCAGACTGAGCTGAGTGCCTTGTTTAAAGTACTGTCTGTGTCCTGATGAGCCTGGATCCCAAGTAGGTAGAAAATATTATATGACGACATGTTTAACTGAACCATAGATGGACTAAAATTTACTTCAAAGTCCATTCCTGAAAGATAGTGTATAGTCTTGAAATTTCTCTTTAACTGCAGGTTAGTAAAATTGGAGGAAATACTTTTGGCCTTTAAAGGCATAGGGTTCTTTTAAATTCCATGCCTGACCACTGCATACAATAAAACCTGCCCTTCAAAGGCTGACAGTTCCTGAACAAGTGCCTTGGATAGTTTGTTTCCATATACATTCAGACCTATTAAACAACTACAGAAAACCTAATGTGGTGGCAGTTTTTTGACGCATTTGGATGTGATTGTAGGTATCATTTCACTTAATCACTTTACCAGTAGGGAGCAACCTGAACTAGAAGAGCAGAAAAACACCCCAATCTCTCATTTAGTCACTAAATATTTAAGAATAAGGAATATCTTTTAAAGTTTCACTGAGTGTATCTACACATACAATTAATGCATCTGGAGTTTCTGTGCAGAAAATTCAGGTGACTTAAACTGAAGCCCTGCACACGTCTGAACATGTACCCATCAGGAGCAAATTTGCTCCCACCAGGAGCAGGTGAGTCCAGGGCTGCTCCTGCCCTGCTTTGCTCTCCTGCAACAGCCAGGGGGCGCACCAGGCTCTCCCAGCTGCCAGCCCTGGGCTGGTAGGGGGTACAGGTTCTGATCCAGTCTCCACCAGGTGGGGAGAGCTGTCCCAGCTACTGGGCAGCTGTCTCCCAATCTCCACACAGCTGGAACAGCTGTCTCCACTGCCGGGCAGCTGCCTTCTAGCCCCACGGAGATTAGAACCCATCCCAATCTCCATGTGGCTAGGAGACAGCATCCTACTGACCTGGGACAGTTCTTCCCACCCTGTGGCCCCCTGTATCTACAGGTACTAGAAAATGGCACATTAAATTAATCTACTGTGAAATAATTGCTGTGTATGTGTAGATGGTGACACTTTGTGCATTAGATTAGTCTAATGCACAGTAAAGCACACCTGCTGTTAACTTTATCCCATTTACCATTAGGTTTTTGTAGAAATGTTAGCTTATTTCTTTCAGATGTGTTTCTTACAACTGCCAATACCCATCCTCTGTTAAATTAATAATGCCATAGTAATATCAAGGTAGAAAACATATATATTACTTTTTTTACATCTATGCCATGAGCCCACAGTTCTCATGGCATCAATGTAAAAAATAGTTCTGATTCAGTTGAAGTATCTAGTGTTCTACACTTAGAGCACTTATACAGAGCATGATCTGCCAACATAGATGTTGTATACTCTGAACAAGTGTGTTGAGTGCAAAGGGGTCCAAGAGTAGTTGTTGAAACCACTACATTTATTATTTGAGCATTTGGAAAGTTTCAAATGTTCGTCTTGTTGACTGTTCTCTTCATAGTACCTTAAAAAGTTTGTAAGTGCCACCACCCAAACCATGTACAAAGGAAAGGTATTTTGTGTATTAAAAATATATATATTCATGTGGCACAGTTTCTGAAGACTTCTACATCTCTAATATAATGTAAAGTCAAAGCCACATTTATAACTCATCCTTCTGACCAAAAGTGAATAGTGACCACTGGGGCCCGGGGAGCAGAGAAGTGAGGGGTTAATTGAGCATCTGTAGAACTCTAGGCACTAAATAGTTCTCATATTTCTGTTTTGCATTAAATTTTGTGAGAATTCTCTCAGGGTAGGATCAGTTATGACCATAAAACTCACAGACATATAGGCAATTGCATGTAAAGCAATGAAACAGGATCTTAACGTTCTGTGCTTTCATTGGAGGTTTTATACAATTTGTATTTGAAGAATGGCTTGAATCTTAGTAGGAAGGGTTCGAGTACACTTATTTGAGTGGCTTCTCCAGAATGACAGAAAATGACCCAGAAAGACTGCCCAATTAATTTGTAAAATTAGCTTCTTGGTGTCTTGAGAGAATATGTCTGTTTTAAAAGTAGTCCAGTCTAGTACGCAAAATCAGACCTCAGCATTTTTTATGGGAAGGAAAAACTAAAGGCTTTTCAGCCTTCACAGAAGTTTCATGGTAGGCTTACCCCTTCTTTGCACTGCTAAAAGAACATATTAATATACAACTGGTTTCCAGAGATGTATTCTTAGTCTTATCCTTGCTATTGTCCTAAGTAAAGATAATATGAACAAAGAATTTCAGAGGAATATAGCTATTTCTTAACATAATGCAAAATGGGTTAAGAAGCAGTATTTCAAGCAAAAAAATTACAGTAGCTGTTCTTTGTCTGGTACAAGATTTTGTCATGTTCTTTTGGCTTGTCCTTAAAATGCCTATGGAAGTTTAATAAGCTACTCACAATATTATTAAACTTAGGAAGGGTGATATCTACAGTTTGTCATAAGAAGTAGTGCCTCCAATGCAGGTTTCAGATTCTCTTCAAGGACAGCTCAGGGGAAGACTGATTTCTTCCTCTACTCCTAATCATTGCATGCGGTGATGATTCCGTTTCTTCAGTACTTTCTTTCCTACTTCAAAGAGTCTGGTAACACATAGGTAGTCCTAATAGTGAATATAATAATAACTATTAGATGCTCTGAATTTGTTAGCCTTCTATTGTTTATGATCATTTTCAGAAGTTGGAAAGGAAAGGAAAATTCAGTCTGGTAGCTTCATAATTTTTTAGGAGCCAACTATAAGCCTCATTTTCAGGATTCAACAAAGTGATTTTATGTAAGAGCAGGAGTGAAAGACAGCTCTCTAATAGAATATTTTATCTCTGCTCTCTTATACACAAAGTTATAATCTACCTACACCATCTGCCTACAAATAGAAGATGAATCTGGCTCTAGTTACAAGGAGTGGGAGGATTTACCTTGAGCAGGTGAATCATTGGAACATAACATTCCATTTTAATGCTTTTCATGCAAAATGCTTTTTGATGTTTTCATATGATGTATAGAACATGCAGAATTTATGAAAGAAGCAATTAAGTAGGTGGTACCTGTGAATCAGATGATATTTAAAAGTATGCTCGTTTACTGCAGTACTACTATAATTATTCTGGGCACCTCCTCCAAGCCTTTGACATATAGATAGAAAGGTTCTTTTATTGTTCAGTAGTCCTTCTGCCTTTTCTTTCTAGTAATGGACTCATTCTTCCCAGTATATTCATTAGTAAATCTCCATTCTTTGACCTGACTCTTGTAGCCAGATATTCTAGGCTGCATAACTTCCATGCTTCTTATGAATGTTTTCCTTTAATATGTTTATCCTAGAGCAAGCTCATTGTTAAAATCTTAGAGGCATAGCTCAGGCAAGATGCACAATGGCAAAAATCATTTTGGTGGATAGTGTAGTGTTACCTTATAACAGGTAAGAATCTGGACATTTCCTGAACTCAGTGCCAAGGTGTGAATCTGTCTCTCTTAGATGCAGACAACCATATATCAATACATCTGTTTCTCTTTCTAATACTCGTTATGATGTTTGATCTTGTAAGCAAATTATTTTCCTCAGTTTCTGGATTGTTTCTTATAATCCTGAAATTTCTGACCCTATTAGAGAGTAATTTTTAATCAGCACTTGGGGGAGAGCGTTAACTTTGTTTCTCAGTAATTTGTATTAATGGAGACCATTGTTAGAAAAGCCCAATACTTTTCTCTTTTTTAATGACCCTTCTTAAAGTGTTTAGTTACAAATTGTAGCCATGATCTACAGGACTCAATATGGTGTAATAGGAAGAAAATAGATTGCATATTAGAAAGTAAAGCAATTCAGTTAAAAAGAAAGGGTTTACTTGCTCATAAATGATTCATTTGGCAGTTATTAAATCACCTTCTAAACTCCCACCCTGCAGTAAGGAGTTTTATCAGAGTACTTTAACTGCACAGCAAACAGCTGGCCGTCTATTAGCCATTTAAAGTTGGAAGACCATTGGCCAATTCAGTATGTTAGATTTGTTCTTTACAGGGAGTTAATTTACAAGCTGTATGGTGTTTGAAAGAATTTTGTTCTTGGTTTAGTCTGTGGCAAAGAAGAGCTTTAAGTACAAGGAGATTTGCATACAAGGAAAAAGTTTTAGTATAGAATAACTAGCCCAACTAGGAGTCATATGGTAGTGGGTAACTTGGGAACTGAGGCCCCTCTATACATTACAATTATTATACAATTAACTAGTTAATTGCACAATTATCTTAAGACCAGCTACATGTGCAAAGTAGCTGTTATACAATAAAAGCTCCAACCAGCTATAAAGTTAGACCTCAAAAATGTGTACCAACTTTATAGCTGGTTAGAATCGAGCTTTAATTTGCATGTGCAGCACAGTCTCCCCTGCAGCTGGCACTTTAGGCTGGCACTGGGCTGGCCCCAGCCACCTCACCTCAGGTCCTGGGGGCCTCCCAGGACTGCAGCAGTAGCAATGCTGCTGCACAGAGCTGGCCAGCAGTGGAGTGTGGGTCTCATCAGCCGGACTCTGGCTATGGGCAGCACATGCTGCTGCCATGTGCACCGCTATCTTTTTCATGGGTTTTTTTTACTCCTGGATATCCATGCTGCTCCCTCGCAGTTTAGATAACAATGGAACTTGCAGTACGTGGTGCAGCAGATGCGACTGCAGCACCATGTACTGCACAGGTGCCGCCAGAGGGTTCATCTCATTGTGTTCCATGGTTCAGTTTTTTGCTCTAGGAGTTAGTACAATGATATGTTGTTTTACAGTACCTGTGGATAATTATTGATTTCATTATACAAATAAGTCCTAATCCTACAGTTCAGTTTTCATACTTAAGACTCCCTGGTACATGTAAAGCCCTTACAGTAGACTGTGTCTCTGTTTGGTAATCCAATTGCAAGACTAGGACCAAAGTAAGGGGGAAATCAAATAAAATGGTGCCCATTGTTTCAGTAGTTCATGATATGAATTTTGTTACATGGAAATTTTGAATGTAAGATGTGGTCTGTAAAAGTATTGACCTTTTATGTTTAAGTTCTATGTGACAGTTCTTAAAGTATACCAACAATCTGAACTGAAACCCTTTTGTACTGGAGGAAATTACATCTTACTTTTTTTTTTCTTTTTTTTTTTTAAATAAGTAACACCACTATTGTTTTCATCTGATGATGTTCTTTGCAGGCTATGCCAGTGTTGTTCTATATTCACATACAGTAAATTCTACTTTATTGGGTGCTGTATTAATATGATTTCTCTCCTAGTCTGAGCTTTTTGTTTTTGGCCTTGTTGCCCTTTGTAAATTTTCTTTTAATTTTTCTTAATTCCAAAGGTGCATCTAGTTCTGATATATCTAACAACAATAAAAATTGTTTATGTGTTTATTTACGTATAATCAGTCATGTATTTCCTACTTGCTTTATGTATCAAAGTTCCTACTCTTAAAAAATGATGGATAATCATTTCTGAGTAGTTCTGAAATGTTGAGTTGTACCATTAGATGCCCCTATTTTATTCACAGTTCTCTTCCACTGTGATCATTTCTGTAAAATTCTCACTGTGATACATCCACAGCCTCTACCACCAATAAGATATAGGATGAAGTACACTCAAAGGGTTTAGGAATGTCATTTAGACTGGTCATTAGTTTATAGCAAAAGCTCTGTGAATGTTGAAGCAGGACTCTTATATAAGTCTCCAAATGCTAAATACAGTGCTTAGTTATACATAAGACTGAGTCCAAGAAAATCTCAGGTGACAAGGGAAGATGCCTCAGAACATTAATCCCAATATAGCAACATGCCATATACTGACAAATATATCTAAGCTTATGTAATTAAATCTCTTTTGAAGACACACTATGATAAGGAGTAAGTGTCCTGAGTGGATTAAATTTTTTTCACATGCCACAATTCAGCAGTGATCATTTGAAAGCTTGTCTCTCTTCCCTCCCCCCTCTCTCTTATTATAAGACCCCTAAGGATGTGTTCCATCATTTTTAGTACAGTTGCTACAAAATCAGGTATGTATTCCCTATACTGCTAAATGCAAATTTAGTCTCCCATCATTTGTATGCCATATTATTGCAGTAATTTAAGAGTGTTGATTTTATTTTTTCCTCTGAATGCATTCAGTTTTTACAGAATGACTATATAAACTCTGTTTTAAAACAGTACTATCCTGTTCTTTATATTCAAAATCTTTGTTTCATAGAAGCTGTCAAATTAAAGTGTCTCTTTCCACTGGTAGAAGGGAGTCTATCCATCATGTATCTGTATGGATTATATTCTGTGAAACAGAGGTAAGTATAGATGTATTTCCTTGGTTGGGTTCCCCTATGTTTGACCCATGTCAAATGCATTGTGTTTGTAAACATTTCTTGTGCTGACACTAGTGCCCCACTCAGGTATAAAAAGAAAAATAAACTTACTTGCATCGCTTTCATTGTTAGATTAACAGAAGAACTTCTCCAGATAAAAGCCATGAGTATCTTCACACCTCCACTAGTTTTGCATTGGATTATCTCTATTTAATTTTATAGACTTCTGGTTTTCTCTAACGTAAACTGGGAAAGAACTGAGCCCATAGTGTCTGTTGTGGGACACAAATAGCATCATCTGACTCCAGAGTAACTGGAGCTTGATTAGTTACTTCTGCTCCAGATATGTAAAATTCAAAGCCACTGGGTGTTATTCATATATATGTTTATAACTACTCTTTACTGAATGGGAACAGGTCAGCTCTCTGAGTTTGAACTTGTCTTAGCTCACTAGGGTGATGCTATTCATTTGAAGCTGATCGTTTTCTTTCTAATGTTGCATTATTATCCTGGCTGTTGGTTGGCGATGGCAGTTTTTAATTATCAACACTAGGTTGACTATTTGTAACTACACTTAAATGATTTGGACACCAGAAACAATTTAAATATTCCTTTAATACTCTGTTTCTGTATCTGTTCCATAGAAAGATAAATAGCTTGGTGGGAATAATTACCTAGGAAGTCAGTTAGATGGTGCTAGAGTATACTAGTGTAAATGTATACAAATGACTGTTTACAATGCAATCTTTTTGTTACTGGCCGGAGAGTTCTGGTGAAAAAGCTGAATGTATGAGGATGTTGATGGGTGTCCTAATTATAACATGTAAAAGGCAGTCTATGGAGTTGATTGAATGTCTTGAACGCTGCTACCCACAGTTTTCAGTGAGCCACGTGATTCTAATAGGATTTTACCATTGACTCTAAAGATACATCACAGGCAGTGAGATTTGTTTTAGAGAGTGAAATGGCACTAAACGTGTTGCAAGTGTTGGTTAAACACCCATATAGAATAAATTATTGATGACAGCCATGCAAGATTCTTGGGTACAAAGGGCAAAACCCACCTTCAGTTTCAGTAGACAGAGACTTATTTGCTTTATTTTTTTGGGAAGACTGTTGAACCAGACTATACCCAGATTATTGATGTATTTGTGTATTGGGTAACCAATGAGGTCCATCTCAATTTTAAAAGCAAACCCACAAAATTTCTAGTCATGTGAAGAAACTGTTCTTAACTGGTATCCTTTCTTTTAGCTGTCCTCTACAGTTCACTATGATAGAATGAAATGGATAAAAACTGTTGAACAAATTCATAGCATATGTCTGCTTGAATTAATGTAGGCTCCTTTTTGTGATGCACTAAGTGATGAGATTAATGAAAATTAATTTTCTTTAAAGTGAATTCTTGAGAAAAGTCAACTTCCCTAAACTATGAATTTGATTATTTTCTATTAAGTAGAGATGGAGGTAATCCAAGCAAAGGTCTGATTGTTATTTATAAGTCTGCCACTGAATTAGTGCCCCTCTGGGCTTGGACTACTTTCTGTGAATTGCTGAGATTTTGGTTTTAGGTACAAAGGCTGTCCTTCTTGTCTTCTCCTTCTCTGTTACAAGTAAGCAGGAATGAGAAGGGGAAATGGACAGGGTCTGCTTCCATCCCTTTCTGCCTGCTGTCTGGAAGGTGAACCTTTTTTCAGAAGCCTCTGCTGAGTTGTAGGAGGGTAGCCGAAATAAATGTTTTTTAGGTTGTCCTTCTGTTAAAATGAGTGAAACTGGCCTAAAGAGAGAGGATTGGTAACATGCTATGCACATAGAGTAATTGATATGTTGGTAAGGGGCTGATTGTGTTATGGAAGTCCTCGACTTACAATGTTTCAAGTTACAATGTTTTGCACTTAAGCCATTTATAAATTGACAACCTGTTTCAACTTTACAATGGTTGATCTGATGCAACGCCATGCCACCGAACAAGTTCACTGCATCGCTCATCTCCCTGGAGAACATCTGCCTAAACTGTCTTGGATGCTTTCTTTAAAAAAGCAGACAAGACTTCAGAAAAAGCTGCAGCCAAGACTCTGAGAAGACTCCAGCCAAGAACTCTTCAAAAAGTCCAACTAAGAGCCTTTGAAAAAGTCCAGCAAAGTGACCTTAAAGAAGTCCTTCCAAATCAATATGATTGCTATTTACAACATAAATACATTAATATAGCTATATTACTTATCTATAATTCAATGAGTACAAAATTCTGGGGTATTTTTGGTGAAAATAGGGTATTGGACCTTGGTTTAGGAACCAACCCCCAACTTATAACATTGTTTTTTATGATAAAATTGGTTCCAAGTTACAGTGCTTCAATTTAAGACATGGTTTTCAGGAACCAACTGTGTCATAAGTCCGAGGACGGCCTGTACTTGGCATAACATTTTTACTGAGTCTGTATTTATAATTTATGTTGAAATTAGTTGCAACAAAATGTTGTGTCTCATTTTGGTAGGGCACTGGTACTGCCTGCCACTTTAAGGACTGGGCCAGGGAGGAGCAGGTGCCTGATTAAGGCAGTCATTTTAAGGCCCAGCTTCCTGAGCTGAGGGCATTTTGTGATCATCTAGCAGAGGAGAAACATCACTCTGCTGAGCTCTGCTAGGAACACTGCAAAGGACAGGGTGAGGCTATGAAGACAGAGGAGTCCTTATTTGTCCTAGATAAGAAATGAAACTGCATCCTGCCAGGTAAGGGGGTGGGTCTGGTGGGGCTCCCTGTGGCAGGGGAGTCCCCAGGAAATGCCAGTCCAATGGCCTTCCCAGTGAAAGCTGAGTGTGGGGTGCCTTATAACCCCAGCCCCCACATCCCTGGTGGGTTCAACCAGTACAAGGGGAGCCCAGGCTGATGGGAGTCCTGAGGCAGGGCCCAGGTCAGTGGAGGGACCTGGAGTAGTGCCCAGGCTCTTCATAAGTCCTGTGGCTGCAGGGACCCTGAGAGGGGGCCAGGAACAGCTATGGCCAACTGAGTCAGATGGGGTGGCAGACCCCAGTGAGCCCCAGTTAGGGGGCGGAGGGCTTGGAGCCCAGTATGCCTTTGTTTGTCTGTTTGTGTATATGTGTTATGAAAATGCAAACCACTAATTGGTGTCATCTGCGAGGCTTGCAGCACAGTATAGGTATGGAACGAAGGTGCGGATATCCCCCTAAAAATCATGGTTCAAAACAAGCAGCCTTTCACCTGATTAATCTCCTAATACTATGACATAAAGGTGTAGCAGGTGAGTGGCATTGGCGGCTAGCCCATAGCCAGCTAGTAGGCCGGTGTGAAAGCTTTTCCCTGTCACAGTGGTGCATTGGCTGGCAAACATCGGTCTGATGGCTGTGCATGGTAGTGACCTTCCCCAAGTAGTGGCTGTCTGTAGAATCCTGAGTTTAGCAGTGGAGCCCATAGAAGGGAGGTATAGGAGTGAAGACCCTAGGGTCAGGTGCAGCAATGGCCACCTGAGCCCCAAGGAGTGGATAGCTTCACAAAGGGGTGTAAGACCCTATGTCCAGGTGCAGCTGTGGGCACCTAGCCCCCAAGGGGTTGATGACCCCGATAGAGCCCCAGGGAGGGGACAGAGTGTGTATTTTGTAGGGCATGTATTTTAAGGGGGGAGGTATGTGGAAGGGCACTGGTAGTGCTTGCCACTTTAAGAACTGGGCCATGGAGGGGAAGGTGCCTGATTAAGGCAGTCATTTTAAGGCCCAGCTTCCTGAGCTGAGGGCAGTTTGTGATCAGCCAGCAGAGGAGAGACTTTGCTCCACTGAGCTTTTTCAGCTGTCACCCTGTGGAGGACAGGGTGTGGCTATGGGGACGGAGGAAGTTTCATTTGTTCTGGGTAAGACATGAAACTGCACCCTGAAGATGGGCCCTAGTGGGGCTCCCTGTGGTGGGGGAGTCCTCAAGAAATGCCAGGCCAATCATCTTCCCAGTGAAAGGCAAGAGTGGGGTGCCTTATAACCCCAGCCCCCACATCCCTGGTGAGTTCCACAAGTACAGGGGGAGCCCAGACTCATGGGAGTCCTGAGACAGGGCCCAGATTGGCAGAGGGACCTGAAGCAGCACCCAGGCTCTTTGTGAGTCCTGTGGCTGCAGGGACCCTGAGAGGGGGCCAGGCACAGCTACAGCCACCTGAGCCTCACACTGCATAATACTCCAGGGCAGAGGTGCAGGCAGGGCTTTGGCCACCTGAGCAGGACTGTGTGGCAGGCCCCCAGTGAGGGGGTGGTGTGTGGAGCCCCAGGGCTTGGAGCCCAGTTTATTTGTTTGCCAGTTTGTGTATATGTATTATGAAAGACCCAGTGCAAACCACTGATGGATGTCATCTGTGAGGCTTGGGGCACAGTGTAGGGGTGGAATGGAGCTGCGGATAGCCCCCTAAAAATTAGGGTTCAAAATGGGCAACATTAACATCCTAATACTACGGCATCAAGGCAAGTAGAGAATGAGGTAGGCCATAGACACCAAGGCATGACTGGCGAGTGAGGTACCCCATAGACAGTACTCAGGCCAGTGCTTGCACCAGATGTGAAAGCTTGCCCATCACACTCATCTATGGGCCAGTACATAATGATGTGGGACAAGATATGTTTTATAATTATTTTTCTTCATAGAGTTCATAGATTTCATAGACATTCTTCCCTTTGTTTTAAATGATTTGGCCTACATAGGTTGTTATTCAGTACAGTAGTAATAATTTAAAAAACCTCTCTTCCAATTTTAATTTTTATATATTTAGTAAAACCAAGTAAATTATTTTAGTGTAATTTTGGAAATAATTCTAAACATTTACTGTAGTATAATATAGTCCAGCTTGTAAACACTTTCGGGTAAGGAGCTTCAGACAGAAATGAGAAGTAATAATGAATTGTATAAGTAACTACTAATAAGAGCACCTAAGAGGAAAGATGTGTTTATGTCCAATAAGATGACCCTCTTCTTTTCCCGAAACAACATGAATGCTACAGCAAAAAGTTTCACAGCTGAAAATAGGTATGTGTTAATGTATTAAAATAAGCACTATCACATTTAGAAACTTAGGGCATGTACACCCATTTGCTGCACCTAGTCTATGTTTACATGGCTTACTTTAAGCATGTGTATCTTGTTGCTGCTCCCAGGAGCCATGCAGGTAACTCAGGGTAGGGGTGGGAGTGGGTGAGATTGGGGGTCAGGCCTGTAAACACTTCACATACCCCCCTTTCAATGGGAAATTAATTTTTATGTCAAACGATGTGTAATCGTGTATTATAAAAATGGCAAGATACTCATACAAAGACTTTTTAATTTTAAACAAATTTTATTTATTCCATACACAGAAAAAGTTGTGCAAAAAACCCCACTTAGTCTTAGTGTCAAATGCCAAAACATACCAAAGCTTTTTAGCGCGAACACTGCTGCTGCTTACTATCAACCAACATTTTAATTCTAGGTGATGGTTTTGAGAGAGCCACGTGCATGTCATGTTCAGCTTTCAGTTTGTTCCTCGTTTTGGTTTTCATTGTAAAAAGCACTGAAAATCCCCACTCACAGAGAGAGGTTGTGACAAACGGAACTAGAACTTGGTAAACTCTCTTGATCAGAATCGGATATGCCTCCTCAAGTCTGCACCAGAATTGATCCAATTTCACTGATTCAAAATCAACATGAAGTTTCTGATTATTGTGCAAATCAAGTAACTCATCTTTTGCCAGGTCGGCATTACTGATTTGTTCAAGAGACATGGTAAAGGGGCTCCTTACCCAAATGTCAGCTACCTGAATAGTTGGGATAATTTCTTCAGTGGTGACTTTGAGATTTTCAAGATGCATAATAATACTCTCAAGAGCGCTTGGTTCCACTGGATGCCCTGGATCTAAAGTGATTTAATCAAAGACAGGAAAATTGGCAAAGTTGCCAGAATTCACTTTTCTTTCCCAGAAAGCCAACTTCTCTTGAAAGGATTTGACCTTTTCTTCGGCCTCCAAGATAGTCACTTCTCTACCTTAGAGTGAAATGTTCAATGAGTTTAGAATTCCGAACATATCTGCAAGGTATGTCAAAGAAACCACAAAGTTTGGATCTATGAAACACTGAAGCAGAATTGATCCCTTTTCATTAAGAAAAATTTCAATTAAATCTTGAAGTTCAAAAACCCTAGTTAGAACTTTTCATCTGGATAACCAGCATACTTCTGTGTGAAGCAGAAATACAGTGTGCTCAGACCCAGCCTCTTCACATGGTGCTTTGAACACACGCTTCAATGCCTTTGCTCAGATCAAGCTGATGGCCTGGACAACAACATCCAACACGTCTTTCAAATAAGAGGGAAGAGTCTTCGATGCCAAAGCATGTCAATGAAGAATGCAATGACGAGATCATGTTTGGATTCACCTTTATATGAGAGTGGTGAAGCCTGAACTTTTCCCCAACACAGCAGGAGCACCATCAGTACAAATAGCTCCTACAAGGTCCCAGGAAAGGCTGTTAGAATCAAAAAATTCATTCATCATAGCCATAATGTCTACTGCCTTCATTGTTTCTTTCAGTGGTTCACAAAAGAGAAATTCTTTTTTTGACATCATTCTCATGCACATATTGAACAAAAATGCGAAGTTGTGCGCCATTTAAGACATCAGTCGATTCATCCAACTGCAAGCCAATTTTTGCTGGACTTTTCTTGATTTCTTCTGACATGTCCTTGATTCAGTCATGAATGGTATCGTTTGACAGTGGGATCTGTAATATTTTTAGTTTTGCATCTTTACCACACATCAGCTCAGCCATTTCCATGGCACACGGTTTCACCAGGGTCTCTGCAATGGTATGCGGCCTTTTTTCTTTGGTGATCCTTAATACCACATGGTAACTTGCCTCCAGTGCCGGCTGCTTCTGGGGAGTAAATCCATGATCGGACAGTGTGCCCCTTGTTTCAAATTGTGCTTGCTTGATTTTTAATAAAGCTTCTGGGTCTTTAGCATTCTCAGGGTGAACAGTCTGAAGGTGCTCTTTAAGTTTAGATGGCTTCATATATCCATTGCAAAGTATCTTTGAGCAAAGGAAGCATTGTGGCTTTTGCAAATCATATGTATCAAGCATGAATGTAAAGCCATACTGCACATATGAATCCTGGTAGTAATGCTTTTTTGATGTGATAAATCGATGGGCAAAGCAAGAATTCAATCTTTGAAAAACAGTACAAAATAAAAAAAAAATTAAAATGTACATCATAGGTTGGTAATAATGTAAACTTGAAGATAGGTACTTACCAAAATGAAAGGAAAAAGCAAATGTATGCTGTTACTTGTGTGGAACCACCACATGTATAAGAAAACCGATGTAAAAAACTCAAATGCAAATGCAACAACTTTCAACACACATCTATATTCAAAGACTGACTTTACATGACCGAGGGTGTTCAGGTGTGACGGGTGTTCAGAGCAACGTTTCCGGTGTGAGGTTGAGGCATGGAGCAGGAGTAGGATATCTGGTTTCTATGCACATGCACGTGTTATGGCAGTACAACCCCAGCAATTTCAAATTGTCAAGACTTTTTTTAGGCCCATCGAACTGTGTTAGACAATGTATGAAATATATCTCACGTACCCCCTAATGAGGCTTCATGTACCCCCTGGGGGTCCCCCAGTTCAGAACCACTGCTCTAGGACATGATTTAAATTAGCTATAATCTAACTATAAGTACATATAGTGAACACACAAATAAAATAAAATTAAATTAAATTTTAAAAAAGTGATGTCTCTTTTCAGTGGCCTAACCAGACGAGAGAAGACCCACATTTGGCGCAAAGTTAGGAGGGATCACCTTCCAACCCTACAGGGTCCACTCCCAGCAGCATTGCTGGCTTGGGAACTTCAAAACTTTAAGAGCAACTCCTAGGACAGATAGAGAACAAATGGCATCAGCTCAGTCAGGACTGCTTAGAAGCTCCCAGAAGGGTAAGACTGCTGCCCCCTTGCCCCCCCGTGTACCCTGACTTTTGGAACCTGCACTCCTCCCTTCCACTCCCAGGTTTGTCCCAGGCACCAGTTCAGTACACTGTGCCACTGGCCCTTTCTGTTCTTAGTTGCTTGGGATAAAATGCAATATCCCAATTCTATTGCAGTCTCAGCAACTATTACTGAGTAAATTACCAAGTTTACAAAATGCAAAAAAAGTTCAATTCTGTATCCTATTAATTGCATTTTTGGTAAGATGGAGCATGCCATGAAAAGATTCATTTCCATTTCTTGGGGTAGGGGGTGTTGGAAAGAATAAAGAAGTGGAAACAGGTTAAGTTAGCTCAAAAGAGGCAAGAAGTCCCTTCTGTACTAATTGTGTTTCGATATTGAGAAGTAGATGGAATTCTGTGACTCTCAGTTGGCTTCCACTATTAGGTGAAAGGGAGCCAGAGATTTTTTTTTAATAGAGACTCTCCTGTAAAGAAAGCGGGAAACAATAGCTAGCTGTCACAACAAGCTGATATATACCTTTGATCAGTCAAATGAATGTTGCAGGCATTTCTTATAGAAAGGAGATTGCTTATCGATCTATATCAAAATATGCATGCTAATCCCGGGCAACAGAGAGTATTTTCAAGTGGAGTTAATAATCTGATTGCTGTCCTGTCTGGTGCAATTCACTGAACTCGGAGCTCTAATCAGTCTGGGGTCTTGCAGTCAAATGTACTTTGCTGTTTAAATTTGGATTTGTGACATTGATTGAGGAGTCCTTGTAAAGGTGTTGACAAATCAAATTGTTTGTTCCAGTAGTGTTTTGCCAGAGATCAAGTCCAGAGTAATAAGCAGTGAATTTGTTCATTACCAGTAGGGTGAAAGGAATGATAAAATTCACCTGCATCATTATCACAGACATAGTATCAATAAAAGATATGTTTTGGCTGAAGAAAATGTAGTTTTGCTTGAGCTCTCCAAGTATGCCATGAACACTAGAATGCAGAACTCACATTTCATTAAATGCTAATTTGAAGCAAAATAATAAGTGAATTTGTTCCTAAAATATCCTCTTATATTGCAAAACGAAAGAGATGATAAGGAAAAATGCAGTGTCATTAAAGATCTTTTTTAGATCTAAGGATTTTTATAGAACATCTGGATCAAACATTTACATTGAGCAGAAGTCAGTCATTCTCCTATGCTCCTTCTCACAATTGCTTGTTTTGTTATGTTTATTACCAGGTAAAATGCAGTATACCAGAGTATTATGGGATTTTATGGTAAGGTTTGGTTAAAAATAGTTCTTCAACTATATTATAACTGAATATATGTACAACATGTATTCAAAACACAGCAATGTTATTACTTGAAAACAGGTGTTAGATCAATGGACAAGAACCTTGTCAGCTATGCAAGTTCCAATTAAGTCTTGAATTTCCAAAATAATGTACCATATTAGTTGATAAACATAGCATTAAGCTGTCTTGTTATTGCTTTGGTTATTTCTCATTATTTCATCAAAGCTTTTCTTGCTAAGGTTCTTCTAGTCTCCATGAGTATGGCTAAGAATATTAAGAACCTGTTTTTCTAAAATATTACACTTACAGTCAGTAGAAAGAATCCAACCCCCCCCCCAAAATATCCTAGGTAAGAGGGCATAGAATGTTATAAAGGGTTTCTGTTTTTGCTGGATCCAACCTGTAATGCATAGATATTGAAAGACTGATTAATTCAGTTATTCTGATTCTTATGTCTAATACATATGACCCTTGAACTGAGGTTGTCTTGCCTGAGATGCTTAACTCTTAGTGTCAGATATTCCATTATAGTGCTTTGTGTACTGAAGATGTGAAACGGGGCAGTGTGGCAAAATTAATTTACCCATATCATGAACTTAGGCATTGAAATTCATGAATACAGGAGCCACATCACAACTGTCTACATCTCTGAATAGTTTTAATACACTTTGTCCAGAAGATCAGATTGTGTTTTGGTGTTTGAATAGAAGAACATTGATGCAACCATTTTCCAGTGAAATGTGCAGGTCTGCTGAGACTGAAACAGATTATAAAATGGGTTAGTTTTACTAAAAATTCTTTGGATTTGAAAAATGGGTTTTGAAGCAAGATGGTTTGACTCATTGAATTGAAATGACTTGGATCCAATTTTTTAAAGCATAAGCTATGTACAGTATAACCTCATAAATCTGGATATCAAAAATCCAGAATTTTCACATTTACACCAAGTGCTTGGTCCTGAGCATGATTCATGAGGTTATACTGTATTTAAATCTGAACCTGAAGTATGCCAATCTGAACCTGTTTCAAGTAATTTTTCAGGTTATGGAATAGAGGATGGTTTTTCAGAGTATGAAGGCTTTCTTGACAGTTATTATGGGAATTGCATGTAACCTATATATGTGTTTACTCCCTGCGTGGGGGGCCAGTGTCCCAAACTTGTACCAATAATGTCTTTGCAACAGGGGGCATAGGCAGGTGAACAGTTACATAGTTGTAAAGGGGAGGAACTTTCTGTTTCTCAATGTTCATTAGCTGATCCATTGCAACTGTGTTATGTCTGTTTGTGCCCCATAGTAGCTAAAGTAAGTTGGGGTAACTAACTCTGTCTATTCAGTTACAAGTTGAACTAGCTTAATTTCCACCTACTCTGAAGGAAAGGAGCAGACAGACAAAACAATTACACTAGAGTCAGCTGAATTGTAGTAAATCCCCCATTCCTTTTAAAATGGTATAACCTTCATCTGTCTACACCCTATCTAGTAATTATCTCTCTGTATTTTGACATTTACAAATATACATTATATGCTAGGCTAAGCTATCTCTTTGTGCGTGAATTCAAGGAGCTATCCCCTTCAACTTTTGTGTCCAACACTGAGTCAAATGCACATCTGTAGCCATTGTGCTCTTTGAAGTGTCTTGGTGTCCAGGATACTCTAGAGCTGATTGAAGTACTAAATATCTTATTGGCAGAAAAATGACTCCAGCTGTATGGGGAAAGGAAAAAGTGTAACACGTAAATTAGAAAATTCTTACAAAACTGCCTGAAATCATTTTCTGAACATTAAAATGTCAGTGCTTTAATGCCTAGTATCTTAGAGCTCTCCTAGATTAGGAGCATCCCAGAACTGTTTATCTATAGGGAAGTAGTGGTTATTTTTATTGGTATGAAGCTTCTATTTCTCAGGTTTTTTTATATTGAACTTTCCAATTTCTGTGGGTCAAGAGATCTGGATGTGTTCAGGATATTCGGCTGTTACAGTTTTTTATGGGAAATATTCATATGACAGAAAGTAGAGGTAAAAGAAAATATTTCTCTAAAGTTCATGTAAAAGAGAGTTAAAATAAAAATGACTTTGTTCAGAGGTTTGAAATGCTACATTGGTGAGATAGATTAGTAGATAGGGTGCAGATGAGGTGATCAAAATTACATGGTAAATACAGTTTATCCAGTCTCTGTTTTATTATATAAATAGTGCATATTCTGCATAAGGGAAGAAGTAGTGAAAAAACCTACACAGAGTTTAAAAGATTTTTTTGAGGGGAAAAAAATACATCACATGGGTGATGAAACTGCAGCTGAATTTCTACATGTCTGGAAAGAGACCTAAAGAAGAACGTCTTGCATTCAAAAGCTTGTCTAGCTTTTTCCCAGCTACATAGTTGGTCCAATAAAAGATATCACCCTAAGAAATCCTTGCCTCTCACATATCTGGAAAGAGAAATCCTGCTCACATCTTGAATTTCACTGATAAAAAAATCATTCCTTAGGCAGATTCTCAAGTATCATACTCATGTCCTTTACTTGAGTCCCTTATTGAGCTGAAAAGGTATGGCAAAAAGAAATGAACACTCTTAGACATGGAAATCTTTCTATCTTTCATTCCTTTCTTCATTTAGGTTATTCTTCATTAATGACAAAATTTTCAGGGACAGTTTCTCTAGGATGAGTGATTATTTGTGGGGATTCTCACTTCTCCAAAAAAAAAAAAAATCCTTAAGATGTCAATTCAATGATATCATCCAACTTCTCTAAGGGAAAAAAATCCTTCAGTGAAAAAAATGCTTCTGAGGAAATCAGTGGCATTGGTGCAGAGAGAGGAGGAGTTATAAGTAGTTGTTTTCTTTGTATCAGTCACTGCTTTTTTTACTTTACATACCAAAAATATGTGTTCAACCTTTCTGAATTCTTCCCATAACATTTTTGGGATTACAATTGGCCAGAAGACAACAGTTTCATTTTACAGCAATTTTTTAGGTGTTGGGTTTTTGGGCTGCCATGGCACAGGAACATAACCTTTTCAACATTTTTGGAAAATGCATTAGTGCTAAAATGCTTGGTTTTGGTTTCATTTTTGGGTTTTTGTGTTTTTTTAATGAATCCTGCTCTTTTGAAGAAGGTGCAGGGGGTGTGTGTGTGTGTGTGTGTGTGTGTGTGTGTGTGTGGTATGGTGATTAATACACTTGACATGTGAGGCACTCAGATTCAGGTCCTCTCTGTATTATTTAAAGCAGAGTTTTTCATTCTAGGTCAGGTAGAGCAGGAATTTAAATCTGTGCTTGAATGAAACTTGAATGAAGTTTTTGTCAAACAACCTCTGCAAAATATTTGGCTTTCATGAAATCAAATATTTTTTATGAAATTTCATTTAGTCAGAAATGTTTCTTTGCACCTTTTCAAGTAGAGATGACCTGTCACAAAAATGCTTTTTCTGTCAAAAAAAAGATTCAAGATTATCCACAGAATTCATAAACACTCCAAGCAACCCCCCTCTGTACGTGTGCCTCAATTTCAGAATCACATCCCCTGAAAGGGGTTTTTCACAGTAAGGAAGCACATCACCTCTGGAGCCAAATATATCTTACTTTGCAAAAGAATGATAACATTCCAGGAAATGCTTCTTCTAGGGCAAAAAACAGTGCCAGGTTGAAACGGAAAATGAAGGACTGTGATAGAAAATAATGTGGTTTCAGCAACCCTGATTTTAGATTGTTTCATGTACAAAATAGGTCTCAACAATAACTGATAGGTCTCTATGTCATTTTTGGAGATCTGTATCTCATTTAAATTTGATTTGTCTATCACTCTTCAAATTAAATGTGGTGATTCTACTAAGCATTCCTCCTATATTCCAGGGACATTGATAAATTTATTTTTATTTTTATTTTTGCCTTTAATATGGGCTTTATGGGGCCTTTTACTTTTTTCTTTCTTTCTAGTAGCCTTTGACTTCAGCAATGGAGACAAATTATGAGACTTTCTTTTCAGAACATGGCTATGGTTTGGGGTCAGCATGTTGACTTGTTACATTTTCCATTGTGCATCTTGCTTGCCCATTTAGCCCTTTGCCTCCTGTCCTATTAAACACTTTTATCCCAACTTGCCCCAGTTGTTTCTATTCCCCTTTTAGCATTATTTCAGCACCAACAAACTGATCAATTTTGGGTGCCATTTGTGTTGGGTGTTGTGCAGTCTACATGCAGTACCTATCCTAAGGAACAGATGGTTTAAAATCCACTGTTCCTATATTTTTCTTTCTTTTTACTATACTACATACCTTTTCTTCCCATTATCTAGACATTTTCCTTTCTTTTCTTTTTTTTTAGGAGAAGTTTTTCTAGATTTACTGACACAGATAATTTTCATTTTCTTTTTTGGATCATCAAGTAGTCCCCTCCCCTCGCCTTTGACTTTTTTGCAGGAGTTTTGTGTCTGTGAGAACCATGCCACATCCCACACAATTCTTTATGAAAAAAGAAAAATGTAAACTATATAACCCTTCCAGAACATGTTTTGAAACCACAGCAGCCATCTGGCCTTCCAGAAGGCCTGCTGTTCTTTTCATGTTCAGAGGAATAGTTTGATAACAAACTTGTCTAATAAATATAGAGCTGAAAGACAACAAATAAGTGGTTGCTGTCTCCTGACATTTTTGATGTTTTCTTAATTTATAACATTAAAAATTGTTAAAACAGATGGGGTTTAATGTATTCTCCTGTGCAAACACATGGCTTAAGTTGTGTACAATATCAGTGTGCTGGATATGTATACTTCATCTGATGTCACTCAGTCCATTTATTCTGAGCTCTGATGTGAAATATTTTTAACTATTTACAGACTTCTTTTTGTAAATATATGTGATTTGCTGATGGCTATTATCCAGGTTAGGTCTGCTGTGTAACAGTAGAATCTTCAGTCATTTGGTATGAATAATTTCATAACCTGTTGTAGATGATTGCTTATAAGATTTCATTGGTTTATTAGAAAACTTATGTTTGATTCTTCCCCCAGTATTGGAAAATCTACC
Source organism: Crocodylus porosus (assembly GCF_001723895.1). Taxonomy (NCBI): domain Eukaryota; kingdom Metazoa; phylum Chordata; order Crocodylia; family Crocodylidae; genus Crocodylus; species Crocodylus porosus. The sequence continues at coordinate 14,487,255 of NW_017728915.1, forward strand.
AGAAACCCCTCTCCCCTGCAAATTGTGTTAGCACAGGCTCAAGTACCCAAAAGCAATTCAGCACTTGCCTATCTAACCCTAGGCCACTGAGGTATCTACTTCTCTAGTGGACTCCCCATTGCAATACAACTGCTTCCCTCTGATTTCATCCATTTGGTCTATATACACCTGTGGGATAATGTAATTCACATTTTTTCCTACCAACAGAAGTGAATCAAGCACTTGTTTGTGATTTCCATCCCTTCCTGCCCCGCCCCCCACTGTGTACTTTTGTGGTGTCCCATCCCCCATCATTTTAGGACTCATGTTCAATCCAGTTTGTGATGTTTATTGCACTAAATATGGATTATCATGAATCTGGGGAAAGTACCAGAGGCTTTCTTTTTTCCAAGGAATTGCCAAGTGGTTTTCTTGTTGCAAAAGAGGAACGTGCTGTTTGGAAAATTCTTTGTAAAATTAAGGGCCAAATAAAGTATGATTATGTAGACAGGAGGAATATTGCAAGCTAGAAAGCATCCCTCTAATAAACAACCTCCCTATTTGAAAACTCACAGTCTGCTATATTTTAGATAGTCACTAAGAAAAAATAAGTGTTCACAATTACTAGTTTTTAAAAGCTTGCTATCTGATGGCATATCATACGAGGAAAAAAAAGGAGCAATGCTCAAAGGCCAAACTGGAAGTTCTAGCAATCCCCGCTCTTGTATCCTGAGGATCTTTGAAAAAAAATATCCAGATATTTGGGATAAAAAAAATCAAATAGGTGGAGCTTGAAATACTTTTGTTTGGCTTCACCATAGCCTTGTTTAGGGATATTGGGGGATCTGATTTGTGTGTTCACTAAATATTGAGGACTACCCTACCAAGTACAAATGTAACCTGAACTGAAAACTAGCCTAATGAGTTGGCATCCGTGAAGGCTTGTTCACACAAAACTCTCCTAGTTTTTCAGAGAAAGTTCGTCCTATATAAATGCTGTGGTTGGGTCTTCAAAGTGGGGAGGAATGTTGTAACGTTTGTTTATGCTGCTGTAAGGTTATTGGAGGAAAAGAACTATGGTTTGGAATTACAAAGTTGTGCAAGGAATTCAGCCATGTGTCTGCCATTAAAGTTCATGAAGACGTATGTCTAGGTCCTATTCCTTGCTTTGAAAATCTCAGTTTATAGAATCACATCCCAGGATTTCCTAATCCCTATTTCTAAGCAAGGCAAGCATATAGACTTCCTCCCACCATGGCAGATCAGTGTAAACCACTTATACCTCGATGTGCAGTTGGAAATCTAATAAATCACAAGAGCAGAGAAGCAAATTTTGGGGGTAGAGGGTAGGAGGGGGAGCTTTTCTCAGTCCTGCAAGGTGCTGAATACTCATATACATATATATGTACGTACATGTATATACCTTAATTCACCAAGAAATGTAAGCACCTGCTTTACTATATTTATATGCATAAAATGAATTGTGTTCTTACATGGTTTGGGAACAGAAGCATTAACATCCTGTAGGATCAAGCCCAAACAGAGAAAACTTTGTGACAAATCAAAATTAGTATTTAATGAATCAGGGCTGTGTTTCAGACAGCTGTTTCAGATGCACACGCCAAAAGATCAGGAATATATAAAATCACTGCTTTCAGCCTGGTTTATTTTGCTTAAAATGAGGTTTTCAAACAACTTACTATCTTAATTTTAGCAGTTTGACTCTTTTGTGTGCTAACAAAAAGAAACATGCAAATGAGCTACCACTTTGCTTTCTAGCAAAAATGTTTCTGTGCAAACATTTGACTTTATAACATACTTCACAGTTTTTCTTGTAATTAGATGTTAAATCTATATTTCACTTTGTCTTAATTGTTGGATTGTGAGGTTGTTTATACTTGCTCTTCCATTTTTTCTAGCCCTCTGTTCATCTAAATATTGATTTATTTATTGTACATTATATTTGCTTATTTTGGTTGCTGCAATAGTACGAAAATTGTGTGGGTGCATGGTGATGCATGCACATGCGTGCATGCAGGCAAACACTGGACTTTTTTCCAGAAGCATTGAGCATCATTCAATAGAGACATTCTTTTGTTACTTAAGGAGTGTTTGAATAGTAAATGGAATGGTTTTGCCTGTATGTGGACTGCTATAATGTCATGGAACAGCTAAGTGCTTCTTTAACTCAGGTTGGCTAAATTAATTAACTTGGTTTGAAGTATCTCTGAAAGGAAGGACACAAGTGGTTGTAGTAGACAGTCCTATTCATTAGTTGTTTTCTTTTAATTTGAAGATGTGCATTTTATTAGTCATCTGTCCAATAGCCATAAATTAATGCTATCTTACACTTTCATGTATATACAACTTTTCTCTATACTATGTGCATACAGGCCCAAAAGGATGAAAATTACAAATTGGCTAAATCAAAAGATGATGTTAGTAGGGTTGTGCAAAGCTTTCAGTCACCAATTTGATTCAGAGGAGATTCAGCCTGATTCAGTGGCCAAATCTCCAAATCTAAATCAAATTGGGAGACCCATTAAAAGGTCTGAATCAAATCTGAAGCCTCTGAATCACTTCAGGTCAGCTGGGGAGAGGCAGGCACAGCCAGATGGCTGCAGCTTCTCCTACAGTTCCTCCAGCTGTGCCTGCCTCTCCCTAGGTTGGGGGAGGCCCCCATGACTGCCTTGTACAGCCCCAGCCTCCTGGCATTTAAAAAAACCCAACACCCCCCCAAAAATAATAATAAAAAAAAGCTGCACACTCACCAGATGTAGCAGCAGTAATCAGGCCCTCTGAGGGCTCATGGCAGAGCCCTCCCATGCAGTGGGGATTACCCCCCCACCTGGCACCCATGCAGCAGCTGCCCCATAGTGTGGGCACAGCGCGGCTTGGCAAGGTGCTGCACGATGTCTGGGAACAGGGGCTGATGGGGCTGAGTGGTGCCAGGCTGCAGTTGACGGGTAGATCCATACGAGATCCCAGACTGTGCTCAGCACCCTACCAAGCCATGCGGCACTCATGCCATGGGCAGCTGCCGCATTGGTGCCAGGTGGGGGGTGATTCCCACAGCTCTGCACTGCATAGTAGGTCTCTGCCATGAGACCTCAGAGGCCCTGATCACTGCTGCTACAGCAGATGAGTATGGGGCTTTGTTTGTTGTTGTTGTTGTTGTTTTGGTGGGGGGTTGTTTTTTTATTTAGTGCCAGGAGGCTGGGGCTGGGTGGGGGATAGTGTCAGACAGGGCAGCCATGGGGGCTTCTCCCACAGCTCCCCCGACCTGGGGAGAAGCAGGCACAACTGGAGGAGCCATGGGAGAATGGCTGCCCTGCTGTGCCTGCCTCTCCCCAGCTGATCTGAATGTCTGAATCAGTGCCAAATCTCCAATTCTGATTTGACCGAATTGAATGGGGACAGTGATTTGAATCACCAAATCGAATCGCTGTCCTCTGAATTGGCCAAATCCAAATCTGAATCAAATACTTCCCTATTTGCACAGGCCTAGTTCTTACCTGCTGCTTCTCATATAGGCCCCAGTTCAGCAAAGCACTTAAACATATGCTTAACCTTAGTCATATAGGCTAAATAAAGATGTTTAAAAAACCCCTGAAGTTATCACACTTCACTTCCCCAGCCCTGTCCCTCTTCCAGCTGGCAACTGTCAGCAACAGCTGTGGGGGAAGAAGGTGGGAACAGAGCCCCCCCCCAACTTGCTGGCTTGGAGGGGCAATCCAGGTTCATGTGGGGAGGGGCTCCCTTCCCCCACCTCCACCAACCTCTTGCCAGCTGCAGCCAGCACCTGCAGCATGGCACTGCCCAGCTGGGGCTACTTCAGGGACACAGACCCCAGAAACCTTTCCCTACAGCCTCCCTTCTTCCCCAGCCAAGCAATGATGCACTGAAGCCTGGTTAGGGCAGCTGCCAGGAGAGAGAACCTGGACTCCTTCCCCCACAGCTCCCCCTCCACCCCCACCATTCCCCAGTGGGCTGTGGCATGCTGCAAGGCTGAGGCAGCTGCAGGGACAAGAACCCCCTTCCCCTCTCCACCAGGCTGTGTACTGAGTTGGAACTTGGGTCAGTGACAGCTTGGGGCATGGCGCTTGCCTAGGCTCAGACAGAGCAAACAAGCTGTTCCAAAGGCTAGAGCACAGCCTTTGCAATCCCCCAGGATGGTGGTGACCGTGCTATAAATTAACCCTTGATGGGAACTGGCACAGATGTTCGATAAATTGCTCTAACAGAAAGCACTTTAAATTAGTACACATCCATCCAGGGATAATGTAGAGCATGGTCCACCTCTTTTTAAGTGCTTTATGTGCCATGAACACATATTCTGTTATGGCTGTAAAGCACTTTCCAAGTGCTTAAAACGCGTTAAGTGTAATGTCTGTACCTAGTCAAACATTATCCCAATGGACTAATGAGGGTGCTCATAAAAGCTGTGCATGTGCTTAAGTACTTGTTGAATTGGGGCTATAGTGGCAGTCTGAAGTGAAATCTATACTTGGTTTGCTCAAACAATCTGAGAAGGACAGTTAGACATAGGTGCCTAACTTGCAAGCAAGGGAGAATTCATGTGAGATTTGGCCAAGGATATTTCTGTATTGTTCTGATTAAGTCTCTTCCAAAAGAACCATGAAATCACACTCAACATGTATGCAGGATTGACTTAAAATACGTCCCCTACAGTCTTGACTTTTGTACTTGCAGAATTTTGTGAACACAAAAAAAAAATACTAGTGACAGAGTCTACATGTTCATTAATGTGCAGTGGTTAATGCACATTTAATTTAGTACTTGTATAATCAAGTTACTTCAGTTACTGTGCACTAGCGCTAGTGAATGTCTTTTAGGTGACATGACTGCACAGTAGCCTAATAATAATGTACAGTAGTGTATTAGCACTGTCCATGCTGTGATGTGCTACTACATAGCTACATTAGACTACTGTGCAGTTAGCATCTTGTGCAGATGCACCCAGTCTGGATTTTTTCAGTGTAGTTTTTCTTTTAGTATTTTTAGTACTTTAAACCTTTGGGTTCTTTCCTTGGTTATTTTTTCCTGGTGGAATTTTTGAAATGCTATGGCAGTACTGGGTCTTTATTGTGGTTATCTACTTATATGTAAGCGGAGGAACTGTTTTACCTAAAACTGAACCTGAAAATTATGGGATCAATGTATATGCAAGGTTAACTTATCCAGACAAGACAGTATTTTTAAAAATAGTTAAATGACTTTGGAGTGCAGCTCAGGTTGACTTTTGGAGGGACTAGGGATCCAAAGATAACTTAATTGTATTTTACCTCCAGTCTTTACACAGGGAGAACCCCTACTGGCTTACTGGGATTTTATCTTAATAAGACTTGCAGAATTTTTTTATTATTATTTTTTATTTAGGGTTTTTTTGCATTCAGCAAAAAGTTTCTCTTTTCTTTTCTCTTTTTCCCATACATCCAAAAAATGGCATAAATAAATAGGGCCATATTTTGTCCTCAGTCATGTGTATATCTCCCATTAGTCACCGAGAATTTTGAATTCAATAGAAATAATACTAGTCCTTACAGTAAAACAACTCAGTGTATGCCATGTGGAGCTAACTTCTCTTTCTGTTTGCAGAATGTTTATGAATATTTTTCTCAAACCTCATAGCTGGATTTTTATTGTGGTTTGAAGTCCTATCAACTTTAATAGGAATACTGAAATGTTTGAAGTTATGCACTTGCATATATGTCTAGCTAGATCACAGTTTACATGGATACATTTTTTAGGCTAAATTTGTTCTTGGTGTAACTTTAGCATCTTAACCATATACTTATTTTACCCTCTCTTTTTGTGGTAAAGGTTGCTTTAACTTTGCTTTCTTCACCCTTTTCTTCTCTTGGTTATAAAATACTAATATATAACAGCTACACTATGATACGAATATGCAGTTTAGTGAATAGTGTAGCATTGCTTTCGTACTATGCTCTCTTTTAATATATATTAACTAGAATTGGTGAAGACATATATTTCTCAAACATTACTGTTTGTTTTCAACAAAATACAAAAGTCTTACTGTTTTTTTAAGTGAGAGGGCAGACTTATGAGCTTGAAGCTAACACAACTCAGGTTTATATTATAGACCACCAGCCAATGTAATTGTATGCTGTGTGCTTGAAGAAAAGTACAATATATATCCTCTCAGTAAGGGTTCTCTATTATAAAAGGGCTTGGTATTGCTTGGGTATTAACTATACTGTACTAAACCCCATAAACACCTTTTTACACATAGAGTGCACACTTCAATAATAACAATCACATGCTTTTCTATAAATAACAATCTTATGGAAAAGAGGCCTTTGATTGCTTTCCAAGAATGGATTGAAACCTTAGAGAGACTTTATTTGATTCCAAGGGTTTAGAATGTGAGTTGGTTTCCATCAATATCAGACTTCTAATAATTAATATTATAAGGGAAAATTTGAAGTTTACAATTTGAAACGTTTTCTAAATTATTTTCAAGAAATACCATCTACCAGGCAGAAAGATTTTCATACTGTTAAATGTTTAACTTAAAATATATAATGAAATTTTAGCACACCCTAAATCGGGAACTAAAAAATAAAGGCAAGCCAAAATGAAAACAGCACTGTCATTCTGTTTTTGGTTACTTGAAGATACCAGTGCCCCACACTTCGGCAAATTGTCAAACTTTTTTCTTCTTTATAAATAATTACTTTGAAAAAGCCCATTTTGCTTTATGCCTGGAACAGGTGAAGGCTAAATGCTAATAGCACATTTGGTTGAGTGTTAGATGGTAGCTGTATGTCATCAATCACTTAATTTCATTGTCAGCCTGTAAGTAAACAGCAGTTGTTTTGTCTAAAGGTGGGATTGAGTTATGTGTGGCCTAACTACATGGCAGATGGATGTGGTTTTCTGTATGTATGAATACTAGCAACTAGCTATTAACATGCATAGTACAGATGGTAAATTGTAACTAAGTACGTAAAGTCAAAGACTATGGAGGAGTAGTGTAATTCATGGAGAACAGTTTGCTTGCCCTGTGCTATATATAAAGATGGCTATTAACAATCTCTTACTTTACAGGACTTTGAACCATACTCAAGTTTTATACCCAAAATAGGTGACCAAAATACTTTAATTCTTTATACCAAGGGGATAAAAGATATTTGCTAGTAAAACTAAGGTATTTATTTCATGCATTGACCCAAGAGATCTTATCTTTGAAGAAAGAACATAACATAACCAGAATCTCTCTTATGAGGCAGCATCTTTTTTTTTTCATTGAGGTTGTATTTTAATTAATTGTACAGTTAAGGAGACTGAGACACAAAGAGGTTAATTACTTACTTAAAAACACAAAATGAATGAGCAGTTCAGCTCAAAGTGCTTTAGACGTCTCCTTTTCTTTGACTCTAAAGAATAGTAGAAGACCACACTGTTTTAAGCTTTGTATAAGAAATTTATAAATAGGAACAGAATTAGTCTTCAGATATACCACATTTTTATTTATTTATGATTATCATTAATATGAATGTAGCTAGTTGAAAGTTTTCAGACAACTCATAAACATCACAATATCCTCATTCACTGAAATCTGAATATTTCATAAAAATGTGTAGGTTTTGATGAAGTTTTAGCTAGTACTAGAAAAACCTATTTTGTTTTCTATTAGATATTCTAGTTGGTCAAATAAATTTCACAGTCCATGGCATCCTTGTGACTTGGGGTGCTCTGGGGCCAAGACTAGGGAGCCTGGGGACTGAGTTCCCAGGCACTGATGCCTGAAACCCAGCTCTGTGCTGCAGATCTTGGAGTTCTAGGGTAGGATTTTTGGGTCCCTAGCGGTGGGACAACCCTGCCAGGTGAACTTGGAACTTCAAGTCTACCAGACCCCTTTGTCAGGAGACTCTTATGAGCAGTCTGATTTCTACAGCTCTGGGAACCAGTTGCCCTAAGAGTTGGGCAGCCTACAGTGAAAGCTAGCCTAGGAGTCCAGAAACCCTGGCATCTGTCAAAAGAGATCACGTTGATCATTTTCGTTCCTACTGCCCACATCTTGAATAGTAGCATAAAACTGATGAGAATTATTGACATGTTTCACACAGCAGCTCTGGGAACTTAGTAGCATATTTTATCTTCAGGCACTATATATTCATGGCTCCTGAGCACAGTTTTTCAGAATTTGTTTCACAAAAAATGTTGAAAGATTTGGTTACATTCTGAACTGGAATGAAATTAAGTTTTGAAGTGTCTACATTTCTCACAGTTTGGAAGTTCTGAGATTTAGCCTGGTCTAATGAAGAGGTGTCATGAGATAATGTTCTGGACCTGGAGGTCATCTGCTGTTATCTACCTATTAAATTGCTTGTAATGCTGTTATACCAAATTGGTATTAATTCTTGTGTGATTAATTCTTGCTCAAACCACCTTGCTTATAAAATTTAGCTTTGTTTTTTAATAC
>NW_017728915.1:14496048-14497357 GCF_001723895.1 Crocodylus porosus
ATGAGACACTTCACTGTGCAGTAGAACAAATTACTGTACAGTAAGCATCTGCATCTACATGTGCAGATGCTTACTGTGCAGTAATATGTTTTAAACATGAGTAAATTTGCTACTTGTAAATACAAGTAGCAAATTTACTCATGATTATTTACAGTGCAGTAAAGAACATGTATTGACTGGGAGCAAATTTGCTCACTGTTAGGCCCACTACCAGGGGGCCACCCTAAGCTCAGCCCCAGGGCCCCAAGGCTGGGAGTTTCTCCAGCCCCATGGCTGTGACAACTCTTTCCCTGCCTCAGCCCTTAAAAGACTGCAAGGATGCTGCAGGCAGGGCCAACTGCAGCTAGACATAGGCTGCTGCAGCTTTCCAGGTGCTCCTGTGGGATATGCAGTAGCCCGTGTCATTTCACTGTGCTGGGTGCTGCAGGCCACTATCCAGGCCCACCAGCACCAGGACTGCCATGCAGAGCCCCAACAAGCCATTAAGGGAGCCAATACCACATGCTGCCTCCCAGGGCTCCAACTGGTCCCAGAAGGAGACCATGGACCTCATTGTGCTGTGGAGTGAGGCTGAGGTCCTCACCCAGTTTGTGTGGAGCGGGCACTCCAATGCCATGAGGGGCTGTTAGGCCATATGTTGGAATGTGGGCATGACTGGTTTGTGATCCAGTTTGACATAAAGGTCAAGACCTTGTGCTGGGTCATGATCACCAACCACAACTACAACCATCACTTGGGCTGCTGACAAGTCCATGCCCTTTCATGGTTTCATAGTTGGTAGGATTGGAAGGGACCTGAGCAGATCATCAAGTCCGACCCCCTGCCATGGCAGGAAAAAGTACTGGGGTCAATTGATCCCAGAAAGGTGTTCATCCAGCCTCCTCTTAGGAGGGTAGGAGACAGCATCATTTTGCTTGGAAGTTCATTCCAGATTCTAGCCACCCTGACAGTGAAGTAGCACCACCTGATGTCCAGTCTGGATCTACCCTCTGCCAGCTTGTGACCATTATTTCTAGTCATTCCTGGTAGTGCTTAGGGGAACAGGGACTCCTGAAATGCCTGCTGGTCCCCTCTGACTAGTTTGTAAATGGACACTACATTCCCCCTCAGCCTTCTCTTGTGGAGGCTGAACAGGTTCAGGTCCCTTAGCCTCTTCTCATAGGGCCTGCCCTGCTGTCCCCTGATCATGCGTGTGGTCCTTCTCTAGACCTTCTTGATGTTGTCCACATCCCTCCTGAAGTGCAGTACCCAGAACTGGATGCAGTACTCCAACTGTGGCCTGACCAGTGTTGCACAGAGGGGGAGGATC
>NW_017728915.1:14497622-14523303 GCF_001723895.1 Crocodylus porosus
TGTTGAACAGTGCGGGCCCAAGGACTGAGCCCTGCAGAACCCCACTGCCCACATCCCTCCAGGTCGAAAATGACAACTCTCTGGGTGCAGCCCTCCAGCCAGTTAGTGACACATTTGATTGTTTAGGTGTCGATGCCACAGGCCCCTAGTTTTTTTTTTAAATGAGAATGGGGTGAGAGACAGTGTTGAAGGCTCTCCTAAAGTCCAGAAAGACTACGTCCAGTGCTACCCCTGCATCGAAAGATTTTGTGACCTGGTCATAGAAGGCTGCCAGGTTGGTCTGACAGGACCTGCCTCTAATGAACCCAGGTTGGTTGCCCATAAGCACAAGCTCCCCTGCTGGCCTCTCATGGACATGCGCCATGATAATTTTCTGAAAAAGCTTACCCAGAATCAAGGTAAGATTAACTGGCCTATAGTTTCCTGGGTCCTCCTTCCTCCCTTTTTTGAAAATGGGAACCACATTGGCCCTTTTCCAGTCTTCTGGCACCACATCAGAGCACTATGAGTGCTCGTAAAGCCATGCCAGCAGTCCCGCAATAACCTCTGCTAATTCGCTCAGCACTTTGGGGTGGACATCGTCAGGACCAGCTGATTTAAATACGTCTGGTCCCTCCAGAAGTTCCCTGAATAGATCCTCACTGACTCTAGGCCTGGGTGCACTTTATGTAGCTGCTGGTTGACATCCTTGCACCCTGGGATTCTGGCCTGAGCTGTGCTGTCTAGGTTAGCACAGGCAGCCTGCCTGTGCCTCTGCTGCAGCCTGGCACCTGTGGTGACACATTGCTGGGGGAGGACCACTTGGCCCACCAGCAGCCTGTCCTGCCAAGATCCCTGCTCCTGGCTGCCTCCAGCAGCTCTGGGAACCCAGGCCAGCACCTGCCCCACCAATTCCACATGCTCAGCCCCACCCATGAGGCCGTGCAGGCCATGGCACCATCAGCTGCCAGCAGTGCCAGCTTCTTCCTGGAGAGGGTCCCTGCCCAGGCAGCTAGACATCGCACCACTGTGTCCAGGTGGTCTGGACAATATGCAGCCATCAGTTCTGGATGGCTGGGCAGGCTCAGAGATGGTGGGGCTGGAGCCCCAGAAGGGCATGGATGGCCTTGGCAGTAGTGTCCAAAAAAGCAGCAGCAGCATCTCTGCTGGGGTGTAGGCAGCAACAGTGCAGTAGCAGGGGTCTGGGATGCTGCAGGGAGCCAGGCCAGGCAGCTGTGTGGCACGGTGGGGCTACCCAAGCCAGGACTGCCCTGGGTCAGACAGTGGTCCTCACAGAGGGCCAGTAGGGCCAACATAGTATCCAGCAGGAAGCTGAGGCAGTGTACATTGCTGTTAGGGCCTGAGGCTGGAGCAGCCGTGGCACGGTGGGCAGAGGCTGCAGTGACAGAGCCACCGTGTGCTGCCACCATGCTCTGCACACTGCTCTGGGCCAGGGGAGCAGGTGGCCCAGGAGCAGCATGCAGGGCTGCCTTTTAAATGTGGCTACTAGCCACAGGCAGCTGCTGCCAGAGTCTCTGACTCCCCCTGGAAGCAGCAGGGGACCAGTGCAGGGCACCATGGGGCAGGAGCAGACTCCTGCCATGAGCAGGAAATCTGTTCCTACTTCCCTTAGCATTTACACATGTAGACATGCCCTGTATTAACATTTCAGTTCTACAAGCTTTGCTCAATAAAAAGTTCTAAATATTTTCAAGATAATAATTTTCTAGTCTCTGACTTTTTAGAGGAGAAGGAGATCTGAGTCCCATTCCTTAGAATAGCACAGACTTCTTTGATGATTGTGGACTTGATTTAATCTCCGCCTCATTTTCTCTTCTGTAAAATGAAAGTAATAACCTTTCTTTTCTCCTATTCCCTGTCCTGTCTATTTAATCTCTTCAGAGTACAATGAACTTTTACTACTGAACAATGGTATTGACTGGGTGTCATGGATCAACCTCCTTCAAGGGCAACTCTGCCTTGGAACTCCTATCTTCTGCTTGAAGGACCCCTGAAGCAAATCCTGGTGTGGCTCTAGAGGGACAACCCTCTGTCTTCAAGACCCTGGCTCTTTGTCCCGGTCTCCCCCTGGCTATCCATAGCATGCCCACCTCAGAGAGGTCCTCCTTTGGTCAGTTGCCTTTTCCAAGGTTGGGGAGGGTACCAGAGTGCTAACATCCCAACCAGCACAGTAGATATCTCTGCTTTGACAAGTCTTTATTGTGCCATTGCAGTTCCCCCTGGCTTCCCTGGGACCCTTGCTTTTTCTTTTCCCTTAGAGATTATTTTCTTGTTTTCAGGCACAGTATGCCACAGTAGCAACAAAATTGTATTTGTCACCTCAGAAACTAATCTCACCAGTAAAATGAAACATAATGTTATCAGAAAATAATCAGAGACCAATCTCTGGGACCAGCTGCTAGGCCTTCCTTGGAATTAAAAGGGCATTTAGATGTCCTACTATGAAACTATCAACACCAAAAGGTGCTCACACTGAGCCCTCCAGAATGGTCTCCACTAGAACTCAGTGTCTTTGGTCACACTGAAACCATTAAATACTGCCATAATATAAAAATAGTATAGCTCATAACCAAAATTCTGCCCTCCGTTCAGTAATGGAAATGTATATTTTATAGCCCAGGACTAGTCAACTGAGCCCAATGCTATGTTAGATCAGTCATCAAAAACCTTTACTCAAATTATTTAGGAATTTTGAGAATATATGCCATGAATTATTTTTTTTGCAACACTAAAGAGTGGTCAATTGTATGTTTTTTTCTTAAATGTTATTCTTTTTTTTTAATAGGTGATGCTGGTACACCTTGCTTTTTGTTGTCTTTTCTCCCTCTTGTTAAAGGAAATGGGACATTAAAGGTAGTAAAAGTAATTATTCTTTTAGCCAGGGATTTTACTTAGGTCATAAGTTTCCAGCGGTAAAGATTGTCATTAGTTTTCATAGACTACTATGAATAAATGAATTTGCTGTTAAGTTATAGGGAGGAGCTTACTGATTTCTCAGTCTTGCACTACTCTAAATATTTAATCAACTTTTAAACGTTAAAGGAGTGGTTTGGGCTCTTCCTAAACTGTTTTCCCAATGGTGTTGTAGATCTTATTAAAAACATTCATTATGTTCATGTGGAAGGGTTGAATGATTTAAGTTTAATGTTCTGGTTCCTCACCTCTGTAAACATGGGTTCAAAAGTCTGGCTTGGGTCACAAGTTAAATTAGCTCTGTAACCTCAACATAGCCCCTTGTGAATGGATGTTCCTCATCATCACAAATCTCTCAGAATTCAGTATTTTTAATCTCTGTTCATCTTCGGGGGAAAAGTGTTACAGATGAGGCCTGACTACAACACATAGGCAAATAATTATATTAAAGATAGTGCATGTAATTTGCTTAGCTCTAATCAGTGCTATTGGTCCCCATTTCCATAATGAAAGAAAATGTGCCCCTTTTCTGTACACTTCAAGAAAAGTGTCCAAATTCTATTTTACTTTCCTTGATTTCAATGGGAATGCAAGTTTCCTAAGCCAGATTGCAGCCCCACACTCATTTCATGGTATTGTATTTTAGTAGAGCAGTACAGACTATTCTTTCATTCTTTATATGCATTATTGTAGAGTCTTGGATGAGCATCTAATAAAAATGATAAATATACTTTGAATAGAATTTTAAGAAACTTAGGCAGGTCCAGTGTTACCTCTGTGAAAATGCATCTATGGTGTGTACCTTTTTTGGGAATTTCAGTCAGCTTTCTTTGCACAGTAGCAACTTATTCAAAATGCATTCTCATGAATTAAAAAATTCTTCTAGTGGTTACACTGTACCCTTGCTTTCTCTAAACCAACCAGTTGTAATCAACCAAATGTATTCCTCTTATATAGTATGTATGTCACTAGGATGGTAGCAACAAAGCTGGTTACTGATGTTTGTTTACTTAAAAATACATCATATGTAAGTATAAATCTGTCATCCAGGCCCTATACTTTTCACATGTCAACTACTATAGTATTTTTCTCATCAGAAATCCCATCTTGCTAAATGTGTGTGTGTGTGCAGACACACATATATACACACATTCAGAATACTGTAATATACATCATGTTCCTAGAGGCAAGGATTTCTTAGAGTGGTATCTTTTATTGGACCAACTGCTGTTGGACAAATTCCCAACCACTAGAACACTAACTGTATCCCAACTACATAGTTGGTCCAATAAAAGATATCAGCTTAAGAAATCTTTGCCTCTGACATAATTTCTGAACCATCACAACTACAACATCACTCTTGCACTACTGTATCATCTTTCTGGCTCATGGCTTCAGCAAAACATTCCCCCTCCCACACTTCCTCCTTTGCCTCTCTCTCTGCTGGTTTCCCTTTTTCCCCTTACAGCAAACAAACCATAAGTCTTCATTTTTAATTTCTATTCAACTGTCCCTTCCTAATCCATCATTTCTTTTGAGAGTATTGAGAAGTTGTACATTGACTTCATGCTGCAATAATCACTTTTAGGTAGGAATGGGAAGAAGGGAAGGGCAGGAAAGGATAAGAATTAAAAATGAAAATGCATAGTTTGTGTTTGATTCAAGACATTCATTATCACATATGTTGTTATATATGCAAAGTGTAAAAGTGATTTTTACATACACACATGCTCCCTTATATATGAGAGGAGTTCTTTAAAGATCTCCAGATCATCTCACTGCCCCTCTTCAGATGCTTCTTAAAATTCTTTTCTACAGTGATGTCTACAAAAAACCTAACAGTGTTAGGACACTAATGGTTGTTGCAGCTGAATGCAGGACTCGTGTTTCACAAGAAGGAAGAAGGAGAGGAATGAGAAGAGGGGCATTCCCCCCAGCCAGAAACTGACCAGAAGCTGTCCCCATAGGGAATCATGCTGGGGATGGTGAAAGTTTTTTTTTTCCCCTATGGGTTTCATCACCAGTCAAGTTCCTGTCTTGTAATTGAATGGCACCTTACAATGGCCATGTAGTTAATGGACTGCTAGATTTCATGTTGACTGGTATCAAATTATTTCATCCTATGCACTATTATCTGTTTTATTCACGTTTTGCCTTTCATATATTTGAATTGTAGAAACACTTTGAATAGGGATGGCCTCATTTTGTGTCTAGCATAATAGTGCCATAGTTACATGTGACCACAATATAAATAAATACCCCACAAATCCATTTTGTGCATCCTTCTCTATGGTATCAGACAAGAGCAGAGTGGTATAGTAAGTTAATCTCATGAACTCTTCCATGAACCTCACTGCAGACTCAAAAGAGAGAGGCTAGTTTAGTAAGTACCTTGTAAAATAGTAGTGATGGTGGCCAAACCTAAATGGGGTAAAATATGGCATGTTAATTCACTTTGCAGTCTTTACTTTTAGCCTCACTGGAAGTAATGTCAGTTTGTTTGTTTTGTTTTGTTTTTTACTTTTATTTTACTCTTCACTTTTGGGGAGAATAAAAGAGTTGAATAAAGCACCTCAAACAATTTGTCTTTCTCATAGATCTCTAATGTATAATTGTTGAAAGGTTAAGGGAAGAATGGGTCTGCATTGTTCTGTTCTGTACTGAACAGTGTGATACTTTCTGAATACTGTTTTAATAAATCTTTTTGCAGCCAATAAATAATGCAAAGGCTGGCAAACTATACAACTGTACTAACAACTGCGACTTTGGAAAAACCCTGATCATTAGCACGTTCATTATTTTTGACATTGATTTGTCATTAGGAAAATATATTACAGTCCAGGTTAAATTGATTTGAAACATTCATTAATTAATGTGATAGATGCATTCCATTTTTGTTTCACTTTATTTCACAATTTTAGTAAAGTAGAAGGAGCAAATTGTTCCCAGTTTTTCCTCAGATAATGAACATTACGTTTTATTTATGTAAATAAGTTTTAGTAATTACAGCTAATTGGCTGCTTTTTACAGATGCGTCTTGGCCTTGTTAGTAAGGTCTTGCATTATTGATGATAACTTGCTAGTTTTCACATCTGTAAAATGGATTTAACATTAACTACCAGTGTGTACCTTCACATTTTTCTTGGGGGTATTAATGATTCAAAAGAGTCTGGAGATGCTCAAATGGAAAGAGCTTTTTACCTTTACTGCTACCTACGTCTATCTTTCCCCTCATAGCATTGATTGTCTCTACTTGTATTATTGTATATATGAGACTGTAAACATATTTGGTTGTCAATGCTACTGCACCCTTCCTGTTAAGACTAATTTTAACCTTCCAAACCACAGAGCACTTTCAAATAGTAAGATGTTTTTAACATTAGCATGCTGTCAAAATGGTTTCCTTTTTCATTTGCAATATGGAATTTTCCTCTCTTCCCCCCAAGAAACAACTGCATTAGTCTAAGGTGCAGGGCAGCAG
Source organism: Crocodylus porosus (assembly GCF_001723895.1). Lineage (NCBI taxonomy): Eukaryota > Metazoa > Chordata > Crocodylia > Crocodylidae > Crocodylus > Crocodylus porosus. The sequence continues at coordinate 14,504,017 of NW_017728915.1, forward strand.
ACAGTTCTTCCTCAGTGGGAAGTTGACATTCTAATGCCTCAGAATCCTTCAGGACTAAAAGCGGAAGATACTCTATGGGGATCATCATACATCACTTGGAATGACTCTTGGAAAAGTCCCTGGATTCAATTTACTGCTTCTTTTACAAAAGCACTTTTATCCATCTTTTTTTGTTAACTATTATATTACCCTAATAATTACACTAATATATTATCAGTATTTATTCTGTCCCCAAGAAGCCCGTACAGTTGGACTTATGGCTTTACAGTGACAGGATGCAAAGAGTTCCCCCAAAAGATTTCCACAATTCTGTCAAATTACTATAGATATGGATATAGGAAACAAATGATGAATACATAAATGCTCTGTAACATGCAAACATGAAAGGGATCACTGAAAATTTAGTCCTCTGTAATGTTTCTAGTAGGGGCTTAATCTTGCAGGCTGCTAAGATTTACTGAATATGGTTTAGACAGCCAAAGTGCCCAGCAGTCAGACTTTCTTATAATTCTGATAAATAGAGCCAATATCTAGAAAGAATTTAAAAATTCTCTGCTGGCACTCCACTTGGTGCTGGCAGTGACTGAGGAGGAAATGGGTATAAAAACCCAAAGATAAGCCACAGATAAGGATATAAGTGCAGTCAAATGCATGACACCAATGCCAAAAGGCAATATTTATATTAACAATTACTACTCCTTTTTTAACTTACCTGAGTGTATGTAAGAGTTGACCTACTCAGCCTAGGGGACTGTTGGCAGGAGTAGCCATGAGGACAACCTGCAAACAAAGAAATGTGAAGCAGCTTTCTCTTGTCATCTGTGTCCAAAAAATGACATGTGTGAGTGCCATTTAACTGATGACATGAATGACATTTAACTGATTCATTTCTATTTTATGTTGGGGAATTTTCCCAACGGAATCCAAGGAACAGAACTTCAACAGATCTTAATTAGTCGAAATATGCCTGAGTTATGCCAATTGAAACCAGGTGATGCTCCATATTATACATCTGGTAATATTGTCACGATGGGTCCTTTTTTTTCATCAGCAGAACTTAGAGTGTTTTTGTCATGATTTCTTCATACGCACACACCTCTCCCTGTGCCCCGCAAAGGGAGTGCTTGGTTAGGACCTTGTGTCGTATTTGGGCTCTCTACATACAAGAGTGCCTTCCAAGTTGGCTCAGGAGAGGGTGACTTTACCTATTCAAAGGGAATCATAGAGTATCTTTGTCAAAGTACACCCAGATATCCAAGCAGCAGAGCAAATCATTCCTCTTCAATAAACACCTTTCTGGATGACACAGAAAACCCCTTGGAGGGTGACAGGGTTGCCAGTCCAGTTTGCACGGTTAGCTCAGTTGCTCTTCCTCTAGTCTTCACTCTCCCAGAGCACCACGGGCCTTTTCCCAGAGCCTTTTCTTGAATTTTCTAAAATGGTTCATCCTCTGGCCTATCATTTCCTTTGCCTCTTACTTTACTCAAATTTTGGTCAGGCAAATGCAAGCAAATGGTACACCATATCACTATTAAGCAACCTAGTCTACAGGACTTGAAATCGAATTACAATAAAGTTCATCACAGCTTTACAATGAGGTCCACACTTTTTTTCCCCATTGGGAAAACTAAGGAACAAGGAGAGAAAGGAATGAAACTGAGACCTGAGTGTCAAGCGTTCTATCTGCTATAGCATATTCAGATATTTATCAGTAGAAAAAATATGTGTTTTCTCAAGTGATCTGAGAAAGCCTTGAAGCTTTAAACTGCTACCTACTGTTTAACTTTCCACCTACTCTTTAGGGTATTCCTGCCTTCACACTGAATTCCGCTGAATCGTGGAGGTTTCATGGAAAAGATTTTTTTTCAGCAACATATATGGGAATTAAAGATTTCACAACTAAATCTCAGATGTCTTAGGTCCCCTCTACATGTTACAGGTATTGTACAATTAACCAGTTAATTGCGCAATTACCTGGAGACAAGCTACACATGCAAAGTAGCTATCACATGATAAAAAGCTAGAAAGATAGACCTCAAAAATGTGCTTTATAGATAAAAAGCTAGAAAGTTAGACCACCTTTAAATTTGACCTTGAAAATGTGTACTAACTTTATAGCTGGTTGCTATCAAGCTTTAATTCACACCTGTAGCAGGGTCCCTGTCAGCTGATGGAGCTCCCAGCTGCAGGGGTGCCTAGTGTAAAAACCCCAGGCCCATTGTACCCTGCAAACCTCCATACCCTGGAGAGTGTGGCTGCTACAATCCCTAAGACTCAGGGATGCAGGAAACCCCAGGGCTGGAGGATTACCGCAGAGTGTTCCCCCTGCACACTGAGGGTGTGAGAAACCTCTGGGGCTGGAGGATCATTACAATCCTCCAACCACAGGGGTTTCCCACATCCCTGGGAGTTGGGGGATTACCCCTGTAGCCATCCCCCAACTCTGGTAGTCTCCCGCACCCCTAGGGCAGAGAGATTACCGCAGCAGCCATCTTCCAGGTGTGTGCAGCTCCCAGCTTCAGGTGTTTGCTTCTTGCTGGTACAGGGAGAGGCCAAGATTTAGGAATAAAGCACTGGCAATAAGGTATGATGGGATCTAATATGTAATTCTATAATCACACCTCCTGCACACTTTCTCATGCCAATCTGGAAAGATACACACACACATACACACGCATATGTATGCATCAGTTGAACATAATGTTTTATTGATATATTTACCATTTTTAAACAATTTGGAAACCCACCAGTGCCTCAATCACTATAATAAAATAAATTCTAAATACCTATACATTTTGGCATTTAATTTTGAGGTTTCTGTCATGGAAAATCAGAGCACCCCCTACCCCTTTGCTCACCAGGATATGGGTCCAGCTGTGGCTTTCTCCCCACTGCTTTGTGGTGATGAGCAGCCCTGATATGCCAGTGCCCTGCCCATGCCATTGCCCCTCACTCCCCACCCGCAGTCCCCCAAACAGATCAGCCTTGCCAGAAGGGGTCCTCAACTACCAGGGCTATGGGGCCAAGGGCCCAGGTCAACAGGCGCCTGCTCCCCACAGCAGTACCTGATTCCTGGCTGCCACATGTTGGAGGTGGTGGTGGCTGCTGCAGCAGAGTTGTATGTGGAACCTGGGTCTGCCTCCCAAACAGGCAGCATAGCCAGAGTGGAGCCCATGGAGGAGTAGATGAAAGCTGCTTGCTATGGGCTCAGGCTCCCCACCCTGCTGTCCTCCCCCTGAAGCCTGCATGGCCCAGTGGGTGAGACCCAGTGTTGGCAGGGCAGAATTGGGCTGGGTGTGGAAGCTCAGTGCCACTGCTGCCAGCCCCATGCTGTCATGGTGAGGGGCCCCCTGCCCACCCAGCAGCAGCAAGAGGCAGAGCTCCATACCACCACCCCTGCTGCTGCTGGGTGGGCAGGAGGCACCTCACCATGAAGGTGCAGCTCTCACAGTGGTAGAACCAAGCTTCCCTGCCCCTCTCTTCCCTACTGCACCAGGTCCCTACCCAGTGGGCTGCACAGGTCCCAGGGGGTGGGCAGCAGGGCATACAGCCCAAGTCTACAGCAGGCAGCCCTCATCCCCTGCCCCCACCCCATGCATAAATCTAAGGGGCACATGCCCCCTATGCCCCTTTCTGTGAGTGTGCACAGCAGCAGGGAGCCACCACCCCAACCACTCTCTGGATAAGCAGCCCAGAGCTCCATCCCACTCGCTGCCCAAGCCATGCAGCCATGCATTCCAGCCCCATGCCCCAAACCTCATACACTGCCTGGGCTGGGCAGCAGCCCCAGCCCCAGCCCTGCTGAACTCCTTCCCTCCCTTACTATGGGGGCCTCAATTCCTCCTCCACCCACATTTCCACCCTCACCAGACTTACATGCAGGGAGCTGCTCTCCAGGCTACCTGGTGGCCATGTGCAAATGTGTGTGCACACATGCACATGGTGCCCTCTGCCTGGTTGCCCTCCTCCCACTCCCCACAGTCCCTTGCAGGCTGGCAGAATTCCAGCCTGCAAGAGGAAACCCACCATTTCCTAAGTCTTTCTCCTTTAAAGAAGAGAGAAAATCTGAGTTTTACCATGTTTTTCTGTGGTGAACTGAAAACCCAGTTTCCTGTTCGTTAGGAAGAATGCATCAGAAGGCATGAAACTGTAGCTCAGTGGTTCTCTACCAGGGTACTGGGACACATTAGAGTGCCTCCAGATGCTTTGAAGGGTGCCCTGAGGTGTAAGGAGATAAGAAAGGTGTGAGGAAATAAGCAGATAAGCTAAATAGATAAAGGTAGTTTCAGGCTTATGCCTGCCTGAACAATCCCTGACTGCCTAACCCCCTGCAAGGAGATATGTACTATAATATATCAATTAGATTTTGAAAATGGGTGCTATTCAATTCAAAATGGTATAGAGGGGTACCTCAAGTCTAAAAAAGTTGTGAACCATTGCTGTAGCTTCCTTCCATCAACTGCAGTGATAGAAGGATTGGCTGCTTTATTGCACACTCAGTAATGCACTGAAGTGCATTTTTTTTACTTTAAATTAGATTAACTTAGTCTCTGGTGGGACTGCTCATACTTAAAGCAGTACTTATGTACTTTGTTGGATCATGGCCTGAGAACTGTTCCAGAAGAAGAACAGAAGAAAAACCCGTAACAGCAAGACAAAATGGAAAAGGAAAGAGTAAAAACTGAAGCTAGATAAATAAGTTATAAGTTGGCAGGGTGAAAAACAATAGGACTTAAAGTTTTGGATTTATTTTGGTATATGAAGGAGTAGGAATTTGGAGGTTGGACAGATGTGACTTAAAGTATGTTGTGTATTTAGTGAGATTTATGTAAAGTAGTGATTATGCCTGGGCAGTAGCCACATTTCCAAATTAAATAACTCACATTTTTAAATAGTGCACAGAGGCAGTATCCCACAGTATTGAACTAAAATAGTTTCCAACTTCCATTTAAATAAAAAAATCCTATTTGAGTGAGCATACTATGAGAAACCACAAAACTTGTGCTTCCACTGTTCTCTTTCTGATTTAAACAACCAAAACAGCTTTTTAATAACAGTATTAATGCAATATATTACTGCATAGGGACCTTGTATTGTAAATTTCAGCCTTCAGCAAAGGTTCACTGCTAAGTTGTATATTTAATATATGCATTGTGATTAGTATCAAACTGCTTGTGACAGTAAAAAAAATGTCCGTTACTTGCTGATTCTTTTGTTTCATGCATAGTGGTATTGTGTACTGTTGTTTGTGAAAGTTATAAAGTGAGAGTGGTCTGACTATAGTTTTATGCTAAAATTAGTACATTCCTTGTTTTCAAAGGAGAATTAATGTTGGTGAGAACAGCTAGTAATAAGATGGTTGGACTTAGGTTCCATGGTATTAACATATCCTATCATTTGATATCGTCAGCATAGTCATGTTCTTTGCTAGAAGACAGTATGCCATCTATGGTGATAATCATAGCGCCTGTTTTTAATTTGAATTGAGTAGACCCTCCACACTTGGATTTTCTTGCTCAGTGAAAATGGAGTGTTTGACTCTTTCACTTCCCCTTTGCTCTGAACTTTGTGGCATTTTCTGTTGTCCCAGGGTCCACGTAAAGGCAATGAGTTAGCTATGAGCTGCCTTAAGAAGGAGTATGAAGGCTGCAGGTAGAGCTGGGTAGAATGCGCACCATTTCCTTCTTAGTTGCTAGGTTGAGTTTTACACAGAAGCCAAACTTCAGGTTTCAGCAACCCTCACCACAGTCAGTTATTATTTCTTGAAAGAGAGTCCTGCATGTGCTGAGTCCCAAATGTGTACCTGTTACTGTGGTAGCATGGAACTTGAATTGCCTGGGAATTGAGGCAAATCCATAAGGGACCCAGAGTCCACAGAAAAGCATAGAACACTACACAGATGGCTCTGTATCCCTGTGATTTCCTTGCATCTGCAGTGATTATGAGCTGACCCTGGTTACCTTCCCAGGGGGGTAAAACACCACCTACAGCTCCCAATAAATGAGCACAGAGAAAACACATTGACAGGAAGCTCAGCCTAACATCCCTTTAAGTGGGTAAGGGTACAGTCTTGGTCTTTAGCTTCTCTTTTTTTCTTAGAGCACAGCTGTTTATCCTTGTGATACCAAACAATACATTAACTAGATGGCTTTGGGGTTACACACCTTTTTTTCCCCTCTGATCTTCAGCACTGAACCCTTCAAGAGCTTTGAATGTATAAAATATTCAAGGTCCTCTTAGTGAATAATACTGGGGTTTATGAATTCTTTTTCCTTGTGTTTTTATTATACACTACATGTTTCGTATATAATTTCTGGTCTGGCCAGCAAAATCTCCTGGAGGCTTCCTTTAAGTCTTTAATTATGAACTGCAGGGGATACCACAAAATAAATATTTAAAATGTCCAGACAACCAGTCATCAGAGAACAGTAATTATCTTCAAACATTTAAGAGGTCAAGTTATTCACCTAATACTGTTAGATCCTACGTATTCTGGAGAGCAGCTTGTTGTAGCATGACTTTTATTACACACCATTTTCAAGTCCTGGACAGCATGTATGTGGTGTTCACTAAAGGTGCAATTCACCAACCCACCCACCTTCATGCTCACACAACCAAATTGAATAAGCTTTGTCCATGGAACTGTGTGGGGTATGGAATCTATCCTTCTCCGCAACATGTGGACAGGATGTGAGAACACTCTACAATACCTTTATGGTCACTACTACAGCTTCTGACCTAGAATAGTAACAGATTGTCACCATTAAAAAGTAAGTAAGGCTGTATGTGATATATATTCCATAATTATAAAAATACTTTTCTGTGCGTTAATGTGCACACAAATATAAAATGATAGAATGGTAATTTTAGATTATTTTAATGCTGTCCACATCACTAAATTCCACTTTACTTGCTCATAAATTTAATGATGAGAACCCAGGTGCCTTAAATATCATTGTTCCATCAATAGCTTACTGTCTATACAAGTTTATGAGTTTAAATTTTGGTTCTTTGCATTATAGCTCTTCTGAGCTCTTCTAGACTGCTAAATCCTAAACATTTGAATGAAATGGTTGATCAACAATAAAAAATACAACTAGTTTAGATTATTGAATTGTGTCAAATTCAAAACTTAAAATTGCTGAAAGAAATGTTGCAAATGATCTACATGAAACATTTATAGTATGTTTTGGAGGACTTGCTTAATGGAAAAAGTTTACTTCTAATCTTCAAAGTGTAGAGGGCTGGGACATATCAATAAGTCGAAGTATTTTAGAGTAGATAATGTACAGTAAAAAGTCTGAGACATTTCCTAGCATTGAAAGTGGTTTCCATTAAATAGATTTTTAATATCTGAAAAAATGAAATCTTATTATTTGATTTCAATGCTAGTTTATTTTAAATCAAAAGAATGGTATATTACATGCTGTTTAATGAATATTTTATAACCTCCCATTTATAATGACCGTGTTTAATTGCTCTGATTTAAAAAGGCTATATCTGATTGCATGCATGCATGTAACAAAAAACATAATTGTCTTGTGCAATCCAGTGAATAGATTTAACAAAATTACATTAATAGCATATGCTATTAAATATGATTGATGGCAAAATTGGAAGCCTACTGGTTTTGAACCACACAAAAGCATACAGTGCTTTTGAAGATGGTGCTGAGTGTGTCAACGGCAGCACAGAGAAGAAAATACAGGTCCCATTGTACTAGAAGAAAGTAGTTTTTTAATTGTGCAGGTGAAGTTGCATCTTATTAATGAAGATGTTTCTGTCCTACTCTTGTACCTCATTTTTTTTCTATGAATATGTATTTGCGGTGCCCGCATGTATGCTTTCTTTCTCTCTCTTTCACATGCACATGCATGCGCGCACACACAGGTGCATTGGTGCGTGCACATGCACACACACATAATATTAAATAAAGTCTTTGTGAGAATAAAGAACATAATTTATGACCATATTTTTAAGAAATGGTCAGCCACCAGTAGCTCCCCAAATCTATCCACTAATGCTGTTATTCTAATATGGATAATGGATCTTTAAATAAGAATGCTGGTAGAACCTACTATAAGATATAAGCAGAAATCTCCAGAGAATTTCCCTTTTGGATACTACTGTTTACTCCCTTTAATCAATTCTGAATGCAGTTCATAAATGGCAGAGTGCTAGATGAGTTGAGTGAGTCAGTCTGGCTTGGAACATCCTATTTTCTAAAATGATAATTCTATTTTAAAAATGGGAAAAAAAACTAATTTGGGGAAAAATGTGGAGGTAGAAGATGGGGGAGCAATATAATATTGTTTATGGACCTGTTTCTTTAAGAATAGTTTCTTTGTTTATTAGGGACCTGGTTATAATGTGTAGAGCTGTGTCTAAGGTACGGTTTTGCAGAACACACTGTTAGTATACAGTATAATTTCTACATGGACATGCTTATAAATTACTTCTGCCCCTTTACAGCTTCAACTTATGTTCCTGATTTTTTTTGGTAAAGTTTTAGAGAAGCACTTAGCTTTCCATGTCATACTGATTTATAAAGCACTTTTAACGGCAGTACATCTGATATCCATGTGCATACCCATTGGATTCACTGAGCAATGGTGAATACTCCCTTCATACATGGGTCTTAAGTAATTCTTGAAACTGGAGAGGCCTTGTTTTGATGTCCTCCCCCCTTTTGCTACCACCTTTTTTTTGTAACAATATAGTACAATTGGACTAACTGAAAAGAGTTCAGGAATTGTGTAACTCTATGGATGGGTTTTTGCCACAGTCAGAATCTAGCATGAATTATCCTGATCTCTCTCACTGCTCTCAAAGTGAAGAAATACCAAAAATTAGTAAATTTGCCCTACATTTCTGTGGCAAGATACATTACATATACAATATGTTCATTGTCTATCAATGTGTGAGGGCTAAGTCACCCCCACTTTACTGAATGAGTGTCACCAATGTCCAAAGCTGCATTTTGAAAAGGAGAAAGCCAGTGTCTGCTTTTATCATTCTCATTGGCATATGGTGTCAATATTGACTTAGTACCTGATGTTGCTGGTTATACACTGGTATCTGCACAAGTGTCAGGAAAAATGTAAAGCAGGCTTGAAAAAGTAAATGAAACTGTGATACAATGCTAGTTTGAAACCCTTGTTAAATGCTGCTGTGTCACCTGCTGTGAAAGCACCTGATGCTTCTAAGCTGTTAACCAGTTTTCTTCCTCAATATGATTTCCTCCCCAACCCATAGTTTCCAGTCTAATAACTACAAAACAATGCAGGAAGATGTATATACAGTATCTAATTAATAAGAATATGACAGATTCACGTTACTTACTGTTCACATTTTATAGTATGTCAAGCATTTGAAAACGCATAGGTCCAATTTCTTACTAAAATACACACCCACAACTCTCTTGAGTGATAATGAGTAGTGAATTAGGCTCACTGATTACAAGTTATTTATTGTTAACCCTCTCCCCCAATATATAACATTTAAATGAACTTCCAAATCAGAACTTGAGGTCATGTTAGTTGCTATCTGAGTTCCAAATGTCTAATTTTGACCTTCTCAAGATTCTAACTAAATTCTATGTTACAAATGTCTAATTGGGAGTTTGACGGTTTTACATTCAATGTATATTATATATAATTACTACATGTTAAAATGTCCTTAATATTACATTTAAAAAGCATAATAAATAAGAATTTCTCACCCATTTCTCCTCTTTGTGTGCAAAGGCCCTTGCAGAGCAACGTTTTCAAGACCCTTTGCAAATGTGCCTGCAGGATTTGCTAGAGCATCTACTTGCTTGTGCAAATCATTTTGTCTGTCTATTTTTCTTGGGCTTCAGGGAATTTTTTTTAATGCTTTGTGCCAATCAATGAGAGAGTTTGTGCATAGCAGGAGAAGTGTTTGGAAGTTCTGTACACTATCAGAGACTTTTTCAAAGTTGCTTTTGAGTCTCTATGACAGAACTTCACTTATCTTCCCACTCCGGTCACAGGAAATAGAGCTGCAAGAAAAATAGGATAATTCTGTGATTTGGTCCCAAGAATCTTTGAATCATAAGCCTTTAAAGTAATTGATCTGATCAGGAACAATTTAATCACTAGTTTATTTCCATTGACCTAAATTAATTTAAACTAGCATTAAACGTGAACCACTGTGGCAAGATGAGCAGCAGTTTCTACTTTTGTCAGAACGAATTAGATTCCTTGTAGTAACAGTTTATTTGTATTTTATTTTGTGTTTTATCCTGGACCCTATTATATATAGTTCTAAAACTGTATTTGAGGGGGGAAAATCACTTTGTGACAGCACTAATTTTCAGTATTATTAATATATGTGCATGAGAGGTTTCCATTAACGTAATAATCATAATTATGACTGCTTTTTTGTTTTGTTTGCTTAAATGCTTTAAAACATTTTTCTTTGGTTAGCGTTGTTAAAATGCTGGTACTGAGAATGTGAAAGAGAAATTAAGCCTTTACAATATACCTATGCAAATGTAGCTGTATATTTAATACCCTGTTCAAAGATTTTAAAATATTTTGGAAAGGCATTTTTTTTCTGGCAGGCAGGTGGAGGGGCACTGTCTACCATTTTGCCAGCATGAAACCAGTCTCATAAATTTTTATTGAAATGAGCTCATTACTTTTAATTTTTACCAGCTCTTGACTGATTCAAGGAGCACTTTTCACATTTGGTAAAGTAACCCATGAATTACTTAAACAAGTATCTGAATATATATTAGGCATCTGACTTGATTTTTTACAAAGATGCCATTAAACAAAAACTAATGTTGATATTGAGACTATTGTTATAACCTAATATATTGGTGGTACATTGTGCCTATGTTGAACCATGTGTTGTGTCCATAATTCTGTTAGTTACTCACTCCCTATATTAAGGCATAAACTTTTTTTCTGAGCATCCCTTATCTGTAGTTTAGCATTTCTCTGAATTAAACTGATTCAGTTATCGACTTTGAGGAAATATACCTTCAGGTAGTAGTGTTCATTAAATGTGCAACTTTTCTCAAAACTACACAGTACTGAGGTGATTTTTTTTTTAGTAAAGTGGTGAGAAAAGTACTTTTATAATAGTAACTCGTTGACAACATTTGAAGTGAAAATTGCCAGAGTTCTTGAATCTTTACACATTTCCGTGACTGATCATCATTTCCTTAGAATTCCAGAGACTTGTGTGAATCATGCCTACAGGGTACATATGTTAAAAGTTAACAAGAAAATACGTCCCAGAAATCAAATGTAAGATTCTTAAAGAAAGCTTTTGAAGTGCACCTACAAACAAAGTTGGATGATTAGAGCCTTGTAGCCTAAAAAGAAGAAATGAATTGTTGAGAGTAAGACAAGTTTGGAAAATTAGACCTATATTAAAAAGGTGTCTGGAATTTACATTTGCATTTATTAGGAAAAATAAAGTTTTAATAGATGTGTGTGAACCTATTTTAGGAGCTAGGTGCTTTTAAAATACTTAGAATCACCAATCTATACTAATAATTTATCTCTGGTAATTTTCCCTTGAAATATTTTTCAGGTATATAGCTGTTATATCCTTTTAAAAACATTTTTACTTTTAATGTTTTTATATGCAACGCAGCTGGCACAAAGCCTGTTTTACTCATCACTGCATTTCTTCCCAGTTACAAGCTCCTGTATAAACATCTTAGCTGTAAATACCCTTATGAATTCCATTGGAATTCTAGACCAATATCCAGTTAGTATTTTAATACTACAAGGTATGCTTAGTGCTAACATTTAGTGTAATTTTTATAGTGAATCTCACTGTGAATTATTTCTATATTTTAATAGGCTTTCTAATTAATAGTGGGTCAAATCCTGATGTCTGTAATCACTGTCGTATTTGACTGCTTTCAATCTCAACAGATGGCACTTTATTGCAATAGTAGTTTCCCTGAAATCAATTTGAGAGTCAGGATACTTTCTAGGAATAAGAGTGGTAGAATACAATTCTCAGTGTTACTTGATTTAGCTAGTGGATTTAAGCAAATTCCCATGGAGTTCAGGATTTAATGCACTTGATTGAGACTAGCCTGAATTTCTTACATTTTCTTTCCCCATATTTAATGAGTATAGATGGCAGAAATGCTTTAAGTTGTTTTGTTCTTTTTATTCAGGTATTAATAAAGGAAGAAAAGAAGATTTTACAGATAATATTTGGGGTAGTGTGGGCTAGAGCTTCTTATATAAGAAGTGCCAGATTTTATTCCCTTTACTCCTGATGAGTAGTTCTTTACGCCGGTATGACTACAGCATAGCTACAAAATACTGCATCTTTAGAGTAAAGAACAACTGCATAACTGGAATTCTATGTGATTTTTGAAGTCAGTCAACTTATTCAGAATATACCGATTGGTGGCAAATCAGCACAACATCTGGAACCCCCATATGGTCTCAGATGTATTTAAAACCTTTTTATAGCAACAGAGCTATGTCTGCTGGCAAACAGCCTTGATCTGTAATCTGGAAAGAACTTTATCAATTTTGTGACCTAAGGTGCTCTATAAATAACAAATAATAGCAAATGAATGCCTAATATTGGATGTTTTCTAGGTGCTTCTTAGAGCAAATTGTTCACTACCAAAAGAAGCCCACTGTTAAAATAACACTGTTAGCATTACAGGGATATACTAACTGCAAGGTTTTGACTGGTCTTAGAGTTCAATTTACAGAAGTGGCAGTGCTACCAACTCTGCAATGTCTATCTGGTGGTTTAAGTTCAAAACTTCAAAAGTGATGTCATTCAGATGCCTGTTTAGATGAAGCCCTGCCTATCTCCTGGAGTACAAGTGGCTTTGAATTAGTCACAGAATTGTCAGAAAGATTACTAGCTATTCCTAAATGGAGATATATAGGGTAATTTTATATAGAGAGAGGGAGAGAGAGAGGGGAAGAGAATATATATATGTGTATATATAGATACAGATATCTATCTAGATAGATAGATATAGATATATATAGGATCATTTTAACATTTTTCAGAACAGTTATTAGTTACTATACTTGTATTAAAATAATGCCACAAACAAGGTCATAAATCTACAATACAGAAACAGTTGAGCCCCAGAAAAAAAATGTCAGGTTGATTTAAAAGAACAATTGGCCAAGAATTTTGAAAGCAGTTAGTGATTTAATCAATTTCTGGATTCCCATTTGCAAGGGACTTGAAGGGCCCAGAAAACGTGTGTTTAGCACTTAGGGTACATACAGTCACCTGATGTACAATCATGCAATTTACTTTAAACCATGTCATCATATGCCAAAAGCAGCATGTACAGCCATTTACTGGTACCAGGAGCTGCACAGGAAACCTAATGTAAGTAACTCAGAGGGAAGAGGTGGATGGGATGGGATGCAAAGCTATCAAATCTGCTTGGCAGGGTTGGAAGAGGGAGCTGGCAGGTCTGCAGGGAAGAGTTGTCTGTCTGAGTGCACTTTTCCTACCCCACCCAACTGGGTTATTTTAGCCCTCCAACCCCTCCCCACTACTTCCCCTCCCCTCCCCACCTCTCCCCCACCACACAGACCTGCTAACCCCTGCCCCAGCCCTGTTAAAACTACCTGCAGATCTACTAGCTACCACTGAACCCAGCTGCCTTCATCCCACCCAAATTTACTTAGATTATATTCCCAATACAGCTTCTAGAACAAGCAGAGACCTAATCTATCATCACGTGGCTTAAAGTAAGATATATGATCATAGATCATGTCCCAGGCATGTCTGCATGTGCCCTCAATTCACCTTCTCAGCTGAACTAACATACCTGTCATTTTCTGCCCAGTTTAGCCTCCTTGAGTACCTATACAATTTGGCATTTAGCTCAACCTAACCCATTAGGTTGATCTAAATGGTGAAACCTGTTTGTACCCTTCCTGAAACGCAAATCTCTTCACAGTGTGTCAAATTAGGGCTTCTAAAAATTAAGGTACCTATAATCTTTAATTTTTATAAATTTAGCCAATTCTCTCTCTGGTTTCAGTAGTGAGTTATATTTTGCTAAAAAGCTAACAGGAATCTCTGTGGCCAGGAATATGGAAGTCTTCAGGTAATGCAAAAGATTGCTCCTCTAATACAAAAGTCCTTTATAACTCAAGAATCCTGGACTTCAACAGTGGGGGCAACCAGATGGGCTAATATAACCTGAAAAAAACTTCAGATAGTTTATCTTATTAGAAAAGAAACTGGAAAAAAATATACATGTATGTAAAACTTCTGTACAAGGTGAATAGTGCTTTGTGTAATCACCCATTGGTTTTGATATATAAGCTGTAGCAAGATAGTGATATAGCAAGATTTCAGCCTCTTTATGTATCCATTTAAATTTCTTAATTTTAATGTTGCTTGTTGTTCCAAAATCTAACTTTCTATCCTATATCTCAATATGCCATGTAGCTATTAAAATATGACTACATAAAGACTGATGAGTAAAATGAGCGGCCTTAATAAGGAGATGAAAGGGGGTTTGTTATCAAAGTATCAGCATTTTTTGTTACTTTTCAACCAATCTACTCTGGCTTTTTTAAACAAAAAAAACCCCTGAACATCCCAGCTGGACTAAAATAATCATTCCATTGTATAGAGGTATTGCTTTCTAATGTGGACGCTCTTCTCTCACAAAATTGATTAATCATTGTTTTTTGGAGAATAATTTAGTAATTTTGTAAGCATTTGTTTCCCTTGTATAGATAACAACTAAAATATTTCATTTGTTTCCTATTAATTGTTGGCAAATACTGAATTTTTAATGGTGACTATTTTAATGATTTATGCAAGAACCACTTAGTTTACATTGCCCAGGGTTAAATTGGTTGCTTCTGTAGGCCAGATTCGGTAATCTACTCAAGTAACTGGTCCCCAGCCAAAATAACAGCTTAATAATTTGATCATGTACATTGAGTTATAAAAGAAAAACAGGATCTTAATTTCTAACATAGGTCATTGTGAATGGGACCTTGAAGAAGCAATGTAACAAATACATGTGACAGTTTGCATATGGTATTCATGTGGAAATCAAAACTGCAAAAAAGTTTTCAATCAGTTCATTTCATTCCAGCCTCTTTGTATTGTAGTATGAATGAATTACATAATCTTCTATGCTGTTTTTAATATTTTCAAGACAAGAAGTATCTGTATCTTGCTTGCTATAGTACATTGTTAAATTTATTCAGGTGTCATGGGAATAGTAATTGCTGCTAACATGTTGGATTGCATTTTAAGGCTGGGGTAGTCTCCAGATTTGTTTTATTTCTGTCCATGTGTTGCTGACTACTGAATATTAAGAACCAACAATTAACTGTATTTGAGGTACATACAGAAATTTAAGGATGCTTTCTTAAGATGCTTCCAATACTTAAAAAAAAATAAGGAAAAAAAGGATTAACCTCAGGATTTAATGATAATTTGTAAGATTATATTACATTTCACAAAGGCATTCTTATTTTTCAAATAACTCATAAATTTTGATCAAATATGTTGTAAGATTTTCTTGACCATCACAGTTCCATGTATTTTGTGTTATACTAGGTAATTTTTTTCTGATTCTGTCATATTTTCATGGTTGCTTCTAGGGTAAATTTAATGGTAAAAATTACATAAAGATAGTAGAAAATAATTTTTAAGAATGGTTCCTTTTCTTTGAAATCATATAATACATGTTCCATTGTAAAAATATTCCCAATGAAGGCCATTAGGAGAAACGAACGTGTTTAAATAAAATCATTGTCAGCTTTGTTCAATGCCAGACCTAATCCATTACATAAGATAACCTATCAAACAGTGCAAAAATCTAAAATATTTGTCTGTAATGTGAGACAATACACCATTCACTAACATAAAAAAAATAATTTGATGTTGCATATCCAGGCACTGCTATAATACAGTGTTTACAGTATTAGGGAAGGAATAATAATAATACTTCAAGTGTATAGTCATAAAGACCGGTTGTGCTCTTCTGCGGTTGGGAAGGTACAAGGTTGTTGGTCCCTTTCCCTAGCAATGAACACTTGGTATATGTATACATCTTTATGGCCTCACACTCTGTTTTGTACTTTTCCACAAAAAAAATAACAGCCTTATAGTGTCACCTGGCAGCATCAGCCTCTTTAAGGGTGATGTTTCTATTATAAAGCTCTTTTTTAAAGGGATATTTAAATTAATTGTTTTTATTTACAGTATGTTAAGGCTTATAAAAGACATTTTTGGCCTTTATATTTATATTTTAATAAACAATAAAATTTGAACAGCCATTGTACAATCTAAGGGTTCTGAGAAAAAAAAAACTGGTATAGGCAACTTTTTAAGAATGTTCTAGTATTTTGTTGTTATTTGGACTATTTTTCATTTCTGGGCACTGTTCCCCAGCATATATTATTCTCAAGGCTGTCTTAGTTTGCATGGGCTATCAATGGCCCCAAGAGGATGTTATGGCAGGCAGCCATTAGATTGCTGGGCTCTTTACAGTAGTTGTGTACCACATGAGTATCACAGAATCTAAGGGATCTGAAGAGGTCATCTAGTCCAACTCCCTGCTTAGAGTAGGATCATCCCTGTCTAAACTATTCCAGACAAGTGTTTGTCTAACCTGCTCCTAAAGGCCACCAAGAATGGAGATTCAACAACCGCCTTAGTTAATCTAGTATGATACTTAACCATCCTCATAGTGAAAAAGCTTGTCCTAATATCAAACTTAAATTGTCCTTGTTGCAATCTATGACCACTATCTCTTGTCTTGTGCTCTGAAGCCACAGAGAACAGTTTAACACCATCTTTTCTGTAAGCTTCACATATTTATAGACTATTAGCAAATCCTCACTCAATCTCCTCTTTTCCAGACTAATTTCTGCTGCATTGGTAGAGGTGGAACTGTGCCTTTATACCCCAGCTGCAGGTCACCTAACTCATCTTATAAGAGTAGGTAGTAAGGAGGAATACAATTAGAATAGTCTCATACTATATCTAAAGTGGTGGAGTGTTTACCCCAAAGTTTAGCTAGTAGCCCTAAGTGGCATCTTGAAGTGTGTGGCTATTTTGAATGATTTTTTTCTATATTACATGGGGATGCCTTTTAGTAAGTATTTCTCCAAAATGATAGAAGTATTTTGAGTACTTTAGTGGTAATAGAAAAAATGTCAAGTGGAGAATGGAGACAGTGGGTGTGTTTTCATTACTTGTGAAACACTCCTTTAAGGAAATGCTCCTCATTAGCATTATCCATTTGAACCCACTCTCACTCCAGGTGCCAGATCCCGAAATTAGGCAAGTTGGTTATCTCCTCCCCCAACTCCTTTCCCTAGCCGTCTGCTGTCAGTCACATTTAGGCAGAGGTCCTGAGGGTAGTGCTGGGGAGTGCTTTTATGCTTTTTCTGCCTTTCATTTTAGTTTTGGCAGTATTGAAAGTTTTGATGAGTATTAGCATTGGATTTATGACCCACATACCTTATTTTGGGCAGACCCAAGACATCAGAACTACCACAACCTCTCCATTCAATAATAGGTGAATTATATCGATACAGATTAAAATAATGCAAGCAATTCTATGTCTACCCATCCTAGAGCTGTCATCAGAGGGAAGGTACATCTGGCCAGTATGCAAGCTTCACCCTGAGATTCTTTCTTCAGTGTCATATGTCAGCAGCCTGGAGGTCAAAGGCCCAACCCCCCAGTGGGGTGGATCAGATAAGCTGGTGGTATGCCCTCTGTCCCCCTATCGGGGACCCTCTGCTGCTCTGAAATCCTTCCTTTTGTATTCCTTCTCTCCTCTGATGACTCTGCATCTCTGGGTATCATTGATTGGTCTCCCTGTGGTCATCATACAGCCCACATTCTGTCCTGTAAGCACATTTCTTCATTTCACAAACCTATCACATGCACACATCCTAATTTGACTGTTTACCAGTTTATCCTAATTTGGGTCATCTACCAAAACCAGAAGTCCCAAGGACTGTGCAGTTGGGCACTTCGACCTGGCACCAGCGCTGCAGAGTCCCTTATCCCTGTTATGGAACAGTGTGGTACATGTCTTCAATTTACCAGCCTGTGTGTCTTCTTGCTGCTTACCTGTGTCAGACGTAGTCGGCCTTGAAGGAAACTTTGTAATAAACAGACTTTTATCAATTAATTAAACCTTGTCATTCCCCTGGACCATTGTCTTAACACAATCTACTTTACCTACAAGCCAATTCCTAAAAGGAAACCTCTAAATACCAATTTCTAGCCATCAATGAGCAGATGCAGATGGAGAGTTAATGCTTCCCATTGATGGCCTTGGGAACACCACAGAAGTATGCCAGTGTGGTAAAATGCCTCCCATGAAGTTTAGGTATCAAACAACAGTGGAAATGTGGGAGCACATGTTGTTTCATAACAGATTTCTGGTTGTGCAGTTTTAAATTAGATGTCAAGCAAGATGCATGTCAAGAAAGGCACAAGTCATCCTCCCACTTTACTCGGCCTTGGTGAGGCTGCAACTGGAGTACTACATCCAATTCTGGGCTCCACACTTTAGAAAGGATGTTGAAAAGCTTGAGAGAGTCCAGAGGAGAGCCATACACATGATGAGAGGTCAAGGGAACAGGTCTTAGGAGGAGAGGCTGAGTGGCATTGGGACTCTTCAGCTTGGAGAAGCGAAGGCTCAGGGGTTTCATAGTTTCATAGGTCAGAAGGGACCTTAGCAGATCATCAAGTCCAGCCCCCTGCTGTGGGCAGGAAAGAATTCTGGGGTCAAACAAACCTGGCTAGGTGATTATCTAGCCTCCTTTTGAAGACCCCCAGGGTAGGAGTGAGCACCACTTCTCTTGGAAGTTGGTTCCAGATCCTAGCCACCCTGACTGTGAAGTAGCACATCCTGATATCTAGCCTGAATCTACTCTCAGTCCACTTATGGCCATTATTCCTCTTTACTCCCGGTAGTGCTTGGGGGAACAGGGACTCTCCCATAGCCTGCTGGTTCCCCTTGGCCAGTTTGTAGAACTGGGAGCACATCTGTTCACCAGTGCACCTCAAGGGAGGACACGGTCTAATGGTCACAAATTGCTGGAAAACTGTTTTAGACTGCACATAAGGAAAAACATCTTTACTTTCCAAGTCTCCAGAGTCTGGAATAGACTCCCCACAGAAGAGGTGCAAGCACCTACTCTGGATACCTTTAAGAACTGCTTGGATGCTTATCTTGCTGAGGTGATCTGACCCCCTCTGACTTCTTGCCCCTTGGGCAGGGTCTGGACCCAATGATCTGAG
>NW_017728915.1:14523478-14539307 GCF_001723895.1 Crocodylus porosus
GGGAAAGTCTGTTCACCAGGGCCCCCCTTGGAGTCACCAGGAACAATGGCCACAAGCTGAGGGAGGATAGGTTTAGGTTAGATATTAGGAAGAATTACTTCACTGTAAGGGTGGCCAGAGTCTGGAATAGGCTTCCCAGAGAGGTGGTGCTCTCACCTTCCCTGGAAATCTTCAAAAGGAGACTGGATAGTCACCTGGCTGGGGATTTATGACCCCTGCCACCTCCAGTGCTCCTTCCTGCCCATGGCAGGGGGTCGGACTAGATGATCTGTCTAGGTCCCTTCCGACTCATTGATTCTATGATTCTGTGATGTCACAAGGTCCCTTCCAGCCCTAATGTCTATGAAATATGAAATCTGTTGGCAGTTAATATAAAGAAAAGCTGAAATCCAGAATTTTGGCTCCAACACACTTTGAAAATGGCATGTTATGTTTTAAAGCTGATTCAAGAATATCTAGAATTCTGAGGTACAATACCATTTGTGCCTAAAGATTCTGCAGAGTTGTTTAACCAAATAAAGCCAAGAAGGTTTCATTACAGTTAGGACCAGCTGTTAGGCATAGTCGGAATGCCAATATAAAATCAACAAATGTAATCTTGGCCAAGTTCTTCCCCCACCCCCGGCATCCCCTAAACAGAATATTTGTGCCAACAACATATGCTTCAAAGGACTTAAGTACAGTCTTATTTCCACTGTAGGATACATAATTACATGAATTTCCCTAAATATGGAAAAAGGAATCATAAGGAATAAGGAGGCTTGGCAGATAGTTTGGTTGTACATTTGGTATTTGGCATAACACACTGTCCTGTTTAATTCCTATTACTGCTTCTTAGTGTTTCCTTTAATTGTGGAGCACATGTCAGCTCTTGTTCTATTCAAATTTCTCATTGCTGGCCTCACATTTTGGCTATAAGCACACTGCATGAAAAAAATTACACCCTTATGGAAGAGTATATAAAACAGTCACTTCTGATGCACTAGTTGTTAACCATTATACTATTTTAAAAAAGGCTGACATATGTATTCAGAGGATGTCTGGTACCCCTGATTATGTGGCCAGTCTCAACCAAAAGAGATGGGGACACGTTAGATATATGGCTAGGGTAACCATATGTTCTGGATCAGGCAGGAAGGACAGTCCTTGATTTTGGAGTCTGTCTCAGTGTCATGGCAATTAAAAAAAAAAGAAACAAATGTCCTGGATTAGCAGGAACCCTCCTGTACATACCTGGCTCCTGACTCAGAAGCTGGGCATGTGCAGGCAGGTTCTCACCAATCTGGAACTTTTGCTTCAATTTTCTCCAGGAAGCCCAACCAGTGGTTTGGACTCTGCTAGGCTGTGACCAGAGTAACAGTACAGTGTGAGAGGGAGAGGAGTCACAGGGTTCTGTGTTTGTGTCTGTCTGTCTGTCCGTGTCCTGCTTGGCCCACTTCTGGCTGCCGCTGGTCAGAGCTATGTGTATGTGTTTGTGTCCTGCCCAGCCCACCCCTGGGAGCTGTAGGGTCAGGGTGGGACTGTGTGTGTGTGTGTGTGTGTGTGTGTGTGTGTGTGTATGCATGTGCATCTCTCTCTCCTGCTGTCTGGTTCTCCCCACCTGTCTTGGAGTTCTTTCAAATTATTATGGTTACCCTATGTATGGCACATTTTTGCACTTCCAAACCTGCGAATAATTTGGCCTTCCATATAATCAACATTCCCAATAAGACTAAAACATGTGTCTTGATGCCTGTGTTGGGGACTAATCATACTTATCACAGAATCATTTGCAGTTATCTTTTACTTAATTTCATGCTTAATACTGTAAGCATGGAAAGACTAACCAGGTAAAGGGGTTTTGAAGAACAAGAAGCAAATTGGTATGAGCAGACACCATATACGCCCAGTATTAACAGACAGGTAGCTAGAATACCATGGAAGAAAGGGGAGGCTAAGAAAAGATAACTGAATTTCACTATTTGTAAGTATAACAGCTAGTATAAATTTGATTCACCACATAGATGTATACAATTTGCATAATTTAAAAATCTTGACTTTTTTTTTCACTTGACATTCATCCACATGTCAATGAATAATTGTGATATAGCATGGAATCCTGAATTATGTGGTTGTACTAATAAACCACATCACCATTTTTCCAGTGTATCAAATTACAGGGAGGATTTTTAAAAAATTCTATAGTTAAACTATGATCTGGAAATGTAATGATTTCTCCCAATAGGGACAAATTATGGCACATTACAAGTCAAAGGAAAAGCTACCTTATGTGAGCTCTTAGGGTTTTATAAATGGTGCTACACATCTCTAGAGAGGTGCTTTTTTGCCCTTTCCTCAAAGTGAAGGAAAACTAAGAAGCTCAGCATCCTGTAGGCCCTAGTAAGCATTTGATTGTAGAGGTCAAAAGTCAATAGTTTTTTATTATAACTCCTGACACCTTGACCAAGATGCATTTACAATCTTCTGTCATGGCACGGAATAAGAAAAATGTGACCACATATTTAGATTTTCTAGGATAAACTGATTTGAGGGCTTATAAGATGGAGCAAAGTGAAATGTGTCTGTAGCAAAATCTTATAATACATTAACCTCCTCTAGTCTAGCACAAATATGCCTAAAAGAAGTATACCAGATTATGGTGGTATTATAGATCACAACAAAAGCATAGTGATTTTTGATTATTTTTCCAACATTCCCAATCCTACCACTAAGTCTTGAAAGAATGCATGAAAAATATGCTTAATAATTACTTAATTATGACATCTGTTACTCTTCCGCATCTCTTAGTGGGAAATTAACTGAAGAAATAGCAGGTTCAAAGACCTGTTAACACTTTGATAGCATACTTAATTGAAATATGAAGTGGAGGGAGTGTAATGGAGATTAAATTAAGCTCTCAGATAATCATCTGACACACCAGTAATTGAGCAGCTATCCACTGATGCACACTCATAAGGAAATGTGTTAGGTGGTACATGGATTATTCTGCAACCAAATGGAAATTTCTTTTTTTCTTGTTATTCAGTGTGTGCATTCCACATCCAATAAAGCAGTCAACAAGGTAGCTAGAAAACCAAAAGATCTGAAATACAAGGGGAAACGTTAGGGTAAAGGTTCATTCATGTTGAGAGAGTGAATTTTTTTCTTTTATGTGTGCTCCAAACCTAGAAGTGTTTAAATATGTTTAAGCATTGACTATAAGATGCAAGTGTCATGTTTGCAAATTTTGTGGTTACATGTAACTAAATGGAGAATAAACCAACTAATATCCATAAAAATCAAATATAAATGTGATATGAAAAAGTCCACAAAAAGCAAACTGAGGCTTCCATCTATCTTGGTGTATTATTCTAAACAATCTGTATGAAAGATGTGTTTACTGCTTTTACGTCGAGGAATTTTCTCATCTGTAACTTGGCAGGGGATGGAAAAAGACTTCCAGAGATATGAAAGAATATGGAAATCTATGAAAAACTAGTGAAGTTCATTAAAAAGAACCTATAACTTCTCCACTCAGTGTTCATTGATTAGAGATTAAACATCATCCTTTGTCGTATTCAGATTGGGATTTTTAATTAGGATGTCATTATTACACAAATATACCAAATGCTAAATTGATTTTTGAGACCTTTTGAAATAATGGCACTACTTCTGTAAAATGAAAATCATAATAGATTATTGACTTATGCATGGGTTTTGGTCCAAGGGCACATCCCCAATGTCAACATTTTCAATATCTTTAGTTTCATGCAAAGAGACATTCATAATTAGGCTTATATTAAAAGTTTGTGCTTATTGATTCATTTTTATTAATGACAATAGTATAGCATTGATTGTCCTTGAATTATAATAGCATGCAATGATGCCTGTTGCTGATGTGTAAACACAACATAACATTTCTTCTTGATTAATATATTTTAAATTTTTGTTGTATTCATACAAAAAGTATCATACAAATCATTGCTGTTTCCCAGCCAAAACTTCATTTTTTGTTCCTAGACAAGAAGTTGTTCTGAAATGAAGTTCTCATTTTTACAAACGGAAATGAAATTAATGTGAAGTGAGGAGTCTCCCAGAGGTAGTTTGAAAAAAATCAGTTGAAAATTTCATACTTTACTCCAGGACACTGATGTCATTGTTTGTTTCCTGTTTATTTTTCTCATAACGGCCTCCTTTGATGCAAGTTCTGGCTATTAGGTTAATATCCAACATATATGCCAAGCACATGAATATGATAAAATAATATATATATATTTTCCTTATTCTCTGGTATTCATTGTGTAGATGTTTTCCCCTATTGTCTCTAGGGATTTTTCTGTTTCCTGCCATGCAAGGCTATTCTTGATTTCCCAGATTCATTTCTAAGCATAGAAGTTAAGTTTTGTTCAAGTACTTGTTTTCAGATGTAGCTAGTATTAGGATTAATGTTTAATCATTTTAACCAGTGATCAGTTAATGTCGTATATCAAAGAGTTCTGGTTTTTCTGCTGATTTTTCTCTATCTCTTATTCCCTACATTTTCTTAGTCTGTTTCTTGCTGATACTGCCAAACCTGCCTGTCCAGTTGACTCAGGACCTTGTTACACAGTCATTTTAGGTGGCTTCTGGAGCTCTTAACCCCCGGTTTGGCTACATGTTAATACCTGTTAAGTGGTTTAAAGCACATTCCAGGATTATCTCTAATCCACCTAATTTTGCTTCTATTCCATTAAGGTATGGCCACTTCCAACAGCTATCCCACCAAATTGAAATATTCTAGTATCTCAGAATGCAGTGATGCCTCCTGAGCCAGAGTGAGTGGGGACCTCAGGGCATAGTGGGGCTGGGCACAGATAGGGGAAGTAAGGGGCAGAGAGGTTAAATGACTTGTTCAAGATCATGTAGCAGGCCAATAGCAAAGATGGGATTAAAATCCAAGTTGTCTCAGTCCTGGTGTAATATTCTTTCTTATAAAATCCCATGCCCCTCACAGCCCTTCTTGGAACCTGTCCTTTTGCTACCATTTACTCTATTCTGGACGGTCAAAGAGTGTGGAGACAGGAGGAAGTGACTTGCAATATCTCTGCTCCTTAGGGAAGTATTCTCAGTACTAAAAAATAGGGATCTATGAGTTCAAACCTCTGCTAACTTCTATTTAGCAGAGAAGTCCCTGTAGATTTCTCTATCCTGAATCTGGCACTCATATTTCTGTTTGCCATGGCAACTCACCTAAGATAAATGTGGTATTCTTATACTTTTCAAATGGCCTGGCATGACTCCCAGTACACAACAGCTCTGCATGGAGCATGGTATAGCCAAGGAAATTATGGGTAACTTTTCTCTACTAGTCTGGCCAAGGTTCACACTATGCCTGTGGGAGGGTTGATTTTGTACATGTGTAAACACATGAGTGTGTGTGTGCACATGTGCATGCACACAAGAAAGAGAGAGAGAAACATCTACCATTTTAAACTAACAAAAGCAAGAAGCACTGTGAACAAAACTTATAAGACCCTTGAAACATTCAAAAACAAAACTTCAGGGCATGATTTAATCTCCCTGTCTACTCCACTGGTCCCTGCCATTGAAAGGGATTCTGTTTTTTATTCTGTTTAGGTAAATTTCTAATATGCATTGAAAAATTGTTGCCAATTCTTTTAATACATGCAGTGATCCAAAGAACAAATTAAAATGTAGAATACTTGGGAATGCACAGAATACTAAATAAAATCAACATGAAATCTTATAAAGAAAAATAATAACAAATAAGCATAGCTCTTATAGGTAGTAATTTCATCTTTGGTTTATATCAGACCACACAGTTTGAGGACCAGCAAGTGGTTAACACATATGCCAGGGCGATTTATGATGGCTATTGGATAAAAGTGAAGAAGAGTCTTTAGATAAAGATGCTTTGTTTGCTAAGAAAAAATGTGGAACTTTTGTTATAAACAAAAATACTTACAGTTAAATCACATATGCCCTTTGAGGTAATTATTTAATCATATTTTGTTTATTATTCAGTTTGAAATGGCTATAAAGCTGTAAGGCAGTATTTGTATATAAAATACATCTCCCTATTTGGTAGTGGGGTTTCATGTGACTACATGAGACAAAAATGGAAAAGATTATGGAGCACAAACCGCAGAATCTTAAACTAAAATGAGGACATTGTTTATACTTTTTTACTGTCTGCTTCTATGACTAATAGTAATCTGAAATTAAACTGACATTCTCATTCACTGTCACTGTAGAGATGATTATATTGGTGAGAGATATAACTGTCCTGTAAGTATGTCTATGGATACTTTCAGTTACAACACTGAGTCTATTTACAAACAGATTCCCATGAAAAGTTATCTATATATATTCACTGAATGACAAAATATGAATGGACATCATAAAACCTTTGTCCAAATGTAGGCCCCTTCTCTCTCAATTTTTAAAATTTTAATTGTAATATGTACTGTGCTCCAATTAATACTTTCTCAAAAAACTATATATATATATAAAAAATAAATAATAATTTTAAAATGCTTATATTTAAATACCCAGATCTTCCAAGAAGCTACCGTTTATCCTCTGCAGAAAAATACAACTTATTTCTTATAATCACATTGCACTTGCAGCAGTTCAAATAAGAGCAGCACAAATTTGTGCCAGGTATTTTTACGTCAGTGCACGTGCCTGGACATGCACTTTGGTATAAGGCAAGATGTGTCACTTGGGGCAAAATGACCCTATCCAGTTCCTCTAGGATTTGCAGCCAGGGGGAGCTAGAGCCAGCTCTATAAAAACCTGCCCATGTGATGGCTCCATATAAAATGCTGCCCTGCCCTGAGGCAACTTGCCCTCAGGAGCTTCTGGGGCTTCAGTATGACTCCTTGGCCTGTGGGGCTTCTCCCTCCTGCCAGAGTTCTACTAGGACCTCCTCCAGCCCAGAGGCTGGTCTCTGCCTCTAGGCCCCCTGTGACACTTGCCCAGGGTGCCAACCTGCTCGTTGAGCCCCTCCTCTGGAACCACCAGCTGGAGGTGCCAACAGCAGAAGTTGATCCTGGCTGTTGTAACCTGTATCGGAGACCTCCTGGACTATGATAGGCAGGAATGGGTGGACTGTGCTGGCCCAGCACATGGGTCTACCCATGACATGTGCAACCTGCCATATGGTCAAGGAAGTGAAATCTGCCCTACCTCCCGACGCCCTTGCCCTTGTTGATCAGGTCCTGCAAGATGGTGGTCCCTGCCCCTCCATGTCCTCCAACCCAAAGGAGTTTGTTGTGAGGCCGGCACCTTGCCCAGCCTTGCAGCACTCCCACTCCACCACCTAAGCTGACTGAAGGGCACCAGACCAGTCCACTTTTCCACCATCTATCACCACCACCTCTACACACTCATGTGCCACATGATCCATCATGCAGCCCTCACGTCCCGCCCAGACACCAAGTGGCAGGACCTGCTTGGTGAGGGTGTGGCTGGGGCACCCCAGTGGCTGAATCTGTACTCCATCTTCATCCCATGAGCCACTGGGGGCCTCAGTTGGTGGCTTCTCCATGGAGCCATCACCACAGAGGTGTACGTGGCAAGCTTCACAGACACCCCAGTCTCCTGCCCCTTCTGCAATCAGAGGCAGACCCTGGTGCACATGACCCTCAAGTACACTAGGTTGCAGCCCTTCCACCTTCACCTCCAGAACCTCCTTTTGAGGTTCTGGTTGAATTTTTCACCACCCAACTTTTTGGTTCTGGTCACCCCATCTACAACCCCACCAAGTCCAGGGACTTCCTGGTCAACCTCCTCCTGGCCCTGGCCAAGTGGGCCCTGTACTTGACCAGGAAGGAGGTTCTGGCCAGGAACATGCCCAGAGACTGTGTGGCCACTTTCCTTTCACTTGTCTGAGCACATTTCTGGGCAGAGAACCAGTGGGTGGCATCCACCAGCTCCTTAGATGCCTTTGAGGACCAGTGGGTGTGGCCCAGGGGGCTCTGCTCAGTGTCCCCCTCTGGAGAACTTACTTTCACATTTTGACCCTTTGACACCCACCTCACTCCTACCCTCTTTTTTCTTTTGCTGTCCCCCAAAAAATGTTGTATCTTTCACCCTTCAGCCCCACAAAGGGACTATTAGTTAGCTGGGTGGGCCATAAGGCTCATGTTAATATGGAAGATACAAATAGATGGAAGCTTCTGGGGGAGGAGCCTCTTTGAGAAAGTTGGCCATGCTCCTTCCTGTCCCAGGCTGTTGCTGTTGCTCCTTGATCTCAGGAGCTTCTAGGGCAAGTAAATCATGCACCTTCCTACCATAGGCTGTTGCCAGCCTACTCTCAGGAGCTTCTGGGAAAAGTTGGCCAAGCCCCTTCCTGCTTCAGGCTGCTACTGTTACTGTTGTTGGTAGCCCCCTCAGAAGCTTCTGGAAGGAAGCTGGCCATGCCCCTTCCTGTATCAGGCTGCTATTGCTGCTGCTGCTGTTGCCACCTTCCCCATGGGGGGGTCCTCTGCTGCACACCACTGCCTTTGCTTGGGGCAGAGCCCACTGCACTGCACTGCACCCCAGCTTCTGCACTCCTGTGCCAGCCTGCTGCCTAGCCCACTGCCAAACTGCACTCAGAGGATAGCCTGGGGAGGGAGCCTGCACTGCCTCTGAGGCCCCTCCCCCACTATCACTGCCGGAGGCCTAAAGGTGCCTTGCCTGCTCCAGCTGCCTTGGCAGGCCATCCCCTGCCTTCATCTCCACTTTCACCTGAAGCACACCCTGAGTAGCTGAACTGAAAGGCTGCTACCACTGCTGCTGCTGTTGCTGTCCCCTGTTCTGCTGCTGCCCCCTCTCAGGAGAGAGGGAGATTCCCTGCTGCAGCACTCTGCACCTGTCAACATCACACCTGCACTGGATTACTCCCTAATTGACTGATTACTTCTGCACTCCCCTACAGCTGCCTCTCTGCGTCTGATCCTGCTTTGCTTTCCTGCTTGCTGTCCTGCTGCTGAGTGCCTGGCTGGAGGCCTGAGGGGCTCCTGGACTGATCTGAAAGAAACAAATCCCCTCCACTGCTCCAGCCATCTTTTACATCTGCCTCAGAAGCCTTCCCTGTGTGTTTTTGCCCTTGTGTGGTAAGTCCTGTGGTGCACTCTCCCTGCCCTGGTATTTGCTGTGTCACTGAGTAAGCCAGCTTGAGTCTCCCCAGCCCTTGTGTGTGTGTGTACCCCCTCCCCCATATTCCCCAGGCATAGACTGCCTGGTTTCCTATGGTCCTGTAGCTCAGTGAGCTTCAGCCCCTTTCTCCTCCCCACACCTTCTCCCATAGCCCCAGTCTGCCCCTATTGGTTTTACTAGCCCCATTGTATTTTTTGTTTTTCTTTATTAGTTCCTCATTACCCCATGGTATTCTTGCAGGAGATCCTGATGACAAGCCTAATTAGTGGCTGGAGTGGGAGGCAGGGTCTTTTTTAGTCACCTCTCAACCACCTCTTATGGGGTAGACACCCTGTTCTCCCCAGGCCTGCCGCCAGAGGTTCTCCAGGACATTGAGGTGGTGCCGGGCTGCTTGCTACATGTCCAGGTCCAAGTCCAAGGGCTGGTCCTGAACCTTCTAAATGTGTACACCCCTGCAAAGGACCCAGAGTTGGCAGACTTTTTCTGCCAGGTGGCCACTGACATCGGCACCCTCAACCCTCACAAATGCCCAGTTCTTGGGGAGGACTTCAATGTCACCCCAGATGCATGAGTGGGAGTGGAACCAGGCCACCATGGGCATCCTTGGGGAGATCCTGATGGACTACTACCTGGTGGACGTCTGGCATGCCTGTCACCCTGCTTTCCCTCCTGCCTTCACCTATGTGAGGGCAGGGGAGGAGCAGGTATGCCACTCCCAGTTGGACTGGATTTATATCTCTTTGCCACATTTTGCCCATGCCCACTCCTCTGGCATCCAGCTGATCCCTTTCAGTGATCACCACCTTGTCTGGGCCCAGGCCAGCCTATGGCCTGGGCATCTGGGATTGGCCACCTGCATTTCAGTGACAGTCTTCTGGAGGATGTGAGCTTCAGGGAGGCTTTCCAGGAGTTCTGGCTGGCCTGGTGGGAGCAATGGGCAGCTTTCCTCTTGGCTTGGAGATGGTGGGACATGGGGAAGGTGTGCATGTGGCTTTTTTACTGCGGATACACTCAAGACTACATGCAGCAGAGGGAGGCAGTTCAGGATGCAGCTCAAACAGGAAGTGCTGGAGCTGAAGAGGTGACTGGCCAACAACCCAAACAACCCATCCCTCTGAGAAGAGTGTCAGGAGAGGTGGGAAGACCTTTGTGCTCTGGATGTCCACCACCCCCATGGTGCATTTGTCCGCTCATGTGTCCAATTCCTCTCACTCTGGCTCAGTCCACAAAGCTACCACGTGCCTTTTGACAGGAGTAGCAGGTCCCAGAGCTGTGCCTCTTGGTCCTGCACAAAGGCATGCTGGTGGGCTGGGTCGGGTCAGGTCCCTCCAGGTGCATTCTCCCCACACAGACCATGGGTCCAACAGTGCTGCCACCAGCACAGCATGGCTGGCTGCTAGCGCTGGGTATAGGCATTGTGTGGGGATGTGGGTTGGATTGTGGAGGGGCTTGAGTGGGGACTGTCCCAAGCCTGCCTCCCCACCTGCTCCCTGCAGTGCTGGCAGAAATAGGCACTGTATGATGTGGGCTCTTTGTTGAACTGACCTGGCCTCACCCAGCCCGGCCCACTAGTAGATGGCTTTTCTGGTCCTGTCCAAAGCCGTGCACTAGCAGGCTGGGCCAGGTCAGATCCATTCAGCATGTACAGATCCCATGTCAGGCAGCCCCATGTCACTGCAGGGTGTGGGTGGGTAGGGGTAGGCATATGGCAGCCCCTGCTCAGGCCCCTCCACAAACCCGCCCACAGACCACACTTCCACCCACACCCTTTGCCATTCTCCACACACCCCCACATTCTCCAGCCACTCCTCACCACCCCCAAACCCAACCATCCCCATATACTACCCACCCCCATGTGAACTTACATTGAACAGTGCCCAGGTCCCAGTCACAGCACATTCTTACCCCACTCTTCTGTTTACCTCAGCACATTAAAGCTGCATGCCCCTCATGCTGGGGCAGCAGAAGCACTGTAGAGATGCTCTGGCCAGAAACCAGAGTGTCTCTCTGGAGGACCAACTTCTGAGTTACTTCAGGGCACAGTCCAGGCCCATGCCTTCCCCTTCTATTTTCCTATATGTTTTTTATATATATATCTGGATTTCCAGGCATCAGATTTTGAGCCTACACTGCAAATATGCAGTGTGGGGAACATTTTTTCATTTGCAACATGCCTCTTGTGGCATCTCAAACTGGCTTGGTATACTGAAATAAGCACATGTGTGCTTGTCTGGACATGCCCGTTATGTGCATCTAGTATGGAATAGATAAGTGCCATGGAGAAGTATATAAATAAAGGTTAAACATAATGGCGATTGTTCATATGCTATAGTCATGTGACTTGCTTGTACTTCTTTTAGTTCCAGAACAGAGATTTCCTAGGTTCTTTTTCACTAAAATTATTTTCCACTTTTTAATAATGAATTGGCTTTCAGAAAAATTGAGAAAATGATTGCAATTTAATATACAGTACACAGTGCATATATATGACTCAACAGGTATTTTGTAGAAAACACCAAGTACCTGCCACTTTAAAGTGTCCCATGGCACCTAAAAGTGATGATACCCAAAACTGTTAGCTAGGGTGGCACGGCTTGGTGCTACTGTAACCCCTTTGTACTGTAGAAGGAAACTTCAAAATATTATCCATCTTGGGGAGGTCAGTGATACCCTCTGGAGCATGCTTGGTGGGGAAATGGGGTTGTGTCCTTTTATTAAAAGGAAAATGTTTCTGATACTGAAGAACAGTAGTGCAATAAATCAAACTTCAGTCAGAAAGAGACACTTTGAAAGCTGTGATTCCAAGAGTCTAAGAATAATAGAGTCCAGATAACTAAAGATGAGCTTGAAGAGTAGTACGATAACTAAATATGAGATTGCAAGAAAACCAAAGGTTTCTGGTTGCAGAGCAGGGAGATGAGCCACCTTCTCTTTAGTGGCCTGTTGAAACCAGGCTTGCACTATTCCACTCAGTTATTAGTATTTCATAGAAAGAGGTAAGCAAATTTGAAAAAAGTAGGGAAGACCATAAAAAATGACAGAAACATAGAGGAATAGCCTGACTAAACAATGAGGAAGAGGGGATGATGCAACTGTTAACAAATATTTATGAACTATAGATTGGTTAGAGATGAGTAAAATAAACACTTCCTAAATAAGCTTCCAGTTTTGTTCAGACTGGTTCTTATTATATTTACCATCCCTGGGAATCCTAACCCTGAAAGGCAGCCAAGGTTAAACTGCTGCACAGATATGGTTATAAATATTTAACATCCATCACCTTTAGATTAAAGGAAGTGACACTTGTTTAGTTTTGATTTTTAACATTAAGACTTAACATAACCTCAGCAACATTGCAACTTCATTAATTGCCCTAGTACTTGAAATGTATAGAGTTTGTGTCAGTATCAATGCAGGGTCAGAAGCAATTTCCATTAGGATAAAATTGACTTCATTGGGACCCACATACTTTTCCAAATCAGGTCTTTAATTTTAAAGCATAATGAATAACAATAAAATTCTTATTAATTATTAATAAAAACTGATTTATAATAATCTCGGGTGCTTTGAATGTTGAAGTGCAGTTTCCTAAAGAATTATGAGGTTTTATCATATCAAAAGATTTTGTGGATATGTTTCATTAATTCTTATAAAGAAATCTTTTCTCTTAATTTTTTCATTAACTTCAGCATTTATTTAAAATTACAGTTGTTCAGTGAATACAATGACAAATTAATAATTCATAGCTTTTGTCAAGGAACATAATAAGGGACACTTATTCCATCAAATACACTTTTAAATGCACTATCTTTGTTTGAACGAGTGTAGAAATATAAATAGTGAGGACTGTTATTGTACTTCCTATAGCTGTTTTCGCTACCAAATTGTAAGTGTGCTATACACAGTGTTAAAACATCTAGACGTAAGAACCTGGTCCATTGATTTGTTCAAAACACATGAAGGAGTATAGCAAATTCATCTTTCCTGATTTAATAAACCTGACACTTTTCCTTGAAAATGTACTTGATGAAAGGTTGGGACAGATGCTATCAAAAATCAGAAAAAAAATCCCATTTCCCCTCACATCCCAAAAACCAACTCTCCCACCCCCCCCAAACCAAAACACAAGAACAACAAATGTTTCTCATTTGAATTGTTTAATATTTTCATTGTATGGCTCACTAAAGCCTAACTAAATTTATAAATGGTTTCTTTGTAGGGAAATAAGCATCCGAAGGAAAGCATTTGCATCTATAACACTGTAAATCATGTAAGATTTGGTGAGATTTCCAAATGAGTCTAAAAAAATTAGGAGAAATCCCATCCCCACCAAAAAATTATAATCTACAGTGAAGTTAAAGTTTGTCCCTGCCTTCCTATTTTACTAGGTTTGCCACTAGAACTAAATTACTTAATTTAACATTAAAAGCTACAAAATCTGTTTATTTTTACTGTGAATGTACTTCAAGTGTATGAATGTGCTTCATGCCTAAACAAGATCTTTTCTGTATGTGATGATTACTCAAAGAGTGCTCTGATTAATTTCTAATTTACAAAAACATCTGTTATTTATAGTGATCTGTTAAACTAAGATCCATAATGGTATTTCTCTGTTATTGGTGCTTCAAATTACAATCAAATTGTTCACAATCTTTTGATAATGGAAGTCTTACAACCATTTGTTTTACAAATAAGCAGCAGTTGATCGTTAGTTGTTGCTTCAGGTTGGGACCCATTTCCTTTAAAAAATATTGCCCAGTATGTTTTATTCACAGCTAAAGTTTTTTTTTTTCCCCATTCCACTGCTGCTCTCTGTCTCTAAAAGCAAAGTCAATAACTCTCTATTTAAAAACTAGAATGACCTGAGTAGCACATATAATTAATTAAAATGTAATTCTCCCTTTTTTGAGACAGTTAAAGAATATATTTTTCCTGCTGCAGAAGAGAAATAACTTCCATGCAAGACTGTAGATATTTTAATGCCAGCCAAGTTCTCAATTCATTCTTTTCATATTTCATTACAGAACAAAACTTAAGCAGGCTTTTTTCAAAAGTTTGCTAAGCTTGCTAACCTTTCAGGAGAACTAGGGCACAGTATTACAAGACTTTGGTATCACTTATTTCAAGCTGAAATCAGGTAAAACTCAAAGATATTGACTGACTTTTGTTTTCAAATCTGTGCATTCTTAGCTAAAACTCAGAGTAAAGCTCACAGACTAGGAACCCAGATGATTTGAAACTGAAGAAAACATTTACTTGAATCTCTTGATACTAATATCAAAAAGAATTTCACAGATATAATTTTAATTTAGTGCACTAATTTAGAAGTCACAAATGTAATTGATCTTGAGTGGTAAAAAGATAAAACAATCATCCTTGCTATATTCTCTAAAATACACATAGTAAATGAGAGAAGGATTTATCATAATCGTATTCCATCAAGATCATGATTATAAATACTCTTATGAATATTGTTACTGTATTTTAGAGTTACATTCTTTGGGGCCAGTACTTCAAATACAACTCAGCATAGACAATTGCAGGATTCGGCCCTGGGTTTGTTAGAAATAACTCTATTCATGTGAGTGACATTCTGAGAAGAGTTAGTAGCTATCTTTTAAAATAAAATCCTGACCAGTTGGAATATCATTGAAACCAAGTAAATGTTCAGGAAGTTAGGTTTACTAAAACTAAATTTAAGTACTTAAAACAGGAAACTATTTACCATGGATGTTAGATCTTTCTAATGACTGGTTAACTAGAAACAGGCCATCTTAATTCTCAGCCCCAAGCAATTACAAATGGCTTTGCTTCCAGACTTTGTTAGAATATTTACTGGGATTTGGATGGAAGACTTTTGACACCATAGTCATAAAATTTGCAGGGGACCATTTTCTGTGTTTGATATGAGACAGAATGTAAGCCAAAAGTTCCAGTCTCCAACAGACTCCAGCATTACTCATTAGTGGTCTTGGTGGCCATTCTAGTTCAGAAATGTATGGTGGTCCTATTAATCTCCTTTAAAATATATGCCCTATTTATATATTTAGTTAAGTAATGCAGCTTTATTTCCTTCATGCTGATGACAGGAACCTATAAATTAACCCATACTGCAGGCAGACAGTGTACCTGAAATTAATAATTACAGTCCATTCCTTCTTTTTAACATCTATATATATGTAATCATATTTAATATGATAAAATTTAATTCCCCCCCAAATTTTTGCTGAATATGTTATTGTTTAGAACATTATAGTATAATTGTGCTTTCATCAACTAGATAGATTGTTTAAGGTAGTGAGTAGCAGATCTAAAAGTTATGATGTGTTACTATGTGTTATATGTTACTATTTTTATTATGTGTTATAACTGTTTTACTAGTTTTACTTATAACCTCATCAATTTTTCTTGCCACGATGAAATTTAGAATTATATTGAGAATGTCAGATCTCAGACTCTACCAATTGAATGACATTTGCTAGTTCACGATATAACTATCGACAAGCTCAGCAAATGGGCAGACGAGAACCTCATGGTGTTTAACACCGATTAAATGCAAGGTTCTCCACCTTGGGAGGAAAAACCTGCAGCATCCTTATAGGATCGGCAGTGCTATGTTGGTTAGCACTACAGAAGAAAGAGACTTGGGGGTCATCATTGACCACAAGATGAACATGAGCCTGCAATGCGATGCTGCGGCTAG
>NW_017728915.1:14540307-14614671 GCF_001723895.1 Crocodylus porosus
TCAACTTTTCTGAACAAGTTAGTCCCTAAGATAGAAGCCTGTCTTACTTTCTTCCTGACTTCAGACTATCATAGCTAACGACTTCTCTGTCTTTAACAAGTGGCTTTCCAGTATTCTGCCTATTTCCTGGTACCATAAGGTATTCCATGTCTAACTGCTAGATGTATAAATTTAGTACTTTTCTGATAACTTAATTTCCTAAATGTTTAAATTTGATCTGTATCAAAACGGATTTTCTTTTTTCTTTTGCATCACAGAGAAACAAACTTGCAAGTGAATAAACAGAGTGATTAAATTCATACGTAGGTGCCTCTGATATTTGTATTATAAAGCCCCAGTGAGCATAGTGTTTTAGGTACTATAGAGACACATACTAAGACAGTGGTGGGCAGGTCCAGCCCACAGGCCAGATTAGGCTCATGGTAGACTCCATTTCCCAGCAGCCGCTGCCCACATTGCTGCATCCAGTTTCCATGGAGTCTACAGGAGTGGCAGATCCATGAAAGTGCGGGGCCAGGGTTTCCATGGAGACCAGCCCCAGCAGCACTGGCAGGCCATGTGGCAGGGCAGGGAGCTGTTCTGGGACTGGGATCTTGTGGCAGTGACAGCATGGTCCAGAGCTGGGGCAGAGCTGTGATCCGCTGCCCACATAACACAGGCAGGAGTGTGGATTGCAACTGTGCCCTGGCTCCAGACCAGGCCATCACTGCCACAAGATCTCAGCCCTGGAGCAGCTCCCCTCACAGCTGTGCACCCTGTCAGCACTGCTGGGGCTGGTCTCCTTGGTCCCTCACTGTCACAGTTCTGCCACTCCTGTGGTCTCCATGGAAACTGGCCACAGCGGCTTTACCCACCACTATACTAAGGCCATGTACACATTCAGGGCCTCTATACACATGCCTGGGAGTGGGGGTGGCGCTTTAATTAGAATGACTCTTGGGAGCTGCTGTAATTAAAACTTCCACAGCATCTTGTGTATTCAGTGTCCTGCACTTCAAAATGGTGGCTGGGGCACTTTACGAAAGCTCATCACACAAGCTTTAGTTAAAGTGCCCCCATCACCATTTTAAAGCATGGGGATGCTAAATACATGAGAAGGCTAATTGGCACACTGCAGCAGACTCGATTAAGCTAGTCTGTTCTGATGCATGCTAATTAGCATGCATCAGAGTAGGTGCCAGGCACACATCCCGGCATCCTCATTTTCTGCTGGTAGAATGAAAATGGCTAATTTCACCCAGGAACCAGGAGGAATAGAGCTGTGAGGAAAGGCCTCTGTGACTTGCAGAGACCTGGGTAACCCTGGTCTGGACAAGGCAAATGGGTCACAGCTTCTCCCCGCTGGCTCCTCACACACGGGAGTCCTTGATGAGGGAATCAAGCTGGCAGCCCAAGTGGAGGGTACAGTGCTGTGAGCCCCCTCCCTGCCTGCTTCTCACTCTGGATTTCCCCAAGTGAGAACCAGGTGCGGGGAGTTGACCTGCTACTCCAGTCTCCCTGGAATACAATCTGAACTTTATCCTACTTTATATGTAATAAAGTTAATATATTAAATTGGATTATATGCACATAGTCATTTCATTCTTTTCCATGGACCACTGTTGTATCTGCAAGGGTTAATATTTTATCTTCTGCCCTGTATTCCCCAGAGCATCAGAGCTTTAAACATCATGCTCATATTGTTCTGTGATCATAATTCAGTTCAACTCCCTAAAGTTAGGAAAGAAATTGACGGGGTAAGGCTGCCCCTTCTGCCAATTATGGAATAAGCTTTGCCAGTTATGGATTAGGCAAAAGACTGATTTAATTTATCCTGGCTGCAGTAGTCCCATTTCTCACGCCAAGGATCTGAGGCCTCTCTGTTCCGTGTGGAAGAGGAGGTGGCAGGAAGGAAGCTGGAGCTGGTTGTAGGCCACAGGTCTGGCCCATCCTATCCTACAGAACCTGTGGCTGCAGGGAGCTAAGGGAGCGTTCACAGTTGCCCCTGTAACTGTGAACACTCCAAATTTAGTGCCATAGCAAGGGGGAAGGGGGTGGTACCACCACTGCGCATTGCCACCGCCACTGCCAGCTTCATGTCCAGCTGCTTGCCATATCTCCTGCTGCCCATGCCACTGTTGGCTTCTTTGGCTGCTTCCCACCCCCACCCCTTCCCCCAGCTTCTCTGACCACTCACCACACCCCCGCACCCCCTGCCACCAACACCACCGACAGCTTTTTCACATATGGGGCCTCAAAAAATTGTGGCCCAGCCCTGGTAGCCCAGCTCAGCATTTCATTATGATGCTGGTGAACTACTCTGTTTTCTGATAAAGGCTGCTGCATTTTCCCAGTGGGTATATACATACCATTCCCACAATCCCAAAGGTACTGCTTTCTATATATATAATATATTTACAAGTGTGCACTAAGATATGCCCCTGCTCCCCATGGACGTAAGTGGGATCAGCTTAAGTACCTAATGCAGAAAGGAAAAATCATGAGAGAATGTCACAGCTGAGAAACAGTTCTGGGCTACCCATTCTTATTCCACATGACCCTCATGCTACAAAAAATGTATGCCCATTGTTAGACCACAGCCAATACAGAGATCCTGAAATCTTTGCTGGTGACACTGTAAAGGAAAACACTGTGGTATGGCTAGTATTAAACAGTACTGAACTGTAACTTTTGTGGTGTTTTCTGTGATAATGTCATAAGTTTCCATTTAAAAATTATCTTTAGAACCCAAGGACTTCCTCCATCTTATACCACTCTTTTTATATGTTGTGTATCAGTTCTCCCTTGGAGGTTTTTCTGTAAGTTGAAGATAGAGGTTATATATTCAGGCTATGTGTAATAGCATCATTTCATTTCAACTTCCTTTTTACCTTTTTGATGGGACAGTATTTTGTTTTGAGTTTCCTTTTGTTTTGAAAGCACTGCTCCATTTCATTTCATTGAAACTGTTTTGCTGTCTTGATGCTGTTTCAATGTTTTGCCCATAGGCTATAATGGGGATGGACAAAACTACCTATAACCTTATCATTTATTGCCTAATTTGGATGAAACTTGCAAGGATGGTAGTCACTTCTGTAGCTCTGAAGTCTTCCAAGATTCAAGGAGATAGGTGTAGGGGTTTCTGGGAAACTGCACCACAAGCTGCTGACAAGCAAAACTTGTGACGTGTGTGACTTGTGTGCGTGTGTTAAGGCACAGTTGTATTCCCATCCCTCCCCCAGAGCACTGGGATTGGAAGGGACCCCAGGGAAGGATCACAGTCACTGGCCTGCTACACATGTCAATATCAGAGCAGTTATTCCCCTCTCTTCCCCCTCCTTCTCCTTAGTTTTTGTTTCCCTGAAAGCAAGCCCAGCTTCAAAATGTTTCAAAACTTTTGAAACATTTCAAGCACCCTTGTTTTGTTTTCAGGCTATTTCAAAGCCTTTCATTTTGTTTTGATTTAGCTGTTTTGAGCTCAAAACGAGTTGAAACAGCATCAAAACAAAATACCCAGTGAAATTTCGCACAGCCCTATTATGTCTGTTGCTTTTAGCCATCTATTTTTTTTAAATTAAACTAATAAATATAAGTAATTTATAAGAAAAAAACACATTTTAAAGAAGTATAGGGTATGTTTAAGTACAAGAGCACAAATTATCATGTACTCTCACTTTATATATAGTACCATAAGCTAAAAGATTTTTTCATGTGAATTGAATAAATCAGTTATTAGATAATGGAAAATGATGCAGAACCTGAAAAAAGTAATGGTAGCATATCTAACATATCATTTAAAGGTAAAGTAAATATTTTCAAATGCCTATTAGCAAAATACAATAGATTCTGGTTTACTGAATATTATTTATTCATATATTTTAGTTATTTGCATACTTTCCTAAAGAACAAAAATACTAAATCCATGTCAATACATTTCATTCAATTATTTATAAACAAACCACTGCATATACCAAAACCAGGAAAAGAAGCTAAGGGATTGGTTTATCAGCTAATGCAAAAATTGAACTGTGTGTAGAAGGAGAAACACACACAAAATACTCACAACAGACGGTAGGCGGTGGGGTTCCAAATTACGAAGGATTTTCATAAATTGACACATGATTTCATGTGGCTTTTTGTTGTTTTAAATTAATGAGCACATTTCATTTCACATTTTAACACATTTCCTGTAATTAGCTTCTGTATGAGCAATAGGGGATCATTCATTCTGCAACACATATAAAGGCGGTGTTACAGGTTACTTAAATTATCATAAGGGGCTTAAAATGGGAGCATTCATCCATTAAATGCTATTAACTCCCTAAACATTTTATAGTTATGCCACTTCAGTTGAGGATTATCTTTGATCCATTTTACTCAGATCATTCCAGGGAAATGTTAGTCTGCTCCATTCAGATAAAAAGTTCCCGTTTCATTCCTCCAGTATCCCAGGAATCAACATTTCCAGCCCTTTCCACTCCTTTGCTCTGTGGACAAATGTTTAACCCTCCTGAACTCTAATGGAAACCATTCTCAGCTTGGTCTCAGCTCTGCCCCAGTGTGGCATGCATTCTGTTCTGTCTTGGTATGTGTACTAACCCAGCCTCCCCAATCATCTCCCCCCGCCCACCCCTGGCCCAATCCCAGTTCATTTAAACACATGCAAGATTTTGGTCCTTGATTATTTTAATTCTTTTTTCACCCCTTTATCTTTATTCTATTTACTTCTCCCCATGACTGTTCACTTTTTTTCAAAAATTTCCACCTAGTGTTCCAGCTGGCTCCTTCTGGCTGTGAAATGAGGGAAGCCACAGCCCCCATGGTGGTTTCTGTACCTCTGAGCACCATGCCACTCTCTGCCCTCCTCTCTCAGCTCAGAGGAGGGATAGTTCTGGCTCTTGCCCTTTCCCCTGCCTGCCAGGCCCTCTAGTGCCAAGTAACAGTTGTACAGGTCTGAGATCATATCAAGTCTTAACCTGTGACTGCCATGATACTGTTCTAACTTTATGATGACAGAGCATTGCACAGATTTAAATATAACCTGCAATAGCATCCTTAGATAAAGAAAACAGGTTTGTTACATGTGGGATTCTCTCTCTTGTTATGCTCAAATGGTCAAATATTAAGACATTATGGGAAGATAAGTTGTGACTGAACAACAACTGACATGTTTTTTGCCAGAAAGCCTTTAAGAGCTGCCAAAAATATGTGGAATGACTTGCAGTGTAAAGCCCCGCTACATGTACAAATTGAGCTCCCTATTTATGGTTTGGATTGGTTTCAATTTTTTACTTTAATTTATCATTTCTATTTCATGGTTCATATAGTAGCCTAGTCTGCTTATTTCTGTAATATTTGGGGGATAAAAGGCTATAACAGAAATCTGTTGTACTCAGCTTGCTTCAGCAACTCTCAAATTCGCAAGGAACTGGGGGGCAGATAAGGCTGGGGCAGATTGCTTGGGCACATAAGGATGAATTCTCTTTTTAGTAGGTATGGACTTCAGCTATAGAGTTCTGCATCTGTGAGAAATTTCAAATATCCCGAAGTTCAGAAATGTTTGGATATGGGATCTTGGCTTAGCTCACCACAAGAAGTTGGGGGCAAGAGGGTCACACCCTCTTCAGCTATGTAGTACATGTACTATGAGCTCAGTAGCTGGTTGGCAGGGGCTCCTTTTTTGCATGGTTCCAGAGCCCAGGAGTGAACACTGAATCTTAAGTCTGCCCCCTGCCCCAATCCCAGTAAATTTCCTGGTATTTAAATTAAAAAACTTTAGCACCTTTCAAGTGACAAGTGACTCATGGACTTTATAGGCCCAGTAGGAGAGACACAAGGAAAAATGGTGCAATTTTGTGTTGTTTACTGGGATAAAAATCTTAGGGGGAATGTTCAGTTCCAGAGATTATCTGAGTCTTTGATATTTGTCTCTTGGACTGTTCTACACCTCTGTAGGATCCATTACTTACA
This sequence comes from Crocodylus porosus, assembly GCF_001723895.1. Lineage (NCBI taxonomy): Eukaryota > Metazoa > Chordata > Crocodylia > Crocodylidae > Crocodylus > Crocodylus porosus. Next base: position 14,546,257 of record NW_017728915.1, read on the forward strand.
ATATCTGGCAGAATCTCTGAAAGACGCAACTTTTATCTTAAACCTCTAGCTACCAGGTTTTTTCATGACTTTTTTTTCCTAACAATTTTAGGTGTAATTTTAGGTGGATTTATTATGTTAAGACTTGAATCCTACTCTCAAAACACTATGTTGTTAATACAGACTTTAAGAAGCAATAGAAGAACCAGAATGCCAAATCCAGCCTCTCATCCCCTGTCCTGAACTTTGAAGAACCTCAAATACAAAATTTTGTAGTTCACGATTCTCCCTGTGCCAGGGTAATATCAGAGTCTGGTCTTGACAGCTTCATGTTCTGTGACACTGACCCATTTCTTGCTTAACTAAGGATATAATTTTTAACATAATACAGAAACTTATTTTATGCTAGTGAGCAGTGGAAACCAAGTAATTTCAATACTGCTCTTCAGAGAGACTTTTCACTTGTTCCTTGACCACGGAACACCATTCCCTAAATGTATGTCACTTTCAACAACAAAAAAGAGAGAGAGAATCTGAGGCTGAGGCAGATGACAATGTCTGAGCTGGATTAGTCTTCTAGGGCAGAAGCATGGTTGGATGGTGATTCGTTTAGAGTTGGAGGTTCATTTAGAGTTTCGTTTGGACTCTTGGTAGCTCTGACACTTCAAACATGAAGTATTTTCAGCTACCACATGTATTTGATCATATTTTAGCAAGGTATAAGTTTAGCTTGAGTTTCATTTTTCCGTCTAGCCCTTGTATAGTTTTTTTCCTCAGGAGAGTTCAGAGTGCTTTCTAAAGAGAGAGTAAGTATCATTATCCCTTTTTTATAGATATGGAAGCTAATGTACTCTAATGTTTTTATCCAATAAGCCAGTGGCAAGTCTGGGAGTAGAACTCAGATCTAAACATCAGTATAATGTTCCCACAGTTTAATTAGGACCTAGAAATTCTCTTGATATTGAAAGTGGCATCAAAATGGCATGTTTTTAAACCACATTTGAATATGTTAACAGTGCTTCACATAGATATAAGTACCTTAACTCTGTGCTTGCGATAGCCATCCCCCAAAAGTTTCAGAGATTTGGAAGGAGCTCATCAGCTGTCATAAATGATCATTGCTCTGTTATCAATAAAATTATAACAACTTACTGTAGCTCAGGGGTGTCAAGATATGGCCCCAAGCCCAGTCATCTGGTTCAGTGCACAGGGCCAGGACCAGTGTCATGCAGTGTGCAGGGCTGAGGCCAGAGCAAGCACTGCATGCAACATTCAGGGCTGGTCCAGGGGGCATGCACTGCATGTGGTAGGCAAGATTGATCCAGGATGCACTCTGCAGATGCAGTGCCTGTGCCAGACCAGCCACATATGCTGGTTCCAGCACATGGGGCCAGTCTTTGGGCCTCATCCAGCCCATGGATCTGCTCTGTGCCCCTCTTCAAGTCTGCGGGACCAGATGAGTTTGATTTCTTTGCTCTAACTGAAGATTCGTCTAGCATTGCACGCAAAAGTCCTGAGTATGATATTCTTTTTATGTGAAAAATGATTGGTAAGTTTGGCAAAGTAAATTTTCTCATAAGAAGTCTATTACTGGTTTGGTAGAAGGCAGGATAGATTTGTACCTTGTAGACTAACTAAATCAGAAATAGCATGAGCTTTCATAAGATGACATACTTCATGAGACACTGTGAAGGCTTTGGCCACTGCTGGTTTGGCCGTGGTTCTTTTGGTATTTGGATGCTTACAGCTATGGCAGAAAAATCTGCCTTGAAGATAAAGCTTCAGATACTTCTCTTTTGGACTATTTCATTCATCCCTACTTTTTGCTTTTTCATGGCTTGCTACTATATGCCTGTGTCAGTGCCTAAGAAAAAAAGGTTTTGGAGATAACACTCTTTTGCTCACTAGTTTCATCATGTTAAAATAAAGTTAATTACCAATTAATATACACATTTTTTATAGCAGATCCACATCCTTTGTTACAGTCGGTAACAAAACTATTAATTTTACTTGCTCCAAGATACATTTTAGTTAATTGGTTAGTAGGATTAAAAACATTCTGATTCAGTGAAAGCGTTTAATGGCATCACACCTCACTTCCCATAAAGCTGTAGTTATATTCCTGTTCTGCATCCTTTTAAAGCACTCAACCAGCAATTTACTGATGTAACCAATTAGACTACAAAAGAAGTGAGATTTCAGAAGCTGTTTCAGAATTACTGGCCTTTCAGATCTGCAGCAAAAAAAAAAAACATATTCAGTTTGTGTTACCTTGACTTGTATACAATTTATTAAAAGTTGGGCCTAATTTATTTCATGTATAATAATTACCAGAATGAGTGTCTAAGTGGGGTGTGATAAACATAGCCCTTTTTTGTACAAGAGTGAATTTCATCTATATACTGTCTCAGTTTACTTCAGCTAAACAAAGAATAAAACTTTCAAATCTTGTTCCAGATGTGCATAAGGAAAAATTGTGTTGACTGAAGCATTAATTGAATGACTTAGACAAAGCATGTCTAACTTCTGTGGTTCCAATGATCATTTCAGATCCTTTAGTAGAGATTGTTGTTGACCAAAGTACCATTTTTAAAAATAGAGGGCTATGTCATTTCACCATTTCTTGTTCCTGTGCTTTGCAGTGTATCTTTCAGATGCTCATGTATTTTTAAAAGTTTAGATGACAAAATACTCATTTCTGTTGCAACTTGTATCTGGAATTACAGAAGCTCCATTCTCCTGGAGGCAAAAACTAATAGTCATGTTAGTGCTGATGCTGGAATTTGAAAGATGTATTTTATATATATTCATATCATCTCAAACCAAATCAGCTGGTCTAAGTAATGGCCAGTCTTGAAGAAATCTTTAGTTTGATAAAATTTCAATAATTAAAATAATGTATACATTAGATACTAATATATAAAACATTTGCATAGATCCATATGCATTAGAATCTATATGCATTAGATTAATATTAAGTATTATATCTTGTGTGAGATTAGTGGTCTTACGGAACAGATATTGTGTGTGTGCGTGTATATATAGATATACATATATATGCATTCATTAGGCACTTTAAGTTATACATAAAAGTACATTTTATGTATATAAAAATTAACAGCAATGTTTCTCTGAGAGTTGGTTTATCAAGCTAGAGAAAAAGAAATGCATTATAATACATTCAGTGTTTTGTTATACATCTGTTTTGCCATGCTCGGTTTTTCACATTGGCTTTGAAATAGTCTGTGGTACTTTATTATGATTAAAACAAGGAAACAGCTCTGTGAAAAATGTTTTATACATAAAGCATAAGAGTAAAAGGGATTTACACGGTGGCTTTTTATTTGCCTTTTGTGTTTAAAAATGAAAACTTAGTATTAATTGCACTTAAGCTGAGTTCAGGATTATATCTCAGAAGAATTTTGAGGACTAACATAAAAAGATCTTTTACAATCCTTTTACAATGGCCTGGGAAAGTAAAGTAAATGCAGGTGATTGGCTGATCAGATTTCACCAATTCATTGAAAACTATTGAATAATATACTATGAAGAAAATAGTTTTCCGTAAAGGTAATATATGAAATATGAACATATAATTTTATGTGCAAACAAATGAACTTGAGATAGTTCATGAGTTAAGTAATCTACACCTTCTCTCCTTTATGTTTACTCATTAAAGGTCATCCTTTTTAAGAATAAGCAAAAAAAATTTTTTTTGGTTTATTTCCTGCTTCAATAAGTTTACCTGTAATTCTAACTCTTGAATATTCAGTAAAATTGTATATGATATAGTTATTGAAAGTGGCTGCTTATGTGAAGCCTACAGTTCAACATAGCATTATCATACAGTAGTACCCTTATGTTGTTCTTTCTATAACACTCTCTAATATCAACTCTACCCTTGATATCAATATAACACCAATATTGTAGGTATAAGTAATACATACGGTATTGAGGTCATCACCTTGATTAAATCATGAATAGCTGACATTATGTTAACCACTGGAATTGCATTCAGTGGTATTAAAATTGGAATTATGCAGATTTTAGTCTAAACCTTTCAGATTAAACTACAGGCAAAACTAATTTTTATTGATTAGCTCTTAAGTGCTATGGTTATGCTGAATACCATACTGAAAATGGTTTCTTCCTGCCTGTGTCATTATGCAATCACTCTTCACATTTCATTAGTTTCCCATGGATTAAGGTGAAATTCTAATGTGGGACATTAAAGGGTAAGATTGACATCAGAGAATGCTATAGAAAGAATGATGCCGGGAATTTATGCAGGTTTGGAGTGGCCCATAGCAGCAAGCAATGAATGAGGGAAAGGGGAAGGAAGTAGAAGTGGATGATAGTGTGGAAATTTGCAGTGGAAAGATTGAAAAGAATTTGCAGTGTCTTTGCAAATTAGCAGTATATGGTATCTTTGGCTATTTCATGTTATGGTCAGATCTAACAATTTACAATCATAAAAGGATGCTTGGGGGGACTTGGGAAGGCATGTCAGCTGAACTGATGTAATTGCTTATACCTGAATAAAGCAGGTTCAAAATTACAGCTGTATAGCTTCACCTATACTAGTATAGGAGCAGGCATAAAACCATTGTGAGAATTCATCATTACTGGAGATTCATCAGTATAATTTAAGACCAGTGTTTAATTTGTTCATATACAAAAGGACATAGATGTAGCACTGCAATCCTCTTTCTAGCACCACAAACCTCATAAGTTGCACATTACTCCATGCACAACGCTGCTAATTTGCAGTGCCAGGGCAAAATTTGCTACCAGGATATCCTGGTAGCAAAAAAAAAAAAAAAACCACCGGGAAAAAGGCAGCACAACCCATGCCAAAGTGGCAAGCATTGGGACAAATGCAGAGTCAGGGGAGCAGACAGCCCAGGGCTGCCTGGATTAACTCCCAGGGCTGCCTGCTCTCCCATCTTCATGCATGCTGTGCAGCCCTCATGCTAAGGCACCCTGGCTGGCTGAGGTGCAAGATGTCTTCATATGCCTCAGCATGGGGGCTCCACTGCAATGAGGCACATGGAGCCCCCATGCTGTGGCACACTGCACCCCAGACAGCTGTGGAGCAGCTGCCTGGGGTGCAGTGTCCCTTGAGATGTGGGAGCAGGCAGCCTTGGGCTGGCTGCTGTTCTGTCTCTCTGTGCCTCAGCATGGGGGCTCCACTGCAGAGCCCCCACAATGAGGTACACTGCACCCCAACCAGCCATGGAGCTGCTGGCTGGGGTGCAGTGTGCCTTGAGATGGGGTAGCCTTAGATTGCCTGCTCCCCCATCTCTCCGTACCACTCCCTGGCTGCCAGGGCACAAGGTGCCTCAGCACAGGGGATTGCTAGCCCCTGCTGAGGCACCCAGCCCCCTCCCCGCAACACATGGAACATTGTGTCCTGCTGCACATGGGCACGCACTGCAGCACAAAGTAGCGTCCCAGATTTCTGCCACTACTATTTGTAGGCATGCCCCTGCTCATGTGGATTCAGCCATAGTGGCTAGAGATGGGTACTTTTTGTTCATCCTCATTTCTCCAGTAGATGGCTGTTATTCTTCAAGGCTTTGAGTTAATTATTGTGCTAGATAGTTCAACCTGCACAATGAGGTTCATTGACTGAATGAATTATTACTGAAGAGAGAGATGGAGGAAGAAGAGCATAGTATATTTAACATGATATGTCCATTCACACTTGACAAGAAAGGTAAACTGATATAGTAACCAGAGCACCAAATGTAAATACTTTGAAATGAGGCATGAAGATTGGTTTACTGGGAAACACATTTGACAGGACAGGCAGATTCAGTTCATCAGGAATATATCTGAACCTGTCAAAAACACACCCCTCTCTTAAAAAGAAAAATCCAACTGTAAATTAAAGAGGAAGTAGGAGGGTAATGTAGAATTGAGGGATGTCAGCAGTTGTTACAGAATTCACTCAGTTGTCGAGCTTGATCCTGTAAGTCCTCTGTGCATAGGACTTCCACTTACTGTACTAACATTCAGGGTTCAGATGGTTTATTTTATCAAAGCTATATGAAACTTGTCTTTTAAAAGTTTAGAGTTGTGCCATCACAGTCTGAGACATCACTGAAATCAGTTGAAGCTTTGCTTGTAAGTTCAGTGAAAAAAAATAAAACTATGAGTAATTCATAATTAATGAATTTCTAAAATTACTGCATATTAACAATGATCATGAAAATCTCTGCACATCTTTTTCACTCAATAGATTTACCATGAACTGTAATTTCTAAGTAAAAATATTTTTCTGTGGTTTTTCAAGGTTTGACTACTCTGTTATTTTTTCTTCTTTGAAGTCTTCATGTGTAATTCTATCTAAACTTCTGTGTAGCTTACATAACTTGCAAGTAATGTAAATGCTTAGCACTTCTGGTCAAGTCTCTCTCCCTTGTTCTCTGTGTTTTCAGATTGCCTTTGGCCACTGCAGCAGCTTTTTCTTTAACCCTCCATTTGATACAAGGAGGTCAAAAATAGTGTATTGCCCTTCCATATCTAAAAATCAAGGCAAACATTTGTAATGAACAGACTACTGAGAGGGATGACAATTAAGCCTGGTACAGAAATGAAATATTGTGGGAGACAGTGTTGTGAATAGGAATGTATGTTTTGAGAAAATATGCATTGAAAAACCTGTGAGTTAACTTAGGAGCATTTAAGTGAAGCTATACATACACAAAAACTGTACAGTAAAGTATTGTAGTATATCATAGGCGACTGGTAGAGGGTGCATGGGGGTGTACATGTCCCCTCCCCCCCCCCCCCAATGGCTGACACTGACACTGTTGGCACGGCTGGTGCTCCCCCTGACAGGGCCGCCACCATCAGTGGCTTCTGTGGGTGCCCACCCCCCAGATTCAGGAGGCATCAGTCACTCATGTAGTACATAGACTTTTCTCTAAGAAAGGGAAAAAAAAATCTTTTCCCCAAGTTAGGTCACAAGCCAACAGTCTGACACTTGTTAATGTGCCAAATGCAGAGTAAGTGTCATCCCTGATGTGATAGTTAAGGTCTGTCATGCACCAGAAACCCATAAGTACTGATTCAGCTCCATGTTTTCTTTTCTTTCTTTCTCTAAAGCAGCCTCTCTTTTTAGTGACAGATTTAATGGTATGATTTACAGCTCTCAGAGACCTTTGTCAGGGCCAGAAAAATGACAAACAATAAATATATGGAGCATTATGTTAACAGTCACCACACAATACCTTGTCAGTTACAGCTTGATAGCGATACATTTTAATTTTGTCTTTCATAAAAATCTTGGCATGTATGCCTCATTTGAACACAGGCTTGGAAGTCAAGTGTGCCATCCAAGCATGCAGTTTATCACCCTCTATATTTTTTGTCCTTTTCATTTAATGTCATCTCTATGGCAACAGGCATCGCCCTGGAAATCATTTTCAAAACAGCTTATTTGTTGGAGGGGGACTGAGTGAGGTTAAAATATGTTTGGCTTAGAGGAACATCAGTGTATGAAGATGGCTTAGTTGCATTTAATAATCATCTGTGAGAAGTTCGTGTAACCAGACACCAAACTGTAGAGAGAGATTAAGAAGATTTCCTGGTTAGTGTGATTAGCTTTTGTTGTTTTCTTATTTTTACGTGCTCTGGAGACTAACAATAAGAATACCCGTTTGACCATTGACCCCTTCCTTCTAAAGAAATAGATATCCTGGTTGAACAGGCCTATAAATGTGCTTTTAATAGGTAGATTCTGAAGTCAAGGCCTAGTTGTGCTATGAGACACTGACCTCATTAGAGACAGCATGCTTTGTGGGTGATCTCACTGAGCATGCAATATGGCTCTCAAGTCTTAGTTGGGAATTTACCTAGGTAAGAGGAGACTGCGCAGTAAAGATTTAGAGATTTAAACCATTGTTACTATGGCTTACAGTTAGGACTGGACTCTCTCTTATGTTGACTGGTACTTTATATTCCATAGCATCTACTTGTTTTCCTACCAATAAGATCCTGGTCAGTGTAAGTAATAGTGTCAAACTGCCATAAATGAGTTTGAATCTTCTAAAGGCAGAAGTTGTTAATCAACCTAAGTAAGCTTGTAGCCCTATAGACATTTAAAAAACTAATAGTAGGTAACAGTAATATTTATGTGACTAGCACTCACCATACTTCAGTATGAGAATGTCCAGCTAAATGCTAACTAACAGTATGCTGCCCATGTGGTGTGTGTGCAATAAAGTGGGGCAACTACATAGCACCGAGGAATGCACCCATTGTTTCATGATGAACATTTATGACACTAATGAGCATGTAAACAACATGGCTGCACAGCTGTCATAGTGCACCAAAGAACAGCATTCTGTCATTTGTTTTTTGAGAGCCAAAGGTGTGCCATCTTGTGAAATTCCCTACAGTAGGATTGTGTCACAGTGCTGAGAACTGTATGGCTCAACAGAAGGTGTATGAGTGGATGGGAAAGTTCAAAAGAGCTGCATATCCACAGTAGATGAAATCCAAAAAAGATGCCGCAACACAGCCATGACTGAGGATAACATTGCAACAGTTGGCAACTCTGTGCTTTCAAACAGCCTAGTAAGCATCCTAAACTAGTGGTAGCAGGCATAAGTGCCAGCAGTATCCACAACATTTTGTATGATCACCTGAATTATGGGAAAGCGTGTTCCTGTTGGTTGCCAAATCAACTGATAGATGTACATAAATGACAATGTCTGAAAGTGTGCAGCATCTGCAAAGTGCATGAGATGAAGGTAAGGGGATGCCTTTCATGCTTCATCACTGGGGTCCACTATTATGATCCTGAGTCCACTGAGACCTGGGTCCACTATTATGATCCTGAGAGGAAAGGCAGAGCATGCAGTGGAAATGCATGTTATCGCCACAGCTCAATAAAATCTATACTCCACCATCCTCTGGTGACATCTTGCTCATCCTGTTTTTTTGATTGTGTGGGACCCCTCTTTTTCCACTTCACAGAGTCACAATCAGAAGCAATGCTTGCTGTCTTATTCTCCAAAATGATCAGAAGCCAGCTATTTGGACCGAACAGCATGGTAAGCTTGAGCAAAGTGGGAGGCCACCATGAGAATATGAGGCCACAGTGCATGGACGACTGTCAGGACTGGGCTTGGGAATATTGCCATAGCTGCCCTGCAGTCCCAATCTTGCACCAAGTAATTATCACCTGTTTGGATTGTTGAAGGGGGCTTTTCATAGGTGTAGATTCACCAGTGATTCAGATGTGCAATTTGCGGTACTTGAGTGGCTCCCCAAGCAACCAAAGAAGAACAATATGAAGAAATTTGTGATTTGCTGGAATACCTGTGTTGCAAAGCAGGGTGACTATGTAGAGAAGTGAGATCATCTAGTAAATGATCATTGCATGCAAAATAGTTTTATTTTGAAATTACCATTAGCTTCTGAAATGTCCTCACAGAATATCTCAAATACATTATGAACATATAAGTAACAGAACTGAAATAATCTTGCTGATAGTATATGCAAATATCCAATGCATTTAATGGACTGTTCTAAACAATCTAATGCCAAAGATATTCTTTGAAACTTTTTGTGAAGAGATTTTGAAATGAAGAATGCCTTCATGAAGGTTGTAAGTTAAGGCCCAGTAAATGGAAGAGACTTAGCTTTTTCACTACAAATGATATTTGTAACCATATTTATCAATAAACTGAACTTCAGTACATTCCTAAAATGTATCTGCTTTGCAGAAGGAATAGTCTGAGGCACAAGATTATTAAGCACATTCTCCAAAGCCAGACAGAGTCAGTGGCAGAGCCAATGACTGAACAAGGGTAACTTCAACCTACATTTTTTTTGATGCTGTAACTACTAAACTTTCCTTTCCCACATTTAGATAAGTTTGAAATAAAGCAAATTTACAAGGTTAAGGCAGGACAAGGTTTGAGCCATAACTACTAAGCCATACTTATGTTTCCATAATTTATTGCTGTATCTAAGGTTTACCTTCAAAAGTGAGGGCTATTTCACTGAAGCATCTGCCATTTTTAGTGTTGGACTCTCAGGTTTTTTTACCCTGTACCCAGCATGAGTAAAAATGCATGTGCAATATATGGAAATGTAATTAGAATATTCAATACATTGTCTTGTTTGTGTAAAACATACAATAACCAGAAATGCTCAAGTATATATTCCACTGAGTTTCATTTCAAATGTCTTGTTTGTTTAAATTTTGATTTCTTGGATTTTTGGATAATTGTCTTTTGTGTGATAATTTTAGTTACACATATAATGGTGATCCTGTATCAGTGCTGGCATCAGAATCTCTAATTTGTAAATTTTACTTCCAGATCTCTTTGAATAATAATAAAACAATTTTAACTTCCACTTTAATTGCTATGTGGCTTTCTGTTTGCTCTAAGCTTAACTCCATGAAAGAGAACAAGGTGCTGTATTAAGTAAAACAGTAGCAGAGTATATGCGTATATGTATGTGTATATGCATATTTAGTAGTTATGGAAAAGCCTTAATTTAATGACATTATTTTCCTTTTCTGAAAGTCCTTTTGCAGCCAAATACAGTTTGCAGGGCAGCTTAATATGAACAATGCTTGCCATCTGCAGTTTAAAACTGCAGTCTTGTAAAGTATCAGATGCACACAGTCATGAGCACAGAATGAGCACCGGAAGTAATCATTGTCAGCCCCACAAAATTCTAAAATTTGTATCTAAAAAAATATACATGCAAGGAAATCCAAATATAGCTTAATTGATATTTCCAGACATCTAAAAATTTTATAACATTCCCCATGCATAGTTTGTTTTAGGGATTCTCTGCACATGGGAAAAGCTGCAGAACAGAAGCTGGTCTTCAAACTAATTATTAGGAATGCTGCTCAATGATTTAGGGGGGAGAGAGTCTGTAATTCACAAATTTGCATGTGGGTGTGTATAAATGGGGAAGGATTTACACACACAAAATAAATTTTCGTGTCTTGGCACCTGGTGAAGGGAACTTTCTTACAAAACATGTAGCACTTGAATACAGAAAAACAACAGATGAAAGAAATTATAGCAATTTTCCACATCATCTGGGTTGATGGCCCATCATCACTAGGGGCTTGCGGTGGGTTGCTTCTAAAAAAAAGAGGGATTATATGGAAAATGGGCTGGTGAAAGATATGGGATTAAAATTAACCCCAAATGGAAAAGACTCCTTTTTGGTATTTTGCCATCGTTTTAACTAATAGAATTTAGTAGTTTCCATCCTTCAACTCAAATGCACATATACAAACAAACCTTCCAAAGAAGAAGGAAGAGGGTAACAATTTTCTTTGTAATAAGTCAGAGCATATGGTAAATATATATTGTTTATTATGGCTTATGGGCTTATGATGTTTAATTTAAAATAGATTCCCCCAAATAAAAAATAGAATTTATGGCATATGGCTATTAAAATGGTACCATACTTTTTTTCGTCATTGTTAAAAGTAATTTTTTTTAAATGTTTTATACCACCTTGGTTGTTGGCTGGCTTTCAACAGAACTGAAACTTACCATTCAGAAGTAAAAAAACCCCATAGGTGATGGGCTACCCCTTGGAGCCAAATGATGTCCTCTTATTTCTTCCTCCTTCCGGTTTTGTATTTTTCTAAAATATAGCGCAGGTCATCTTACTATGTTTTTTGTCTGCATAGTAACTTCAAATTCAACACTAAAAAACTCAATAACACACGTTAGAACAAGTAGCTAAGAAGTGATGGCAGGGAAGATTTCTGATGACATCAGCTCTTGTTAAAATTGAGCAAATTGTTTCAACAGAAAACATCTAACAAGCAGAAGTCCAAGTGCTTTCTTACTTTTCAATTCACCTCTTCTGGGTAGTTCTAGGTTGTTTTTTACTTTCCCTTTAGATGTTAATATTTTCTTTGTTAACTGTGAAAACCTTAAGGGTTTTGTTAAGGTAGTATAAGCTTAATGCATACTTTGAAAGAACAATAGTACCCCCAAAAATAGAGATTTTGCAAAATTGTTGTTAAAAGTCTTATTTTAGGGTAAGGAGAAGTCTATGAGACAACCAATTTTGAATTACTTAGGGCCCAAATTTCCAAGGTCCCGAACCTCTTCACATCCCACTCTACCTTCACTAGAATTATGGCTACTTCTCTTAATGAGGCCCCAGGTTTTGTATTATTGTATCAATATAGTTTCATTTTATTTTAATTAGCTACTTATGTTAACTACCTCATTTACCATTGCAGTAAGAATACTAAACATGGGCATAATTAACTTCATGACCTCATTTGCATAAGGAAAAGACTATATTTGTAAGTCTTCCACTTTACATGCAACATGTTAGTTGCATCTTAATGATATGCAATTTTATCCTTCATACTAGTAAAGACAAAACTACACAGTGCATCAAAAGGAATGACTTACTTTGTAAAATCCATGAAGTTTGCATTTATTATGATGCAATGGCAGCAGTTAAGGACTCTTGCTGGAAAATGTGACACTTGAGAAATTGTTTCATGTTAGAAAAGGATAAAAAAGAAAGTTGATAGTAGATTCCCTAGATTGTCAGTAATCTTTTCATATGAGTGACCAATGAACAATGGGCCCCTTCCTGATATGAGCTTAGCAATGTTGAAGTACTAAACCAATTGTTTAAAATGCATTCACCCCTGTAATTAGGAATGCACAAACCATAACAGGGCTTGCTTTTCTAGTTCACTAGCTTTAACACTTGAAAACAATTCAGTTAAATTCAGTTCAGCCAAATTACAAAGAGTTGCATTACTCAGGGCCTTTTTGTGATTTTTCTTCCAAAGACCTTTTTAAACATGGGAGCCACTGAACCAACCTCAATAGCACAGCTTGATGCTTTTCCTCTATGCTCAGATGGACAGAAGTCCAGGTGATGGTACAAACTGATGTGCTAGTCAAATGTAGCCATGGGAAACCTGTCTCTCTGGTCCAGAGAATAATGGATTACTATTTTGCAGCTATAAATTGGGCAGGTGTATCTGCCTATATAAAATTATAGGATTTAGAGTAAATTTTAACTCCACACCTGGCTTTGCAGTTGCCAAAGATGGGGAACTATTTCCAGAGTTGAGAGCAAGTAATTCTTCAAAACTAATTATTGCTCGAGTGCCCTAAGCATTGCTATTATACTCCATAATAAGAGCCAAAACCTCTGCCAGTTTTCTCCCAATTCCAAGGACTGTTTCTGAAATTATTGTATGCTGTTGGATCAAGCAATATCTTTAGACAGATAGAACTTTGCATGTGCCAGTTATATATCTGTCTTTCTGATTTATGTGCCGAGATGTCTGTAGAGATACTTGGATTGGCCTTAAAAGTACAAATTACCTTTTTAATTCACAGGACAAAAACCTCAAAGATTTCCCTAACTACTAATTTGAGAAAACCCTTAGCTTTCTCTAATGCTATAGTGCCACAGTTGCAGTCAGCACAGAGTTGGAAACTAGCACCACTTGAATAAAAAAATACAGGAAAGCAGGAATGGCTTCACCTTCAGAATTTAGTGTATCCTTGATCTGCTATAGCTTGAAAATGTTGGGACCCTGCAAGGCATAGTTTTTTGGCAGGCCTATGGAGAGGGAGGAGCTTGGTACAACTTGACATTTGTGTACGCAGCCATTTCCAGGTCAGCGTTTGATTCTTTTCTTGTTAAACCATTTCTGTTTGTAGGAGGAATCTGACAGGTAATTGCAAGTTTATTTTTTATTTCTGTTCTCTAAACAATATTTTACTCTGGGGCTGTTGGAACTCTGGAACAAACTCTTAGGGCGCATCCAGATGAGCACACTCATGCCTCTTAAAGCGTCTCAAAGCCCTTCCTCTGTGCAGGAACAAAAAAAATGTTTCCCACTTCTTGTGCTGTCAGGCAGCTGGGGCCATTCAGGCTGAACAGTACCAGAACCTGGGTGACAGCTGCACCACCCCAGCTGCCCAGCCACCCACAGAGGCATGCATGCAGTGCCCTGTCAACCCGGGCAACACCCATGCGATGGGGCAGTAGCACTGTGGGTGCAAGGCAGCTGGGGCTGCCCTGTGCCCTGTGCCCTGTGCTGTGGGGGGTGGGGGCTCTGCCAGGAGGCCCCAGTGATCCCAATGGCTGCTGCTACTGCCGGCAAGTGTGGGGCTTTATATATATATTTAATCCCAGACTGTTGGGGTTGGGTGGGGGGCCATCAGGGGTGGGACCAAGCAGGGGGGTGCTCAAGGAGTGGAGGATGAGCAGGGAGGCTCTGCCACATGGCCTCAGAGCCCCCCACAGCTGCTGCTACTGCTGGTAAGTGACAGCGTTTTTTGTGGGGGGGTTAAGTGTTGGGAGGCTGGGACTGGGTGGGACAGCCATCAGGGATTTAGGGGTGCAAGTGGGGCATGGGGCTTGGTGAGGCAGCCATCAGGGGATCTGGGAGTGCAAGAAGGGGCGGGGCTATGCAGGGCAGCAGGAGCCAGTGGGGGATGGGGTCAGGCACGACAGCAATTCAGAGAGCTGGGGGAGCAAGCAGAGGTAGGGCATGTGGGCCTGCAGGGGGGGCGGTAGCCCCTGTAGGAACCATGTGGCCCCTGTTGGGGGGCTGTAGGCCATATGGGGGCTGTGGCCCCTGTAAGGGGGCAGTGTGAGCTGTGCAGGGGGAGTGCACCCTGTGGGGCCAGGGGCCCCACCCCTCCTGAGCAGTCCTCCTCACAGTCACCCCATGATCCACACACACCTACCCACACACCCCTTGGCCCCCCACATCCCACCACAGCCACCCCACCCCTCTTTCTATCACCTTCTGCAAACCCCACATCCCCCCAGCACATACCCTGCATGCCCAGCTGCCAGACAGGAAGAGACCTGCTGGCCAGAGTTGTGGCTGCAGGGGCAGCTGTCCCCACATCCTGGTTAGTGAAGGGTTCAGGGGAAGCTCTAACTGCTCTATGGTAAGAAAACCAAAGGCAAATAGCAAAATATATAGGTATTTAGAATTCATTTTATTATGATGATAGAGACACTGGTAGGCTTCCAAATTGCTTTAACACGGTAGATATATCAATAAAACATTGCCCAGCTGATCGCTGCCTCTCTGCCTCTCTCTCTTACTCTCTCTATAGTTAGTGGTCTTTTGTTTTAATTGTGGAGACACATGGATTTTGGGGTATTTTACAGAGTGACTTTGGGATTATTTTATCATGGATTTTTCAGTTTTCAAATAGGGAACACCAGAATTCCTGCTCAGGAGGCAAGTGGCAAGACCCAGGCAGAGGAGCCTGCTCAGAGCTGGCACCTTGGACCCAATGGGAGGTGGTTGACCTCTTAGCCATTTGGGGTCAGGAGGATATGCTTTGACAGTTCAAAGCAGGCCACCACACTGGGAACATCTTCTGAGCAATAGCTGCCCAGATGGCTGGACAGGGGCACACATGGCAGTAGTGCCACATAAAGGCCAACTCTGCAGCCACAGTCCACTGGCAGCTGGCCCAGAGGGACAGATGCCTCTAGTGGCTGTGCAGTCTGTATCTGGGTCTGGCAGGTGCACAGCAGATCACAGTCAGGCAGCAGCCCCCACTGCCAGGCTGCTGCAGTGGGTAAAGGGTGCAGGGAGCTCTCAGGGCTGCTTTAGCAGTCCAGCTGGCACAAAGGGTAGTGTCCCCAGGTACTAGTGTCCCCTAGATGCTCCTGAGAGTGAGTAGCCCTGGGCTACTTACCAGGGCACCTTTTTGTACTGATGGGACCAGGACAGGGAAGCTTTTCACACTGCTGGGGCCAGCATAGGTGCTGGCCCCAGGCTCTAGCTTCCCCTGGCTGCAGATCTGGGAGGAACCAAGCAGGGTTATTTTGCCCCAAGTGGCACAATTTGCCCCACACCAAAGTGCATTTCCGGGCACATTCACTGAGGCAAAAAGCCCTGGCTCAAATGTACACTGCTTTTATTTGAGCTGCTGCAAGCGCATGTGCCTGCATGTGTGGACACGTCCTTGGAGAGTGACTTCATTGAACAGGACCACTTTTTGTCTCCCACACTAGAAACTTAGCCCTGTCTGCTGGGGATTCAGAAATGAAAGAGGGTATTCAACTTCAGCTTTAATTGTAGTTGCAAAGAGGCTTGCAAGGTCCTGATGAACTGAACTTCCTTTTTCCAGAGGAGTAAAACAGCATTAGTATTATCCATTGTACAACCAGCAATCTCAAAACTTGCTAAGAGAGAAAAGTCCATTTGTTAGTTATGTTATATAGCAAGTGACTTGGTCTTTTTGACCTTCATAGTGCATTTTTTTGTTTGTTCAAAGTTTTGAAATCTGAAAAAAAAGTTTAGCCAGCTTGAAGTATTGTCTTGAATGTAAAAAAAAAAGAAAAAGAAAACATAAAATAAATAACAAACTTTAAAATATCAAGTTTTGAAAATATTAATTTATTTTTTTTCACATACTCATTTCTCATCTCTCGGGGTAAGTTCAGGCATGACACTTAGATCACCCTAACCAGGTGATCTAAATTTCCAATTGTGCATGTGGTCAGAGGGATTAAATCAGGCAAAAAATGATGTCCTTAGTCTGAGTTCACCTCAGTAGGTGCAATAACTTGGATCAAGCTTGGGTTAACCTGATCACACAAGCTCATATTTGCAGCACAGCCTCAGGGCTTGGAAAACCCATCTGATCCCCCGACCCCTGAGGCTGTGCTAATCCCACCCCTCAATGCTGCATGTGCTATTTTTAGCCAACCAAATCCCTCCCCCAAAATCGACAACCCCCCATATCTGCTGCTCCTGCCACCCCTCACCCCCACCCCCACCAATTCTTCCAACCCTCTAGTTCCTTATTGCCCTAGTTCCTTACTCTAATTTCCATGTGTGGGTCTTGTAAGTGGTGAACATGTATACACTGCTCCCAGAAGCACTTAACTGTGCCCGCACTCTTTAAGCCACCTACACCTAGACTGGGTGCACCAAACACATGTTCACAGCCTCAGATTATCTTTTTACGAGTGGAAGACATCTACCTGTAATGGAGAATGACAGAAAGATGTGTTTATATGACACTCTGGATGGAAAGGAGGCTAGCAGAGCTTTGGGGGAATTTTTTAAAGACTAGAGCCTTAATTTAAGTAACATTAAAGGTTATTATAATGCTATTTTAAAATGTGACTAAGCATAAAAAAATATCTGGAAAATAAAATCCAGGGCCATAATTTTCATTTAACACCAAACCCATTTTTTAATTATGCCATGGAAACTATTTTTACTGGATGCATTGTATACAACATACACTGTATTTCAGATACAACCATAGCATATTTTTACTTCATCCTGTTGACTCCTGTATAAGCTATTTGCATACTACAATCACAGTGGGCTAGGATTAAGCATGGCTTTTTACAAGGGGTCGATCTGAATTCAAAGTATCCAAATGGCTAGCTTGTGGTTGCAATCACAGAGATCTGTATGGTCATTCATTATTCCTTTGGGTTAATCACCTCCTTCTCCCAGCACACAGCCTATCTTTCCAGGAAGAAGTGCAGAACTAGCTACTAGTTTTCCACCATTGCAAAAGTCTGATAGCTAACCTGAGGATGTAGCATGAGTCATGGTACCTACAGGAAGGCAAAAGTTATTTCAGTGTTAGTTTTCACTTGCAGAAATATCCAAGCAAATGAAGGACATTGGCCTGTTTGAACAAAAATAGGAATGAAAGATTTTAATTTTTTGGTTACTCTGAAGCAAATAATCCCTTTTTACATAAATCTGGGTTAAAACTTGCTACTGATATAAGGCTTCAGCATGAGCTGTTTTCTTGCAGAGTTTTTCTGCAATGATCGCTGTTTTTTTATGGCTCACAGCATTACAACAGCACACATACTTAAATGTCAAGAACATATTTTATTGATAAAATATACTGTGCACTTCTTGCTGTTCTAAGTAATAATGATAATAGCAATAAACTCAGCTAATGGAGTAAAACAGAAAAAGCAACAATAACAAGTTGTTCTATTAATCCCTTAAAGCTCCAGAAGTATTAGGATTAAAATGCAATCAGGTGAAAAGGCTAATCAAGCATTCCTTCACAAGAGACCAGATCCTCTTTTAGCAGATACTCATTTTTTTTGCCAGTCAAGTCCAAAGTGATATCCTTACAAATTAATTATTCAAATTGTTCTTATGTATTCTGTGTGTCAAATTAAGTTTGAGCTTTTGGTTAAAGATTAATGTATGGCCTGTAAATTAGTGCTTAAATTTGTAATTTACAGCAAGGGATCTTATAGCTAAGGACATAATTGTGTAATATTATTAGGTAGAAGGACACTGGGTGGGTTTTTAACATAGAAATGTACTTACATGTGTTTGCTTTAGAAGAAAATTTAGTGTGTTCAGACAGATTATAAATTAAGGTGATGGGTAGTTAGCTTGCAAGAGTTCTCTTTCATACAATAGCCCTCTTTATTTAGTCATATTTTAGGGTTTCTTGTGTGTGTGTGTGTGTGTGTGTGTGTGGTCTCAGTTTTTAAAAAGAATGATATTCACTGAAGCTGTTATAAAACAAACAGGCATTTTTCATTTTAGATATGAAAAGCAGCTCTTTCTTCTTTCTCTAAAGGGAAGTAACTGATCAGACTACAGTTTCATATGAATAACTTTACACTTTCAGCTTGGTTCTCCTCTGTGTTAAAATATCTTTGCACTATAATAGTGCAAAGCAGCATTAATGGCACAAAAGATGGTCAAAGGCAACTTTGTGCAGTTCCCCCCTGCCCACCTCTTGGGTTGTATCTAGCACTCCTGCTGCAGTCAAGGAGCAAGGCCTGGGAATTCTTATACTGCATTAAGCAAAAACTAACTTATAATTTATATGGGGTTTTTCTGACCTCTTAAAATTTAAGCCTAAAGTTTGCATCTTCCTAGAAGTTTTCAAAACTCTGGTTCCCTTCAGCTCCTTATAATTTTATGCCTATGCTCTTTCTGTATTTGCCCAGTAGTAAGAGTCCTGGAATACTGCACAGAGTTTAAAGACATTGCATAAAGAAATGCTTGCAAGTTACATTGGTGTTTGATAATGCCGAGAGAATCCATTTCCATGGCAGAATTTCTAGTTGTAAGTAATCTGTATTGGTAAAATAATTGTATGAATCATTTGTCAGTACTATGTTTTGGCCTACTTCACCTCACAAACTTCACCTACTCATTCAGTCACACTTTTTTTCGTTGCTTTACACAACCAGTCACTTACAACTTCTATCACAGTAGTTTTTTGCAAGCAACTGTGGTGATTGGGATGAATTAGCAAGGCCTACTGCTGTGCTAAATTTGGTTATTCTAGTACCCCTGTACCTATGGGCATGTACACAAGTGTGGGCAATCTGTCGGGGAGGTGCTCTAAATCATGGTGCTTGAATTAGAGCACCACTGAACCCTACAGGCATTCACCTGTTGGTTGGGGGTCTGCCTGCCCAGGCCAACAGGAAGGGATGCTTTCCAAGAGGCTACCAGCCTGTCCTTCTCCCCAGCCCTGCCCCTCCCACCAGCTGGGAGCCTTCATTAGTGGCTGGGGAAGTGGAGAAGAGAGACAAAGCACCCCCACTGCATGGTGTCCCCCACCTACCCCTGCTGGGCTCTTGGGGGGAGCCAGGCTAACCACCAGTCCAGCCCACAAAGCTGCATGGGATGTGGGCAGAATTGCCTGAAATGAACTTTCTCTGGGAACCTGTGCACAGGTTCCCAAAGGCACTCTGCCTTACAGCACCCCCATCTGATACTTGATCAAATGAGGGTTAAATTTTTGCATGATCAAGCATTTTACAAGTGTTCTGCAGCTGTGAGCATTTGTTGCATTACAGCTATAGAGCATTTCTGGGGGCCTGATCACACAAAAAATGTAACTCCTGTAAATGCCCTGTATGTGTTGGACAGGTAGGAAATAGTTGTTCCAGAGCAATTTATAGCTGTTCTAGATGTCTTTGAAAGTTTCATTAACATGCTGATTCTGGCTACGATTTCCAAATCTAAAATTAAACTCCTGTATTCATATTCAGGAACTTGAGTTTGGCCTCATTTTTTCAGAGGGCTTATAAATTCCAGATCCTCTTGAAGTGAGTAGGGCACATGTATATGTTTAAAATGGAAGTAAGTGCCTAACCCTCTGCACCTATGTTAAAAAATATTGGCCTCTGATTTAGACATTCTTAACACTAGTGGCATGAGTAGCATCAGCAAAACAAGAAAACAAAATCTGCTCTTCCACTGGTCGATTAGAGCTTTAATTGGGACGTGGTGTTATATCATATGCACACCTGTCACTGCTTCCAGATGAAAAAAAGATAACATAAGTTTCAACCATCATAGTTTTATTTTTTAAGACTCAGCATCATGACAAGAATTCAAAAGTTTCATAATATTTCTTTACCAACATTTTCAACAAGATTCTTTTCAGCTCCATTTTTATCAGCAATGCCAAGTTTTACTGCCAGTGTTGTGAACAGGGCTCTGTAATCATGGTATCACTGTCTATGGTAGATTCCCAGGAGACTGCTAAACACAGGCTGTCTGTCTGCTCTCTGCTATTTATTTGGAACATAAACTGTGTATGATTGTTTTGTAGTGACTGTCCATCAAATTTCAGGTTCAGAAAGAGAAATTCTATTCTAGCACTAAAATGTCACTGGTGCAGTAGCTTCCAAGGCAGTTCCTCTCTTTCTCATAGGTTTTTCTTACTACATGTCCTACCATTGACTTCCAAAATTTTCTCATATTAACTTCTGCCAATTCTTCAATAATTTCCTTTAAAACTGTAAGCTTTACACACACAACAAGGTCACCAAGAATAATTATCAATTAAAACCTGTCTGACAGTGTATTTAATGATGTAATTTCTGCTAGTCTTCTGTTCATCTTTTTCCTTATCTTTAATTTTGCAAAATGAGCTCTCAAATTAGGGTGACAGATTCTGATTCACTCTTTCATTACAATAATAAAACCCAATAATTTTCTATCATAAACTAAGTAATATTTCGTGAGGGCCAGTTAGATAGTCTCTGCATACATCCCTTCCTGGGTTTAGCACAAGCCAGACAAAAATTGATAACTTTAAAGCAGACTCTCCTGCTGCTATGAATGTATAGACTTCATTAAAACTATGCCAATTTTCTTCAGCTGAGAATCTCACCTATGCAGAAGGCTGTGTAAAAAAGGCAGTAGATAGGTATGGACACATGGCATGTCCCTTAAACATTAATCCACGTGAGTCAGCCTCATGGGAGGAAACAGTGTTCCACCCCCTGTAGTGCTGGTCCGTTATCTGTATTTAAGTGACATTTTTAACAGCCTTGAACCTCCCCAGATTCTTTCTGTCCACATGCATGCACACTCTTTGCTCCACAACATAGAGCTGTGGTTCTGTGCCATAACATATTTACACTGTTGCAAGGTTTATTAGATTAATCCAGTGTAATATGGTAAAGAGGAGTACAGAGCACACACTCTATATGCCTTATTTTTGCTTAGTATTAAATTCTTTGAACTAAGCATAGCTACTCTTTAACATGGCTAACTCTGCTTGCTTCATTCCTGTGGGAGGTTAATGGGAAATGGACTTTCAGTTTTATAAATATAGGGGGGAAATGATTTTGGTGAATATGTTTAAATCACAGATGTATAAGAAGAAAATATGGCATGACATGAAAGCGTATGATTGTCTGAAAGGACTGGCATATATATAAATTGTTTCTTTTCCTCCCACATTTCCTAGAGTTTGTTTGTAATGAACAATTGGTCATATAGTTTGGGAGAAGGGTGTTTTGTTTCAGTAAGAAGTTAGATGCTGCTGGTAAGAGCAGATGAGAACACGATGCTCTTTTATTTTGAATTAAAATGGTACCTCCGGAGAAAAAGTGGTGGGGTTTCTTAATACTTTCTAATTATGATTTCAGTTTGTTAATTGTTGTCTTTCACCCCAACAAACATTTTCTTCGTGCCCAGACTATTGTTTGTGCCGCCTTTGTGCGTATTGTTAACGTGCTGATTAAAGCTACACATATGACCCACAAGATCTGGTTTGCTTTAAAATACTTACAATTTCATATTCAAGTTTCAGGGTTCTGTGAATTATTGAAATCAAATAAACAAAGATGTATTTCATTTTTAAGGTGAGTCATCAATTCCTTCCCTTTAACCTACAGATGTCTACATTTCAGGTCTCTAAAGAGTGCAAAACATGAACTATCATAAATATATTGAGTTAGAGTAGGCCAAGTGTTAAAAGGTAATAGTGCCAATAGTTCACTGTCAACAGTCTTAACCTTCTTTCTGGTGAATGTGTTATTAACTGGGGTGCTAACCTTGGGGTGCTAAAGACAAAAGCCTGGTAACCAGACACCATCAGTTCTCCTTAAGTAGCTACTTGAACAACTACTTATCTTTCCAGGGAACTTAAGTGGAGGAAGTATTTCCTTCTGTTTATCCTAGTTGAAATGGTTAATTGTCTGACTATGGAAGCAGGATTTACTTCTTAGAAGTCAATAATAGAATTCCCACTGACTTGACTGGTATAACATCAGACCCCAAGGAAGCTAACACCCAGTGGACATGTCTATATGAGACACTACGTCATTGGGCACGAACTGTGACACCAACACTGCTGAACAATAGCTTTGGAAATGACCCATGTGATGCCAGTAATGCTAGTTAGTGCACAGACATTAAATCCATGTAGACACACCCAGTAAGTCTGGCGCACATGCAGACATGCCCAGTACGTCCCTTACTGTGCATGCATATACACACACACGTGTGGGCACACATAACGTGTGAGAGAGAGAAAAAGACAGTTTTGTTATATTTTGTTTTTTCACTTTTAAACCTATATTCTAAAAATATTAAAAACAGATAATGAAAGTGAAAAGATATGTGGCCCTCTTGGGGCTGAGCATGGAACACTAGTCACTGACAAAAAAACACCTGATCATCAGACAGATTGAAATCCCCGATCATCAGAGAGATTGGGGACACCATGCCGCTCATGAGGTCACACATGTAGAAAAACCTATCTTTCCCTTGCAGAGCACACCCTCAGTGGCCCAATGTAACACAAACTGGTCTATATTTTGTTGCAAGGTGAAGTATTCAAATTCTAAGATGCCTGGACCAAGTAGCAGAGGAATAGGAGTAACAGTAGAAGGTCACCTGAGCCAGCCTCTGAGCTGGTTTTGCAGCTTTTCACAGTTTCCATCTTGGCCTAGACCAGCAGGAAATTGGCTAGACAGATCACAGTCCCCTCAGCCATTTGGTAGGACATAGAGAAGATGTACACAGTGTCAGAAAAGTGCACCAAGGAGGGTGCTGAGGACAGTGAAGAGTATCTGTAGCCAGGATGGCATGGAAGAGAGTCTCCTCCAATACCTCCTTACAGAAAGAACAAAACTCTGATGCCACTAATTATAAGTGGTGAACAGAAGTGGCCAGGGCTAGGGCCCCAGGCAGCAACCACCACTCGAAACCACCAGTTTTCTTGGCAATGGGCAGCTTGTTTAAGAGTTTGCCAGAATGCATTGGGTACCATTTCCAGGAAGTGGGCAATGAGGACATGGGCCAAAAGTGAGAACTGATATGGTCCTAGGATGACTGCTCATATGCCTGCTGATGTTCATTCAGGGCACAGACAGAAGTGACAATCTTCATTTTTCTTTCAAGAAAGTAGTTTATAGCCATGATCAATCATAAGTGCACAGTTGTAGACAGTTTAAAAAATGGCTATTCAGGTGAAAATCTGAACCCTCGTTGCATGAGGGGTCAGATGAAAATGTTCCAAAACAGAGGGTCTTCTGTAACTTCTGCTTGCACTGTTTGCCAGTCTTGAGCTGTTTTCAGAATGGGGGTGGGGGAAGTTGTGGGAGTTTGGTCTGGGGGGCTTGCAGCCCCTTCTGGAGGGTGAAGTGAGTGTATTGGAGTCCGTCCGTCCCGACCGAAGGTGGGAGGACTCCAGTTCACCCACTCCACCCTCCAGAAGGGGCCTTTCTTTGCTCCCTGCCACCCCTTCCATTTCTGAAACAGGGACAAGGTGGGAAAGAGATGGGGAAACTGGCTGGAGTCTGCAGCTAGCAGCTAGATTTCCCTCCCCCCCCGCCTTGAATCAACAGTGAACTTCTGTTTGTTCCAAGGGATCGTTGTAACTCAGAACACTTCCTGCAAAGCATTCTCAATTACAGGAGGGAGCTGCACTTCTATCTGCACCCTCAGGGATTAGACATCCTACTCCCTGCTCACAAAAACAGTCACATAATCAGCGTACATTGTCACCTTAAGTGGAGGTTCAGCAGCCATGGCTCTGGCCTGTAAGGCACCATCACAGCACATGGAGCATGGGGCAATCTTGCCAGATGTCTGTGCATGCAGGGAATGGAGCACATAGGACTCTCTTCACCTTCAGGAAGTTAGAAATGTCCCAGTTCAGGAGCTACATGGTCAAGGTGAAAGAGGGACCCAAAACGAAAGGCTTCTAGTCTGGAATAGGAAGTCATGGTTGACTTGAACAAAAGCTTTTCACTTGATCTTCATTTCAGGTCTAATTTTACTAGAACTACAGGCTGTTTCTTGTTGAATACTGTGGTGCTGAAGGTCCTGATACATACAGACTAGCTATAATATGGAATTTTTGAATTGTTTATACATGCCTTTCCCCACAGCTTTCAAAGGCAAGCATTAAAAAATGTGCTTTATAGTCAGAGTTCAAATTTAGTGTTTGGGTTGATTTGAAACAACAAAATATGTGCTCTTATCTGTGTATTCATTTCCCTCAGTTAATTAGTGTTTGTGAGTGACAGATTGACAGCTCAGATTGTTTAATTCCATCATCTACCTAATAGTACTATGTACAGTTTATGAATTATATGTGATATTGCCTTCCCTCAAGATCACTTTCAGACTAGAAACACCAGCTATGGGGGGTGGGTTGCTGCCTTTGCTATTTTGCAGCAGTATTGAAATAAAATTCTGAAAAGGGAAAAGGAAAAGTTCTTGCACCCAGCACAGGGATAATCTAAGGATTGCTAGCCTGTGATGATCATTCATTTAAAACAGGGTACACTTGCCCAAAGATAGCAACTCCCCAGGCAAACCAGCAACTAAACAACAGAGCACCTGATGCAGGATCATCCCATGAGGCTGACCTGAGGGTTACTGGACAAGGAGGGCTGGGGATTAGGCCAGAAGTGGAAAGCTTACAGCAAGAGTGAGGGGAAACTCCAGATGGGACACTGCATGCAGGAGGGCTAGGGGAAAAGAAAGATCCTGGAGTCTTTAAAGACTTTAAGCTAATCCCCCCAAAAATATTTTTGTGCCAGCTAAAGCAGAATGATTGCTTTCTGGAACCCTTAAAAATATCCAGGTGTCTGGTTACTTCAACTATCACATCTCCCTGAAAACATGAACTGTAAATCCAGAGTGCCCAGGAGGCTGGAGTTCTGGGAAAGGGCAGGATAAGGTACTACAGAACCTGGTTCTGGGTAGTTAAGAGTGCTGGGCCACAAAGTCTAACTTGTACGAAGGGATAACAGACAGATCATGTTCACAAGTGGCCCAAGGCCGAAATAAGGAATAGGGTTGTTGCCTGTGCAGACCAAAGTACGGTTAAGGTTCATCAGTCTAGCATGTTCTGAAACAAAATACTTGGTGAGTATCCAGCAGGTGAGTATCAAAGTATAGGAAAGGAAGAAACAGTAAAAGCTGCACCAATGTATCTGTAGTCTTATGGCAAATCAGTACCATAGCACAGGCAGTGCCAGAGGTGGACCAGCACTGAGTGCCTTTACACCCAGAGGTGGACCTGAATCGGAACGGCGCCAACCAGGTCCTGAGAACTTCAGGGGTGGAGCCCCTGAAGAGTATAAAAGGGGAGCATGCTCGACACGCTGGGGAAAGATGACAAGGGATGGTGAGGACCCTGCTTGAGCTTCCATGGTGCGAAAATCTGCACACGGGGATCAGGCTCTATGAGCCATTCAAGGCGGCTTGAACCTGTGAACCTGGCAAGAGGTTGAGCAGTCAGTGTGTGGATCGGCACATGGAGAGCTGGCCCTGGGAACAGCTTGAGGCTGCTCAGGCCCCACATGGTGTGCAGATCAGCACATGGAGAATCTGTCCTGGGAGCAGCTCACGGCTGCTCGGGCCTCACCCAGTGCATGGGTCGGTGCACGTAGAATCCACCCTGGGAGCAGCTCACGGCTGCTCAGGCCATGGAAGAACTGTCTAGGAGCAGCTCATGGCTGCTCAAGTTAGCCCCAGCCTTTGGCCATATGACCAGAGCCCTGCAGTGCAGCTCTCCCTTTAATTAAAAGAGCCCCAGTGCCCAGAGCAAGGCTTGGGAAAGGGAGGACCCTGGTGTGAAACCATGGAATAGGAGCCTGTAAGAGTTCAGCTCCTATGAGAGAGAGAGAGCAAGCCCTGGGCTGCCCAGCGTGGGGTGCCAGGCCATTGAGGAGATCTGAAGGTGCTGCTGGAGAGAGGCTCTTGCAGGATCAGCCTCCAGGGGACGAGCCTTAGCCACTTCAGAGAGGAAGCGTGAGTTGCTGTGGAGGCAGGCCACACAGGGGAGGTGGGCACAGGACAGGAGGGTCTGCTGCCTCCACCCTCCATTGTGGGAGGGGCGTGTCTACATCCCAGGGCCCTAAAGGCCCTGCAAGGAAACCCCTCATGGAGGTACTGAGTGCACTCCCTATTTTGGGTGATTATTGTGTCAAGATCTATATAGCTATGGGTGTTCTTTAAGGGAGTTTATACAGTTCATGTGTTCTTAATGTATTAATATGTATATTTGTATTGTTACTTGGTAGGTCTAGGGAACAGTATTATTAACTTATTTGGGTTATATAGGTTGATTCCCCATGTGTTTGTGTTGTAACCTTAACCATCTTGTTTAAAGTGTTAATTATTATATATGCTGTAAGTTATATGGTTTATGTGGATTGGGAGATAGTATATGTAGTGTCATCTGCTAAACTTTATTGTAAATATTTCATGTTTTATCTTAAGTAAATGCATTTATTATAGTAATAAATTGTATATAATTAAGCACTTGGTCTCAGCCTGGCTCTGTAGAGAGGAGAGGAAACTGCTCTAGTAGCTGACCCGTCTATCAGCACCCTGCCTGACCCCCACCACTGTCATTGGAGGACAGAGCACACCTCCCTGGGTGCACTTAGCTTTACTTAGAATCATAGAATAATAGAAAATTAGGGTTGGAAGAGACCTCGGAAAGTCATTAGTCCAACCCCCTGCTCAAAGTAGAACCATCCCCAATTACATTATACAAACCAAGGCTTTTGTTTAGCTGAGTCTTAAAAACCTCCAAGGATGGAGATTCAGTGGCATCCCTGAGTAACCTGTTTCAGTGCATAACCTCATAAGAAAGTTTTTCCTAATAAAGAACTTAAACTTCTCTTGTTGCAACTGACCATTGCTCCTTGTTCTGTCATCTGCCACAACCGAGAACAGTGAGAACAGAACTTGTCGGCCTTAAGTTGATTCTTACAAGAAGAGGAAGTTTGATACTTTGTGAGCTGCCTGACTCTCAGAGAGACAGGTAAGTGTGACATCTTGAATCCCCTTTTTCACTGCCTGCTCAGTAGACATAGGTGAAACAAGCATAATTGATACTGACACAATGTCTCAAGAGAAATGAATCTGGGACTGTTTTAGATCACTACTAAGAACCATGCTTTGTCAAAAAAATTTGCATGTGAAAATCATTGCATGTGTCTAAAAAGCTTGCTAGTAGATAGTAAATGATTCTCTGATGCATGTAAATCTGAATGGTGAAAGTTTTTAAAGGATGAGCCTTGATTTATGTTGAGGCACTTTTATGCCAGTCCATATATTCTAGTAGAGACATATTAAATTACTTCAGTAGTAGGCCAGGTAATTACTGCTACTTAAAATGGATGCTATCAAGACAGTATAAATATCAAGACTCATAGAAAGAATATTTCAAAAACAACATTAAATGGAAAGATATTGAAAGGGGCAAATTCTAGGGGGTTTTTTAGAAAGACTTTTTCAAAGCAGAACTAGTGATAAAGTTGTATTTAGTTTTACAATTATTAAGTAACAGTTTATTTTAAAGTTATTTAACAATAGATGTAATATTTTGCTTATTGGTACATGCATATCATAATAGTATATTTTACATGTTAAAAGACCTACCATATTTCACAGTGTATAGGTTGACATGGTGTATAGGTCATCCCCAGTTTTTTGATACAGAAAGGTCAGGATTTTGATAGGCACAGTGTATTAAACAGGGCTGGGCTCAGCACTCGGCTGGCACAGTCCCATCCCCTGTGAGCAGGTCTGCCTGATCTGTGCCAACCGAGCGCTGAGCCTGGCCCCATTCACTGTGAGCGGTGCTGCAAGTAGCACTGCTGAGTGCCAAGCCCAGCCCCAGCCCCTGCAAATGCCACCAGGCTCGGTGCTTGACAGGGCCAGGCTCAGCATGCAGCAGGCACAGTCCCATCCCCTGCGAACCCAGCAACATTCACAGGGGAGGGGGCTGCTCTAGCCAAGCACCAAGCCCGACCCTGTCCCTGTCCCTGTCCCTGTCTCCGTACCCTGTGAATGGCACATCCCCAGATGACCGCTGAACTCAGTCCCATTCCTGTCCCCTGCAAGCAGCATCGGGCTCTGCATTGGTCTAATGCTAGACTCAGTTCTTGGTGCAGTGTGGTGTTCAATGCTGCATATCTGCTGAATTCTAAGGAAATCACATGATTAGAGAGTGGATTCTTGATTGTTTTAACTTTTGTGATCTGTGTAACATTAATGCCAGTTTCTATGACTGACCACTGAAGTCAAAAACACAGTCCCTTTAATATGACTAGAGGAGAAGCAGACCCTAGATGAGGATAAAATTGGGTCTCATCTATTTTTCCTTGAAAGTGATCACCTAAAGAAATATTTATGGCTGCTTGCAGATATTAAAAATAAAAGAGCAAAAAAAACCCCCAAAACAAAAAACCCCCGCTCTACTGGAAGAAGCAGTGCATTACTTCGACCTGGCTCTGTAGTATCTTTATAGATCAGGGCACTTCAACAGGGCTTTTGGCACTTTTAGCTAAAGCTGATTCAGTCAGCTATTACATAAAAGTGCCAAAATAGCCCTACTAAAGTATCTGATCTATGTAAATGCTGCAAAGCTGGATCCAATGAACACACTGCCTCTTCTGGGCACGAGCTGGGCTTGGCACAGGAGCACACTGAGTTTAAAGTGCCACTTTTTAATTTTTTTAACATCTGCAAGTAGCCTATGTGTGTATACACATGTATGATGTATGAAAAGTTCATTTAATTTTAAGAAGGCCATATTTTTCAAAGAGGCCTGTTGGAACTGGACCACAGGAATCTTGATAAGATTATATGTAATGGGACAAATGTTAGGTGTTGGCTGAATTGGGCCTTCAGGTTTTACAACCATTTCATTAAGAGAGCAGTTTGAGGCCCACAGGTATGTTTGCCCTAGCTCAGTTTCTGCATAACAGTAGCAAGCCATGCAATTCTCTTAGGTTTTTGGACACGTCACATTAAGTTTATGTAATCATAAATTGGGGTGTTCAAATTTGGAAAAGTAGTCTCAAATGTGCTTCATAATATAGGAGATAGGACAGTATGTTGACTGAAGGAAAATAACAGTGCTCTTTTTGTTTGTTTCAAATTAATTTCTAAAAGAAATAATCTGTTGACATTCGCAGGCTGAGGAATTTATAGCAAGTCTCATAAAAAAAATCAGTAGCAGGTTTGGGCCAGCCTAGATTTTTCTGGGCAGAAAGGATGGTCCCTGGATGATTAATATATCTAAGAAAAGTACGGAGGGAAAGGACTTTAAAAATATTTATTGGGAAATAGTTCTCCGGACCAAAAAGGGGAATTGAGAACATACAGGCTTCAGGAGAAACCCCTCAATAAAAGCTATCGTTATGCTGACCAGCTTCAATTTTTCTGGATACTTTCCAGAATGGGCTTTAGCTCATGTGTAAGATACACTTCTCACAGAAAGTTTAGGTTAGCACTAAGTCACTACTACACAGCAGTGCATTTCTTCTACAATTAAAACAAGTAGTTGCTTTGTGATGTCTTTAGTAGACTGTGTTTACTGAAAACATCGGCAGAACAATATTCTTTGCACCTGTATAAAATCTATCATTGTCTTTCTCTGCCAAGGAAGTCAAGTCAATTGATTGTTGTAGTAAAAATGTATATATTATTATATATGTACATGGTATCTATAATAACTAAAAGTCAGTATAATCATTCTGCTGTGCTTTGCACATACTCTGTTTTACTTTAAAGCTCAACAACCCCCTAATTTGCGCAACCTAGAAGAGTTGTATTTCTCAAAATGTTGTGGTGCATTTGATTTAAAAACAAGTACAATTGCAAATAACTTTTTTCTTTTTGCAGATAAGTGATGTGTAAATATATAACAGGGGAGACAAGGAATTTATTTTCTGTCTTGTAACAGGAAGCATTCTCGGGGCCGGTCTGCCATTGGCCAACCTGTTTCTGGGCCAACCACTCCCTCTTACAGGGTCTCTTTCACACAGCAACAACTTGTACTGCCTTGCTCCTGCTTGGAGTGGGCCCCTTCAGCCATATGCTTTATCTAGCTCACACCTTGGGTGGAAGACATACTATCTTTTGGGTCTTTCTCACAACCCTCACTGGGATAGTGGCCAGCCATATCAAACCAGGGCCAAGCTTGCCCTGGCCCCTCCCAGGGCAACTCTATACACTAACACACACATACTGGGCTCCCAGCCCTCTGGTTTCCCCCCTCGCTGGGGCTCCTCATCTCCACCCCCTCGCTGGGGCCACGGGACTTCCCTCCCCAGTGGGGCTCAGGTGGCTGTAGAGTACCTGGCCCCCTTCTGCCCACAGTATTGTGGGAGCTAGGGGTTAAGGTGTCCCAACCCACCTTCCACCAAGCTGGTATCTGCCTTTGTATTTTCTGGGGGCTCCCATGCCATGGGAGCCCCACCACCCCACCCTCTCCTGGCAGGGTACAGTTTTAGGTCATACCCGGGACCAGGAGCCTCCAAACCATCCCCTCAAGCTCCTCCTCCAAGATGTTGCATACAACCTCACAGCCAGGCAATGTTTCTGCCTGGCCTGCCAGCAGTGAACTGCTCTGTTTATGTAGGCAGCCAGAGTTCTAAAATGGCAACCATAATCAGGCACCTGCTGGCTGTTTGGCTCAGCCCTTGAAGTGGCAGGCACCACCACTGCCCTGCCACAAAATAAAAAGAAGAAAGGATAAACAACTTTTTTATGAGGTTAGCTTTATAAAAGGCTAAATTCCAAATGTCACGTGCTTTTGCCAAAAAAGAAAAAAAGTATTTATTGCCTTCTCCTGTTGACCAGTATCTGGATGTGGCTTTTGAACTAGTTTTTCTTTATCTGATTGTAACTTTTAATGATTATGAAAGTGTTAGGCCATTGAGGAGTAGATTATTGATCCTCCTAATGTAATAGGAAAGTCAGAGAGAGTTTGATTTCATTTAGGAACAAATACATGTCTGGATTCCATGAAACACTTAAGCATATGTGTAACTCTTAACAAAGGAGTTCTTCTGTCAAATTTACATTGGCTGGACATATACTTAACTGCTTTGTTAATTTGGACCGAAACAACTAGTCATTTTATGTACATACATAGAGTTGGTCAAACAATTGATTAGCAATTAGTTCCTTTTAGGTCAGTGAGTTATTCTTGATCCTGATTTTCCTCTACAGTTCTAGACTGTTTTCTATATACCTTTGTCAAATGCTTTGTGGGCTATGGGTTTTTGGCAAACCCATCCTTTAACTAGCTGCTATTCATGATATCTTCTTTTGCTTTCCAGTAGGCAGGTATTATCCCTGCTATTTGAGTAGATGATTGAAAAATCAATGAGGGTCATCCTGTTGACTTTAACAGGCTTTAGATCAGACTGTATCAGGTTTGACAAGCAAGATAACCTGAAATTTTAGCATTGCAGAAAAAAACTTACAATCTGAAAGATCATTAAGATAAACCTAACTAATCATAAATACAGGAATGGAGTTCCTGCAGATAATCCTTGCATTCTGCTTATGATGGCTCCAAAATTGTACACACATGTACATGCACATGTACACACACACATTTAACTTTATTGTATAATAGAATATAATAGTAGAGAAAGGGAGATGATAATGAAGTCTTCAAAAATGTGTGTGCATAGGGGACAAAAAACACAGAACCTGACAGCAGATAATATTAACAGTGTGTTGCAATTTCATTGATATGATGTCTTATTCTCTTAGCACTCATATTTATATACCCTCCCACCTGCCCCCCATCATACAGATTCCTGAAAAATCAGTCCATCAATGATATAAGCAAAACCTGTCTTTGTTTGCCTGGAAATGCTGGAATAGTTCATCATTCAATCAAAAATTTGGAACTTTTCTACCCCATCTGGCATAAGATTCAGGTATATGACTCCTGTTTCAGAATGAGCCTTAACTGAATAGTTTTGACAGCTAAGAACTTTGTGAAGTATTGCTGCAGTTAGGTGACAAATAATATTTTGGATACTTTAAGCTATGTGAGGTAAAGGAATGTTTTAAAAAAATCTTCCCTCAAAAATATGAGTGAGTGGGTTTTCCATTGGTAGTTCTAAAAGTTGCACTTCATAAAATGTAGTTGAATTTCCTTATTTCAAAAATGGTCTGCATTGAAAATTTAATTAGCAAAGCTTTTTAAAGTAAAATATATATATATCTCATGAAAATAATTAGACTGAATGTGCAATAGCAAAATGTGGTGTTCAATGCTTCATATCAGCTGGAAACAGAATAATTATGGTTTCTCTGAACCAAACTGGCAAAAACTGACTGCACTCATGTTTTATTAAAAGCAACTTTCATTGCACTGGCTGTGTTATCTGAAAAGTAATTTACATTTCCATCTGTAAATACTTATTTATAAAATTCTGCAGATAACTTCCAGTTGTCAGTAGTTTTATACTAAAACTTCTCTTCAATATATGCTGGAAATTTGTACATAGATTAAACATGTTTTAAATATCAATCTTTGTTAACTTCCAAGATTTGTAGCACAATGTTTTTATGAAATTTGCTAAATTGTGTTCTGCCAGCCTACTAAATTTTGGCGTCCTTTCTATCCCTTTGCAGTTTAAGATTTCTGCACATTTTGCGTGCTGTTTATTTACAGTTTTCAGCTGAAAAACAGGTTCCCGTCACTGGAAAAGAACATGAAAATAAACTCAATTTCTAAATAAGAAGTTCAAGATTACAAGATCTAACTAAGTTCAGAGTTCTGACTTTATCTTAAAGAAGATAGGTAGTAGTAGGTCTTGCATCAGTAAACAGTAGGAGGAAGCCATTTAATAAACTGAACAAAAAGAAAAATATGTACAGAGAAACAGCGAACTCTGGAGTAAAGAAAACAGTTAAAGAGACAAAAAACTGATTAAGATAGTCCAGAATACCTTGCAGGAAAAACAGAAGAATGAATGGGGAACACTAAGATGTTTTTTCTTTAGAAAAGTAATGAATGGTAAATACAGATGGAAAAGTTATCCTGCTGTTGACTAATACAACAGTTGAAGTAATGTAGATATTTATTTGAAACCATAAAGATAAATGTCTTGCCTGCCATTCTTACATGCCATGGTTGAACAAAGGAAAATTGTAGAATTAAACATGTCAGTCCCCTGAGCAGACACACAATGATCATGGAGAATCTACATAGTGGTATTTCTGCTGCAGCTCCGTCTACTTTCCCTAAAACTGTAGAAGGCCTGTTGGGAACATGTGTCTCAAGAGCAGGTTAAAAGCATATCCTGATTTCTTTTGTGCATGTCACTGAGACCTTTTTCTGTCTTCAGCCATAACTTGCAAGATATAGGGCATGTCTACACCTGCAAATAAGTGCGACCAAATTTAATGTGCATTAAGCAATTTTTGGCAGATGTCTATATGTGCAGGGATTTGAGACTTAAGTTAGTCCCTAGTCCCTCTGGTGCTGCCATGTGCCCCTGTGGCCATTGCGGGGGGGAGCTTCAGCCTCTGGCCACATGGCTGCCAGCACCTGGAAGCCATGTTGAAGCCAGACCCAGCTGCCAGGACTTGCCAATCACCTTGAAAACTCACATCCCTGGCCAGACCCTTCCTGCCCAGGAGCTGCATGCCCAGCACAGGGACAGCACACACTAGCTACCTCCTTGCCCACCCTGTCTCTATGCACCAAGACTGCCCCAGCCCTGCCAAAAATGCCCTGATCTGTTGGCCATGATGCTGGCCCTGCTGTCCCCAGCAAGCACCCCCCACCCAGGCCCCAGAACTAGGCACCCACCAGCAGGGGGCAGGGCACTGGCTGTGGGAAGCCCTGGCCAACCCCCTCCTCCTGCACTCCCTGTTCCAGCCTGCCTACCCAGAGACCCCCTACCTACCACACAGCACCAATCTCAGGGCATGGACATGGGTGAAATAAAAAAAAATGTTATTACCCTTCCCTCTCAACCAACAGTGCCCCTTCACCATCCTCCCCACCCACCAACAATAAAAAAACCTACTTACAAGTGGAAAACTATGTACAATAATTTGGGTCTTCAAACCCAAAATAGGGGGCTGCGGCAGGGGGAGGCCTAGGAGACAGAGCCCTGGGGCAGGTGCTAAGCACTCCAGCCCCTGGATATTCCCCCATGAGTCTGGGGGCTCTGGCAATCCCAGTGGGTGGCAGCCTCATGGGCAGCTGAGTATTCAGCCACATGGTGTGGGGGAGTAGTGGGTTCAGGCCTAGGTGGGTGGCAGGAAGTCTGGGGCAGGGGCCAGGCCAGCGGGTCTGGAAGGCAGGAAATCCCCAAGGACCTCCTCCGAGGTCCAAGCAGAAGCCTGCTGTGGGGTGGCAGGCAGGGCCCAGGGGCCCTGTGGGGCCATGGGTGGGGGCTGGGCAGTGGGGAGCGTGTACATGGCTGCCACAGCTGAAAGAATGTCCGTTGCCTAGAAGTTGCCACCCCCCTGCTGCCAGAGCTGCTCCAGGTGGTGCTCCTGCTCCAGTGCCTCCATGCACCCCAAATTTTTCCACTATGCCCAGTCCCATGCCTCTGCCCAGGCGACATCCTGCATTCACCAGGCCTTCTCCCATGCCTCCCATTCCTATACCACAGCCACCAGATGCTGGAGCAGGAGGGTCCAGTCCCTGGTGCACCACTAGCTCAGCCAGCACATCTGAGCAGCTCTAGCAGTGGGTGGTGCTGACTCAGAGCCCACATTCCCACTGGGGCCAGTGGCCTCTCCCCACATATCCAGATGTTGACCCTGCAGAGGCAAGAGACAGAAGACTATTTTAAGAGTTTGCAACATTTCAGATATAAGATGCTCTGCACCAGGGGCCACACTGCCCAGCCTCAGATTGGGGGTTGGCTGTCCAGAAGTACCCAGGGACCATGGTAAGATGGCCAGGCAGGTCTAGGCCCAGGAGGCTGCCACCCAAGCCCCCTGTTCCTGTGCACTCCCCTGGGGTCAGCTGGCTACAGGCAGCCTGCCTTTCCCACCCCCTTCCCGTAGTGGGACAGGCCAAGCTGCTGGCAGGACCTGCTGCCAAGGCTCCAGACGCTGCCCCCACCTCTCTGCAGGCACTCATTGTGCTGCACTGCTGCCCAGCCCATGGTACCCTGTCTTGGGGCAAGTAGGGCTCCCAAATAACTGGGGTAAGGGGCTAGCTACACCCCCACTCTCCCTGCAGAGGGCCTCTCTGGGAAGGTGCCCCTGGGACCATCCCCCGCTTCCATGCTGTGCCCCAAATGTGCCCTGCTGTATGTGCCTTGGGCAGTGCATGATGAGCTGTTTCTGTAGACATTGGGGTCCCTGAACCACTATGCTCTACTAGTGCTGAGCCTTCTGGTTCCCTGGGCACACTTACACTCCTGGTTTTGGACCCTGAGCTATGATGGTGTGAAGGGCAAGGCCAGGCTGCCCTGTAACCTCTGCTGCTGCTTGGAGGGCTACCTCTGGCAGTGCTACATGACCCTGCCCCCTGCTGCCAAGGAGGACATCAACAACTTCCTTGGTGTGTGAGAGGCCTATGCCTCCCTGCCTGGCAGGGAGTGGAGGCAGGGGTCGGGGCCAGGGTCAAAGGTGATGACTGGAATGGCCTTTCCACAGTGTGGGACTTACCTCATGTTCAGGACTGGCAAGGCTGGTGGCTCAGCATGGGTCTCCCCATTGGTGAGAGTGACTGGCTGCATCTGGTGTCTATGGCCCACAGTGTGCAGTGAGTTGGCACCTGGCCATGGGCCCCCTTCACCAGAGAGCGGCTAGTGCTGCTGCTGGCTAGCAGTGGCATGGCTGACTGGTCCTTGTGCTGGGGTCTGGGGCCGTACCAAAGGTGAGGCAGCCACTGGATGGGGCTCTCCAAGCTGTCAATGGATGTAGCAGCCAGGGAGAGTGGGGCAGGGCACTGAAAGTCCAAGGTGCCCTCCTCCAATGACATGTCACTGGAGACATCAGGACAGGTGGGGACTCATGCAAGCTTCCCCTGCTAGTGGCACTCACAGGACTGCAGCCTGGCTTCTGGGGCACCAAAATGCAGGTCAGCTCCCACATCAAAACCATGGAATTTTGGGCACAACCAAACCAATGATTGAATGCAGTCATGGCCATCCACTGTGCTTGCAAGGCCCTGACCTTTGTGGAGCACTACTGTACCAACTAAGAGTGTCCTCGCTCCTGAATCCCACTCGATAAGGCCTCATAAACGTGGGTATTTGAATGCCTGCTCTGCACAATCTGCCTTTGCATGTCAGCATGGCCCCAGTGCCACAAGGTCATGCATCCCCTCCGGGGTCCAACTGGGAACCGTGGCAGTTGCCGCAGATGTGGGTGGGGCCAGGGTTCAATGGGGAGGGGGAGGATGACATTCTTGTCCCACACCAGCTCTCTGGACCCCCGTGTGGCTGTCCTTGGGTGGCTGCCAGCAGCACCCAGCACAGGGGCACAGCCATGGACTAGGAGCCACATGGCAGAGGCACTTCACCACAGGAGCTGCAAGCACAGGATGCAGCTGGGGGTGAACAGCAGCCAGGAGTAGATGCTGACCCTGCTGCCAGAGACAGGCAGGTAGCAGCCCTGGCTGCTGCTCGCCCTCAAGGCTGAGCAAGGGGTGCAGCAAGCTGCAGCCCTTTGTAACACTCACCTGTGGCCAAGTTGCAGCTCTGGAGGGAAATAGGCTAGGCAGAGACAGCCTGTGGCCTGTCCAGGGGAAACACAGGGCCTGCACAGAACAACAGTCTGTCCAGGGTCCTGGTGTGTGTGCCCCAAGGCACAAAATGGCCAGAAAGAAGCCCTGCCCTGGGTGAGGAGAGGCAGCCAACCAGGAGCCCTAGGTCTGGGCTCAGGCCAGCTCCCTAGTGGCTGCTCAGACCCAGCACTAAAGTTTGTGCCAGGTCACGTCTACACATGTGTTACTGTGTATCACCTAATCATAACTAAATTTGATACCTGCATCTGGAGGTATCAAATTTAGTTGGAATTAGCTTAAGTTAGTGTACATTTCATAAATTTCATATATTTCATAGATTGTAGAGTTGGAAGGGACCCAATGGATCATTGTGTCCAACCCCCTGCCCCTAGCAGGAAAGAGGACCGAGGTCAGATGACCCCAGCCAGGTGATTGTCAAGCCTCCTCTTGAAGACTTCCCAGTTAGGCAAAAGCACCACCTCTCTTGGAAGCCCTTTCCAGACTTTGGCCACCCTGACTGTAAAAAATTTCTTCCTAATGTCTAACCTAAATCTACTCTCCACTAGTTTCCACTCATTATTCCTAGTTAGTCTCTGGGGCGCTTTGGTAAACAGCACATCCCCAATTCCCTGCTGTTCTCCCCCGATAAATTTATAGGTGGCTACTAGGTCACCCCTCAGCCATCTTTTGTATAGGCTGAAGAGATCCAGATCTCTCAACCCCTCCTCATAGGGTCTTTCACAGAGACCACTAATCATGAGAGTGGTCCTCCTCTGAACCTTCTCGAGATCCTCCGTGTCCTTCTTGAAGTGCAGCACACTGGACACGCTACTCCAACTGCAGCCTGACTAATGCCACACAGAGGGGGAGCATCACCTCCCTCGATCTGTTGGTCACGCATCTGCTAATACACAACAAGACGCGATTGGCTTTGTTGATGGCCTCATTACACTGCTGGCTCGTATTCATCTTGGAGTCAACTATGACTCCAAAATCTCTCTCAGCCTCTGAGCTGCTGAGAAAGACATTCCCCAGCCTGTAGGTGTGCTGGGGATTCCTCCTTCCTAGGTGGAGTACCTTACATTTATCTTTGTTGAACTGCACCCTGTTATGAGAATAGGATGGGACTCAACACTGGCAAGTGCAAGGTGATGGACCTGGGGAGGAAGAACCAGCACCATACCTACAGGCTGGGGAACTCCCTTCTCATCAGTGCAAAGGCAGAAAAGGATCTTGGGGTCATTGATGCCAGGATGAACATGGGCCGGCAGTGTGGGAATGCAGTCAGGAAGGCCAACCGTACCTTGTCATGCATCCACAGATGCATCTCTAGCAGGTACAAGGAGGTGATACTCCTCCTCTATGCGGCACTGGTCAAACCGCAGTTGGAGTACTGCGTCCAGTTCTGGGCACTGCACTTCAAGAGGGATGTGGACAACATGGAGAGGGTCTGGAGGAGGGCCACTCGCATGACTGGGGGCAGCAGGGTGGGCCCTACAAGGAGAGGCTACGGGACCTGAACTTGTTCAGCCTCCACAAGAGAAGGCTGAGAGGGGATCTAATGGTCTGTTACAAACTAGTCAGAGGAGACCAGCAGGCATTGGGGGAGTCCCTGTTCCCTGAGTACTGCCAGGAGTGACTAGAAATAACTGTTACAAGCTGGCAGAGGGTAAATTCAGATTAGACATCAGGAGGCGCTACTTCACTGTCAGGGTGGCTAGGATCTGGAACCAACTTCCTAGAAAAGTGGTGCTGGCTCCTACCTTGGGGGTCTTTAAGACAAGGCTAGACAGTCACCTTGCTGGGGTTGTTTGACCCCAGTACTCTTTCCTGCCATGGCAGGAGGTTGGACTTGATGATCTGCTCAGGTCCCTTCTCACCCTGCTAACTATGAAACTATGTTCCACCCATTGATCTAACCTGTCCAGGTAGGCCTGAATCTGCTCCCTGCCCTCTGGTGGTGCTCACCACACCCTCATCCAAATCGCTGATGAAGATATTAAATAATACCGGCCCTAGGACCAAACCCTGCAGGACCCCTCTGCCCACCTCCTTCTAGGCCAAGAATGACCTGCCATCCATCACTCTCTGGGTGCAGTCCTTAAGCCAGTTAGCCACCTACCTGACGGTGTAGGTGTCCACTTCACAGCCTCTTAGCTTCCATATGAGAATAGGGTGTGAAACTGTGTCAAAGGGCTTCCTAAAATCCAGGTAGATGACATCGGCCTCAGCTCCTGTGTCAAGGCAGTGTGATTTGGTCATAAAAAGTTATAAGGTTTGTCAGGCAGGATCTACTTGTGATGACCCCATGCTGGTCTCCTTTCAGCATTATTTCCCCTGCTGGGCCTTCAGAAATATGCTCTTTGATGATTTATTCTAGTGTTTTCCCAGGGATAGAGGTAAAACTGACTGGCCAAAAGTTACCTGGCTCCTCCCTTCTCCCCTTATTAAAAATGGGCACTGTGTTGGCCTTTTTCCAGTCCTCAGTGACCTGGCTGGAGCACCATGAGAGCTCAAACAGCCATGCCAGTGGCTCAGCAATGACACTGGCCAATTCCTTCAGCACCCGTGGATGGAGGTCATCCGGGCCAGCTGACTTGTACCCATCCAGCCCTTCCAAGTGCTCTTTAACTAAGTCAGCACTAACCTTTGGTGGTCTGGTGCCTTTTAGTCTACTGTCTATGCTCAAGGCGGGGGATTGTCTTGGTCACTATTAAGGAATACTGAAGCAAAGGACCCATTGAAGACCTCTGCTTTTTTTTCTGCATCAACCACCAACTGACCTGATTTATCCTGCAGGGGCTGTATTCTACTCTGCACTTTCTTTTTGATTGCTGTGTATCTGTAGAAGGATATTTTATTGTCATTAATTGTTGTAGCCAGCCTAAGCTCCAATCCTGCCTTGGCCTGCCTAACTAACTCCCTGCAATGGCACACCAGGATGGTATATGCCTCCTTGGTGGCTGCCTTCTGCTTCTACTTGCCTATACATCCCTTTCTTTGCCTACAGTCTTTCTTGAAGCTCCCTGTTCAGTCAAGGGGGATTTTTTAAATCCCTTTAGCCCCTTTCCTGCATAAGGGGATAGACTCCTTTTGTGCCGCAAGGATCACTCCCTTGAGAAACTTCTAACCCTCCTGGACCCCCATTAGTTTGATGTTCTTGAGTTCCACTACCTCACTAACTAGGTTTCTAAGTTTACTAAAGTTGGCCCTTCTGAAGTCTAAAACTTTAGGATCACTGGATAATTTTCTCGTCCTTTGCTGCATAGTGAAGTCTACGAAGTGGTAGTCACTATCACCCAGGTTACTATGTACCCACAGGTCCCCTGTTGCTAAGACCAGGTCTAGCAAGGTGCTACCCCGGTGGAACTGGACACCATCTGGGTTAGGTGGAGGTCCTGCACACAGTGTAAGAACCTCCTTGAGTGGCTTGTTTTGGCTGCCTGTTCCTCCCAACTGATGTCTGGGTAATTTAGGTCCCCCATGGTCACTGCCTCCATCGCCTACATGGCATCTGAGAACTGCTTGGAGAATACCTCATCTAGCTCATCATCCTGGTGAGGAGGTCTGTAGTAAACCCCCACTACCAAGTCCTTTTCCCCTGTTCCCCCCTAGATCCCGACCCACAAGGCCTCGGTATTCCCCTCCTCCACTCCTGCATTGATGATAGAAGATGTGTACTGCCCCTTAACAGAGAACTATACCCCCCGCCTTTTCTCCCCACTCTGTCTCATCTATACAACCTGTACTCCTCAATGCCTACTGCCCAGTCATGCGTCGAATCCCACCATGTTTAAGTTAAGCCAACTAGGTCATACTGTGTGCTAGCAAGTAGGAGTATGAGTTCCTCCTGCTTGTTCCCCATACTCCTGGCATTTGTGTAATGACATTTTAGCCCCCCAGTGGATGCTCTTGGTGACCCTTTGCCTTGATGGCATGTGTTCCCCTTAGTGATTACCTGGTTAGGTCTGGTGCCTTGTTTGTGGCTTTCCAACCCTGGGTTCTCATCAACCGCCGTTCCCCATCCCCCGTCAAACCTAGTTTAAAGCTCTTTGGAGGAGATCAGCCAACCTGCGGGAGAACAGATGCTTACCTCTAGGAGAGAGATGAAGATCATCCCATCCTAGGAAGCCTCCCTAGAAGTGCTGGTTGTGGTTGCAGAATCTGAAGCCCTCCAGAGATGGTGTCTTCAGGAGGGATTCAGATTCTGCAATCCTGGCACCTGCGACTGCTGCCAACTGGAAGGATGGAGGAGAATACTACCTGTGCCCAACTATTCTGATTAAGTAGTAGTATTAAGGGCATGCATGTGTAGACATGTGCGCATAATGCACATTAAATTAAGATAATGTGTATTAATGTGCCTTGTGTAGATGTGCCCACAGATAAAGCATTTTATTCAAAGGCACTATAAAACTGTGTAGAATATGTAGAGAGAGAGAGAAAGAGAGAGAATGTTTCATATGAAACATTCTACAAAAAATAAACTGTGAATTCATGTACTTACATGCCAGAGCTCATGATCCTGCCCCTGTCAATGTGTGTGTGCGTGTGTGTGTGTGACACACACACACATTGTGTGAGAAAGATTTACGTTTGAGTCTGAAGTCAGTCATTGGAATTATGGTTCCTAACAAGTTTATAATGTAAGTGTCACAACAACCTAAGTTAATATGATAAAAATCGATTACACAGATAAATAGATAATGAAATTTATCAAAGAGCATTCTTGTAATCATAGTACTGATTCTGAAACCCTGTAGAATATGGCTCAAAATCAGAAATACTTTATTGCTTTTAGACCATATTCAGGCTAGCAGTGCCGCTCCATGATACCCAGTTAGTTTATTCATGTTATTACTTTAAGCAGGAATCTTTTGTAATGTATGCAAGTACATAATAGTCAGTAAAGCAAGTGTTATCTTAATATATAAAACATTCCCCTTAACAGTTAAATTATTTTGTGGAGAACTCCTTTTGATTTTGATACTCATCTTTGTTCCACATTCCTCAAGGTTAGGCACAGGTTTTCAATGTATTCCCAGCTCCCTGTTGGTATTTAGCTTACTATCTTCAAGAATGTTTTAAATTACATCAGTGAACTCTAGTTCATGTAAAAGGACTTTAAAAAGACCCTCTCATTCACATTACAGTTATAAATATTAAAAGCCAAATTTTGATAACAATATGTAAGCTAATTAGGGATCTCAAAATCCTCCCAGCTTCATTTTAAAGATGTATAACAAAGCAAAGGCTATGAAATCAATGGCTGAAAACACTGAGACCCAGAAATTATATCAGCCTTCAGAAGCTCAAAAAGTTCAAGGTAGAAATTAGACTTGAATGCACTTGAGTACAATGAGGACCATATTCACAGACACACAGGTATATGAGATCAGCAGAGGTGGGATTACAAATAGTAATACAAAGTTGTAGAATAAATCTACCTTGGGTAGCTTCTGTGGTATAATAAGATTGGAAAAACAGGAGCAAAAATAGAAAAGTCAATGAAGAAAAGCAAAAGTACAGTCCCAAACAACACGAGCAACCCTCTCCCTCCCTACACACATACGCACTTAGCTTTTTATTGAAAATCCCAGTCATAGAGACAACTGATTAAATTTAGGTGTGACCTAAGAGACATATGGAGTAGGCTGGCAATATTTGCTTAAAATGTACTCATTCTGGGAAAAAGAATGGGAAATACTGACCATAATACTCATCAGTGGCAACTGCTCTGTTACCTGCACTGCATAAAGCGATACAGTAGTAACTGGAAAGAGTTAGGGTTTGAAACAGGGTTCATAAGAAAATGAACCTTGGAATCAGCCAATCATGATAACTGAGTCAGACTGCAGTAAAGTAAGGAAAGTAGTACAGTCATATTTGGGGAGAGATTTTAAGGTGGGGTTTCATGTAATATAAATTGGAAAACATCTTTAATAAAGCAAAACCAGGAAGACAGCTCTTCCTCATCTCCATAAAAGCTACCACTTGAAACCTGAGATCCTGCTCCTGCCTTTGTTTCACAGTAAGTTGCATCATCAGAGATCCTCCCAGGAGGTGAGAGGCTTCTTACCAGCTATGAACTGACTGCCCAGAGGAGTTTTCCATCTATTGACTCCTCTGTGAAATCCTATGAAATAGGAACTTTAATTTTTAGCCAGGAAAACTTTTACAATCTTTTCCCCAATGCCTGATGAAAGGTGTGTGCGCCCGAAAGCTTAAGGGTGTTTGTGCCCGAAAGCTTGCAATTAAAACATTTTTTTGCCAAAATTTTGTTGGTCTAATAAAATATATCATCTCTACTACGAGTCCTGATTGCCTTTTCCTCTAGACCAATGCAGCTACAATGTGGATATCTGACACAAAGAGATGAGTGGTTTTACTTTCTCTCCACCACACTCATAAATTGTCATCCACATGATAAGAATCCCAGATAGCTTCCATTTACAAAGATCAGATGGGAAATGTGCCTAAAAGGTAAATTTTTAGTTACTGATCGCAAGATGGCTCCATCTTTCATTATTACCAAAAACCCTGGCAAGCTTGTGCTGTCACTGGAAGAAGTTGTAGTCTAACCAGCTTAGTCAAATGGTGATTGGGGATTTTATATTAGGAATGTACAGATGTGGCACATCTATAGTTCTAGGTTACACACAACCTGCATATTATGACAGAGACTTACGATTAGAAGTATTGCAAAGAAGAATATTGAATGTTGTGCAGTGGTCAATCTATCATAATGCTCAGCCAAAGAAAAAAGATGTCTACAGTGAAATGTGTAAGGATATAATTACAGAATGAGACTGTTAATTTCCAGTACTCTCAGGTCATCAGTCACAATATGCTTACTTACTGCACCAAGCCATAAAGTTGGACTAGCTCCCCACTTAGGGATTTTCTTGAAACAGGAGAATCTCTGAATGGCAGAATGCCAGCCCTATGCTGTACAAATCAGGTCCCAGCATCATTAGGTGTGTTTAAAATGTGACATTAAGGACAAGAGAGTGGCCGGAGCACTCGTCTTTCTGGAGATACTTCATCCTGGGAGACAGTCACTGGCAAATGGAACTGAATATGTCCCTGAAGCTGTTTTGACTTCCCAACTTCTTCTGTCTTTAGGCACAAAATCAGTCCTGCTGTAAGCAAATATAACTCTAGGCTTCAGCTGAATTCTGCATGCTTACATAAGGGATAATTTGCCTGTTAGACTTCAGGGTGCACCAATGCCCACCTCAGATAATGACAAAA
This sequence comes from Crocodylus porosus, assembly GCF_001723895.1. Lineage (NCBI taxonomy): Eukaryota > Metazoa > Chordata > Crocodylia > Crocodylidae > Crocodylus > Crocodylus porosus. The sequence continues at coordinate 14,590,758 of NW_017728915.1, forward strand.
TGGAGAACGCCCTATGTTTCGGATGCAAAATCATATCGTGTGAAAATACACTGATTTATACACACAGATTCAGTATCACATTGTGTCAGTTGCATTTTTAGCTGCCCCTGTGACTTGCAGGCAAGATGGTTAATTGTTGCTCAGGCCAGTTGGTAAACTGACTCTTAATTATTTTTGAAATGGGCTTGTTTTCTGTATTTCCATTCAGGCTATTGAAATAGATAAATGAGCACTTAGGTTCATTTTGCCTGCCTTTATGATATGGAAAACATATATATTTTGGAATAAACAAGCCCTTAGACTAATGACAGGCAAAGTTGCACTTTGTAGGCATCATAAAATTAAAAAACAAAACAAAACCCTTTTTATCTGCCTTTCAACCAGCATCCCTGTGTGTGTTACTCCGGCCACAAAGGAACTCTTATTTCTTCCCAAGAAATAAGACAATGTTAGAACTAATTTTCAAAATGGGAAAACAAAAGTTATTTAGCACAGGTGTTTCTGCAGCAGTATTGCAGGGGAAGAACATATATAACCCTAAACTTGTTCTTCCACCTGCTTACTATGAAGCTACGTGTTGCAATATAAAACATACTAAAGTTGTCTGGCTCAATCTGCTCTAAAGCTTTTTTTCTTATGTTAGCCCTCCTCCCATGTTCATCTAAGTACATTTGTCTGTTTCCAAATTTATGAGAGACTTTCCTAGTCAAAGTCTAAAAAAAAAAAAAAAAGATGAAGTTAACAACTTGATATTAGAAAACTCAGGAGATGCAAAGCCCTGCAGGGAAATACTAACATTCCCCAAACTTGCATCTACTTCAGCAAGGCCAAGATACATCATCTGAATACAAGTATCCAGCAGATGGAAATTTACTATAATGTGAGATGCAAAGATAGTGTTACATGGCTTTGTAGGATTTGGGTGTAGTTTTATGTCCCCTGACATTAATGAGAAATTATGGAATATCATACATTTGCAAAGACTTCGCATTTGCAGGTTTGGGGCTTTAAAAAAGTAATGGAGGAAGCTACTTTTCAGCAAATCACTTCTCCTTAGCTAAAGGTGTTTCCAGATTTGCATAATAAACTTTATTTAGAAAGTTCCACTGCCTGGGGGAGGGCCTGGAGCTGGAGCAGGGCCAGAGTTGGCTGTGCCACCAGGCCAAAGGAAACAGAGCCCCTGGGACCCTGCCCTGTCTAAGCTGTCCCTGGGAAGAGCCTGGCAGCTCCTGCAGAGTCATAGTGCTAGGGAGCCAAGGGGAACCCCTTCCACACCACCCCCCGATCTTTGCACAGGGCAAGGGCAAACTGCAGCTGCGAGGCGAACTGGGCTCTTCCTGCTCCATGCCTTGCTGCAACCTTTAAAAGCAGCCGCTGGGTGGGCTGGGCTGCAAGGCACATGGCGCTATGCAGTGCCACTTTCAAAGGCTGCAGCAAGGCACGGAGCAGGCAGAGCCTAGCCTGCCTCACAGCTGCAGCCTGCCCTTACCCCATGCATGTACCCCCACCTTTGGCTCCTCTGCGCTGGCACTCTGAAGGAACCACCAGGCTCCGCTTGTCCCATGACCTGGCCCAGCCAGGGCTCCAGTCACTGTGAATGAGGCCCCAACTAGGCTTCGTCGTGGGGCAGTCAGAGTCCAGTGGTTTATCCTGGGCTGGGTGAGTTGGAGTCAAGGGGCTGGGGCAATGTGCCAACCCTCCCCTGGCTCCCCCACAGTGTGCACAGCAGTGGGAGCAGCTGGGCTTCAATTGCCCCATGGCCTAGCCTGGCCGGGGCCCCATTCTCCATGAGGATAATCCCCACAGTGCAGCAGGGAGTGGGGCAGGGGCAGGAGTGAATGATTCAGCCCTGCCCCTACCTTGCTCCCTCCTGCACTGTGGAGGTCTTGATCTCCTCCCCACCCCACCCCTCAGCCCAGAAACTAAAGTAAGAAGAAACCTTACCTACCTGCCTGCTGTGTTGAGCCAGTTGTGAGCCTGGCATGCCCCTTCCCCCTACTGCAGCAGCCTGCAGCCAGGTTGCCCTGGTGTTTGGGAGGGCTGAGCCCCATTTCCCTTTCCATCGCTCCCAGCAGTGGAAGTGCTGCTGGCACTTCTCCCGGGGTGGGGCAGGCACAGCCAATCTCAGCGGGCGCAAGTGCACCTGTAGCCCCCACTACACATCACCAGGGGTATGGTTATCAGTTATCCAGAGTTTTAAAGAACTGCCTCATGTCCTGATTTGATCCTGTTAGGATGCCAAAATGTACAAATTACTTTGTCTTTTTCACCATTAAACTACTAACAGCATTATGATAGGTTACATGATGTCTGTGCACACACTGTAGAATATATAGACTGAGCTCTAGTTTCTTTGCCATCTTGCTAGGTACTACACAGAGAAGTCCCCTGTGACAACAGAGCCCCATTTACTTTAGTTGTGTTCCCTACAGGTTTAGAGATACTACTGGGGTGTTTTGAGGACTGGGTCCTTTGGGCATTAGTCACAACCCTGTAGTTTCCTTCTTTCAGTTAAGCAATCAGTATTGTCAACCACTGAAGTATTTGGTGCCTTTTTTCCCCTCAAAGCCCCAGATCATGGCATGAAGTGATTGTATGACAGTCTCTACTTTATTTAAAAATCATGAGGTTTTTATACAGGTGATTGTAAAGAAAAGCTTCACAACACAAGTTGTGAATGCCCTGAAGGATGAAAAGCTAGAAGGGAAATGAGAGGAACCCAAAATCTAAGGGGAGGACTTTATGGGGCCGTAACTTGTTATTTTTGAATTCTTGAAGTTATCAATACTGCAACTGCCTCCTGCTGAGCTGCTGCTTTTCCCTTGAGCCAGGACTGATCCCCACATTCTCTCCAGGCAGGTCCTGGTGAGGTTGTCTCCTATTCCTCTTCCTTTGGTCATCAGTGCTCAGGGATAAAAATGATTCCACACAATGCTCATGTGCTAGTGCTTTCCTCCTTTGAAGGAGAAAGGACTTAATGTGTTTGCAAGGCATTTCTGGTGAGTCAGAAAGATGTGAACAGGCAGCAAGCATAGCAGAACTTTCCTGTAATCACAGCAATGCATAGTTCTACAGCAGAACAAATTGCATACATATAAATACATATACACATATAATCTTTTTTCTGTTGAATTCTTTATCTTCTTCACTGAATTGAGGATTGACAAACCTGTTGCACACCGTGGGACAAAGCATCTTGAAAGAGTCTTGAACTCAAGTTTTGGTAGGCATATTTTATATCTGATTGAGATTTGTTTTCAAAGACCTTTTTTTGTTTTTTTGCAATCATGCATAATGGTTTTCTGTAGCATAATGTTGAAGAATTGCAGGTACCATGCTGGAGCTTTCCATGCTGAACATGCATTCTCTCCGGTACCAGGAGGTTTGAATACTCATTGTGTTTGATGTGAGATTTCTTGAGTTGCTTGGTTGTGGAAGCCCTGGCCTGCATTTAGCCTGTTCTGTACAAACCACAGTGATACCATATTGCATTTCATCTTCCTGAGGTGCATATGTAACTCCTATTAGCACTAATGAGAATGACACTTGCCTATCAAAAATCAGATACTTTGTCCATGCCACATTTTCAACTCAGGTTTTTTTCAGATTTTGAATTTCCAGCTCATGTACAAACAGTAATCTGTCTTTTCCCAGGGAGATCATTTGGGGCGGGGGAGTGGGGGGAAGCTGGTCCTGATGAGCAACTTTTATAGGATGTCATTTCTGATAACACACTTGGTCATCCTGTTGAGTAAGTGGATTCTGGCTGCAGTTTAGCTCCAGTTGATTTCCAACTTGTGAAAAGCTGTGATCTCAGCTAAATTTTGTGGTTTGTGACGCAGCAGGATTACACATGTGCTGCCGTGAAATGTAAAATCAGAGCAGAGCTAGACCTCCCCTGAGAAACACAGGCTATAAATTGTAAAACCTTTAAATGAAGGGCTAGAAGGAAAAGGGTTGCCTTAGGTTAGGGTTAATTGGTTTGGGTACAAAGAGTTTTATGTCCATAACTTACTGTCTGTCTATCTATCCTCTTCCTGATTTTTCTAATGTTGTTTTGCTTCAGGGCAAATTTGTATTTGCTTTTTCTGACAATGATAGGGTTGAAGTTGAACTGTTTTCAGCTGCTGTGAACTTGAACTTGCTCAATATCTACCAGATTTATTTTACCCTTTAAAGCAGTCCAGCTACTTCCAAATAATGCATTTTGAGCTTTCCCCCTTCTTTCCCCCTTTTTCCTCCCTTATTTAATATTTTCCTTTTCAAAGAGAAAATAGAGCTTTTACTTTCATTTTGTTAAATAGTATATTGTTTAATGGATTTGAAACAAACAACAAACCTTGTAAACTGATATACTAAAATGAGCATTAGACATACCTAATAGAGCCTGAAATCTTTGTGAGCAGTTCCTCCAAAATTTTTGTTCATCACAAGTAACATTTAGGACTTGATCCCCAATTGACATAAGTTGTCATATCTCTGTTTCCTACAGCAGAGTGTTATCTGCTTATACCAACGGACATAACAGCATGGACAATTTAAGAAAGAATCCCTTCAAAGTAACCATTTTCCAAAATGAACTATTCAACTGATTCTTTTTTTTTTTCTTAAAAAGAAAAACTGTGGCCTCTGACTGGCCAATTCAGGCTACTCAAGCTTGTTCAGAAACATGAGCTCTTCTGTGTAAATTAACAGGATATCCTGCGGCATTTAAATCAAATGGTGCCAAAAGAGGTCAGATGATCCCATTCAGCATTTTAACTGCTGTGTAATAATTTGCTAAAAGCAATGCACCAAAACATGCTGACAGTTAGAAAAAGTTACTGCTGGGGCAGAAGCTCCTTGAGACCCTCATTTTCTACAATGAGCCAGATTCATCCCTGGCACAAGTCTGTTTGAAGTAAGAGTCCATTGAAATTACACCAGAGATTAAATTGGATCAGCTTTACCTGTTAGAACTGTAAACCATGGGTGAAGACTGCATCCTATAAAACAGAAGGATATTTTTACCTAGCCCCAGTCTGAGATGCTTCTTTTATTTCTTGGGCCTTAATCTGGTCAGGATTAAGTCATTCCTGCCTAATGCTTATGTGAATAAGATGAGAAATGGCCAGAAAGGGCTTTTGATTGGGTAAGAAAGCAGACTGGAACAGGAAACCAGAGGTGGTGAGGAAGCAGAGAGACAAGGACTGAACATTGAACTTAGGAACCTAGGGATGGTGCAGAGGGAGAAAAGAGGCTAGAAACTGTGGGAAGGTTGTGGGAGAGACACAAGGTAGGGACATGGATGCAGGGAGACTGGGACTGAAGTGGATAAGTTTGTGAGGAACAGCAACAGAAGGATCTGTGATTACAAGAAAAATACTTCCCTTTGAAACCTGGAGTGGAACCTAAGATGATGAATGGGTGTTTGTAGCACTAAACATGCTCTCCAAAGACTACAAAAAGCAAGTGAACAGATGTTTTGGCTTCTTGTAGTGCTACAAAGTTAGTGAAAGTGCTAGAAAATAGTACATCTTCAAAGAAAAACTTCTCATTTTTGTAGTGTGTGTGTGTATGTATTCCCCTGCTCTCCCTCCCTTCCTCTAAGGGGGATGGAGAGAAATAGATTGGCTAGCTCTGATAGGCTGCCTATCATGACCACAGCTCTGCTAGATGCAGCAGTTGATTGGCAGAGCAGGCAAGTGGTAAGGGTGGAGTGGGGGGAAGGTTAGTTAGGGTCAGTTCCAGCACCACTGCAAGAGCCCTGGCAAAAACTACAAGGAATGGCCAGGGTGAAGGGAGCATTCCTCTTCACCTCTGCCACCCCCGTGGGCAGCCAGGTGGACTGCCTTTGGCAGCTGCTACTTTTTAGTAGCTGCCAGCTGATCACTGATAGCCTGCTACCCTCTGCAGCAGGGGAAAGGACAGGCTGTCACTGATCCGGTTTCCCATGGAGAAGGGGGACCCAAGGAGTAGCCCCCGTTCTCCCTGCTGGCTAGTTAAGAGCTCACCTTTGAAGCAAGTTTGTAGCTCTCCAGCCAGTCACAGGGCTAGAAAGCATGTAGACCCCCATTATGCTATATTTTTTGTAGCTCTACAAGGTGACGAGACACTTTAAGGCTATAAATGAATCCCTGTCCATACCCTCAAACTTGAATCTCAATATTACTGTGCTGTCAGGAAATACCTGGGGAATGCACTACCTGGTGTGGCTCATCCACCGCTCTGGTTCAGATAATAGATGTCATTTATTCTACTCACTGAAGTGCTGAAGATCTGTGCCGTGAATCTAAATATTCTTATCTTGTCTCTGAAGCATGTGAGTCTTACTATGATGCCACACTATTATATTAGTTTACTTTAAAAAAAAAAAAACCCTAGGAAATTGTACATGTGCACCTGCATTAATATTATTAAATATGCTAAGTTTGCAAGGTCAACACATGAAAGGATAGGTAGTCCCAGAACTGGGATCTCCTGCTCAGCCTTGATTTTGATCCCAAGTGGAAGCATGGTGTTAATGATACAGTCTTTAGCCACCCCAATGCTCAGAGCATGTGTATAATGCCCAGTGGTACTAAATCAGCAATTCTCAACTGGGGTGCTGTGGTACCCACAATTGCCACCAGATTCTTTGAAGGATGCTACAACGTGTGAGGAGATAAGTGAGGTGTGAGGAGATAGGCAGATAAGGACAGGCTCAAGCTTATCCCTGACTAGCCAATCCTACACCCCAATACCCAGCCTTTCTGCAAAGAGATAACACTACATAAATGAGCTTTTGAAATTGGGTGCCACTCAGTTCAGAAAAGTTTTGGAGTGCCTCAAGTCCAATGAGGAGTGCTTTGAGTCCAAAAAGACTGAGAGCTGTTGCACTAGATCTTTATGACCGTCATTTTGTGGATTCTGTTTCTCATCTTAAAATGGCCATGCTACACATTCATCTCACAGTCACTGCAAAAGTAAATCAGTTAATTCAGATACTATTGTGAAAAGCACCATAGAGAAGTTCTTTGAGAAAATTAATAATTCTGTCTTAGAATTTGTGTGATTTGCAGTAAATATAGTGTGGAGCCATACACTAACAATGCTGATTAAACTAAATATAGGATAACTTTCCACTGAGTACTGTCATTCTGGATGATCTTTTGTGAAAAGAGCAGTATGTTATTGTGTATAATGCAGGGTAGATTTGCACCTTCAATTAACTAAAATACATATAAAATGCAAGTTTTCAGGAGCCGTAGCTCACTTCAGACAGATCACAAAATGATGTTGTGTGTGTGTAAATAGCACACACATTCATGATCTGTGTAAACACGCATACACATACACACACTTTTGGCTAGTCTATAAGGCGCAAATCTACCCTGGCTTCCACTTGACTTCAGACCATTGGTCTCCAACCTTTTTAAGTAGGAGATCACCTTTGGCATTTAAAATCAACCCAAGATCTACCCCCCACTACTCAGCAGGTATGTGTGTGGTGAGGGAAGGGAGGGGCAGATCAAGGCAGAGAAAGTTATTTGTGGGCAAGCATCCCCAGCAGATAAGTCTGTAGGAGAAGAGGTGGAGGGAAGGTAAAGGGTCGTAGGGGGATAGGGAGTGGGGTTGTGACAGAGGGGAGGGCAGAGAGGGAGTGGGGCTGGAGCAGGGGTAGGCCCTGCACACCTGGGGCACAGGACAGAGCCACGAGTGGCTCATCCAGGGGCCACAGGGAGGGGGGGAAGGCAGCCCGGGAGGGCATGGGGGGCATGTGCCCCTGGATCTGCATGCCAGCCGAGCTGGTTGCTGCTGCAGGCTGGGGCTACACTGGGTGGCACTGGGAGCAGGACTATGTGGGGTGCTGCAGGCACCTGAAAATTCACCATAGCCCCCCCCATAGCCCACCCTCCCAGCGCCACCACTGCCACCTGGGCCAAGCACAGTTCAGTGCAGCACAGCCCAAACCACCACTGTGAAGAATGCGGCTCTGCCTTCCAGTCCCAGCCCGCCCCACCTACCAATTGCACAGATCCCAGGACGGGGTGGGTGGGAAAGGGAAGGCAGTGCCATGCACTTCATGGCAGAGTTCTGGGCTGTGCTGAGCAGTGCTTGGGCTGGGCAGTAGTAGCAGTGCTGGAAGGGTGGGCTATGGGAAGGGGCTACAGTGAGTTTTTGGGTGCCTGCAGCTCCCTGTGTAGTCCCACTCCCAGCACTGCCCAACACACCCCGTCTCCAGCCTGCAGCAGCAGCTGGCCCAGCCAGCATGCAGATAAGGGGGTACATGCCCCCTGTGCCCTCCAGGGCTGTGTACCCCCCTCCCTGCAGCCCCCAGACAAGCCACTTGCAGCTCCATCCTGTACCCCAGCTGTGCAGGGCCTGCCCCCACTCCAGCACCAATCCTTCCCTCCCTCACAGCTGCTGCAGCTGCCTGTGCTGCCCAGCATTTGGGGGGTGGCACATGCTCCCCCATCTGTGCACAGCAAAGGCAGATGCAGGTGTGGGCTAGTCTTTGCACCCCGAGCCCTGCTGCAGCTGGCCTAGGAGCAGCCCAGTGCCACATGCAGCCTGCCATGGGGCTGAGCTTCATCCACTGCCTACTGAGCAGCAGGATGCACATGGCATTGGGCAACTCTTGGGTGGGCTGCAGTGGGGCTTGAGATGCAAAGCCCAGCCCACAACTGCAGCTGCTTCCAGCATCCACAAATTGGGAGACACATGCCCCCCCGGGACCTCTGCCAAGTTGTATGCAGTGGCAGGCTCCCCTCCCCCACCACACCCCTAGACAAGCCACCCTGGCTCAATCCTTGTCCCAACCACACCTTGTCATGCATCCATAGATGCATCACAAGCAGGGCCAAGGAGGTGATCCTCCTCCTTTATGCGACACTGGTCAGGCCACAGTTGGAATACTGCGTCCGCTTCTGGGCATTGCACTTTAGCAGAGATGTGGCCAGCATCAAGAGGGTCCAGAGGAAGGCCACTCGTATGATCTGGAAATAGCAGGGAAAACCCTATGAGGAGAGGCTATGGGGCCTGAACCTGTTCAGCCTTCACAAGAGAAGGCTGAGAGGGGACCTGGTGGCTGTCTACTAACTTACCTAAGGAAACCAGCAGGGAATGGGAGAGACCCTGTTCACCCATGCACCTCCCGAAGTAACAAGGAATAATGGCCATAAGTTGTTTGAGAGTAGGTCAGGCTGGACATTAAAAGGCACTATTTCACAGTCAGGGCAGCTAGGATCTGGAACCAACTTCCCAGGGAAGTGGTGCTGGCTCCTACCTTGGGGGTCTTTAAGAGGAGGCTTGACAATTACCTGGATGGGGTCATATAAGCCCAGTACTCTCTCCTGCCCAGGCCAGGGGGTTGGACTGGATGATCTGCTTAGGTCCCTTCTGACCCTACATCTATGAATCTATGAACCCTCCTACTACCAACCAGGCTGGGGCCTCACTCAGTTTACCCCTGCTCCTGTTTCTTCAGCACTATCCCTCACTTCAGGGGCCTCAAGCCCCTGCCCCTTTCCTCCCCCATGGACTGACCTTTTTGGCAGGGGTGGTGTGCACATGTGCATATACATGCACACTCAGCCCCCCACCCCAACCTCGGATTGACTCCAAGAGGCTCTGAAATCTACTGGTCAATCGAGAGCCACTGGTTGGTGACCACTGCTTTAAACTAACACAGCTAACTACATTTCACTGCTGCTCATGAACTGTATATAATGCCCATGTACAAAAAGGCTGAATTAATATTGCACAGTTATTAAGATTTTAACATTATTTTAGACATTGAGTAATGAGTGGCTGTCTTTGTAACCTCATTTTCACACAGACCAGACAACAAGCAAGAAAATGCCACTTTCTAATTCCCTCTAAGCTATCCTTACTAAATATTGCCATGTCTGTAGAGTTCCTACAGCGGATTGGGTTCATAAATACTCCCACTTACTTTCAGTACACTCAGATAGTTGTGTTTGATTAGATGAACTTGGCAGGCACACAGCAACAAACAAGAATACAGAAGAGCAATGAAATGGACAGCAGAGGGGCTGTTCAGTTTGCAAACATTTAATTTAAAACATTTCACTTGCTCACAACCAGTGAATTACATTTATAAAACATACGTGGATAAAGTGCTTGTATATGGACTATACTACCATGGCTAGGTACACTTGAATTAATGCTGTTTCTCCTATGTTTCACATAATTAGCAATATGACAATTTAACTTCTCTAAAACCACAAAGAGGTTTACAAGCATTCCTAAAGTAAGCCTCACAAAAGTTACTTATTAATTATAATGTAATGGTTGGCAAACTGAGGCACAGAGAACTTAATTTGTCCATAAGTCACACAATGAGTCCTCTAGCATACAGGAAACAGAATCTAAGACAGCTTATCTTATCCATTAGCCCACAAGCTAATGTAAACTGAAGAGGAAGCATCCTATGTAACACTGAATATGCATGCAGTGAAGAAACATCCAAATTTGCCTTACGGATATTTCAAAACTGGAAAGGTGAGGAGGAAAGGAAGGAATTTGTCAGCTGGAGGGAATAGTTGACCAGATTTAAGGTCCTCAGTATTTCAGTGTTACTGGTGATAACTCCAGTATATTTCCACAAAAATCAATCTTACTTTTTCTAAGAATTTAATTAAAATGGGTTTATTACTACGTAAATGAGCAAAGAAGTCCTTCAGTGACCAAATGCTGGTTTCATGGAAGAAATTGAAAACTATACATCGGTTAGTCAGAAATGAGGATTGGGCCTGCTGTATTTGCAGAAGACTGTGCATGACCATGCTTCTCAGTCCTGCTTTTGGGAATTCCTTCAATTATTGCCTAGGAATAGATCTGTACATTTTACAGTGTTTGAAATTGCTTAAGCCCATGTTGTTTTAGGCCTCCTGTTCCTGGAAGGGACATACAGATACTCCCCTTGGCTGTGGTTCTCTCTCCTAGGACTGCCAGTAAAGAGAGTACTTTGCCTAATGCAACCGTATTTACGATGTCTGACCTGAGGCTGGAAGCATGGATCAGTTGACTGGCTTCCTAATTGCAAGCATAGGGGGAGCCCAGGATCATGATCCCAGGCTTCCTCTGTACAAGCAGTATGGCACAATGGGGATCTGATGTCTGATCCCACTATGGTACTTCCTGCCATGCATGTGTAGCATAGCAGGAACAGTGACTTTGGGAATCATGCATCAGATCCCATGGAGCCTTTAGCTGAACAGAGGCCCAAGTCTTCTTATATGTATAACTTTGTAAGAAAGACAACAATCAATTGTTCTTTTTGAAACCTGGGGGAAACACATGAATAAATCAGCCTAATTTGCAGCAAAGGTGATATACATTAGATAGAGAGAAAAAAAAAGTTTTAATTACCTTGATTGGAGGTTCTAAAGATTGGGTTAGACAAAGGCCTGTCAGGGTTGGCATAGGTATATTTTACTTGCCTCAGTGCAAGGGGTTAAACTAGACAATGTCTTTAGGTCCTTTTGAGCCTGACACTTCTTTGATTCTGTGATTCTCACAGGTCACCAGAAGATTCAACAAAGCTGGAAACTCAGGATTGTAGAACAGTGGAGAATTTGAGCGCTTTAATTCATATCTCATTGGGCACTGTCAAGTATTGCAGCCCCTTGTAGACCTGTAGGGCACTGCCTGCCACTCGACTAGGGTGTTATTGGTTCTAATTGACGATCTACATGCCCATGTTTCACCTGCCATGACTTGATGTTAACAGAGTTGGTTCATGTACCTGCATGTGTAGTCCAATTAGTAGTCTCACCGACGTCCCATGGGGTCCCGTGTTCCTTAGGGCTCCGCCACCCCTACACTATCACCCGTTCCACCAGGTTCTGGCCAGCCATCTGGTCTGGCCACATGTCCTCTGTTCCTCTCAAACAACCAACAAAAGGCCAAAAAGAAAACAAGAAAACAGAGACGGCTCTCCTGGCCTGTGTCACTGCTCCTGCTGTTTGCAGCTACAATCTAAATCAAAATTGACCTTCATGTGGTCAGTCCCTCTTTGGCGGCTCTCTCTCTCCCCCTGGGAGCCTCTTGTGGAGATCGCCCCAATTTCTTTTAGCACCTTGAGTCCATCTTATTGGCTTGTGCCACTTTTACATGCTTTACAATACCATGAAAGTCAGTAGTGCCCCTCCGTTAGGGTTATTATGGTACCATTCTCCCTGCTGGGCTCCGCCAGCTCCTGGCAAGTAAACCAACAGTTCTAGTCCTCGCAGGGCCAGCAGACTTGGCTCTAAACCCCCACTGGGATTTTTACTCTCTGTAAGAGTCTCCTACCATGGCTCCGCGTGGCTTTCAGAGTTCCCTGCAGCGTGTGCCGACTCATTCCTCCTCCTCCTCTTTCCGGTTCTGCACTCCTCCAGCTTTCCTGCCCCGGGCTCTTCTTTATACTGGCACAAGAGTTCTCGGCCCCTCCCTTCCCAGCATACCTGGGTAAGGGAGATTTCTGCCGGGCTCCTTGGGGCTTCGGACCTGGGGCCGCCGAGCCTTTGATTAGCCTGGGAGCTTTGGAGCCTGGTGGCTCCTCCGCTCTCTCATAGGGACGTCTACATGTCGCTCTACCATAGTGTAGCAACGCACTATGTCACCGTTGCGATCACGTGTCTTTACACATGATTGCTAGCTATGTTGCTGTTGCAGCATGCTCCCTGGGTATAGTGTACTGCTCCAGTGATGTAGCGGTGAAATCTACCCATGTGTCATGTGCACAGTACAGTATCCACCCATACTGTGCTGTGCTTTAGTACTCCCAAAAGGAAGTACTAAGGCCCAGCACTGTAGCAACATTGCTGTACAGTGATGTATAGATGCATCCACTGAAGTCAATTGGAATTTACCATTGACTTCAATGGGAGCAAGAATATTGAACACCTTGCTGGGGTCGTTTGACCCCAGTACTCTTTCCCGCCATGGCAGGGGGTCAGACTTGATGATCTGCTCAGGTCCCTTCCGACCCTACCAACTATGAAACTATGAAAGAAAAAATTCACCTATTTTACTGAGTAGGCTTTGTATTAGCCTAAATAACCACCAGAGAAACAGTTTATTACCTGGCTTTTCCTTAGTATACTAGAGCAATTTGTAATTAATAGTTTAATAAAGTATCTTCAGCTCGATTGTATTTAAAATACCCTCTAAGGAAATTCAGTTCGTTCTCCATGGCCCTTTGTTGTAATCCATATTTTAAGTATAAATATTGCATAATTTAAAATAACTTGCTTTATTCCTTTGTTAGGAAGGAGACTAAAACTGTCAGCAATTTAGAATTAGCATCCTCAGCATGTGGAGTAGCATAGTCTACAATTGGTGTATTTGAAATCAGTGGGAATGTGCATGGAACAGGGTGATACATGTCATGTAGAAATGAATTAAAAGCTGGTTTTCACCTCTTAAAAGCTCTTTCCGCCTGCTGAATTTAGCTTTCCTAGATAACCAAAAAAATTTAAACTTAAGTCAGAACTCAGCAGTAAATTCCTTATGCAGAATAACGAGTAGTTACTCATCAGTGCAGCCCTACCAAAGTCCATGGGGTTAGGGGTATGGGTAAGGGAATCATAGTCTGAATCTCAGCTTTCATCTTGAGTAGTGTTACTTCATCATTATCCCAAACAGAGCATAGGATAATGAGCTGTAACGTAAGCAAAAGTTTAAAATGATTCACTTGTCATACTATGCTTTCTGTCTTTATCCAAAACCTCTGTGTTAAAACATTTGCAGCACTCAACATGTGGCTGACACCATGAGCATTCCCCTTCATGAGATTCTCAATATGTTTAATCTTAGAGAAGACTTTCCAGAATACCTATGAGCTCTCCCCTGTAAAGGTATCCCCTCCCTGTTCTTATCAGTGCTATAAATTATCCATCAAGCCAATTGCACTAGGGATACTGATATGTGTTTATATTATAAGGAAGACTCATTGGAAAGTCAAAGGAAAACCATTAAATCAGTAACAATATGATGTAAAAGTACCCTCTCACATCATAAGAGGCTGTTAATAGCAAACAAAATAGGCATCTTCTGTGTTTAAAATTTATATGACAGTTTCTTAGCTTCCTATTGCTATACTTAGAAATCTGTCATTAGGCCAAATCCTATAGTCCTTACTCAAGAAAAGTCTCTGGATCAGACCCAGTGTTTCAATTAAAAGCTATTTTGGAGAGTTTATAAATAAGATAGAGAGGATTATTTTACATAAACAATAATTGGACAGTTGATATCAATACTGGAATAAATATTAAGCTGAAAGTAAGCAAACATATGGACTGTTCCTACAAAGTAGCAAGCCCCTTGAATTTTGAGAACTTGGTTTGGTTGCATGAACCAAATTTAAATTGCACCCCTCCCCCAGCTTTAAACAATGAGCATTGAGGGAAGGGTGAAAAACCTGACAAACAATTTTAGTCAGAATGTTAAGATATCCTAAAAATGTAATGCAAAAACTGTCTTACTTAGACCTTTAAGAAAAATAATAGATTATGTGTTTTTTGTTAATGTTTGGCTGGTTTATTTTATAGATATAGATATAGGTACACACACACACACACACACACACACACACACACACTATCATTTCATGACAGATAGACTTCAAAGTAAGAAAACTAAATGTCAAGGTAAAGCATCTCATACCCTGGCTGCCTAATGAAGTACGCCGATCAAAATGGGTCTTATGTGATAGGCCCAGCAAATACAATATTTTATGTCATTCATCTTTGATATACATACACAACACCCACCCCAAAGACCTGATCAGTGACCTTAAAAATCAATGTGCCTATTCAGATTCTTACAGTTAAGCATGTCTATAAACATTTGCAAGTTAGGGACTTAATTTGTAACCAGAATCCATCTAATTAATAGGACATGGCCTGGTCTATATTGCAGACTTTTTAAATGTTACATTTACTCATTTGTCTAATATCCCGAAGTGGCTGTTTTAAATTCATGTTCATGTGTACCCATGAGAATATTTTTTTAATAATTGTTAAGAAAAAAACAAGAAAGTAATGGCAAAAAACAATTCTAATGCTACCTGCAAGAACAAACATATTCTTAATTATGCTTGGAAATCCAGGTTCATGCTGTGTATATGTCTCCTATTGTAGCAGATAAAAGATCTCATCCTGTACTACCACATTTCTATTGTATTCAATAGCTAATAAGGAGTGTTAAATAGGCACTCAAATGTGTTCACATCCTGTACTGAGACTATCAGGCTTAGCACCAAATTACCCAGTTCTTGTTAAATTTCTGATTTGCTTACTCTTGTTAAATTTCTGATTCGTCATGATTAAATTTGTCTCTGTTTTTGCAAAAAATTGAACACAGTTGCAACAAACTACCGCACATGCAAGCTTTGAAATGTAATTTTAGTATACTGCGTGAAAGGTGAGATTTTCAAGAGCACTTAGCATTGGCCTAACTCTGCTCTCATTGAAGTCAAGGACAAAATTTCTATTGATTTCAATGGAAGCCACAACTGTGCTAACGATGTGCACTTTTGAAAAATTCCACCTAAAATCTATCACAGTGACAAGACATAATTGCACTTTTCTGTGTTCTGGTTGTAGTGCTTTATATGAAACAATAACCTTTCCACTGAGAAATGCTGATGGTATTTTTCGTAGAATGGGGAGAGTAAGGAGTAGAATGGAATGGTAAATGTTAGTCCAGACCACAGGAGCTGTGTGCTTGAAAATACTCGATGGTCAGGGAATGCATTTGTTTTCTGGCATTTTGCTTTTTGATATTTTGAAGTTGAGGAAAGGGTGCTGTTTTTGCTTTGTTTCTTATCCTTATTTTGAAACGAGTAAATCAGGCTTCAGCTTTTACACTGATGTGATGATAGTAGGTAAACAATGTACTTCAAAGAGCAGTGCTTGATAAAAATACAAGAGCACTGTACTATATATACTCCACAGTGTATTACATGTTGCTCGAGCCAGTTTGACTGCTATTCCCATTGTGATGTGAAGGAACCTTTCCTTCATTTATTTTAACTATTGACCTCCAAACACTGCTGTTTGCATCTGTTTATTAAATTGCAAACTCAGCTGTGAAAATGTTTTTATGGTGTTGTTTTATTATGGTCCCATTTAGATTTGGAGCTGAGCACAAACATGATAAATATTTTTCTTTGTGGCAAATGCACATTGTTGGAGGGCCACTGAAACAACATGAAACTGGAATTGTTTGTTTACGAGATCAGATTCATTCATTACTTTGGTGAGGAGCTGTGAAATGTAAATCTCACATTCCACTGGACAAAAACAGCATCAGCTTGAACTCATTTAGAGGTGTGATATTCCATTCAAAAGACGACTGTTAATTTTATTGACCAAATTTTGGAATTGGGATACACTGATACTGAAGGGTTGCTTCTGAAATGGTTAACTTCTTAAAAACTATTTTGCATGGTTTTTAGCATGAGAGGTATTCAAATGCCATCATTTTCTCTTTGGCAAATAATGTTTTTGTTTGATAAAGCATCTTAGTTTTCCCTTCTTTCTTCCTTGAAAAGCAGGGGAGTGGAGGAGAGCAAAATGCATTTGCACTTTCTCTACTTTTTTCTTTATCCATGCTAATTTTCTTACATCAGATTGGCTGGCTTTGTATACTTTAACCTATTGATTCCTAATGGTCTGAGCAAAGATTAGGTTAAAGCAAAGATTAGAATCTAAAAGTTGGAAGAAGTAGAAAAGTTTTCTGATTCT
Organism: Crocodylus porosus; assembly: GCF_001723895.1. NCBI lineage: Eukaryota > Metazoa > Chordata > Crocodylia > Crocodylidae > Crocodylus > Crocodylus porosus. The sequence continues at coordinate 14,607,476 of NW_017728915.1, forward strand.
GTATTTGAATTTTCTTCATAGAGCTTGTTTCTGCTAATCATTAAGAATGCCTACTATTACTTCTATGAGTTATCTCTGAAACCAATAGCATTGCTTGTGGATAAAGCTACTACCCAGGGCAAGTGTTCGCAGAATTGGGTCCTTAAAGCACAATGTAATTTATAATGTACATAGTCTAGATTTTCAACGTGAACCAGTGATTTGGAGTGTTATGTCATTTATTGATGTCAGCTAAGACTTTTGAAAGTGACTAGTGATCTTCGGTGCCTCAGTGTTTGGGTACTTAACGTGGGATATCTTAAAGGAGCACTTACATTTTTAAAAAATCTAGGCCCTTTCATGGTCAAATTTGGCACCCAAAATCACTCCTTTTTTTTTTTTTTGGAAAATCTTAGTTGATATCTATAATACTGTTGAAATTCTTATATGGGATCAGCTTGCTTTGTGAAGTGCAGCAAAAATATCATTTTATTCTCCAAGATGGTCTATCTGCAGTTAACTGGAGAACCCAGTTAGTTTAATTTTGTCTCTGCTGAATTTTCTGTCACGTTTTACTACTATGCATGATATGTTATTGTACTTCTCTTACCATGGCACTGCATCAGTAAAATCAGAGCAAATCATAAACCCTGTCCAAGTAGCCAAGTGACAGGTTGAACTTGTGAAGGGTTTTGACACAAAGTTAACCTTGAAGTGCTCCAGGTAATATGTGAATGAAAAAGAAAATATGCTTAATCTAAATATTTGTGTTATATAACATGAAAATTTCTTGTTAAGAGGTCTCTGCATCCTGTGTTTAGAGTTGTACATATCCAATTATCTTCACCAATCCTTGATTTTAACTTTTAGTTTAAAAAGCAAAGGGGATTTTTATTAAGATGTTCTTGAAAGAAAAAGGTGGGAGCTTGCAATATTGAACAATGTCATATGAAAACAATGTAAATGATGTTTCAAAAGCTCTGTCATGAAGACATTTTATTGTTGGCGAATTGTAAGAACCATCTGGGTTCTCTTCTAATGATTCAGAGACCTCTATGTGGATGGTACAGATGCTTCTTTTGTTATTGGTGCGAACTTGTAAATAGTTAAAATATTTACCAAGGCACCTCTAAGCTGAAGCTATACCATTTTATTATTTATACCTTTTCAGAGGGACAAAAATGGAGGTGTCCACTAAATGTGATGGATTAGGCTTATAAACAGCCATTATTGCCATCAAACCTCACATGTCAGCTCCCCCTTTTGTGTCTGTGCATTTCTAAGCTAACCAGTGATCCATGCATAAGATAGAAGGTTAAGAATGTGCAGGGAGAAAGAAGGGTTGACTCCAAGCAAGATGTATCTTCTGCTGATTAGAAATACAGCTGTAGAAAGAGGGAGAGAGAAAAGAGCTTTGCAACATGACACTCCCCTTTCCATTTCACACAACTCACTGTTTAGAACCTGCAAATCACTACCTAGCAGAGTCACTTTGCTGTTTTATGTAACTTGGTGCAGCTGCCTTTTGTTTTCCCAAGATAAAAATCAGGAAATGCAAAAAAAATTAAGCAGGACCTGAGATGAAGAGGAATGAAAGCCGGAATAAGAGGAAAATGGTTGAGCAAGTGACTTCACAACTTGTTGACGGAGCAAGGAGCCATTGTGTTATATGAAATAATCTGTAAAAGTAGGAGAGGAGAAAAAATTAAGTAATTTCCCTGGCTGTAATTAGTCACAAAGCTTAGAAGCTGCAAAGGGTGTTCCCATGCAAAAGGAAACAATCTCCCAAGAAAATAAATACAATTTATTTTACTGTTGTATGCAAATTATTATAATTCTTCCCACAGAAAAGTGTCGCATTTATGCCTCATCATAGATTTTTTTTAATGTTGCCATCATTTGGCTTTCTGCTTTCTTTTCCTGTATAAAATTTAAATTAAGAAATTATTTTAGGGCAAAAACTTTAAAAATATTGAACTTTAAATTCATGATAGTGTTGCACTGCCTTTCTCTTTGGCAAATAGGATTTTTCTTTGTTAATTTCAGTGTGGGAAACTGAAGAATAGTACAATGAACTCTAGTTGTTTAGTTTGGGGATTATTTTTAACATTTCTGTCTGTTTTAGAATGTCTATTTCTATAAGTAACTGTCTGAAAGAAAAGACTCAGTAAAAACTTGCATGTTTGTTGGAGCATCATATATTTTCAACTAGTGAACTATTTTAAATATAAATGCAACGTCTTTAGATTTGTTTTCCTAAAATTAAGCACTTGATTTTTTCTTTTTCATATTTACTAGAGAAAAGTCTTAACTTTTAGTGAGAGATTTCTTTTGCACATCTGATCCTCAAGAAGAAGTATTCACTTGTACCCATGCATGCTACACAGAAAGAAGTGGAATAAAGCAGCATAGCGGAGGCATTTGCCTTTATTTTCATAGGCTGTTTGAGAATACTGAAAACAAAGCCAGCGTTCATTCTGTTAAAAATTTTAAAAATGGATTAACAAACTCCCTTGCTCAAAATAGACAGCTAAATTAAAAGTAATGCTGTAATCAGGCTGTCTCTTTTACCTGTATATTCTATTGCCAACATGCATTTTTTCTTTAATTATAAAATGCTAACATTGACCAGTCTGGTAGCTGAATGCATTAGTATGCTAGTGCAATGACCATCTTGTCTCTATAAATACTGGGATCTGAATTGCACAACTGATGTGGCAAAGGTCCAGATTTTAGTTGCCACTCCCACTGGAGAAGGGGAAAAAAACAAGCTTCTACACAACTTATCTGAACTTGGTCAGAGTTAGCTGTGTGTGTTGAAAAAATCTTTTCAGCAGAATGGCAATAAAGCTCTGTTTTGGTCAAATGCACTCTCTTTCCACTGCCTAAAGAAACAAGGACTTTTTTTTTGGCAAAATCTATATTCTCACAGTAACATGGGCATAAAAATAAGCTATCTCCACGCTTCTTTGTCCTGCTGTTTTCTTGCATCTCCCACAAGAGAAAAATAACAGTAAAATGACAAATGCCCATTAAAATTGCTTCTAAGGTAAAAGAATATTCCCATCTGTAGCCTTAGATTTTATACAGACTTCTGCAGAATTTCATTCAACTCACTAGAATCAGCTCTTAAGGAGACTAAAATGAATCTATGCAACAAAACCTGAGTGTGGTAAGAATTTTAAATCCCAGTTAGCGATGCTTTTCTTTTTCAGTGCAGCTACTTCCAACAACAAGTTAGATTAGTAGGCAAATGAGAACTCCCTTCAGCTGAGTTTTAATTTAAGAATCCCTGTGTTCAGGTCCCAATGCCCATGTGCGTGCAATGCGTGTGCACACATACTCCTTAGTTCTTTTCTTGTATATAACTACAGGATACCTGCTTCTTAGTGTTTTGCTACACTACTGTTAAATCGTCAGTAAGGCTCCAAATGCAACAAGGCATGTGAGTAATCTCAGTCCTGTTCAGAAAAGCATTTTAGCATATGTGATGCTTTGTTTTGCACATTTTGTTGGGATGGAGAAAAGTCCCCCAGTCCTGCAATAAAAGTAATGGAGACAAATACGTGGGCCTGCAGATGCCCATACAACCTAAGGACAGAAATTAAACATAAACTGGTATAAGTAATCAGAACTGGTTCAAATCTGTAACACAACAGAAGTTCAATGCACAAAAAACACTCTCAAAATGTCCAGAATCAGTTTAAGATAAACCTGGATGGATATAGCATCTCACTTTACTGATTTAGGTTAAATTGGTTTATTGAAGTTCTGTCCCAGATCCCCTTCAGATTCAAGTTAACTCATAGTCCCCCCAATATCCCAAGATGCTTTGCATCTTCCCTGCAACTCTTCCCCCTCCCCCACAGGGTGGGTGGCTAGCCTTGGCCCAAACTGTCTGCTCCAGCCCAGCAAGGAGGTGTGCTCTGGTTCCCCCTAGCTTCTGGCCTGGGCTGCTGCAGGCATGTGGCTGCATTTCCAGAATCAAAAATGAATGTCTGTTCACTGGCTTATTGGTTCAATCTACACAGTTTAGGCTAACCTGAAAAGATTGAATTGATTCAGCCTCAGGCTTTTTGACAGTCTGTACTTATCCTAAAACTAGTAGGATGCTACACTTGTATATTTCTCTTTGCAGGACTGAGTCAAGAAGGTCTTGCAGCCTTGCTGATTAGGCAGGTATGTTTGTGTTCATGGCGTGATTTTGCACATGGTAGAATTTTCTGCTGCCCAGATTTCTCAGTTGTGGGGTGAATTTTGTAACCGCAGGAGAAGAAAAATCCCAAAACATAACAAACTCCGTTGGAGTGGGCTTTCCTGTATTTATTTTCCTCTGTGAGCAATAGTTTTATTGAGGCAAGCTCCAATATCTTGTAGCTCATCTCTCTCCAAATGCTAGAAACATGTTAAAATAAATCCTGCACTATTATCGTCTTTGTATGGCCTACAGACCAAGTGCCAGGTTATTCAGAGTTTTAAACCTCCCATTAGCCAGGCAGTATCTGGAATTCTCTGTTATGATTCAGTGATCATACAGGCAAAGGGTATGTTGGACTGAAAAGAGAATTTTATAAGTCTCTCAGCTTTGATGCTTGTTGATGCATTCTGAATGCATCAAAGTGTGGGGGGGAGGAGAGAAAAGAGGGGAGAGAAGCCCAAATCCCAGACGTTCTTGTAATCTTTTAGATACTAGTGACTAATATCTCATGCAGACAAAAGCTAGTTAAAAACTGACTTGTGATAAGCATTCTTCCACAGTGACTCATCTTCTCTAACAATAATAGAAATGGAGCCCCTGTTTATGAGAGAGCTGATGTGCAAATAGTAGTGTCCATGAAGCTGGGGTTAATTACAGGAAGGACTTTCATGGTAATTGCTAATAAACAACACTTGTCCTCCTTTTGAGTTTGTACCATTCTCTGATGAGGAAGTTAGCTTTGGCAATTTGAATAGGATTTGGAACACTTGCACAGGAGGTAGGCAGTAAGAAGGAGTGGTGAGTAATAAAGTCAGCTGTAAAAAGTTAGGGAACTGACCACAGCTGACATTTTCTCTTCTTCTTTATAAAAGTAGAATTCTAAACCAGCTAGTAAGTTCCCACTGATCATTGCTGCCTCTGCATGTAAAGCATTGTAGCCTAAGAAACATAAAAGTACATAGCCACTCTAAGATTACAACTTAAAACTAGCTAATAAGGTCCTGACCAAATTGCCAGAAGAAGCTGAGGGGCAGTAACATGTTGAAGCATCTGATAAAGTGAGCTCAGGCTTACAAAAGCTCATGCTACACATCTCTGATTTAGTCTGTTAAGTGCAAATCTACCCTTGTCTTCTTCCTGACTTCAAACTGACACAGCTAACTACCTCTCTCCGTTCAAGTAAGCTTGGCAACATTCTGCTGAAACTGCATCCCTTGTGCTATTGGAAACTATAAATGAAAAGATAATGAAAAAATGTTGCACTTTTAATTACCAAAAAGTAGAAGTAGATCTATTATATTTACCTTTTACAATAAATTTAAATTGAAAAGAAAAGCCTCTTCCTCTGTCTGTCATATGTAGGGACCTACTAAATTCACAATTTCATTTTGCAGAAATCATTGAATTTGGTAGGTCCCCCGTGAAAAATCCCACACCCTGTGAAAAAGTGCTTGGACAATGGAAAAAAGCAGGAAAATGGCAGTGAGCCAGTGGGGGGAGGGGTGGAAGCAGGGGGTGGGAGATTAGCCAAGGGGCTCTGGAAGTCCCACCCCTCCCTGGACATCTGTCAATCTCCAAGGAGGAATGGGACTTCCAGGGCCCCTTGGCCAATCAGAGGTGTGGCGGGGGAGGGGAAGAGAGAGGGCTGTGCTCTGCTGTGAAAATGGTGCCTGACACTACATGGGACTGTGAAATATAGAGGCAGCCTCTGTAAATTAGGTAGGTCCCTAGTCATATGTTCTTCAACTCATGGATCATCTAGTGCAGACTGTACACCTCTTGAAGGAAGTGCCATCAGAACAGGATATGGAGCACACAGATAGTGGCCAGGAGTTAGCAAGTGCTTTTATTCAGTAATACTTTAATATCATTATCCATAGTTGCTAAATCATTTAAATGACCATATGGAAGCTAATCTACAACTGACTGACTTTGAGTAGTGTGACACAACACAAACCCATAAGATGGTCTGTCAGTGTAGAAATGACAACCTAACTTTTTGGTAAATGTTAACAGGATAGATTTATAGTTCTTTGAGCAACAATTCTCCCTCTTTCTTTGTGAAATTATTTAACATTAATTATTTTAGCTGGATGTCAGTTCTAAATTACACTATTTATTCAATTACAATATGAGGTCTTTTTTCCCCAATCAGCACGGGGGGCGAAGGTCCTCATCTTGCATTTGCATACTGGAAAGCCTCATTAAATACATTGTTGCTTATTAAACTGCAGAAACCAATTATGAAGCTGATTAAATACATCCAATACTCATCATGACTATAAAACAGATGGCCCATACTGAGCAACATACTGATGGGAACCTATCACACTTGTAGCCCACCTGAATAAGATATATGGTAGTGCCCAGTGCACTCCATTCTGACCTCAGGTCTAACTCCTTTTCAAGTTATGGTAAGCCACTACATTGAATACATTTTGATTTCTTCTTCATTCCTGCAGCTGAGCTGCATCTTTTTTCCAATGATTCCTTTTTTTCTTCACCAGCCTTAAATGTCTGGCAAACATCACCAAGTGGAGCCCCAAATAGTTCATCCAGAATCCTTCTATCACCACTTCTCTCAGTCTGTCATATATGATTAGTGTGGCCTCACCCTTCATGAGGTAGAGCCAGACCAGTTTGCCTCTCACCTCATCTGAATATTTTTGGAGCATCCAGGAACTGTGAAAAGAACACCCAATACCAGTCATGAGTGAAGGGCTAATTAGCGCATGGCTCCTTTGTGGGAAGATATTTGGTATACAGACACATACTAAGCAATGATACGCTACGGGGTCACCATGGCTTGAAACGCTGTTAGGGCCCAGCCCAATGAATTATATGGCAGAACATGAGCCTTTTGAATTTGAACTAATATCATACGTATTTTGTACTGCCATGGTTTTGGGAGTATCTGAAGCTCCAGACTGAATCTTGAATGATTGAGCTCTGGAGATTAATTTGTAACTGATTAGGGCCTGGAAGTGAATTTTATTTTTAAAAGTAAAGTGTGTACTAT
>NW_017728915.1:14614771-14617787 GCF_001723895.1 Crocodylus porosus
TTAGTCTAAGCTACATAAATTGAATCAGTAAAAAAGTGAACAGACATTCACTTTTTATTCCAGAAATGCAGCCAGATGCCTGCAGGGACCCAGGCCAGAAGCCGGAGGGGAGGGGAGGGTGCTGGAGCATACCTCCTTGGTCAGCTGGAGCAAACGGGTTGGGCCAAGGCTAACCTGCCCACCCTGAGTGATGCAAAGCATACTGGGATGCTGGGTGACTGTGAGTGAATTTGAATCTGGAGGGGATCTGGGATAGAAATTTAGTAAACTGATTTAACCTAAATTAGTTAAGTCTGATACAACATCCATCCTGGTCTCAGCCATTTTGAAAGTGGTTTATGTGCACTGAACTTCTGTTGTGTTACACATTTGAACCAATTTCCAATCAATTATACTGGTTTATGTGTAATTTCTGTTCCTAGCCTAAAAGTGTGTTTATGGAGTATCTGTGCTAAAACTTGTAACAGTTTCTGAAAAGATAAAATGCCTCAATTATGGATAAGCTAAGTCTATGGGTACCCATAGTCATTTAACTATACGCAAATTACTACAGGCATGTTTCTTTTGAAGTCAGTATTCTCAAATTTGCCCCTCACTTCCATGTTGTCAGGTAGATCAGGGTCTGACAGTAAGACATGGGGGAGGGAAGGGGAGGATGCAGCAGTTCACTGGTTAGAAGACTTATTAATGATTTGGGAGAAAAGGATTTAGTAGTTGAAGGTTTACCTGGGCATATGTCTCCCAGTGGAGTGCCTCAGACCAGGTATCCTGGAATAGGGTACTCAGTTTCCTGTTAACCCTATTCCACTTTTATATAAGTAATTTCATATTCACTAGAGCAGAAGCTAGAATAGAGTGACCCAGTCATCAGAAAAGGAAGCCATTCTCCCTCTGGAATGTGATGTGTGTTATAGCTTTATATACAAAGTAGAACAGCCTCAGCAGGAGGAACTGAGAGAGTCTCACTTCAGAACGTTCTGCTATCTGGTGGCTAGTACACCCATCTAGGAGGTAGCATACCAGACTTTCCAGTTCTAGTACTCATGAATCTTTATTCTTACAATGTGAAGCAGTTCCATGAGTTGAGAATGCCTGATTCTAGGACACTCTAGATCTCCTGGGTGGTATGAACTATGGGTTCAGTTCCCCTCAGGCAGAAGGAGAAATGGATTCAGACCTCTCACATTCTGGCTGTATGCTCTATATATTGGGGCAGAAGAGGAAAAAGCTCACCTTCTCCTCTGGTAATCTTGTGAATTTGATCCTTCATTCTTTCTTTTTCTTTTCTTAGATGTGCCTAAAAATGAATTTTTATTTTTTTTTAGTTGAATGGATTTTCTGGTGGGAAAAAACTGATTTGGTTTAAATTTGATATGATCTGGTATTTTTTCTAGTTTTTGGTTTGGTAATCAAACCAAAACTCAATTATTATCAGTCCTAGGGCTCCTATACACATTACAAAGCCTGCTTTGATGCGCTGGAAATCCAGTACATCAGAGCAAACTTGATTAATTGAGTCTGCTGCAGCGCAGAAATTAATGTGCTCCTGCAGACACCAGCATCAAGTATATCAGCATCCCCATGCTGAAAAATGCACTTTGAACTAAAGCTCATTTGAAGTGCCTTGTCACCAGTTTTCAGCACGGGGACACTGATACACGTGACTCTGTTGCTTTTAATTAGCATAGCTGACTAATTAAACTTCTCCCCATGCCTCCTGGAGTACGTTTAAAAATGCCCCTAATTACTAGTTGTTAAATTTCATATAAAATATTGATAGATGATATTTGTTATGGAAGTGTCTTCTCCATGCTAGTTTTCCCTATAATTAGGTCTTGCACATGGTTTGAGGATCTACAGTTTGCCAATAAATGTTTTTAAGAAAAAAGTTCCAGTTCATTTTACTAACACATTGGGCCTAGTCCTGGAGTCCTAAGGTGAAGCTGAAGTGAACAAGGAGTTCACTTCACTGAAGTGAACAAGGAGTTTTATCTGCATACGGGTTGAGAAATTTGGTGTGTGTAGCTAGACACACAAGGAAAACACAAAAATAAACAAATAAATAGATGCTACATGTAACATTATAATTAGTGTATTCAAGAATACATTGCTGTATATGGTGAATGCTAAGGGAGCAGGGAGTAAGGAGCCCATTTCCCTTTAAATAACCAGAGTTACAGTTGTTACCTTTTGTCAGAAGCCAAGACTCCTACTGACATATTTTTCCTGGAAGGAAAAGATTGAAGATGTAGGCAGCACCATCAGCCTGCCACTGGGAAAGTTTATAGGTGGAAGGGAAGGGATCCTTCATTCTTTACAGATGTGTTCTCCAAACATACCTGGTAACTCTCTTGAGGTTTTTCAGGTCTATACACACATACGCAGAACAGTACTTTGCTGACACAGTCTAGCAGATAAAGGGATAGTACCAATAGCAGGTAATACAGCTGGATAAAGTTATCACAGAAAACAATGTATGATATTAAAGCAGAGGGGTTTTTTTATCCTACTTGTGAATTACCTCCTTACAGACAAACTTTTATGAATATGTTAAAGGGAAATGGGCTTCTTACTCCCTGCTCCCTTAGCATTCACCATATACAGCAATGTGTACTTGAATACCACTAATTACCTGACAAAGAGTTCATGAAAATATTCATGGAAAGCGCTAGGATTTTGGAAAAAAAAGTGCAGAAGCCTCCCCTCGTCCATGGCTCCTGCCTACATGTACATTTCAAAGGTCCTGATAACCTTTCATACATACACCATGATCCAGAAGGATCAACCATTGTCACTAATTTTCTAGGTTACATATTATTAAGTTTAAAAAACACAAGCTAAGCAAAAAATGGTCAAAACAGACAAAATATATTGTTTCATTAGTCCTATAGTCTTATTCAAAAACATAAAACAAAATATAGTCTCCCCAATACTTCACTTTCAGTATGGGTCCTGGGACCCATAGTGTTCAACATCTTCATTAACGATGTGGACATTGGAGTCAGGAGTGGACTGG
>NW_017728915.1:14618352-14643429 GCF_001723895.1 Crocodylus porosus
CAAGAGTAAATTGGATGCTTATCTTGCTGGGATCCTATGACCCCAGCTGACTTCCTGCCCTTTGGGCAGGGGGCTGGACTCGATGATCTCCTGAGGTCCCTTCCAGCCCTAATGTCTATGAAATCTATGAATTTCTACACCTGAGTTAATATTACTACACCTGAGTTAGGTTTTTCTTTTAGTTTAGGAATATAGGTGAAAAGCAAATGAATGGGGTCACAATTACTGGAGAAGGGTTTACATGGTTCTTATTTAGCCAAATGTTACCAAATATTTTTTCAGGGTCCTCCATGTGGGCATGATACAGAACTAATAATTTTTTTCCATCAGAATGTTTTTCTTGATGCAAAATGTTTTTAATTAAACAGAAACTTGCAAGAAAAAATATTTCCACTTTTATTGAAGATGGAAAAAGATTTTTCTTTGTTTTGTCTAAGGAAAACATAATTTCCCAACCTAATTTCGCAACCAGCTCTAGTAACATGATAAGCCAGGGATCAGAACAGAACTTCAGCAAACTATTGGCTGTAGCATTGAGCTTAGAAGAGAGGGAGAGAGTCTGTAAGTAGGGACCTACCTAAATTGCAGTTTTGCAGATGTTATGGAAACTACAACATCCGGGGTTGCCCATGAAATCTGTAAAAAACAAAACAAAACCAAAAAAACACCCCACCTCAGTAAAAGTAAGTTTTTATTAAGTCTTCTCTCCCTGGGTGGGCCTTGCAGCCCACCCAGGAGGAGGAGGAACTGGCTGGTGGGGTGGCATGATGGGGGCAGCAGACAAGGTGGTGGCTGCTGCTTCTCTCTCCTTTTCCCCTGGGACTCTCCACCACTGGGGCTGGATGAAGGGCAACCAGCAGTCAAGGTGGTGGCCACCCCCTCGTCCCTCCTCTCCCATGAGCCCTCTGCCAATCAGTGCTGAAGGGTGGGGCTGCCATGAAATGCCCATGAAATAGAGTCTGTGCCAGGACAAAGCCATGAAAATGGTTTTGTCTTGCTGTGAATTAAGTAGGCCCCTGTCTGTAAGGTGCCACCCTACCTTGCCTTTTGCCTGACTTCAGACTACCATGGCTAACTGGCTTTCAGAGCAGAGATTGTGATCTTACTGTAGTTTGTCTGCAAAGTTCTTCCTTTTCACAATGTATGTGTATGTAGCCTTAAGACTATGGACAGAAGTTACACACAAACCAATATAAATGATCAGAAGCCAGCTCAAATCTGTAACACAACAGAAGTTCAGTGCATATAAGCCACTTTCAAAATGGATAAGACCAGTTTAAGATAAACTGGGATGAATATTGCATCAGACTTAACTGATTTAGGTTAAATCAGTTTATTGAACTTCTGTCCCAGATCCCATCCAGATTCAAGTGAACTCACAATTCCCCAGCATCCCAGTATGCTTTTTTACCTCACTGTGTGGTCAGGCTAGTAGTTTCAGTCTTAACTGATTTAGGTTAATTTGGATTATTGAACTTCTGTCCCAGATCCTCTCCAGATTAAAATTAACTCAGTCCCTCATTATCTCAGGATCCTTTGAACCTCCCCTGCAACCTCCCACCTTACAGGGTGGATGTGGTAGCTTTGGCCCAAGGTGTTTGCTCCAGCTGAGCAGGGAGGCATGTTTTAGCACCCCACAGCTTCTGGCCTGAGCTGTTGCAGGGATTGGGCTGCATTTCTGGAATCAAAAGTGAATGTCTGCTCACTTGTTTACTGGTTCAATCTACACAGTTAAGACAAACCTACAAAGATTGAATCAGTTCCACCTGAGGCTTTTTGACTGTCTGTACTTAGCCTGAGAAAGAGACAAAGTAAATTTAAAAATCTCTTTAAAAATGTAAAATTTCTTAAGCATCCAGTGGAGCTTAAAAAAATTAACCTTTAATTTCAGCAACATATATGGATAATTATCTTGTTAATTTGATTGTACTTAGAAAAATAAGGGTGGGCAGAATGTAAAGCCTAACTAGCAGTTGGGAGGAGGGCCAAAGGGAGAAGGGGAAAGACAGAAAAAAAGGATGATCAGTGAGCAATAGTGGTTACAGTGAGTTACACACGTGCTTCTCTGCACATCTTTAATTCGCATAGCTAATATTGTTTAATGCTCCACTTCTGTTTCTTTTAATTTGTACAGATTATTCATTTTTGTCATATTTTCTTTGCATTCCCTGCCCTTTCTCACTGTAGGTACTTTTTGTTCTATGCACATACCAGACATGTCTCGTAAAGCCAGGCCAAAACTCCAGGTGGCAGAATACTAGTTTCAAATAAATTAGTCTAGAGAACAGTATTCGCACACACTTTTTTGTCTAAATAATACAAAAAAAGAAAGAAAGAAAGAAATCACACTTTCTCATAACATAAATCTGGACAGAATCTAGATCAGAATGTGAAATTGCCCAGTATATTTTATTGTATAAACACAGAATTATCAGAAAAGATTCTGCTCCGATAATGCAAAACCCATTTTTTTATCTCTCTTGAATGCAGTGATTTATTTGCAGTCTGAAAAATACAAGAGCAGGATCCAAATTAACTCCTGTTTTACCATAGAACTTGTTGCCATTAGAACAGTAGTCTTGTAAACAACTTTGATTTCAAATAAATAAGAATATAAATGCAAACTTTTTTCTTTTGTATTTACATTATTTAATGTTTTTCAGTTTAAAGGTGGAGAAGAAATAGAAGTTCAGAATATATACATTTACAACATAAAAACACAAAAACAATAGATTTTTTATAATTGCATTCAACACTTAGTTGTACAGCTCAAAACAGTGGAACTGTGTATTGCTACAATTAGTAGGATTTCATTCTCTTTGAATTTTACTTTTTCAACATTTGCACTGTCACTTAAATTAAGAGGCTGTGCCCAGGTACAGTATTAAACTTGTTAAAGATGGCTCCACTTGTACGTTGACTTGTGCTACACTTCTGTTTTGTGTTGCTAAATCTCTGATTTCCCAACTCTAAAAAGGGTGGTACAGAAGCTGAATCAAAACCATGGAGAGTGTCCCATGAATTTCGCTGAGGTTTATATCAGGCTTGTGAACCATAGGAAAACCCTCTTTGTCCTCCATGATAGTTTTGTCATTGATTTCACATGAGCATAACAGGTACTACTCAGAACAAGTAGCATATGCATTGAATAGAATCTTTAGACAGAATCAATGCAATAAAGATAACATTCAGATATCACAATCACAGCTTTAATTTTCCAAAGTTTTAATGGATCTTTGTTTTGTTTTATGTAAAATTTTCACAACGTTCTACAAATCATTACTTGGTATCTGTCTAACACAAGTAATGGTTATGATTTGAAAAGAAATTAAAATAAATTACACAAAATTTTGACAATTCCTTATTTTAGAAAAGCTTCAACATTTTTGCCCAAAAGGAGACGCATTTGAAACATTTTATCAAGCTCTCAGGGCAATTTTACACTTGTTGCAGGGGTGTGGGATGGGTTGGTGCTTTAAATAGAACTGCTTCAAGAACCACTCTAATTAAAGCACTGCTGCATCTCGTGTATCAGCGTCCCCATGCTGAAAAGTGGCAGTGGGGGCACTTTAAAGGCTGTTCGACAATCTTTATTTCAAGCACAAGCATTTTTTCAGTGTGCAGACACTGACATATGAGATGCAGGAGACTGCTGGAACATGACAATTGCCATTCTCCAGGAGACTCAATTAATCAGTCTACTCCCATGCACTGGAATACCAGCACGTTGGAGCAGCCTCACTCCTTGTATATAGGCACCCTCACAGACTAAACTGATACCTAGCCTTCTGGCCATTGAATTCAGTTCCTTCAAGTCTCTATCAGACATTCTTAGGAGCAATTCTAAAGTGTGCATAGTGTAGGTGATATGAGTTTCTGTGACCTCCTAGAAGAGAACTCTCCCCACCTTCCTGGGGTCAGAATTTGTCATAAAGGTTATATTAATATTGCTTGAATTTACTACAGGTAATTTCCCCAGGATATTTCTAAGTATCTCCTTATGGTACTTTTATGTTCCAAAAAGTAGATCCTTTACTAAGAGCCAATCCCATCATCCTTGTAGTTGGGGTGGAGTTAGGGTGAGAAAAGTTAACCCCTATCAGATACGTAGAAATACTTAGAGGTGATTTTTATGCTGATGGTCTAGTTTGCTGTATATTTATTCCTGTGAGGTTAGTCTATAAGTATTATACGAATGGGTCTGAGAGCTCATGCATGCAGGTTAGGTGTCAATGTATGTGTCAGTAAATGTGCTTTCCTACTATACTCTCTTGTTATTGAGTGCCTGATTCTAAACACAGTGTTCCAAGTATCTGTTCAGGAGTAGTCAAAGACTTGTGCGCACATCAAGTCATATGTCCAGGTAAACCCCCAACTTTTAACTTTAGTATTTAGCTAAAAGCAGATTTCAGGTTTATCCTGGGTCTGATATGTTGGGCTTTTGGAAGGGTATGGCCATTTACACAGGCAGCTTGAACAGCAATTAACTCAAATTAGTCACAATTATCCTGGGAAAAGCATTATCTCATAAGGCTGTGCAAAATTTCACCGGCTGTTTCATTTTGACGCTATTTCAACTCATTTTGAGCCTGAAACAGTGAAATTGAAACTAAACAAGGGGCTTCAAAACAGCCTCAAAATGAAATGAGAGCAGTTGAATTGTTTCAAAGGTTTCAAAACGTTTCAAGTTTCAAAGCTCAAGCTTGGTTTGCCTGCAAGGAAACAGAAAGTAAGGAGGCGGGGGTGGTAAATGGGGGAAGGACTGCTCTCATATTGACTGTGTAGCTGGCCAGTGACTGTGATCCTTTCCTGAGTGCTCTGGGGGAGGGATGGTAGAACAGCATAAAAGGCAGCATTGTTTGAACTGGCCTGCTTTCTGCCTTGGGGTTGGACAGTTACTGAGCAGCGCAGGAGCGTTAGACAACAAAGGCTACTATTACCATTGACTTGAATGATTTCCTGCTTGCTAGCCTAGCAAGTGGGATTCCACAATACCTTTTACTTTCTTCTAGACCCTTTTATTTTATTATTACATTCATTGCTTTATTCTTTTCAATTTTTATAATTATATCGGATAGTACACTATAGAATTTATATAGGAAGGGAGATACATTTATATCTTATTTCTATACATTTATACTTTGTGGCATCTTACATATGTTATAGAATATATAGGAATGAAGATACATTTATATATTTTTATAAAAACAACACTATGAAACACATCATAAATCATGGTGGAAAGGCTGTTGGCAAGCCTTCAGGGAGGGGCAGAAGAAGGGGTAGAGGGAGAAGTGTAAGTTCCCCCCCACCCCCAAATTGAGATGCAACCTCTGTCCTACAACTAGTGGGGATGAAGCTTCCAGAAGCAGCAAAAAGAGGGAAGCAGTGCTAGTGCCACGGCCTGTGCCTGAGACTTCATCCCCTTAAAGAGCACCAGCCATAACCCCACCACCACCACCACCATGACAACAAGCAGCAGCACCAGCACCAGCACGACAGTCTCCTCCACTACCATTTCAATTCCCATGCTGAGCCTTCCAGTGCCAGAGGAAGAACTGGAGCTGGATTTGAGTGACCTAGCAAGGGAAATTCTGGGGAAGGAGGAGGAATCAGCTGAGTTTGTGCTCTACACCCCTAAAGTTTCCCCTAGGGCCAGGTCACCTTCCCCAGAGGTAGACGCTGTGGAGGCAAGTGGCTCAGCTGAGTCCTCTCTGAGTTCTCTCCTCCTGTTGCTGTGCCTCTGCCTGCTGAGGAGGGGGAAATTGCAGCATTCACACATGCACCTGTACCCCAAAAGTGAGCGGGTAGTGTGGTCTGGAATCATTTTGAGCAAGCAGATGATATCATATACGCTATCTCCCTGCACTGCCAAGCCAAAACCAGATGGGGCAAGGGAACAAAACATATGAGCACCACAGGGATACTGATGCATCTCCACAGGAACAACCCCCTTGCTCTTGCTCCTCCTCAGCCTGGCACTAATGGGAGCATGCCTAAAGGGAAGTCCCCCTCTCACTCCAAAGCCCCTATCCCCCACAAAGTACAGGTAGGCCACCCTGGAACAGTGGGGAAAAGGTGGACAGAAAGGGGGGGCACATTGCAAGGGCGAGCAAGATCACACAGAGCACATGGGAGATGCTTACTGTGGAGGGCCAGCCCTTCTCGTTAGTTCAGCGGCCAGGGTTGAGGTGGCTTATAGCGCTCATGGCCCCATTATACCAAGTGCCTGCATGCACCACCTTCAGCAGCACAGCGGTGCCCTCCCTGTATGAGGCATGCAGGGGTGGCTTATTGGAGAGGCTGAGCTCACCCACAGTTTCATGGTCACTGACAATGGGGCCAATATGGTCAAGGCAGTCTGTGATGCTAACTTCGTTGGCATCCGCTGTGTAGCACACAAGTTCCACCTCATTGTCAGGGACACTTTGCAGGGGTACAGGGCTTCTGGTGACAGCTCCAGCACCACCAGCAAGCTCATTTCAAAATGCAGGGAGGTGGCAGGCTACTTCCACCAAAGCATCAAGGAGGGAAAGATGCTGCAGATTTAACAAGCAGAACTGAACATCCCGCAGCACAAAATCATGCAGAATGTGGAGACTCGGTGGAACGCCACATAGCTGATGCTCAAGAGGTTGTTGGAGACATCCATGAGATGGCCTTGCTCAGGGAGATTGGGACCAGCGGCCCCCTTATCAGAGCTGAGTGGGATACCATCTCCCAGATCCTGGTGGTGCTCAAGTCCTTCCCAGAGGCCACGAAGATCCTCAGCGCTGGTAATGCCCTCCTTAGCCAGGTGATTCCTGCTGTGAGGGAAATTCAGAGGCAAATGGAGAGCTTCCAGGGGATCATTGTTCCTGGCTGGGGCAAGCTGCTGTCACCAGATATGCAGGCACTGGTGAGAGGGCTGAAGGAGGGCATCAGGAAACAGCTTGATCCCTTGCAGTCCAGTACAGTCCATGTGCTGGCCACCATGTATAACCCGAGGGTGAAGGGCAGCATATGCAGCAGCCAAAGCCTGAATCAATGGACAGAGGTGCTGATGAGGAGAGGCAGGGAAGCAGAACTGTGGAGGCAGGGGGGCATGGAACAGGGGAATCCACTGTCCCATGCTAGCACACCATCCACCTGCCAGTTTCCTCCTCCACCACAGGTGCTGCCAATGTGGGCCAGGGGCATGGCTTTTATGGTGGGGTCCAGAGGCACCAGACCCCACCATCAAGCAGGTAGCACTCAGGCCTTGGTAGCTGCCTATCTCTCCAAGGACATGGAGTCACTGCTGTGTGATCCCTTGGCCTACTTGGCAAGCCACAGCCAGATGTGACCAGATCTGGCTATGGTTGCCCGGGAACACCTGTCCTGTCCACCAACCAGTGTTCCAAGCAAGAGGGTGTTCAGCATTGCTGGAGATGTAGTGACACCCCACTGCACCTCCTTGAATCCTGGTTTGGTAGAGCAGCTAGTGTTCCTGAAGGTGAACCTCACACTGCTGGGGTTCCCCAAGATCCAGGTACAGATGCAGTGAATGCCACCCTCCTCACTCTATCTGCACCTATTTCCTTTGTTCATTTTTTAAAAGCCATTTAATGTGCCGATCTCAGAGCTGGAGGGGGCACACACTGCATCACCAGCCATCAGGGGAAGAACATTTCCCTGCTGAGCTTCAGTGCCAGGATGAACTTGGAGGTATGAGCTGGGGCTATTGGGAAGGAGGAGGGCCCAGGTCCTGGTCATGACCATGAAAACTTCACTCTGCCAGGGACAGGGAGGCCTGGTGGGACTTCTGGAGGTGCAGCAGCCCCAGGAAATGCCAGGACCGAGGAACCCCCCTGGTCAAAGTTGGGTAGGAGGCACCATAACCTCCAACTACCACACGCATGCACACAGTCCTGGCTGTGGAAAGCCCAGACCCATCATGTCTTTGACAGGCCTGAATCTTGATGGTCGCAGTGGAGTTGTGAGGCTCCAGATGAGCTCAGCTTAGCTGCCTGGGATGCTAGCTTTTGGGTTGAAAACCCTTTGTCAGGCTCAGGAAGCGCCTACAGTTGGTGTTTACTAATCCTGGATGGAAGGATTAGTAAAGAAGCCAGAGGCTGGCATGCAATGCAAGCAAGAAAGCCAGTCAGTGGAAATGGAAATGGAGGCATCAGGGGTGAGGAACAGGCTGGGGTTGAGCAGGGGGGAGGGGAAGGGGATGTAGCAAGGCACGTAGAAGTGCCAAGGTACTTGAGGAGTCAGATGTGCAGCAGGACATCTGTCAGATGTCCGAATTCCACTGTCTATATTGATTCCATCAGTTTCTGTACCTACTACCTAGGAGGTTGATGAAGCACAGTTCATAGGCTTGTCTGTGGAAAGTGGTTTGTAAATTCCCTTTGAGGATCAGGCCTGAGAGATTGAAGACAGGTGGTGTTCTGTTGTTGTCTTTGATGGTGAATAGTGGAGGCAGGGGGAGGCACTTGGTGCCCTGATGGAGATATGTAATATATTGTGAAGATATCTCCATACTGGAGATAATGTTGGCAAGTTTTGCATGTCTTGTCATGGCATGGCCAGGATCCATTCAGTGTGTTTTGGGCTGTAGAAAGTTGGCTTCTGGTGATGAAGTTAGTGAGGTTCAGTGCTTGTTAGAATTTACAAACCACTGTTCACAGATGAGCCTATGAACTGCACTTCATCAACTTCCTTGGTACAAAAACTCATGACCTCAGTATAGACATTGGAATTCTGACACACTCCAACTTGGTGGACAACTGACTCCCCAGGTACCTCTGCACTTTTACCTGTGCTGCTACACCCCACTTCCCCACCCCATTCCAGCCTGTCCCTCACCCTCTGATGCCTCCATTTCCATTTTCACTGACTGGCTTTCTTGCCCGCATTGCATGCCAGCCTCTGGCTTCTTTACTACTCCTTCCATCCAGGAAGAGCGCGCGCACACACACACACACACACACACACACACACACACACACACACACAAACTGCAAGTGCTTCCTCAGCCTGACAAAGGGTTTTTTAGCCCAAAAGCTAAGATATATTTCTGTAACTATTCAGCTGCTCTGCTAAAAAATACCAGATTAGATTGACCCAAAGGAAAGGACCTTGTCTGCCAGTGCCATGTCCTTAAACCAACACCCCTAGCACCTGACGGGAAGGATGCAGGGCCCTGGGCACATCTAAGTCCCAGGGCTGGCAGGGAGAGTTCTCTGGCATCCTACACAAGATGAAAAGAAGGCTCTGTCACTTGTTTGGCTGCCTGAGATGCTGCTGATACGACTGTGCTGCTGCTCACTAAGTTATTATTTTATCTGTTGTCACTTAAAATGGTGGACTGGGATGAGGCTGTAGGGCATGAGGCGGTCTCATTGGGGCACACTACCATGTCATGTAGAGGCCCCAGAACCAGTGAGGGCACACCTTAACACACAGTCACACAGTGAGGGCGTGCCTTAACACATACACAGTGTCACCCATGTCATGAGTTTTGCTTGTCAGTAGCCTGAGGTGCAGTTTCCCAGAAACCCCTGTACCTATCTCCTTGAAACTTGGAAGAATTTGTGGCCTCAGCAGACGCTATCATCACTGCAGTTTTCACCCCCCTGTGCCATCACACTGACAAGTGACATGAGTTTTGCTTTCAAGACTTTAAGATACAGTTTCCCAGAAATCCCTACACCTATCTCCTTGAAACTTGGCATGCTTCATGGCTTCATAAGGAGCTACCATCCCTACAAGTGTGATTTTAATCAAGCAATAAATGACAAAGTTATAGGTATTTTCATGCTTCCCCATTATAGCCTATGAATGAAACATTGAAACAGCATCATAACAGCGAAACAGTTTTGACGAAACGCAATGCATCAGTGGTTTTGAAATGAAAGTAAACACAAAATGAAACACTGTCCCATCAAAACAGAAGTTGAAATAAAATGGTGCTGCTTCACACAGCCCTATTATCTCAGTACTTTATAGATACTTGAAGTGAGACACTGGGTTTGTAGGTCTCCCAGAATAAAAAGCTTTGTCCTGGGAGAAATCCAGCATGTATTTTTAACCTGTGTACAAACCAGGTACATGATTACATTTATGTAATTTCTGGTTGAAAATTATGCCCTTATTTTGATGTTGTAGAAAAGCATATGTGTTTATATACATTACTCTAACCATAATCCCTTCTTCTCATTCTCGTGCACCACAGATTTCCCACTGTAACCTGCCTGCTGTCTAACACCTTTTTAATTGACTTATTGCTGATGCTATTTTAACCTCGTAATGGCCTTCACTGTTCAGATCTTTTTGTTTTCCTAATCCTTCCTTCATTACTTGCTTCCCATCACTTTCTTTTAAGACTTCTGCATCTACTTCCTTAACATTTCTGGGCATGTATAGACGAAACAGAGGCCCTAAATTAAAGCAGTGAGTTTTAAAAAACACTACTTCAGTTTTGGGCTAATTAAACCCCTGTGTCATGCACACACCCCACTGATTTACCAACCTCTCCAGTGGGGAAGGGAGGACGAGCTGCCGGTAGGCAGAGTGGTCCCTGGGCTGGTGCTTTCCTACACAGCAGCAGCAGCTCCCTTCCAGGTGGCATCCTCCTGTAGGCACCTGGCTCAGGTGGGCCTTGGGGGGCACTGCAGCTGCAGAGGGAAGCACCAGGCCCCTGCACAGCTCAGGCAGGCAGGCTCCAGTGGTGGGGGAGCAGAAATCAGGCTCACTGCTTATCTTGGGCAGAGCTTGCTTTCCTGGGCTGCTGCCAAGCTGCCTGCAGGGCTTCCTGCAGAGGCATGGAGCTACACAGAGCCTGGTGCTCAAAGGAGTTTTATTTTGCTGCACCCCAATTCATTTAAGGCACATTAAACCACCGAATTTCCTGCAGTGACTGGAATTAATGCACAATATGCCACTGAGGTATGCAAACGCTGACACCATTAAAGTGGTGCAAAAGCATTTAGCCCGCTTTAAAGTGTCGTGCACACATGCCTCTCATTTCATCTACACACAGCCTATGTTTCTAGTTTTCCTTCACTTTTGGATAAGAAAAATTTTGTCCATAGGCAAGGAACAGTCATTCTGATTTGAAAACAAATGTTGATTCAACTATGTCTGTGGCTTTGTTGTAACTTCCTATGAACATTTAAGTGGTCAAGTTATTAAAATGAATATTAATAGGAACTAGACTCAAATGCGGAATGCTGAAATGTTTGCCGGGGCAATTTTTAATTTGTACATTATATTGCTGTAGTTGGAAAACAAATCACTTTCCTAAATCATGAAAAAATACCATATTGGTAATGTAACGATTCAATAATGAATGAATTTCTAAATTTACCTGTTGAATGGTTTCATAGTTTCATAGTTTGTAGGGTCGGAAGGGACCTGAGCAGATCATCTAGTCCGACCCCCTGCCATGGCAGGAAAGAGTACTGGGGTCAAATGACCCCAGCTAGATGTTCATCTAACCTTAAACACCCCCAGGGTAGGGGCCTGCACCACTTCTCTTGGAAGCTGGTTCCAGACCCTAGCCGCCCTGACTGTGAAGTAGTGCCTTCTGATATCTAACCTAAACCTACCCTCTACCAGCTTGTGACCGTTATTCAATAGAAACAGAAAATGTGGAGGATTCATAATAGCAGCAAAATCATCCCTATCATATTTTATTTTTTATGCTAACACAGAAGCTATGCATTATGATGTTATATCTCCTTTTTAATCTGTTGCCTCCTTTTGAGCAAGTGCTGCATTAAATGCCACAGAGGGAAAAGGAAGGTGAAAAGAATCCACCTGAAAATAAAAATTTTAAATGCTAGGAAGAGTTTAAAATTGCTGGAAGAATGTAGAACAGGCAAATAATTAAAAATCATCAGTGAGCTGGGTTGAAAATAAGTTCAGAAAATTTGCCAAAGACATAAATAGAAGAGGGAAAAACAGAACAGAAAAGAAAAAATATTTGTAATGACACAGGGTAAAAAGAGTAGCAGCACTTTAGATAGGGAGCTCTTTGGTTCCAGCAACAGAATGTAAAGAAACAAGCTGTAGTTTTAGCCTGATAGGTTACTTAGGCTGATATGTTCGTGTTCCAGGAAGGGTGGGAGCTAGATCTGGAAACTCTTGAGTTTGGTAGCAGTAGTAAAAGAAGAAAAATATGCAGGAAAGCAGAACCTTTCTTATAAATTTTCTTATAACCTTGCAATAATGACCAAATTTCTCTTTCTGTAGACTCAGGATGTGCATGTATAGCCCACAGTGATGGCTTACCTTAGCAATTCAATAATATCTTGAAAAAAAAAATAGTAGTTCTCTGAATATTTACAAACCAGTAGAAAGTCTTGTCCTCTTCAGGAGATGTTGGGTCACATGTAAAATATTTCTCCTAAGTGCCTGCACATGTTTTTTAGAACTTGCCCTGCTATTCTATGCAACATTTTTTGCTTAGCTTTAGACAGAGGGTTGCTTTTCAGGTGCAGCTTTTCTGTGCCTCTTGAAAATAACTGGTTTCATCCGTATTTGGTTTTGCTGGCCTCTTTCTGAGCTGTTTAATGGACAATCAGATTGTTTTATTTATCTGACAGGGTTTCTTCATATTGTTTCAGGTTATCAGCTCTCTCTTGCAGATCATATTACAGCGTATGCTAGGATTTGACCCTTACTCGGGTTCACTTTAAATCAGATTCTTATCATTAATGCAGTGATAAATAGAGATGCTTTGGAAGCAGTATACAGATTATTTATTTAGTGCCTCTCTGTATCATGTTTTATACAACCAGGGATCAATGTCAGACCTTTATGGATATAGCTTAGGTTGCATTCAGTAACTACAACCTAAAGCCCTTTAAATAATGTTAACTTAATAGCTGACATTTTTATGAAATAAGTCTGCAAAGAGTGGGGGTGCAGTGGGGGGAGGACGTAACACTGGTCTCCAATGTGGAAGATTTTGATGTTTAGTTTCATTCCAAATGTACATGGATGTTTTGTTTTAATAGCTGCCTACCTCTGAGGTCTGTGGTTAAAAAAAAGACAAATACTTAACCTCCCCCCCCAAAAAAAACCCTAAGTGCTATACCACCTGGGTGACCCCAGGACATTGCTTTTATAATGTTACCCTCTGAGAATCTCCCAAGAATTTGAATTTTGTTAAGATTGCTGTTTTCTAATTTTTCTACTGATTTTTGGGATATTCATGGTCCTTTCAGCTTGCTTTTTTCACAGAGTACTTTAGGCCCAATTAGGCCACCCTTACTTGCTTGGAATCCTGCCTTAGTTTGGAAGTGATCCCCTGGATTCCTTTAGGACCTTTTTTAAAGTAAGGTACTACTCAGCATGAATAATAGCCATAGCACTACAGGCATCCTTTCTTTTGCCGTGCTCCCATGCTAACATTTGAGTTCAGCTCATGTCTCGTGTAGGTAATATGCTGACTTTAGAATGCAGAAGCCAAAGGACTGTATGATGGGAAATGGAATAATAGTGGCAAGTGAATTAAACCAGTAATCAGAAAATGTCAAATGGTTCACAGGTAGGTGGATAATAACAGGGTCAGAGGTCCACCTGAGACTAGGTGGCCATCAGGCTAGCATGGTTAAAGTATGCGGGGTTAGGTACACAAGTGAATGATGAAGCTAGTATCATGTCTGGCTGCTTTTTACTCCCCAGCTCAAATGACCAGATACCTGTTTACAGCTGATTCAACTGAGTGTGGCCTTTAGCATAATCCAAAATAATCTTCAAACTCATGCCCCTGAAACCACAGAAAGATACTGTAATCATTCTTCACCATGTTGTCTTGGCTGATGTGGCTGGAAATTTCAATAGGAGATCTAAAGAGATTTCATCATTACAGAAGGTGAAGAATGAAATGACCTTGCATTGCAAGTCATAATGGGAAAGTGTTTAGATCTAGATCTGGTTTTCAACTAGAATGTAAGGCCCCCTCTAAACGTTACACTTAAGGTGTGATTAATCATTTAATCACACTTTAAGTTGTGATCCAACTACACAGTCAACCAATTAATGGCATAATAAAACAAGCAATAAGCTACAAAGTTATTCCATAGAAAAGTGTGTAATAACTTTGTAGCTTGTTCTAATCATGCCATTAATTGAACATGTGGTCAAGTGCTCCCCTGTGGCTGGGAGTCCCAGCGACAGAGATGCTGCCAGCCACAGGAATGCACCACCCATTGCCAGCCCTACAGCTGACAAGGCTCACAGTTGTGGTGTGTTCCTGACCATGGGCCCACTGTGAGCCCCATCAGCTGTGGGATTTACAGCAGGAAGAATGCTTCCCCCCACTGAGGGCCTTGTAAGGTGCAGGGTTTGCAGCAGGGCAATACTAGGAACGCTGCTGCCACTCTGAGCCTCATCAGCTGCAGAGCTCACGGAGGCAGCAGCATTCTCCCCGCTGCCCTCACTGCGAGCTCCCTGGCTGACAAGGGTCACAGAGGCAGCAGTGCTTCTGGTGCTGTCCCTGCTGTGAACTCTGCATCTGATGAGGCTTGCAGCAGCAGCAGCACCATTCTCCCCATTGCCTCCACTGCATGCATCACGGCAGGAGGTGTGACAGTGTGGATCATGCATGAGATCCCATTGTGCCTTTACCTGAATGTGTAGAGGGACCCTAAAGGTCAGATTTGAGATGAGATCAGGGATGGGATTTGGATTCAGATTTGGATATAGATATTGAACACTGAAGAGTTGTTTGCATAACATTTCCAGTCACATGATAAAAATCATGTGAACTCAGTTTTTCACAGAAGATTTCCCTGCTTCCTCCTTTTCAGTTTAGGTTCTGATCCAAAGGCAAATCCGGAGTGGATCAGCACTAGATCTGGAAAAGAACTACACCAGCCACAATGACAAAAAAGTCAGAGTTCACAATCGAGATTCCAGTTCTAGTCTTCCTAATTAGTATAGATCATCTTTCTCAACTCTTTAGCAAAGTACATTTGTATTCTATGGAGAATTAAGATTTCTAGATTTTAGAAGGATTAAAAATGCTGTGCAGGTATCTAGAAACTGGATTTTTCAATGAGTTTTTATTTGTGGTCTTACTCCAAACCAGGAATAGAAGCCACATAGAAAAGTTAACTACGTGCTTTTGGCCCTGATCGAATTTGGGGTTTCATTCATCTTTGCATGACATTAGAATAGCTATACCTCTCTTCCATGGTCTTCTATAATTGCCTTTAATAGCTTGTTTCCATAGCAACTACAAAATAATCAACCTTTTAACTTCAACTCATGAGAACAGGGGATGGAGAATTCTAGCTGGCCCCAGGCTGTGAAACTTTTTTCTGGTGCTGACAATAGAGAGAATTCCAGGTGATGTGGAGTTAGAATAATGGCTATTATGTTAGACTAGACCACATGGGGGAACATTACACCTAGGATCTTACATACTTCAGTGACGATCATAAATGGGTGTATCCATCAGAAATGAATTTTGGTTTGATTCAAGATGAAAAGTATATTTATGCTGCTATAAATCATTTGTGATGCTGGACTAATATCAACAGCTGATAACAAAACAAGTCAAATAGTTGGTAAAAAGTTATAAAATGGTTTTACTTTTTGTTATGATTTTATAACCTGCAATTCCTTGAATCCTTACTTGTGTAATAGGAATGGGATATATAAAATGTTACCTGATTTGTAAAATTGATTTTAGGTCCATTACAGATGATTATCAGCATTGTTTAAGCCTTCTAATAACATACATCAGAGAAACTTTATATAGAGGCCAATTTCTTTTATTTGAATGAAAACATATTTTTAGAACAGTAGTTGCTTAACTGGAAAACTGCTATTGGAATATGTCAGAAGGATCCAATGAAAATATTTTGGCCGCTTGAAATAAAAAATTAACTGGATTTTTTTCAAATATGCTTCATCAGAACTGAACAGACAGCAGGTGGAATAACACAGAAATATGCAAATATTCAAGCATTATAACTAGTGATTGAGAGGTTGTTGATATACTAGATTACTCCCAAATAAGGCAACGGATGGTTGAATGTCTGTTCCAAGGGGCCCTTTTAAAAATGCATCCCATTAAGGAAAGTGTACATGAATTCTCCTCTGATTTACAAGGTATCATCGTTACTTAACTATTCAGTTACGTGGGCATCATCTAAAGGAAGCAGCTAAACATGTTCTGATAATGAATGCTGTAATAATATTTGTTTGTGTACTAAATTACTATGTTTTTAATCAACTTGATTGCCTATCCTATCATATCCAAAAACGATCAAATCTCTTCCTTTGAAAATCATTAAATGATTTTTTGTTGTCATAGCACGTGCACATTTGTTAACACAGACCTGAGCATTACCTTCGTCTCAGATAACATGAGTTCAAATCCTTTCTGATAAGTTATACTTCCAGGCTATCATTATTAAAGCACATACCCGTGTGGTAACCAGATGTGTTTTGTGCTCCTTGCAAGTGTCTATGAACAATTTACTTCAAACTCAAGGCCAAGTCTGAGAATGCTTTAGTTATTTAAAACAGCCCTATTAGTGGTATTAATGATAGTAGCCTTACTGGGTCATGACTAATGCTTAGTTAATGATAAGTACAGCAGGTGTATTATAGAGCACCCAAATCCAAATTTTTATTGTAAAGAATGAATAGTTGTTGTTCAATAAGTGGCTATATAGTGGCATTATAACTCATGAATAAATTGAAAAATTAACATTTGACACAGATGGCTTGTAGGGCTGTGTGAAATTTCACTGGATGTTTCGTTTTGACACTGTTTCAACTGGTTTCGAGCTCAAAATGAAACAAAATGCTTCAAAACAGCCTTGAAACAAAAGGAGGGCACTCAAAATGTTTCAAATGTTTCAAAACATTTGAAGTTTTGAAGCTGGGCTTGCTTGCAGGGAAACAAAAAGTAAGGACAGGGAGGGGGAAGAGGTGGGGAGGACTACTGTCATATTGACTGTGCAGCTGGCCAGTGACTATGATCCTTCCCTGAGGTGCCTTTTAATCCCAGTGCTCTGGGAGAAAGATGGAAAAACAGCTGCACCTTAACACACACACACACACACACACACACACACACAGTCACACATCACAAGTTGTGCTTGAGGTGCAGTTTCCCTTAAACCCCTGCACCTATCTCCTTGAAACCTGGCAGGTTTCATGGCCTCAGCAGGGGTTATCGTCCCTGCTGTTTTCATTTAAATAAGGTACGAAATGACAATGTTATAGACAGTTTTGTGATTCCCCATTATAGCCCTTGGGCAAAACGTAGAAATGTATCAAAACAGCAAAACCATTTCAACAAAACAAAACGGAACAGTGGTTTTTAAATGAAACAAAACTTGAAATGAAACACCGTCCCATTGAAATGGCAAAATGGAAGTTGAAACAAAATGGTGCTGTTTTGCACAGCCATACTGGTTTGCATTTTTTCTAATATTATTTGTCCATTCAGTTCAGTCTTTTAAAGAACCTGAAGCTGGATGAAGAGGCAAGTTGAATTAAATTTAGTTACATGAAAACTTTCACAAACTCAAGCAAGGATTTAATCAAATTCTCTTCAATCCATTGCCATCCTTAGACATGATGAAATAAAAAACCAAATATTTTTTAATTCAAGTCCCTTGAATTAATATGACAATGTATTACAACATTCAAGTGAGAAAGCTATATCATAATTTATCATAATTACAGAACAAACGGCATATCAAAAGACTTAGATCCTACTTTAAATGGGAAAATGTATTTAAAATCTAGGTGGGGAAGGAGGTTAAAGGGATTATTCCTGAGTGACAGCTACTGATACTCTTTAAAGTGTAGTCAGAGATTGCTTTAACGTGCACAATCTTGTGGGAGCATTAATATTGCTCTGTCAACATGGAGCTGGAACATCCTATAAATCTCCATTCAAAGGCAAATTTGTAAACAATAAAATGCAGAAGCAGTAACATTTTAATTCATATTGAACATGCTCCTTTGACTGTTATTTACAACATAATGTTAAATGTTAAAACACTTCACAAAATCATCTTATGGACTCTTATGATTTCAGGAATGGGGTGGAATTAGGTACTAGAAAACCATGCGTAAATAATATTAGGAGTTTGATATAGACTGACAACAGCCAAGTAGTGCCACTGGCTGATCCAACCCCTGTAGTCTTCATGAAATCAAAATTCCCACTGAGATCCACTTACATTTGGGTTGCCTACTGACAGGGGATTTTGGCCCTTTGGGTGCCTGTAGACATGTGAGGATGCTGCCCGGAGTGCTGTAATTACAGTGCGTTGGGGAAGACTCAATTAATCAAATCTTCTGGAGCGTGCTAATTAGCCACCATTTTGAAGCACAGGACACTAAATACATGAGACGCTGAGGGCACTTTAATTAGAGTGGCTCTCGGAGATTCTCTAATTAACGCACCCCCACCCCTGGAGCATGTGTAAAGATGCCCTTTGAGGTGCACATTTTCAAAGGCCCTAAGAAAGTTAATGTACAACTACCATTTTGAGGATTTTAACTAAATCCTGTAAACAGCCTGATTCAAAGCTTGCTAAAGTCAGTTAAAAGGCACCTGCCAGGCTGTGTGTTAGCTTGGGCTAAGGCAAATCCAAAGACCAGCACTTATTCAAAAACACAATTTCCCTATTTCTTGTAAGTGTGAGCCTGGGGCTTTCCATGTCACAGATTCGTGTAATGACCTATTAAACAGTGGACACATTGGTCTGAGCTTTGTGATGCCCTAATGAGTCTGGACTCCAGCCTAATCACAATCTTCTCATCAATTTATGTTGTTCTTAAGACCACATTCTGAATGTAAGCAAGTCTGGGGTGTCAGTACGGGAGATTATAAATTTGATGGATTAGAATGATTATTGCATAGATGCATCTGTGTTATGGTGATGTTTCCTTTGCTAGAGTACATGCATTCCACTGTGCTACATTAAACCATTGGTCTATGTGGTCCACATATTAACCACAATATTTCTGGTACTTGAGAGGAAGATAAATGAACACACAGAAAATCTCTTGAATCTGACCATTTCTGTCATTTTCTTTGTGGAGATGAGAGAAAAAAATTCTAATGCAGGAGAAGCATTTATATTGAATTGCTTTGTCACAGCACAGGCTAGTGCCACCCACTGAACACTCAACATTTGATGTATTTTTCTTTACAAATACTGTGGAAATACTTTTAAGTGTCTTTCCATCTCTTTGGCCCCTCTGGCATACTTGCTAGGTCCTGTTATCCCATCTGAAAGTGGATACACCCCTATAATTAGTGCTGTTTCCCAAGACGGTAGCTTAAGCACTTTTTTCCTAGAGTTCCAAGCCAGATTGGCATGCTGGGTTTTATCTCTTGGCCCTTTAAGCATATGTGAAAGTTGAAGTAAATTGGCTTTGATTTCTAAAAAACATTCTCTCGCTAAACATCACCAGAGGTACACAGATCTTGGCAACAAATAAAAGAACTCTGCTTCAGTTTTTTTGTTACTCTGAGGTCTTTTGAAGAGCCCAGGATCCTTCCCCTGTCCCTTCTCTCCAGTACATGGCTACTTCTGTCTACCTGTGGAATATCTCTTTAGCCTTTGCAGGCAAGTGCTTCTACTCTAAAATGGCTGTTGAGAGAATCCTCCTTTCATAATGTCCAGTCTTGTTTGTCAGGTGTCTAGTTGTCTGGTTACAAGCCTACTTGGGTAGTAGCCTTTTGAATAGAAGACCAGCATGCAACATCCTTTTCTTATTATCTGTATCTCAACACCTTTTGGACTTTCAGACCAAAATATGACATACACAGAGTCCACAATAGAATTAATAAGTTATAGGTAGACAGACTCTTCAAACTGTCTGATTTCTTTTAATTATTATTTATGGGTACGTCTCAGAAAAAAAAAGACAATCTCGAATGTAAGTTTAGTTTAGAAAAGCAACACTGATTTTTTTGATTCAGAAATGCTGAACAAACTTTGTATCCTAAATTCTGATTATTTTCCATGTTTTCTATCCTGTACACTGCAGCTGTTATGCTAGCAGCACACAAGCTGCATGTGGGGCACAAGGAGTTTGGTTAACCTTGTACCCCCTTTCCTGCCACAAATTTTTGAGAGACTAGTTTCCACTGTTAACTCAAGTTAGTGACAGGAGAGTAGCAGTATCAGCAGTAACATTCACCTCAGTGGTTTCAGAGCAGCACCAATGCAACAGCTCGAGCAGCTGCACTGACAGGCTGCACTGACAGCCACCAGAGATGGGAAATCTTTATTACAGATTCAGCTCCAAATCAAGTTGCTTTTGGGGTTCATTGTGTGGCAGGCATGGATATTCTCCCAAATTAGATTGCAGACAATATGAAGCTGAAAAAAAAATAGCTACTGTAACTACTAATGGTAAGGTGGGATAGTTTGCTCCTCTCACACCAAGAGGGACCCAGTTGCTAGAACAGGTAGAGTGGCAATGATGGGTGAATCAGTAGCCATTCCCATTCAGAGAAGGTCCTGTTTATTCATTGTACAGATTGAAGCAATATCTAAAAAGCATTTGTCTAGAAAGGAGAATGATGCAAAGATGGAGGCACTCCTTCAGTCATGTCCCACTGAGTAGAAAGATAAAGCTCATCTGGATAATATTCTTTCTCACCACAAACTAAGGGGACATGGGGAAAGTACAAAAGGATGTGCAAGAGATGGGTGCAGAGAATACCTAGGAAAGAGGGACATTTTCTCGACTCAGCTTCTAACCTGGTAAAGAGATTAGATGCTCTTGAACTTCAGGACTCCATGTAGGGGTTAGCTGGGACAAGCTAAGGAAGTCTGTGAGCTAGAAGGACCCTAGCTAAGAGAAGTCATCTTCAGGGAAGTCACTGCAAATAAGGAATTACTCTGGAACTGTTTCTATGCAGAGAAGCTGGGTGAGAACTTTGTATTTTTTACCTTTTATTTTTACCTGTCTCTCAAACTATAGTTGCTTTTGCTTGAATGTTTTCTTTTTTCTTAATACTTTTTCATATTTTGCCATACTGACTGTGGCAAGCATGATCCCAAAGTGACTCAGGTACTCCTTTTCCTTGGAAAGGAAGGTGGGGGGGGGGTGTTGTTTGTTTGTTTGTTTCTTTCTTTCTTTGCAAACCCAGGGTGTAATGCTGAAGAGTGACAGAGCTTTTTCCATTGAAGCTGCAAACATCCGGATTAGGGTAGGGAAAACTAAGATTGGCTAGGGGTGAGAAGTCACCCCAGGAGCAATGTATGGTCTATCCTGTAAGACACGCATAAGAACGGAAGGGAAAAGCTTGGGCTCCAGGGTCTCCCCAACATCTTATCAGCACAAAGTTTATCTCATTTGCCTTGCAAGAC
Organism: Crocodylus porosus; assembly: GCF_001723895.1. NCBI lineage: Eukaryota > Metazoa > Chordata > Crocodylia > Crocodylidae > Crocodylus > Crocodylus porosus. The sequence continues at coordinate 14,639,694 of NW_017728915.1, forward strand.
ACCCTGCAGTCCAGCTCTGGCTCATAGGGCCAAAGTTGGAGAGCTCTACTGTGCACTAACAGGTTCTGATTGGGTTCTCAAATGGAACTGCCAAGGCAGTACAGGAAATTCCATTTCCTCAAGTATTTTTGCTCTCATCAAAAGCAGAAGCCTCTTAACTAGTTTTGGGTGATATATTTTCTTTTCACTGAAACTTTTCAAGATTTCCTATATTTTTCTAATTCATATTATAATATAACCCAAAATCTTTTGAAGCCTGTGTACACAAACTCTCTCCTTCCAGTAACCAGTAACCTGATGTAACAATAGGGAGATCCAAGTAAAGTCCCAGCATTGGATCAGGCAGAGCAACAACACGAAGCTATTGTATAAACTGTTCTTGAATATCCCTGTCTGGTTTTCCCCAGAAAATCTATTCTGGAAAAAAGAAATCTTTCTTTATTCAAGTTTCATCAAACTGAATCTTTTGGTTTTGATCTATTTGCATATTTCTTAAAAAACTTTTTGACAAGAAAAGCAAATAGCAATATTTAGGGGTATCTGATAGGGCTGTGCAAAGCTTTGGGTGCTGATTCAATTTGGAGGAGATTTGGCCCAATTTGGCGGCTGAATCTCCGAATCCAAATCAAATCAGGAGACCAATAACAAGGTCTGATTTGATTTCAAAGCTATCTGAATCAATTTGCAAAAGATTCAGAGAGCTTCAGAGATTCGGGAAGTCCCCGCCCACTGTCGCAGGGAGCTGGATCCAGACTCTGTGCTGGTAAGTAGCAGGTGGGAGGCAGGAGCTGGAGGAGGGGGGAGAGGAACATGAGGGACCCCGTTAGGCCCCATCCCCTGCCTGCTCCCCTAGCCCCCATGAGCACCCTCCGGCCCCCACCCGTTATCCCAGCCTCTCCACCATCATGGCTGCCCCACCAGGCGCCAACTCCTAGCTCTTTAAAAAAAAAAAAAAAGCTCCCACTCACTGGATGTTGCCAGGTGGGGGGGGCAATCCCCACTCCTCCCCCCCACTGCCCGATGCTGTGTGAGGGGCTCTGTCATGAGTCCTCATCCCCTACCTGCTCCCCCAGCACCCCCCACATGGCTGCCCCACTCAGCCCCAGCTCCCAGTTCTTTAAAAAAAAGAAAAAAAGCCCCTACTCACTGGCTTCTGCAGTGGCCTTGGGGCTTCTGGGGTTACATTGCAGAGCCCCCCATGCAGCACAGGGCATTGGGAGACAGCAGGGATTGCCCCCCCACACCTGGCAGGAGCCAGTGAGTCAGGGTTGGAAGAGCGGGCTGGGGATGGGGCCTGTCCGATTCGGAGATTCAGCCGATTCATCAGCGGCCAAATCTCCAAATCAGATTCAGCCAAATTAATTTGGGACAGTGATTCGAATCACCAAATCAAATCACTTTCCCCCGAATTGGCTGAATCCAAAGCGAATACTAGCTGCTTTGCACAGGCCTAGTATCTGATTTCTGGTTTGAAGTGGGAGCTGGATTTGAGAAAGGAGAAGTTGAGAAAGATACTTCTCACATACCTGGCTGCCTAAAGATTAGGCGCAGAATATTTTGGGGGGTGCTTTTTGGGTATTTTTCTGAAGTGCTGACTATTCTGTTAAGCACTTTTGGAAATAGGATACCTAGTTAGAGGAGCAATAATCTAACCTGTCACAGCTAATTTTACCTTCTTGCTTCATTTGAGCAGACTTGTTATAACTTCCATTACTTTACACTTACAAGTGAAATATTAACTTTTATTATTACTGTGGAGTATATTGCCTTAACAATACAATAAGTTAGACTTTTTTGTCCCTGGTTCACCTCTCAAGATTCCATATTTAAAGAAAAGGTAATTTCCAGTTAATCTAACTCTTTGTATTGCTATTGAATGCTAAATCTCTTTTTAAATACTTTTTCCTGTTATGTGCCAAAATATAAATGCTGAAAATGTATCCTGCATATGCTAATGTAAAGTTGCAAACCAACATTGAAGGAAAGATGATATTTTTCTGAGCAAATCAATGTTTGACTCATTTCCCTCCTCACAGGGGCCTTTCCCTGAAATTACCCTGATTATTAAAGCTGATAGACAAGTGTGGTACCTGCCACTTTAAGGGCCGAACCAAGCAGCCAGCAGGTGATTGACTGCAGCAGACATTTTAGATCCCTGGCTGCCCACATAAACAGGGCAGTTCGCTGCTGGCAGGCCAGGCAGTAATATCGCCTGGCTGCTAGGCTGAATACAACATCCTGGAGGTAAGGGCAGGAGCTGTAGGGGATGGTTTGGAGGCTCCTGGCCCTGGGTACAATGTAAAACTGTATCCTGCTGGGAGTGGGTGGCCTGGTGGGGCTATCAGAGGTGAGGGAGCCCCCAGGAAATGCCAGGCTAGTTATCACCCTGGTGAAAGGTGGGTAGGGGTGCCTTAACCCCAGCCCTCACCTTCAGGTGGGTCATTTATCATCAGAGCAGGGTAGGCCAGGTAAGCTTTGGGAAGCACCTGAGCCTGCTCGGGGAATGACCCTGTAGGGTCAGGCATGCTTCCAGAAGCTCTGGAGCCGAGAATGAGGGACCCTGATCCCTTAATACAGGCAGAAGGCATAAACCCAACCCAGGGACTCGACTAGTCAATGCTGGGGCCAGCACCAGAAGGGGTCAAAAGGGCCAGGGGCCCACCACAGGGGACGCCTATGATGAGCAAAGAAGCTTGGGGTCCCAACTGGCCTGAGATGGGACCAGAGCTTATATGGAAGCTGAAGGTCCCATGATTGGGGCCACAGCTAATGGGCAAAGAGGATGGTGAGCCAACTGCCTGAGATGCCATCTGTGAGGCTTGGGCCATGGTGTAGGGGTTGAACAGAGCTGCAGATAGCCCCCCCCCCAAATATCGGAGGTGTAAAATGGGCAGCCTCCTGCCTTAATTAACAACCTAATTAATTACAACTAGGCATGGCAGGTGAGACAGGTGGGCAGCATGCCCAGAGGCAGGTAGGAAACTAGCTCTGTGGTTAGTCAGGGAGCCCTACTTTGCCACAACAAATAAACAGCTCCTTAACCCAGGGGAAATGGGAGTGTGGGGAACAAGTCTGAGTGCTGGTGAGTTGGGGGGGGGGGTGTTAATGCCACAGTGCAGCAGTATCTTCCTACTGCCTGCCCTTCCATGGGATCTCAAAGGGGTCAGGGACAGGGGCCAGGGCCTGCTTTGCACTCGCGAGGCTTAAACTCAGAAGTTCGTGGCTAGAAGGTCTTGCCCTTCTTCCACTCAGCATCAGACTAATCACCACATTTGGAGTCAGGAAGGAATTTACCCCATGGTCAGATTGGTATGGACTGGAGGGTTTGTTGCCTTTCTCTGTAGCAAGGGCCTAGCCCTTTTCTGGGACCTCTTGAGCATATATTAACACCCTTCACAAAGGTAGGACACTGGCCACTGTGGTCCCCCTGCTTTACTTTACTTATGTCAGGTTAGGGTGCTGTCTTGTGTTGTGTCAAGGTTGACTGTAGTTTTGCTAAGATGTTAGACAAGGATTTGTCTGGGATGGATTTGATAGGGCTGATCCTGCCTCAGGCAGGGAGTTGGACTAGATGACCAACCTAGGAAATGACAGGGAGTTGGACTAGATGATTAGCCTAGGAAATGACCTGCTGGGTGGCACGGAGGTGGAAAGGGATCTTGGAGTCCTAGTGGACTCCAAGATGAACATGAGTCGGCAGTGTGACGAAACCATCAGAAAAGCCAATGGCACTTTA
>NW_017728915.1:14643869-14650239 GCF_001723895.1 Crocodylus porosus
TGTAGGCCCAGCACTCTTTCCTGCTTATGCAGGGGGTCGGACTCAATGATCTATTGAGGTCCCTTCCGACCCTAGTGTCCATGAATCTATGAATCTATGACCTGCAGAGGTCCCTTCCAGCCCAATTTTTCTAGGATTCTATAACGTAGAAGTGGAGAGATTGATGAGAGAGAGGAGATTGCAGCAGCACAACTCTTTAGTTTTACAAAATGCGTCATTCTTATTAAACGATGCAATTATTATTATTTTTTTTTTTTTTTTGCAAAAATCTTCTTGGTCTAATAAAAGATATCACCTCTACCATGATCCCTGTTTGCTCATTCTTGTTAATGACTCTTGATAGTACCCTAATAATTAAGTTTTCATCTTAATTGTCTTTTTAACGCAGAATAATATAGCAAATAATATTTTATTTAAATCACAATGCTAACAGAATGAGAAATTATACTAGTGCAAACTGTTAGATAATTCTGGTACAAGATTGTATTTATTTTAGTATCATGTTCAGCATAATTTGGTAGCATGTATCTGCATTAACTTTCTCTAACTTAAATATAAATCTGTGGCATTTGAATATATATTAACTGTATGGAGGATGTATTATAAACCTTATACAAGTTTTGCTAATACTTTAGGCTGTAACCTATTTGTAAATATAGACTATATCTAATCTTGGAGTTTGTCTAAAAGGTAGAAACTTGGGCTAAAAAAACCCAAAGAAAATTAAATGATTTTAAAAACATTCGTGATAAATAGAAAAGGTACAAAATAGATATTTGTTAGACATGTAGGCAAATATTTTATCACCACTGTACTTTAGACAGCTTCTCACTTTAGATATAATCTGGAAGAGAGACATCAAGACAAGAATCAGGCTAAGCAGGTGCTTATTCAGAGGATAAAAGATGTCATGAAAATCAATCTCCCACAGAGCTGGAAGAGAAGGATTTACAACCATTGCATCCTGTCATAATGATGCATGGCAGAAAGACACAGCCCCCCTACCTAGAAAATAGAACAGAAACTTGCCACCACCAAGAGCACTATGAATGAGGCAGTGACAGTAAATTTCTTAAAATATGAAACTAAACTAAGATCTTGAAGAGCCAATTTATGAAACTGACATCATATAAAAGTTAAAGAAGGGTTATCTTTTGGCAAAGGCACTGGACTTAAAATCAGTGGAGCTGCATTTCATTTCTAGCTCTTTATCTGTGAACTTGGTCAAATCAGGATGAGTTCCAAAGGAACTTCCAATTCAGGTGTCATAACCCCTAACAATTAGGTATCTGGTTCCAAACAGGGTGATTCAAAGTAACCTATTTGTATACCTAATTGTATATCCTGTACAATCAGTGTGGGAGAGTTAGGTGTCCTAAAAGAGTGATCCTCAAAAATTGGTATGCTAAGCAGAGAGATTCCTAGACCTAGCAAATAGGAAATGCTATAGGTGTGCCTGAAGGTGTGTTTCCATCTGGAACCTAGGTGCATAACTCCAAACTGAACATTAGGTTCCACATATTCAGACCCCAGAATCCTCTCCTGAGGATATGTGCCCAACTGAATAGAGATCACTCTGTTTAAGAGAATGGTGGTGATATCTGTTTTCACCTTTCTTACAGTATGCTGGAAGTTAAAACATTCATTCAAGAGTCTAGGCCACCCACAGCCTGAGAACACCTAGTTCCTCAGAGGTTGCCATCACCAGCAAGCTGTTGAGCAATTTAGGGGGAAGGGAGGAAGAGAGAAAAAATAACCAAAAGTTCCTGTTGAACCTAGGCCACTTGCAACCAGGGTCAGAAAGTGAGAAAACAAGAGGAACTGTGACTATAACCTGTGAGAGATCAAGCTATTTATGCGTTTTACTTTAGCCAAACACTTTATTATTAAAAATTGACAGACAGTGAACATAGAATTACAGCCTACCTCCCCAGCTGAGTATCCTATCCATTAGACTACAGGACCTGCTTTCCTCTTGTTTACCCTCTCTCTGGCCTTCTCTGCACAGTGGGATTGGATAGTGGCCCAGCCAGCCAACCTCATCATCTATAATAGGAGCATTTTGGGAAGTGGGAGGTTTGGGTCTGAATTTCCACTGGCCCCTTTTTAGTGAAAGTAAGCACAGCCATGCTGTGTTCTGGACCCATTATTGTTAGTGTCTGGCAGGTGTGTTCTAATCTAGTACTTCTTCTCAACCTTGGTTGTACCAGGACCCAGTTGTAAAAATTGATGGCCTGTCTAGAACTGCCCCTCGCTCTCAACCCACTTCCCCCCAACCCCAGGCCCCAGCCCCCAGTGTGTGTTGGGGTGTGGGGCATGGAGCGCCCCCAAAAGCCCCTTTCAGGCTGGAACTCTGCCAGCTCGCAAGAGAAAAGTCCTGGTTTCCCATGTTTTTCTTATTTAAAGGAGAATCCATTTTTAAAGTTTGTTCACAACCCTTTCATATATTCTTGCAACACAATTTTGGGTCACAAACCATGGGTTGAGAAACAGTGTTCTAATCCTTTTCAGAGATGCAGGTGAAGTTTAGGTACTGCTCTGTCGCATAGCTGAATTGCACTAAACCTTACATGGCTAGTAGGTACCTCACTGCTCAGACCAGGACATTTCTGCCCATGCATGAAAGCATTAATTTAGGTACTTTGGTAATTTTGAAGTCTAAAATATCTGTGCCATGTGTATTCAGGTGTCTATTGGCTTTTCTGGCTGCTGGAATGGAGGTTTTCTGGATCCCAGTTTCTTGCCTTATTTTATCCAGATACCATTTTTAGATTCCCAAGAGATCTTTCTGTATTCTGTCCATAATGCCAGCGCCCACTGTTTTCTTCAGTAGACTTAGGGACAATTTTTAAACTTTTCTGCTCATTATTTCTCTATGTAATAGGGTAATAGCAGTTTTCAAGACTCGTGTGAGAGGAAAGAGAAATTTTAATGTTGGGATGTTACAGTGAAGAAAGCTGCATACCTATATAGTGACAGAAGGAAAAAAAGAATCAAATTATAGCGATACTGCTTTAAAAAAACAAACAAGTGGACAGAGGGCACCAGGATTAAAGACTGAGAAGCATTCCCAAAAGAAATTATGATCTTCTGATTCCATAGTTTTAATACTAGAAGTATTTATGCTTATTGTATCTGAATCCATTGATAATCACAATGTTGAACATCACTAGTATTTTCTATACTCAAATAATATAGTACAAGAAATGCAATAATTTACTGATACAGCTCCAATTTCACCTACATGTTTTTAAGAGAACATTTTATCTTTGTTTTAATTCTATTGTTTCATTGTCACAATTGTGCCCACTGACATATAAAAAGTGCTATGGAAATCAGTGAATGCCTACAATTTATAAGGTACATTTTTTTAAAACTGCTACCAAGAAAAGTACAAACTGACTTCCACTATCAACCATTTAAAATCAATTTGAAGGCATTTGGAAAGCATTTTAAAGAGCAACTAGGCATCAATAAAATTTAATTAATTGGGTCTATGGATGCACATGTAAATTGAGTGTTAATTGTGCTAGCAATGCTTTTCCATTAAAAATTAAACTCATGATTAGTAACTGAGAAAAAACAAGCCAATATTGTTCCATAAATGAATCTCATTTTCTTTAATTTGTGCCCATAGTTTAGATAATGAAATCATAATTCTCCATTCGATTTGTTAAATGTGAGCATCAGCACAGCACAGAAAAAGATAGATGAAGTGCCCATCACTTTAAGATTTTATAGGCATGGCACTGACAATTGTTGATGCAAGTCATCTCACATCTTGAAGTGTCTTGTCCCTATCATTTGACTAAGTATAGAATGTTCTCCCTTAATTAATATCAGGTAAAGAACACTCGGCATCCTAAAGAGAGAGAATGAGGCTGTCAGCATTCACTTCTGTAAGACTGACAGCTTTGTATAAGGATAAAACTGTGAATTAGGAGACTTAGATACAATTATTAACTAAAGGTGGTTTTGTGTAAGGGTGGGTATCTATAACAGCAAGTCTAATTCAGTAGTTAGGGCACTAGTGTAGGATATGAGAGTTTTGTCATGTACTGTAAGATCTGTGGCAAGTCAGTTAGTAACCAAGGTGCCTGAAACTCCTGTTTCTGCAGTGCCACCTCATTCTTGGCAACTGGGTACCTAACTCGTATCTAAATCTAATTGAGATCTAAAAATCAAGTACTCCTTGGTCTAAGTCTTTTGAAGGGTTTTTCAGAGGGGGTTAGCAGAGTATGCCTAGTTGCTGAGAGCAGTGGCAGCTTCTACTCTCTAGAAGAGAGGAGGTGGCAAAGTTAATATTGCTGAGCACTTTTATGCACTAATACTGCTGGCCTGTGATGCCCTGGATTCTGGTCCTTATTTATGTGTATGTAGATTACATGAAACAGTCATTTGCAAAAATACAGAAACAATCCTAGTAATAGGGACTGGAACGTCCCATCCCTAGTGGTTAACCTCTCAGGATCTCTGTTGTGTTTCTTTGGCCCAATAAGCATGTGTTTGCTGGCCCAGTGAGTTCCAACTGTGCCCACAACCAGACCAGGCTCCAGCCTGGTGATGTCAGTACAGAAGGAAGACATAGGATTGGAAACCCACAGGTGGAGGAAGAAACTAAGCCCGAGTCTTCCACTCTCTGAGTGAGGGCTCTAACAACTAGGCTGTTGTATGAAAGGGAAGCAGCTGCTGCAGTGGTATTTTAAAAGATAAAAATAAGCACAGCTCAGTCCTCTGAAATGAGATGGATAGATAAATAAGCCCAAATGAGTAAAAGCACTTCACTGTAGACCCAAGAAAGGCATCTGGAAGGTTGGATATATTACTAAGTGTTTTCCCAGTGGCTTGTTTTAAGCAACTGCATGCTAAATATGCTGGCTGTTTTGGATCCTTTTCTAAAATACTTCCCAACTTCTCAGGAGTGTTGTGGGGATAAATCCATTAAATATTTTTAGGTGCTACTATCTGTAATGTGGAAATAATCATCTGAAAGAGAGCAGCTGCATATGCCACTCTTACGTGGTTCCATGTCTTCAAAACAAAAATAACACAGGTGGGCTGTGGATGGATCTGTGTCTAGTCCTGAGCTGTCAGGACAAGTCAGTATGCCTGGTTTTGCGTTGACATTATGCCTAGTTTCATATTCCTTGCTTCAATTAATTATTTTCTTTTAGTGTATTCATCTTGAATCTTGATTATTCTGGAGCAAGAAATAGGGCCAGGCTGGGTGTGGCAAGACAGTGTTATTTATGGTTAGAAGAGCAAAAGAGAGAGACTCGTCAGTAACTTCCTAGCTGAGCTTTGGACCTTTTTAATTTCCCATTGACTTTATCATTGCCTGCGTTTAGGCATCTGGTTTCTCCCTGACTTCTTTTTAGGCACTTTGTATAAAATAGGACAAACAAATCATTTCAAGCCAGGGGCAGATCTGGGGAGGGAGGGAGGGGGTGCAGTGGCATGGCTGCACCCGCCTTTCCAATTGGATTCAGCCTGGGAATCTCTGACGAGTCCCTCCGTCCCCTCCATGCTCAGAGGCACATCCCCTTCCCAGCCATTCTCTGCCTGCACCTGCTGCTGCTACTTTCACCTTGGTTTCAAGGTGGAAGCTTTAAAACTAGTCCTCCGGGGTTGTGTGGAGGTGGGCTTGGCTAGGAACAGTGACAGCAGGAGCAGCCACAGGCAGTGAAGCTCTCCCTTCCTACACCTACCCCCAGGAAATGGGGCAGGAAGAGGGAACCCACCCACCCATCTCAGCTGCTACTGCTATCACTGTTCCCAGCCCCCATGCAGCCCAGCTGGAGCAGGCAGGAGTGGCTTCAAAGCTTCCCTATCCCTGGTGCAGCAGAGAAAGCCATAAAAGTGGACAGGGAAGGGGAGGGGATGTGTACTTTGGGGCCTTTAAAAATGTCCCCAGAGGTTGCCATGGTAGTGTGCATCTCTAGTGGGTCAGAACTCATGGTAGGGGTGGTATCTTTTATTAAACCAACTAGATTTTTTGCAAAAAAAAAATTCTTTAATTGTAAGCTTTCAGACACAAGCACCCTTCTTCAGGCATAGGAGACAAGATTGTAAAAGTTCTCCTAGGTAGAAATGAAAGCTCATATTTCACAAGAGGGTCGAAGGTGTGGTAAAATCTTCTGTTTGGCACAGTTCATTTTATGCAGGTTAGGCTCAGAGAAAAGTTAGAATAGTCTGTTGACCTTGAAGTTGTAGGGTGGCAAGCAGGATGTAGTCATATTTCCGTCTGGTTATGCAGTTTCATGTTTCACAGAAGAGTAAAAGGATTCATAGATTCATAGATTCATAGATGCTAGGGTCGGAAGGGACCTCAATAGATCATCGAGTCCGACCCCCTGCATAAGCAGGAAAG
>NW_017728915.1:14650983-14678430 GCF_001723895.1 Crocodylus porosus
GGACTGTGCAGTCATCCAAGTCACAGCCCCTTAACTTGTTCACCAGTATGGGGTGGGATACCGTGTCAAAGGCCTTCTTGAAGTCCAAGTATACGACATCCACCCCTCCTCCTGCGTCGAGGCGTTTTGTAACCTGGTCATAAAAAGCTTCTTCTGTGGTCAGGCATCTCGGCTCTGTGGTGATGCAAATTACAGTAAAGCTCAGTTATCCAGCATCCCGGGAATGGGGGATGCCGGATAACAAAATATGCCAGTTAATTGAGCGGCCCGAACAAGCATCCTCCAACAGGGAGGCAGGCCCCATGCAGTCTGTTATGCCCCCGGGCCATGAGGGCTCAGCAGCTCAGGTTGCTTTGACCTGCACCATGGGGGCTCGGAGAAACTGGAAGTACCACAGTGGGCACTTCCAGTTCCACTTTACCTTACAAGCCGGCATGCTGGTTAATAGAGCATGCAGGCTTGGAAGGTGCTGGTTACCGGAGCTTTTTCTGTACCTCAAAACAAAGGCAGGAGCAAAATCTCAGGTTTCAGGTGGTAAAACTTGCTTCCTCCTTATAAAATTATGAAGATCTCATTTCTCTAGTCATGGTTGGAAGAGAAGGGGCTGGCAGTGGGGGTGGCTGCTCCTATACCCCCCTTTGCCAAATCCTGAATCGGCCCCTGTTTCATAGGGATTTTTAAGGAGCATCACAGATTTTCTTCAGTGGAAATTCTTCTCCTTACTTTTATTAACATCACATATCGGTCTGAAAACAGCTGTGTCCTGTGAACTCCATAGCAAGCCAGGAAATGCCAATTCAAATGCTCAGCTTGAATAGTTAGGAGCACATTTTCAAAACCTTAAGGTCCATCACCAGAACTGATGTGCTCACTTGTGATCAGAAATGAATAATGTGCATGCCAATGAGAAGTTCTGTATTTGGCCCTGGAGTTAGCAAAGAATATAAGCACATGCTTAATCCTGGTGACCTCAAATTTAAGTTAAAAGATGACAGTATGCTGAAGTGCTTACTAATTGGAGTTTGAGTTAATAAATCTTACTTATGCTGGAAATTAGGTATCTCAGGTGTGTTCATGTAAATAGCATGTAATGTACCTTTCAGAAATCTCCCCCTTACTTTTTACTTTTACCATCCATATAATAAGATGGCTTGTTCAGCCTCTGAATACCTTCATACTTCTAAGTTTTCATGTCTAGTAATTTTCTTTAATTAGTTTCTGTTATCTTTAGTTACTGAGGTAGTGACTCTCGTATGGAAAATAGAATTTGCTATATAAATATACTGAAACAACAATATTGAGCACTGTAGGAAAGCACTATCTCTGGTTTCCAAGCATAAAATATGCTTTGTTTTACCACACTCGGGTAATTCAGCGTGGCTTTTGTTTTTCCTAATTAATATATTTGGACATGCACCCTAGTGAAATGTCCATACCAAAGCCAAGGAAACATGAGTGCACAAATTAAGCAGAGGAAGTGGTTAAATCATTATAGTTTTGAACTTATACTTATCCATATATTTTATTTATTACAGCCATAACAATGTCCTTCTCTGAAGCATATATGGAACTATAAATTCTTTGGTCTAATTGATTTTATACTTTAAAACATGACCAGTGCTTAAATAAATCATAATTATTATATATTTCATGCAGCCATCCTCCACATTAGGAAATTTCTGTATCTAAGTATAACAATTGTAAGCTCCTTTTGAATTTGGTTCTAAAGAGAGGACTTCAAGATAGCAAAGGAAGTTTTAGAAATTAGCACAAAAGAGAGTAGAAGAATGAGGTAAATTGCTAGTACTCCTGCCAGGTCAACCTGCATTGCTTTATTTGTTTGATACCAAAGTCCCTGATGCAGTGGATTTTCAATATACATAACCAGGTCTATAGGGCTAGATTTCGGCCTTGTCAAATAGGAAAATAAGGGACCTTTCTGTCCTTGTATTCTGCCTGCTTGAGGTTTGTTTGGCCTAGTACTCCATGCCATAAGTGACTGGAATGAAAATTGTGAGATCTTAGAACTTTGGCTCTAACAGACGCAAGTAGAGAAGCAATTCCCTTCTTTAAGGGAGTGAAAGCTTCTTCCTGGGACAAGAGATGTGCAGAGAAAAGGCTACAATTGGATGACAAATGGTTCCACAATATTGATAAAACCTATGGCTCACTCTAACCCTTGGCTTTATTAATGTTAGAGAATCATTTGCTGCCTCATGGGTCAAGAATCTGCAGTGACATCTGACTCCTCACATCCAGCATGTACTAAACCCAAATTCTCTTTGTAAACTGAAATAAAACACTTAGGGTCAAACTTTCAAATGGGCCTCCAACTCACCTTGGTTCTGTATGAACAGCTTTCCTACATCAGGCATTTGAAATGATGCGAATGTCTGTGTTGGGTCATGTGTCTGTTCTCTTCTTGAAAATGCTGTTTTCATACACAAATTGTATTTTTATGATTGCAAATGTTTCTGCCTGTAAAACTGTGGGTACAAATTCATTTTTGCCAATGTCATCTTAACCATTAAGTCAGTATTCACCAGCAAAGACTGAGAGTCAACTGGGATGAGATTTTCAGTTTTACAAGGTGGTTGCAGATAGATTAATAACTATTATCCAATTTTTTTTCAACTTGTAATGTTGCATCAGCAAATTCCCTTCAGGCAAACACAGTATTCTCTTTGGACTTATCTAGTTCTTGTTATCTTGTCTCACTCTTGACTTTTTCAGGGTAAACTCACAGCGGATGTCAGTTTTGTTTGAACTGCCCAATCACTGCTGACATTTTGCTAACCATACCATGAGCATCTTCAGAGTGAAGTATCAACACCTTGTGCCCTTGAAAGCTGAAAATAGAACAGCACTGTATTGATTTTGTTGTTGTTGTTGTTTACTATTCATGTGCAAAAAAGGCTATTTATTTCTTGCAGATCTTCATTATCAGTTGTTCTCTGAAAACTCTGAGAATTGTGATTTACTAGAACAAAGTATTGGTAGTATGATTTGTTTCCTCACCGTGTCTGACATTAACTCACTAATTAATCCAGGGCAAATCACTCCCTCTACTTCTCTTTCAGTTACACTGCTTGTTAAATTATATTGTTTTTCAACAATTCATACAAAAAAGTAAAACAAAAAAAGGACATTTTAAAAATTCATTTTGGAATATTATATTTTTAATTTCAAATTTAATTCATGTCTTTTTTTCCTTAATTCCTTTATTTCATTTCAGGTTTATTTTTTTTACAGTTGTTTAATCACATGCCACTAGTAGTAGTGCCTAATATTTGTTAAGATTCTCAATGTTTTCTTACAACCTAAAAAGGAGACGTTTCAACCTGGAAATGAAGCTTTCTAAATCAGTACTAAGTAGAAGCTGTCCTTATGATTTAAAAATGAAATAATAGAAATAAAAATAGACCAAATCAACTAATATGCCATGTTATATTCATAATAATAGTGTATAGTACTACGGATATGTTGCATTATATTACATAATATTTGTTAATTATATGTGATAGTAGAAAAGGCTCACTACTACTGAAATATGATGAAACAATGCAAAAATAATAAAAATCCATGCAATTCTAAATAAAATTTTGAAGCTTCAAAACCACAATTTGAAAGTTTCCAAAGGAATTTTCAGCATTATAAAGCAAAATTGTTTTGAAAACGATCATTTTAGCAATTCCATTTCGTGGGAAATTTCAAAAAAAAAGTTTCATTTTGTTTGACACTGAAAATAAATGTTAAAAGTCAATCTTTTTTTTTCCCTCATGGTTGCAGCTGCCTCATTTCCATGTCTTCAGGTTGCTAAGAGATTTACAATCACAAAGAAAGATAAAGTTCCTGGTTCAAAGATTTCTTATTCTGATTAAAACTAAGGCTATGAAATCACTGCCAAGGTTAGTCCATTTTATGTCTAGCAAGCTTGACTGTAGGATGTTGCGATTAGAGGCCCAATCCAAGATCACATTGTGCTACATGTTGTATACACAATAGGAGACAGTGCCTGCCCTGAAGATCTTGATATCTAAATAAATTAGATAAACAAGTAATAGAAGGAAAACAGGAAAGAGAGAATTGAAATGGCACAACCAGGTTAGTGCCTGGATTGGAAAAAGAAAGGACTTTGATTTTCCTGTACTGTGTCCTAAACTACATTTAGTTATAATGGCTAAGACACTGGCTGCCTTTTGCTTTGGTTGGGTCCCCCCTCCTGCTTCCTAATATATTTTTATGCTTATTATAACAAACTAATTTTTAAAGTCCTGTTTGGGGGAAAATGCTCTGTTTGTTCCTCAGTTTTTTTCTTGGTCATAATCTGATCGACTTCTAACAAATATAATAAGTGCTTTGGTGATGGCAACAAGTCGTGCTACTCTGATGTCATTCTGCAGGTAATCTCACATAGCAGCTTCTTCTGCCTGAGTTTACTACCTTGAGTGAACATTTGCTTGCTGTATGGGAAGATTTAATTTAATTGCATAATATATAAGTAATTTGTTCACCATATTTTGGGGCAATGAGAGGGAAATTGTTTCATGCTTTCTCATCCAGGCCAGAAGTTATATTGTCTTCAAAAGGAAATATAAGAGTTTAATGAAATACTATCAGGAGGGAGATGAAGAGGAGGAAGAGTTATTCTCATGTGTTTGTTTTTCTCATACTGCTTTGCCTATATCAGGTTACAGGCCTTGAATACTTTTTGGTTTGTTCATGTACTTTTTGTTTGTTAAACTTTACACACTTATCTAACTTCCTAATCTCCTGCAGGGATTTGATAACCTTAGTGTTTTCTTCATACTGCCTCTGGTGCCTCTGCCATGATTAATGGAGTAGACCGCTAGACTGGCCACTTCCAAAATTATGGAATGTGTGAATCAGATGGGCAGATGACCTCAGGGGTGCTATGACCTTAGTGGTCAAAGGTCAAACTTAAACAATATGATGAATTCAAGGATTGTTGTCATTTCAGACTTAAAAAGGGTAAACAGATACAGATTAACATGATTCCAGTTTTATTTCCTATAGTTAACATACAAGGTAAAATGCATTTTTTTAAACATATATAATATAGAATTTTTTTTGTCTTGTATTTTCTTTGCCTGGATGTATGGTCAGGGTTAGTAGGAGAAGTGTGGTGTCTTAAGTACAAAGCTGCCATCAAGAGATCTGATAGACTTCTGGTTTGGCCTTTATTTCTTGTGTCTCAGTTTCTCTCTATAAAAGAGAGAGACCTTACATTCTGATATTTTCAAGAGGAAATGTGAAGATATATTCACTAGTGTTTATAATGCACTTTTCAAGTCACTCAAAAGATTGTTGACTCAAGTCAACAAATTCAGAGTATTGTTATTATTATTTGACTGCTCAGTGCTGCCTCACATTGCGTACATTTATTTGGAAACTGAATACTTTCTAGCGTATCCTATTTGTCTTTTAATACCAAATTTTATTTAGTTTACTATCTTACTAGTGAGAGAAATTTTAGTGAAATAGGAAATGAAAGAAAAAAAAGGATTTAATCTTTAGCTTGGAGCATCTGAAGAGAGCAAAGAGTAAAAGTAATTCCAAGCCACTCTGACTGCATATTATGGTGATCTGGCCAGGCACTAAAACAGGTTTGCTTTCATCATTTTTGGTCAGTCTAAGGACTATTCTAAAAAAAGAGGCTGCATGGCCTGAAAGCGAGAATAATGCTAGCTGAGGATCAGGCAGAATGCTTTATGAATTGTCCTGAACATGGCATAAACTTTTTCTCACCCTTTTTCATGCCCAATCTGCCCCTGGTGTCGGGGGTCAAGCTGCAACTAGTACAAAAACCACCTGACTTGATGCCACCTAAGAATTGCACTATGTGGAGGGGAATCACCTAACAATTTTTTTTTTGCTTTGTTTTACCTCATCAGTTCAAAGCACTTGATCTGAATACCTGAGTGTATCCAGCATTGCTGAACAGAGGTAGCAAACAAACACCGCTTCCTTTTACATAAAGCTTCCATTCAGCAGCCTTTGTAATGGAGAATATATTCTACAGTAACTACAGATTGATCTTCCTTTTTTTTTTACTATTTATGTCTTTTGACTTATCTTAGTGCCTTCCTGCAACCCTAAGCACTTCACAAACTGCAAAAAATACACTGTAAACAACCATAACTAAATAAAGTGCTTGCCAGGAATAGCTAAGGAAAATATGAAGTCAGAGATGCTCAGGTGGCATACAAGGATTACACAGGAGTCAAGGATGTGAGGAATAAAGCTGTTTTCCATCCATACACAATGAGTCAAGTTCTGTTAATTGCCAAGGTAGTACCCTAGATTCTCTAGTCTGGCAGTAATAGAATAATTGGGTGAAGAATGTGGCCTAACACTGATTAATTAGACTATGGCATTTGTAAGGTATGATGAAATAGCTTAGGTACAATATGGCATTTCTTTCAGGTGGAGTTCAGTACTCTCTCCCAAAACGGACAACCATCTGAGAGAGTGTGTTCCCTGAGAAATGTTTTCTGAGTATGTCTTCCCACCCTCTTCTGTAAAGAGTTAAAAAACAAAATGCCGGGTGCCTGTAGATGTTATGCTGTATCTTGTAGATTGAAACAAGGGGCTTAGAATAAGAATGCTCTGCTTCAAGAGTGCTTATGTATTTATATCCTATATTCACAAAAATAAAATCCCGTATTATTCTTTGGTAATAATCATAAAAAAGAAAAGAAACCATTTTGCATGAAAACATGTTTTAATTGTATTTGTAACACTCAATAAATAAATTACAGGTTTTATATCATTCAGAAAGAGCCGCGAGTGATTTATTCAGTTATTAACTTCACACGCTTGGAAGAATGAATTAAATACTAGTCCCTGTTGAAGGCTTTTGGATTATTCTGCCAGAATATACCACTTAAAAGTTTTGGCAGCTCAGTGTGAGTTGCATTATAAGCAGGGAGAGTTTGGTGAAAGCTAAAGCAGATGAGTCCGTATTCTGACAGTTTACAGCATCTTATAAATTCCATAAAATGAAAATGAATTATGTATTATTGGGTTTACATAAGGTCACAGGATGAACTCTGACCCTTCTCTTTTCTCATTTGGCTCAATTATTAGATGAAATGACAGATTTGATCTCTTTTCAAATTGTATTAGAAAGGGCCTCTTTATTTTGCCCTCTAGCAGCAATCCTCTGACAGAACTAGGCAAGTGCATTAATTATGATTGATTTAGTGGGTCTATAAGGTGATTATTTCTAGAATTCTACTTCTGTGCCAAAACCTTTTGACCTCTCTCAGGCCACACAGCAAATGAAATCCATAAGAAGATTTAAGAGAGGACTGACCAGTGTGCAGTTTCCTTCAACTGTTTGTACTCAAAACACTTTAGGACACCCAAGCAAATCCAAGGGATTGAATTTCCAGGACACTCTATACCTAAGACACTTAACAATGTGACATCTCTGTTTAAAATCATTTTGTGTACTATGTCCAAAATTGCAATAAATTAACCAAAAACAAGAATTCCCAGTTTTGTTTCGACACAGTAGCATAAAGGGCTTATTCTTTTTTCCATGGTAAATTAGATGCATTAAAAGTTTCAAGATAAGATGCCCGATATCAAGACACACAATTCTATTCTTCTTTTTCAGTGTATTAAAAATGACAGTACTAATTAAAGAAATAAAGAAAAGGGACCACTGTCAGTTTCCATGTACAGGCTTGAATTATAATGAGTTTGAGATGAACAGGAAAAGCTAAGCCAAACTTTTAGAGTATCAGCTCCCCACCATTTGTGAAGGGAAATATCCACTGAAAAGAAGCACAAATTAGGCACCACAACTGGATAAAAAAAGGCTGACAGCTGTAAGCAGAAGAATGAAATGTATGTCCTAGATAACATAATAATTTATTCTGGGTCTAGGAAACTTCACTGAGGTCTATGATATAGAAGGGTGGTCAGTAACCATTTGCTTGTAAAATATTTGCAAAAGTCTTGTTTGAATTCATTCCCTTGTAGCAGTAATAGAAATTAACTAATTTTCTAGACCTTTTGGTAAAATAATATGTTTTTCAGATGTCAGTTTATTGTTAAGAAGTCTATTTTTCCCTTCAGCTCTGTCATATAAATGCTACTGATGAGAAATATATCAAAAGCACAATAAATAACACACTCTGCAACAACTTTAGAAATCTGTGTTAATAAAAGTGAAATTAATGGTATAGATTTTAATCACAGCTCAGTAGTTATTAATATTTTATCTGTGTTCTAGTGAAAACTGGGTTCATAATAACCAAGGCACTTGATACATGTTCATGTAATGGCATGATAGGATCTGATCCCTGATCCCAGCAGTTGCACCTCCTGCCACACCAAAAGTGCAAAAGTTTTGGGACTGAGGATCAGATCCGATTGTGCCATTATTATTCAGCAGTAGTAGGCTCCTCTGCACTGGCAAGTTGAAAACCAAATTCCCGCATGCAGGGATGAGAGTCATCTGGTTGTCAGCCCCACCAGACAGTCCCCCATCACATTAGAGACTCAGGACTCTCCAGGGACTGGGACCAACAATCGGCTGATTGTCAGCCTTAACCACAGACTGCCCCAGGTCTGGTTCACCCACAGCTGTTAGAGCAGACTATTTATCCCCTGATTGTCAAACCCACTGCTGAGTATCACTGACCAGATTGCCAGGCATGAGAGAGCAAAGGCCCCCAGTGGGCCTTTGACTTCCCACCACTACAGACTTTAAATTTTCCAGTCCTCAGTGAAGTCTGGGCCCCACGACTAACAATCAGCTGACTGTTGGCCCCCAGCCACACACAAAATTTAAGGTGCCATTCAAACAAGAGATAAAAATGGATAAAAGTTTACATGAGGTGGGAATAAAGTTGACTCACTGAGCGCTGACATATGTGAAGCACTGCACTCTAATTCATGGCACTTCACAGAAAGCACCATGAGTTAAGGAGACCCACCCTGACCCAACAGCTGTTTGGTCAGGGGTGGGAATATTGAGGTCCTCACTGGAGCCAATCCAGCTGAGGAGTTTCCTGCCTGCAGCCCCTCCCCTAGCCTTGTCCCTGCCTCCCCCAGATCAGACTGGGTAAACCCCAGCCCACAGCACATTCCCCCTCCCTTATCCCCTCTCCCTTCCTGCAGACAGCACTGGGAGTGGGGCTTGGCTTCATCAGCCCAACCCTGTTCAAGCTCAGGGACTGACAGAAGTTAGATGAAGTTTCTCCACTTTGGAGCGCATTCATCTGAATCCTCATTACATGAGGGTTAATTTGTAATGTGATCAGCCACTTTAAAAGCACTCTACAGCTATGCACTTCTGTCACAGCATGGCTGTAGAGCTCTTTCAGGGAGCCAATTGCACAAAAAAACTAATTGGTGTTTGTTTCTTGAGGAATAAGTTGCCTCTACAATCCATTGTGTAGCCCATGTAAGAACTGTACAATGTTACAGGGTTTAAGCTGTTGCTGAGTTCCATCTATTGTGAAATGAGAATAGCAAGAATCATAATTTCGCCTTGTTCTCTGGCCAGATATTTTGTTCAGCATTGTAGAAGAAAGCAAATGATCACAACTGAATTTACATGCGTGTGTGATGGTGTCATTTCCTTCAGAAGAACAACACTAATATTTTAGGAATGTTGATGTGGGTAGTGATCTATGAAACACTTCGTTAGCGTCCAGCATTGCATTTTGCCTCTCTTCAACACTTAAGGTACACAATATTAGTAGTAGTATAGCTGCATTTCTGAATATGTATATAAATTCAGAGATACTATTTTATTTTTTTACAACTAGTACAGCTTTTATTTATCTAAAATAAAATTCTGAATAACAAATCCAGCAACAAGGACATTTTCTGTGGATTTTTATATCTAATTAAAAGGTAAAGAAGACTAGAAAAAGATCATATTTTCACTGTAAGCTAATAAAGACATTAGTTCATCACATATACCTTAAACATAATGCAAGATGACTTCACAGTTTAAAATTAATGACTAAAGCTCATCAAAACTTTTTTGGCAAAATTGTATTTCATGAAAATATGTTCTTTTGTTAAAGCTTGTTGGTTTTGATCAAGTATTTTCAGTGATAAAAGAGAGAGAAGCACTCATACTTTCTAGCCTGATAATTTGGGAATTGAAATGAATTACTAGAAACCCAGGTTCAGGCCCCTGCTGTGTTTGATTTAGAGTGATCTAGAGTGAAATACAATGTTTTGAGTCAGGCAGAGGAGAAATTTGAATCACAGTTTTTTCTATCCCAAGCCAGTATTCTAATTGTTCTAATTGCACCCCTCCCCCTACACAAGTTTTAGTTAAAAAAAATATTCTGCTTTCACAAAAATGTTTGAACAGCTTTGTTTTCTTTTCAATGCAAAACAAAAACAGATTTTGAAGCCTTGAAAGTAGCCACAAAACAGAATTGTCATCCTCTAATCAAAGTATACTAATTACACCAGTTTGAGGAAACAAAACAACAGACAAGATCCTTGGCTCATGTAAACTGTTGAAGTCAATTGCCGAAGCAATACCAGTTTATACAGATGAGTGTGTGGCCTATTTTTTTCTACATCGATTTTTCCTTAAAAGTATCACAGCTGTTCTCTGTATTTTTGTGAGTTCACTTGTCATCACTAGCAAATACTATGTGACACATAATTTCTATATCAAGTGTCATTTTGTTATGCTATATGAGAATAGTACCAAAGAGTTCACCTGTATACTTTGTAGTGTGCTACTAATGCTTTCATTTGTCTTCCATGCTCACTGCAGGGGATCTTTTAATACAGCTCCCTCATGCTGAATGGTTTGGCTAGTTTATCACCATGCCTTTCCACTATGCACTGGTGAGGCCATAACACCCAAGCTAGCCATTGATCTTACCACTTACATTGAATACAAGCAAGGAAATACAGATCAGACAAAAATACTATAGGGTGCATATATAACTAGTTGGATCGTCATACTCAGTGAATAGTCCTGAATGGCATAATATCTAGTTTGGAGGAGGTATCAAATGGGGTTCTCCAGGAATCTGTCTTGGGTCTAGTATCATTCAACATCTTCATTAATAATTTGGATGATGAGACTGAGTGCATGCTTAGCAAACTTGCAGATGACACAAAGTTCAGTGGAGCTGCAGACTCTCCAGAAGGTAGGATTACAATCCAGAATTACCTGAATACACTGGATAAATGGCCCAGAATCAATAAGGTAAGATTCAGTAAGGACAAGTTTAACATCCTGCACTTGGGCTGGAATAACCACATATATAAATACAGACTGGGGAATAACTGTTTAGGCTTCAGTCCTGCAGGGAAGGACCTGAGGCTTATGGTGGACCATAAATTGAATAGGGGCCAACAGTGTGCTCTTGTTGCAAAAGAAACCAGCAGCATCCTTGGTTGTATTGACAGAAGTGTCACTTGCAAATCAAGGGAAGTGATTATTCCATTCTATTCAGCACTAGTGAGGCCTCACCTGGAATACTGTGTCCAATTTTGGGCAACACACTTCAAGAAGGATGTATACAGTTTGGAAAGAGTTCAGAACAGACAAAAAAAAGGTTGGGGGCTGAGGAGAACAGACTTAGGAGGAAAGGCTGAATGTGAAGTCACTTCCAGCCCTACTTTCCTATGATTTTATAAATTTTCTCTACCTCTTCCATTACAGTCTATATGAAATGAAAGCAATGGACATCAAGCAATGTCTGCTAAAAATAGTCTAAATCTTTGCACCAGGTAGCCCATAAGCTATTAATGACAAAATCCAAGAGTTTTGACTTGTATCTCCACCACTTGAGCTCAAGAGAATATCTCTTTGCCATGGTAGTGCAAAGTTTCATCTCTGGGCTAGCCACTGAGACATAGCACGCTCACATGAACATGTCTGATATCCTAGCCATTAAATGTGGCTGAAACAGACACACATTGAAGCTTATAAATGCTCAGTCCAGAGTTAAAAGAAAATGGGATATGGTAGTGTACAGTAGTAAATGGTGGGTGGGCAAGCAGAGCACAAACACTGGGTACTGCCTAAAGACTGGGAGATGGGGGAGTTGCAAAAATGCAGCTGAGGGTACCTCACTTTCCTGTCCTCATCCCCTTTGCTATATCCTGCACCTTCCCTGTTTTGGCTCCAGTTCTGGCTGTGGTAGCATGGAGGGCAAAGAAGTGCTAGCAGTGGGCAATGAAGGAGCATCTGGAGATTTGCTATTCCTGGGTGAGATGTCACTCCCTTCTTTTTCTGCCAAAACCTGGCATTTTTTGGCTACTCATCATATGTGTCAGTGGCAAAAAAAGTATGACATCTTCCCTCCCACCCTCCCCCCAGAGTGAACCTGCAGCACTGCTTCTCTGCACTTCCCACTGGTAGAGCAGGGAAGGTGTGGGGGGGAGGGGCAGTACTGCTCAGGGCACAATACTGGACAGTTATGCTTCTGTGTGGATATAATTCAGGGTAGAATTCCAGATATGCAGGGGTACTGCTTACCTGATACCTACAGTATCTTCCTGTATTGCTAAGATAATGCAGTGCAGGCAGGAGAGCAAATTGAAATATTTCCAAACCTCTTCACCCAGATTCTGAATTTTGACCTCGAAAATTGTTTTTCTTATTTTTGGCAATTGCTGGCCAGATATTCGGAAGCCCCTTGATATGTTGAGTGCCATGTACTTTTAGAAATCTAGCTCTAAGAGCTGTACTAGGACCTGAGCACAAGTGCAAATATGACCCTTACTGGAGTATCTGAATGGGAGCTGAACTCTTCTGAAAATCTGGCCCCATGTCACTTTGCATCTCTTTGTACTTCCTGGGTGATATATTTCAGAGAGCAACATAACATAATTTAAGACCTAGAATATAACAGGAAGCCATTAGAAGTGGTTCATCTCTAAAATGGGTCATTTAAATATTTATACAGTCATTAGAAACCTTGAGATAACCACATCTATTTTTAAATACTGTAGTATAGCTCCACTTTATTTTATCTAAATTAATTATCCAAGACCAAACAAAGAAGTATTATTTTAAAAACCGGGTACTATGACAAAGGCATTCTTCATAGATAGAAAATGGTAAAATGTATGTATATACCAAAGCTTGTTAACCAGTATCTTTTTTTAAAAGCAGCAATCCCAAGGTATTGAAGTTATTATGTCTATCATTAACTTTAGCATGTAAAGAAACAACAGTGTTTTGTACTGTTGGCCGGTATTCTACTATTAGATGATAGGCTTACAATGGAAAAACTATGGAAAGGAAATATTTAGTTAGTTTTTAGATTTGGGGAATTTTCCATTGAATATTTATGACATTTATATTTCTTAAGACATACAAGATTAAAAACAATACCAATAGAAAAATAGGAAAGGCAGTGACCATGTTCTAGGGATATAGATGGATAGGGATATAGTTTTCACCATTGTGAAATGAAATAACATGTCTAGACCTGGTAAATAAATCAGCTTCTGCTGATCTGTTAGAATCAACTGTTGGATTACCAAAAGTGTGAGTTACCTACAGGCTTCTTCCTCAGATTCTTCAAAAATACAGTATTGCTACATATGGCAATACTCTACTGAATTATACAATGAAGCCATTGATACCACTGTGACTAGTTATCACAATAATAATAATGGACCAAATTGATGTCTCCTATTCTGACTGCTTTGTGCTGTGCTGGTAGCTAAGAATTGTCTTTATGTATTGACTCTCTGCCTCCCTCCATGTTGTGCAGAGGTCATACCAAAGTTTAAAAAGAGGGCAAAATGCTGTTTTTTGATCAATGGAGATGCCTGTATTGGATGACTGCATCTGACTAAATTTAGAATTGTTTGTGTGAGCTCTTCACAGCTGAAAATATTGAAGTCAGCTTAGTTTTTTCCAGGAAAAGATAGTGATAATGCTAGTATCTGATTTGTGTCTGGACATGGCATGGCAGTCTCAGAACTCTTCTGCAATAAGAATACAAATTATGATAAATGAATATTATTTGTTTGAGGACAGCACAGCCACTTTGTGCAGAAGTAGAGACCATAATGCTCATCACACTTGTGAGCTAATGAAAATTGGAAAAGATATTTCTAAAGGGTTGATCTTTTATTTCTGGGCTGTTGGCTTGTTTTCCTGTAGGTAAGTTTCTGCTCAGAAAGCTCCTCTCACTTAACTTGAATCAGACTGAAAATAAAATGCATCATATTTTAATACTGACACAAACAAATGAGTTGGTTTTAGCTTCTGTCATCCACAAACCCCTATGTTTATAATACCACAAGTATATTAATAGACAGATTTAATGATATATATATTACTTCTGGCAGGATCCTCTAAATTACTTTTGCTACCACACGGCACAAAATGATGATGTATTTCAGGAAACAAAGGAAGGTAGGTTACACTTCCAATGCACATAAATTCTTTGTTCTAAAAACATCAGCGCTTTCCAAGGGCTTTGATAATAAAAATGAAACCAGTAGGGGAAGGAAGGAAGAGCTTCCTGACAGTGCATATATGTATCGCTGTTCCCCAGCCTACTTGCTGCCTTCCCTGGGATGGCATTACCTTCACCCACTTACCCTGTGTGGATACAGGATTTTGGCAACATCAGCATGGCTAGTGAAGTAATTCTGAGCCTAAGGGCAATGTGAGATTTCAGAAAAAAAAGGAACCAGACAAAATCCTTGTGAGAAGGGGCAAATTTCAATCCTATGAAATCCATATTTTTGTATGGTTTTCTTTTTAATACACTTACCATAAAGGCTCCTCCTCTACTTTTTACATGCCGCCCATTCCCACTTCTGATGGTTGCTGATTTTTCCTTTTCTTTTCTATCACTACAGTTGAATGCTCTATCATTCTGCTACTGGTTCGCTGCTCTATTCTCATTCAGAAGCTGGGAGTCCTGTTAACAGAGTGACAGAAATTTCTGAGCACTAAACTTAGGAACTTACTGCCTACATGCACTACAGACCCTGAATACAGGCAGCAAGGATTTTATCCATCTGCAATAATTACAGCCAAAATCCCTATACAGCCGAAAACCCTATACGTTTGAGCTGACAAGTCACACATTCAGAAGTTAGTAAATACCACAATTAAGGTTCTTCTTAATTCAGTCAATCCTTTGGGAGGAGGGAAATGAATGTGATAATGTAATTAAAGAATGCATTATGAAATATATGCACAAAGAGGCCAAATTAACATCTCAAGAGACACCTTAATTTTGGCATTCCCTAACTTTTTAGTGCTTGACTTCAAGCTCTTAGCACTATTTCAGTGTTAGTTTCCTTTTATTTTTTTAATCAAACTTGAAAACAAAAAGTACTATCATGTGGAGCCTATAAAAGGGAATCCCAACCCTAACACCAGTAAAGGAAAGGAAGACCAAAGAAAAAGGAGAGGATCTTTTAAGAGCCAGACTTTTGTGGCCTCAAAGGATGGAACGCTGGGCAGTATAAATTCTGCTTTTGAATGTATATGAATGTAGCAGGTAAATAATGGCGGTATTTAGTGAAGAGCCATTTACCCAGGTACCTCTCCACTATTTATCTGCTACATTCGTTCCTCCCCACCCTCCCCTCCCAAGCCGGTCTCACCCACTGACTCCTGAATTTACATCTCCACTGACTGCCGTCTTGCATGCATACCTCTTTGCTATTCATTCTATCCAGGAAGAGCACATACCAACTGTGATGCTTCTTCAGCCTGATAAAGGGTTTTTAAACCTGAAAGCTTGCTAAGAAATTTTTTTCTAACTGTGAACAACGCATGCCCCTGGCAGCTGGGGGGGGCACGGCTGCACTCGTGTCTGCAGGACCACAGCAGTGGTGGTGGGAGCGCAATGGTGGTAAGCACAGAGCTCCCACAGACGCCACCAGTGCTGTCAGCAGTGGGATGGCGTGGGGGTGGCGAGCACCAACCAGGGGTCAGCAACCACCTGCAGATGCCGCCTGTGATGTTGACAGCAGGGTGGCGAGTGGCGACTGTCCGCAGGTGCCGCCAACATTGTAGGGGGTGCACCACCATGCACCCCCTATGCATCACCCCTGTTTCTAACTATTTGAGTTGGTCTAATAAAAGATATCAGCTTTACCCAAAGAACCTTGTCTACCTCTGTCCTTATACCAACACGGCTACAACTTACACCCCTCTAAGAACACAGATTTGCACAAATTTGAATCAGGGTGTTTTACTGATGAACTAATAGAGGGATCACGCTGGAGTTATGAAAAATGGCCTCTAATTTTTGGTACCTCATGTAAGTAATTATGGCCTACTTTCTAGAGACAAACACAGCTGCACATACTCAGAATTTTTTTTTAAGAAGCAAACTTCAGGCATTTTTTGTTGGCCACTCAGTCATTTCAGCTCCACACAGTAGAGGCCACTTTAGAAAACTGGAGCTGATAATGCAGCAAATCAACTACAGAATCAGGACTGAATGCAAGAGTCTTGTGTCTTAACTCTGTTCTATGACTGCTGAACTTAATTCTGTTAAAAGTATATTTCATTGCTTGTTAGTGTTACAAGAGCTTTGCAGGTAGATCACATGCACAGTGGAGAGCATAGATTATAATGTGTTTTGTAACATATATGAGATTTACATTAGGCTCACTCTTTGTGTCAGTTGATAATAATCAGCCACCACTGACACTTCATTTAGTTCTTAACTTGGGTGCAGGTCTCCTTCAGTTCAAAAATGCTTTGTCATGGAGATCTGCAGAGTTGGAGAATGAGGGCATATCAGAAGTTTGTTAACTTGTAAATAGTTGCTTGCCTTCAAATTAACATGTCTGCTTTGTTTGTCATTATGATATAACTTAAAGTTGAGCTTCACAGTCACATTTTCATTTCATTAAGTTGTAAGCTTTGGGTTTTGAAAAAATAAACAACCTCCTCAAATTCCCTGCTGCCAAGGGAGTTGATGGTTCTGAAGGCATGTCAAGTCAAACGAATTGTGATATAGTGCTGTAGGAGTTATCATTACATCTCAGCCTAATCATCACTTAGAAAGTTAATAAATACACAGTGATATTTCCTGGTGATTCCATAGCCTCTAGTACAGTTCTTTGAAGATTACTTAAATGGGAAGGCGTTTTCCTCAATGAAAGCTAATAATAATAGTAATAATGGCATCCAAGCTGATTTCTATATGAACTTGAATTATGAAAAAAGGACATGAAAGAATAATGCATCCTGTACATTTTTTCCTCCAAATTTAGAGAATAGCTATGTTAGACCATATTCAATCCAGAAATGTTTCTGGATTGCAGATAAAAGAGCTGTAACACCCCTTTGCTTCAGCATGAACAAAATTACGGATTCCGTCATAACCAAAGCAACACAGTTCACTGACAGAAAAATTAATGTAGTTCATGTAAGAGTTAAGGAACATAGAATTATGTTTCCATTAGTGGTAAACTGTGTATTTACTATAGTACTAAATAGTGCAAATCTCACTAATAGCCGGAGGGAGGAAGGGGGGGTTAGTTATGATATGGTTCAGAGAGTTTTTAAAAGCCAAAATATATCTCAATACATTACACAAATTTTATGGAGAGTATTATTTCTGGTCCTTTCCCAAAATTATCATGTCATATTCTGCTGAACAAGAGAACAGGAGATATTAAATGGTAATTTTGGTATATCATGAGCCACCATTTATCAAACTGGAGATGAACTACCCACAGCTATGATTATGAAAACACAAAAGGAGTTGGGTGTCACACTCCTAGTGATCCCTTTGCCAATTCTAGCCTATGTATTCTTTCCATCAATTAAGGACACAATGATGTCACTTCCTTGCCTGCTGTCAGAGAAGCTCAATTTACTGCAGCTAAAGACTTGGCCTGTTATGTATTTATTAGATTTATTTAAACCTGGGTATGAATTCCATGTTGGAAGGGACTTCCTGTGAATGTATTGCAAGGGTGAATGCACTGCAAACAGCTTCCTCTCTCATATATCAGCTGGAGAAGAGACACCATAGAATCTAATTTATTTTTATATTTTTAAAATGTTGCTTATATGACTGATAGTTGTATGATCTAGTCTGAAGTCATTTAGCGAAAGGAAAACATGAAATGATCTGTCATTTATTGGAGAGAGACTTTACTATTTATGGATAACGTCACATTTGTTTATTGTTCTGGCTGAGGAGCAACTGAAAATCCACTGGTTTTATTTTTGATGTGCATGGATTTTTAACTTACGGCAAAAATAATTAGAAACTGAGATAGGTGTTTTTTGTGTATGTGTGAATTATGGATCTAATCAGATACAGTTACAAATAACGATTAGCAAATAGTAACATAGTTATAAACAACTGGAACAAGTTGGCAGAACTTTTTCTAAAATCTTTCTATAACCAATGCCCTGTCTGCAGTTAAATTCACAAGAAAAAGGTGAGAAACCAGGCAGCATCTCTTAGATTATTTGCTACAACTTGTTCACTCATGTTTAATCGTATTTCAGTTCAAGTAGCATTCTTCAGGAAATTGGGTCATTCTGCTTTTGAAGAAAATCACTTAGGCACAAATCATGCAAAGGGACCATGATGATAATATTATATAAGGTAAAATACATATTCTTTGAAGCACAAGTAGACTTGATAATAAGATAATGCAGCTCTTTAACTAAAAGGTTATTGAATTGTTCCCATACTAATCAGAGCTGACTCTGGAGAATCATTCACTTCACACATAATAATCTGCAATAATGAAGCTGAGCTGAAAAAAGGGCATTCCACCAACTTTGTCTGATTCTCCATTCCATTTACAGGTAAAGAACTATAAATCAAAAGGAAAATGAAAAGATATCTATTTTGTATTTGACTATATGATCCTTCTCTACCCTGCCTTGCCATAATTTTCTTCATTGAAAAGGTACGTACTTTAAATAAAAGGGCATGATAACATGATAACATGATAACATGATAAACTAACATAATCCAAATCAAGAGTATTGAAAAAAGAATCATGAGAGTTTGAGCTGAACAATTTTGCATTTGTTGGGGAAGTACAAATCCAAAGCAGGATTCGCAGGAAAAAGAAAGGGGGAGTAGGGGGGGAAGCAGTTGTTCAAGTGTTCATTACCCAAATCTTTGCAGGAAGTGATTGAATAGAATTACCTACAAAGAAAATGTGGCATTTTAACATTATACAATCATGTTACTCATGGCAGGTGACATCTATCTCCTTGACGGAGACTGTATCTCAAAAATACATTCACCGAGCTGTCTATAAATTCAAATAAACCCTGCAATTTAATTTTCAACATATCCATATGTTTGAGAATCAAGCCTTCAGCAGTTGAGAACAGTTTGTGTTGATGTTACTGTACCCAGTGAATAAGAAGGAAACAATGCAGTGCCACTGGAGCTATAGCCAGGTTTGGCAGGGGGCTGCAGGAAAGAATGGATTCGTCCCAGTGTTCTGGGTCTAATTCAAGATCCAGTGAATAGAATTTCCCAGAAGTTCATCCTTTCTTGTTTGGTCAAACGCAACATTTTTCATGGTTTAGAGGAACTATGTCATTACTTAGTTAGAAACACAAAGGACCAAATGTGTCATTGTGTACCATGGAAATGCTGCCAAGAATCCTTTAAAATAAAATATTAAATAAGATAAAACCTTTCATTCTTTAAGGAAAAAAATCTAGTAAAATCTTTGTTCACTTAAAGTCCTGAGTTTACATTTTGTGAGTATCTGATTTGTTATCTTATTGAGAACAACACCTGAGACAGCTGCTGCAACAAAAGGAAAAATGCATTATGCTTCTTTTTTTAAAAGCATCTCTAAAATAAGTCTCATTTCTTTGTGCATGTCTGATTGTATTGTTGCTGATGAAAAATGATATCTTTATATAAGCTAGATGGGGGCAGGAGGAGGGGAAGCTTACAAAGCAGCAGCCTGAAATACTGAACAAATAACTAAAGATTTTAATTCTGTGGATTCATTTGCTGCTTTGGAATGTGATTGATACCGTAGTCTGAGAATCATGTACACCCACCATGGCCCCACTCCTGCAATTTATTCACTCAGTATGACCTTCTGCTTATGTGAAGATCAGTTTCAGTCCATGGGGGCCTGTGCAGGTGCCAGGGTGCCAGCTATGCCATTCAGAGTATTTTGTAGTTCATTTCTTGGAAGGATAACTGCAGAATTTGGATCTGGGTGTCAAACACTCTTAAATCCAAGCCCATTTGCATCAGTGGTTTTGTATGATTCCACTGCTACTTGGAGTTAGAGTGAACCCCTGTGTCAATCCTACTATCATCCATTTAAAAAAATAATTTAGCTTTTGCTATCGTGTTGTTAATATTAAAGCATTAGATTGTGGTGCAAACTATAGCTCCTGCTCATGTAAAGTATAATAAAACTCATCCTGAACCTCATCTTGAGTAATCCAGACCCTAGAATACAGCACTGTTCACCCACCCATTCCTCTCACTGAGGCAGGCTGGTGGGAAGAAACTCTACTTGGACAGAGTTTTGCCTCTACCTTCTCCATCCACTGACCACAGTAGATGAGCCAGTATAGTGAAAAATAATTAAATCTCTGGCAGAGCCTTGCAATCCATTTACTCTCACCAGGCCCAAAAAGAAAGCAAGGGGGAATTGTAGTTCAGAAGATGTGTCTGCATCACAGACATTCAGATGGTACAGCTGACCTACTGTCCCTTGTTCAGGGATATGGCTAGAGCCACACGAAAGTATGACATCTGTTCTGAAAATTTGAGCATCAAATGGCTTGTCAAAACCATTTTCCTTCTTTCTCTGGTTGTAGTTAGTATCTATGCACTTCTTTCCTCTGCCTTGATCAAGGTTCAAAATATGAAATAAGTAACTTCAGAGACTTCCTAGTTCACACAGCTGGTTGGAAATTTAAATAGAAACATTCTGTGAGTAATTTTTGTTTAATCAAAAACCCACTTTTCTGTCAAAAAATGTTTTGAGCCCAGTGAAAAAAAGAATGAACCTCATAAAAGAATTGTTTGTGTAATAGGCTTGGATCTAAAGTCATCATGAAGTGAACTAAGGTCATTATGAGGTGTATGCTGTTTGAATTCTCGTGAAATACAGAGGTTCTTCACACTGGGCCTAAGCACATGCATCATTCAGTTATGTTTCATATTATTTTCTGAAGAGTCATAATTCCCTTCTCCAGGAGGCGTGGAAAGTAAAACCACTTGAGGAAATTTGTGATGGTGATGGTTTATTCTCAAAAAGACTAAAGAGACCAATCTTTGTCTATTCTCAATATATTTATTGCAAGACTTAAAGTTCTAAAACCTGGGCATTTATACACGGACTCCAGGAGTTGTGGGGGGGGAAGAGATGCAACTCCGAGAGCCACTCTAATTAAAGCTCCTGAAGCATCTCATGTATCAGTGTCCCCTGTGCTGAAAAATGGCAGTAGGGGCTCTTTAAAGCTCATTGAATGAGATTTAGTTAAAGCGGCCCCACCGCCATTTTTCAGTACGGGGACACTGATACGTGAGACGCTGGAGTCTGCTGGAGTACGGTAATTACCATGCTCTGACACGCTGTAATTACAGTGTTTAATTATATGTGTAATTACAACGCACTGGAGTAGCTTCACTGTTCGTGTATAGACACCCTCTGACTCAAGGGTGCAAAGAGGTCATTTTGAAGCTGCTAGCTACCACAGCTTTGTGCAATTTGGAGGAATTAGATTAAATTAAACTCACTAGTCCAGAATCTGACTTTGTACTGATGAGAAGCCCAAGGGACTTCATTTGTTTGGGGATAATTTCAGTATCTTGAAAGTGCATATGCCACACTGTATATGCCAATGCACTTCTGTGCTCAGAGAGCTCCAAAAAGAAAGACGGGGGGAAACTATGATATTTATTGCACTGTAGGTATCAGAGACATTACAGGCCAAATTCCCCTTGCAGCCCCCAAACCAGTGTGATAACATGGACACAGCTGCAAGGAGACTGTAGCCACTAATTCACTATTTTAGATAATCCCCTTTTTTAAAAAATTATAAATAATATGGAGTCTATTTTAGGAGAAAGGTTACCAGAACTATTTGGAAGGTTCCTATAACTCACCTAAGCTGTGATATTTAACTTCCTATCTGATATATGATATAACAATGATTTGCTTAATATAATTTTGTAAAATTATTCATAATTCTTGAAAAGTGTAAAATTATTCACGAGTTGTGCATTAGTTCACAATTCTGAACTTTTTAAGTTAAAAATATGGGGTGCAATATATCACTAAGATCCAAACAAGGAGCATAATAAAGAGTATACAGGCAGGAAACTTAATGTGCTATGGAATTCTTCCCTGTAGCATAATTAACATTTTCTATAATGTTAATGATATATTATTCTAATTAAAGTAATCATCAGCAATAAAAGTCAAGGGGTATCATTGTTATGAAATGGAAGGAATGTGATGTATACAATAAGGGATAATTGGGGGAAATGCACTAAGCTGAACCTAAAAAAGCTCTAAAATGCACAGTGGAACTGCAGCCACCTCATTTGCAAATGGTAGTTACTGCTATTTGCCATGCACTGTTTAGCACTGAGAACAGTTCTGTGCTTGACATTTGTCATAGGGCCACCCTTTTCATTGGAAGAAACTCATAGAAGCAGTAGGCCTTTTTAAACAGAGCTCCAAATGTGGAAAGAGTAATCACCTCAGTGGTGATTTAATGATACACAAAGGTACCAATCAATGCTATTTTTCAGCGTCTAAAACCATATAAGCAATTTCCCTTTTACAAAACTTTCTGAACTGAACAAGAATACTGGAAGTATTTTCAGAGTAGATTCCAAAGATCATGATATGTGCTAAACAGAACCCGCACCTTATTTATCCAAGGCACATCTACATAGCACACTCCCAAAGCTTTGGGTGAGGTCCTTTGTTATTGTTATTTAGCTTAGCTCCAGATAAGTGAATGGAACAGAGCAGATTTGTACTGGTTTGGAAATCTTACCCTTGAATTTGAAGAAATGTAATTATTAATTTTCATAGGCCCATTTTTAGATAGTGCTACTGGGTACTACACTTCTATTATAAAATCACAACAGGAAGTATTTTCACTTTGCACAAATTGGCCACAGTAACATGGTACAACACTTTTTAAGAAGTTACTCATTATGTCTGAAAAATTTAATAAATTTTGACCAGTGGAAATATTCCTGTGCTTTAAAATGAATCAAATGAAATTTTCAACACTCTCCAATTATGAATCAGCTAGAATCACAATGACACCTGAGAAATTTTTTGAAGTTTCTTTTGTTTTGTTTTCAAAAATAGCTTTTAACTGAAAAACAAGGGAGCAAATGTTAAAATATGCAGTTGTGTTGCTTTGAAAATTTATTGCACAGCTGGGGGCATTTAAAGAACTTAATTAACAAGCTCCAGCTTTAACGTGCTCTCTCTTTAAGAAAAAAAAATCACAGTTAAGGTTTGTCCAATTAAATTTTAGGAGAGTTTGTTGATAAAAAAGAGGCTGTGATTGTGAGCTTACAGTTTAAAAAGAGAAGCTCCAGAATAATGAAAACTTGCAAGCTGATTAATTCAGTGGAAAGCTGTTCTGTGCATAGTTTCCACAAACTCATAAGCACTAGAGCATTTTTAGCCCAAATTTAATTATAGCCTTTGATAATCAGGCTTCACTCAAAAGAAATCCCCTTCTTCCCATAATACTTGATGATGTAATGCTCTATTATAACTCAGAACTCTCCCTCCACCCGCAAAAACAAGCCGTCTTCATGTCAATGGAAAAAAAAAGGTGACCTCTTCTCCTGGAGTTTTGCATTTTGCTTTCTGCACACTGATATAGATCATCTAAGGGGGTTATTTGCTACTGGTTAAAAAAGCTTATAAAGGCCCAGTTCAAAGCAGTCTCTTTCATATGGGGGGGGGGCAATGTTATTCTGACATCATTACACTGAATGAGTAGCCTGTGGTTCATACAGTATAAGCTCCCCTGGAATGACAAATTTTCTGCCTTTTTTCTGGGGTGGGGAGTGGAGTTGGGGGGGGACATGTTTGGGGGGAGAACAAAAAAATGCATAAGAGAAGCAAAGAAAATTCATTTGTATAAGCTTGCCCCCCTACTGTGGAATTTTCAATTATATATATCTAATTATGGCTGTCAGTTGATGAATTGAGAAAAGACATTTTTTGTCCCCCCGCCTTTTTTTGTCTCTTCGTCATCTCTTCTGTTAGAATGATTATAGCACACTTACACAACTAATTGCCTTACTGCTTATTAGTGATACAATTATGCAGACCAGACTCCTTGTGTGAACAACCATCTGCAGAGAAAAAAAAAGTGACACTATTCAAAACTATCCATAATTTAACCAATGTTATTCCAATGCACTGAGCTCAAACAATTGTTGGGCCTTCATATTTCATACCCACCCTGGAAAAAAGACGTTGTGTTTTTTCTTCTTTTTTTCTCTGTGCACTGATTCACCTCTTTAGACCCACTGTGAATTGGAAGAATGGGGGAGAAAAAAGTGCTTCAAATGTCAACAGAAAGGGGGGGAAATGAAGCATAGCTAATGCCCATTCCTCCTGTGGGTAATTTTTCTTCAAATTTTATACCAATAGGCATTTTTTCTGCTTTACAAACAGTTAAGAAAGTGCAGATGTTCTGACCACAGAAATCTGCGTATGTATATTTGTTGGCTTCTAAATAGTTTTAAAGCAACTGATACACGACACAGAGCTCAGTAGAATGTTTTCAGTTAATGTAATTGGTTTTCAGGATGATATAAAGTGAGAGTCTCTCCCAGTCTTTGATTCCATACTAATATGTGTCTGAAATCAAACAGGTGAAAAACTCAGAAGACTAAGGGAGGCTCTGATTTTATGCATATATGTAGCTGGTTAAGCGAACACAGAATGTGAAAAGCTGTTGATTTAAGGAACAATTTAGTGCAAAAGTTAAAATAGCTACTGAGGGGGGAAATAACCTTATGTTTACCCGTTACTTTGTTTTCCCAAGTGCATAATCTTCATCATGTCTACAATATGCCATTGCATTGTGACTGCACACCGGGAATAGATAGGCTTATAAGGAGGAACTTTGTGGTTGCATGACCCAAATGCTATCAGCTCAAGAATTCAGAAACACCTACAACAGAGTTGAGTCAAAGATGCAGAACTCGATATTGGTCTCAACCCAAAGGTCACAAGGGTTCAAATAGAGATGTCCTGGTTCTGGTACTACCCAGGGACAGAACTCTGCTGACTTCAGGAGTAAAAACATTCCTGATATACAGTGGGATAAGATGAACAGAACTGATATCAAGATTGGGGTTCAAGGTTCTTTGGGTAAATCTGCTATCTTTTATTAGAGTGAGTTGGTCTAATAAAAGGTAGAAGACTTACCCAAAGAAGATTCACCCTGTGTCCTTAGACCAACATGGCTACAACCTACATACCTGTACCAAGGTTTGGGTTCAGCCTTTTAAGGAGACAGTTAACCAAAATCAAGCTCTCAGAAATCATGAGGTATGCTTCTAAGAGCAGCAACTGGAGGGATTCTAAGGCATGACTTTTCTCCAGCCTTTGTCTTATTCTGCCAGACTTTTCCCACTGGAGTGGATGAGTGAGGGCCTTTGTCTTATTCTCACTCTCTAACCCTCAGTTGTTTATGGAGTTGCATAATTAGACTTTCTGATCCATAGTTTTGGTGTGGTCCCCCTGGGTCTCGCAGGAATAATGTTACTCTGATGACAGTTTCATAAATGTATTTTCAATCAGAACTCTTTCAAAAGTTCTCTGTCCCTTAAGGGTTTTTTCTGATCTCATCCTCAGACATAAACTGTTCTTTACATTGGCATCACAGAAGTGGAGTTGCTTAAACTAAGAATAGTGTACTCTCGTTTGTGTGTCATATTTTTGATAAAATAAGTTTTTATGTGTTGACTTGTTATGAAAGAGCTTTATTCATCTTCAAATAGGATTCTTGCGGCTTTGCTCCTGGAGTCTTTGACAAGCCCATCAAATCTCTGGGATTTGTAATGTACTGTCATAAATTCTCAGGCAAAGAACATTTGATTCAGCAGTCCAACACCTTTGTTGACCAGCCGGGGGACTCCCTGATTCTTGACCTTAACCTTTGCTCTCTTCTTGCTTGATAATTTTATTTTGCTAACCCAAAAATATGAGAACCTTCTGATTCCCTGTCTCATAACAAAGCACAGCACATCCATCTGCCCCTTTGGATGAGATTTTGACCTTGTCAAGGAGGCTAAGACATTCAAAAAGCCCAAGCCTAAATTGATTCAATCTTTGCAGGTTAGTCTAACCTGCGTAGATTGAACAGACAAGCAAGTAAATAGGCTTTCACCTTTGATTCCAGAAATGCAGCCACATGGAGGGTGGGGGGGCCAGCAGAGCAGCCTCTGCCAGACTTTTCCCACTGGAGTGGATGAGCAAGGGCGTGGGACAGCAAGCTCAGGTGGAAGGGGATTAAAGCTGCATCACCTCTCCCACTGGCACAAGATCCTAGCAGGGGTTTGCCCAGCTTTCCCCTCTGATTATGGCTCAACATGGCCTGGGGTCCCCAGAGCCCACCTTCTAACCAGGGGGTAATCCTGCTATAGGATAAAGCTTGTAGGATAAGAACTAGTGTAGGCCTAATGGTTTTCCAGTGCATCTTTCCAGTAAAATCTGTACAGTCTAAATTCCTATAAACTCAGTTTCTGAATGGTGGACATGGCAAATTATCCAGTAACCTTGTAAAATATTCTTTTATGCATCAAAATGACTTGTGTTTCTGACTGTTGAAACCTAATGTAACCAATTTAGGAAATCTGCTAGACTTTCTAAGAAACTTTATTCCTTTGCCTTATCACTTAGGTTTGGATTCCTGGTTTCTATCTCTCTCATTATGTAGAACATTTTCAATGCCACCATTTTTTACAATACTTGTTATTTTTCTTGTGGAATTCTGTGATCAGGCAACTTATTCAAGTAATTAAAAAAACCACCTTATAGCTAACATAGCTATGAAAAAAAAAACTTAAAATGACTTGATTTTACTCAAAATGTTCAGAAACCAAAATGTGGGCATGTGCATACACCAACCCCCTCCCCCCAAAGTGTGTGCATGTGTGTACGCGCACACACCCTCACATGTGTACATTACCTCCCTTTGGCTTCTGAACCTTTTGAGAGACACTTACTCACTCACTGTTATTTTTAAGTCAGTTTTGTGATGGGGGGCTTGTGGTTGATATAAGACTGCATTATTGACTTCAGGATGAACATGGGCCAACAATGCGAGGTCACGGTTGGCAGGGCTAACCGGACCTTGCCATGCATCCACAGGTGCATCTCAAGTAGAGCCAGGGAGGTGATCCTCCCCCTCTGTGCGACACTGGTCAGGCCACAGCTGGAGTACTGTGTCCAGTTCTGTGC
>NW_017728915.1:14678570-14680818 GCF_001723895.1 Crocodylus porosus
AAGAAGAGGCTTGATGACTACCTGGCTGGACTCATTTTAGTCCAGTCTTTTCTCCCGCGCAGGCGAGGGGTCAGACTTGAAGATCTACAAGGTCCCTTCCGACCCTACTTCTATGATTCTATGATTCTATGATTATTAATCACATGAGTACACATAATATCAAGTAAACTTATGTGGTGATGCTGGGGTTGAACCTAAGACCTGAGCTCTAAAAATGTGATTGTGCTTATTATGCAAGAGACAAGGATTTCTTGGGATGATATATTTTATTGGACCAACGGCATACACAATCTTTTACCTGAAGAAGAATGTCCATGTGATGAGTTTATTAGTCAGTGCTGTTGAGTTGAGGAAGTAGTAGGTTAAATCAAAAATGGGTGGTGCAAGAAGCTCAAAATGTTGTTAGGGTTGCCTAACTCTTCCCCATTTTGGGGGGGGTTTTTTGCTTATAATTTTGACAAACTTGCTGTTTGGATTGAAATTTTTTATGTTGGGTATATATGCTTGAGTGTATAGGCATGTTTGTCTAAATTAAGCCAAAACTATTCAGCCTTTCCCATGAATGAGAGTATGGAAAATTGGTTGCTTTGCCCACATTAAAATTATTGGCCTTGTCTTTTAAAAGCATCAGAAAAAGCTTGGGAAGCTTGAAAGTTTAGGACCAGGGACTTAAAATATAGCATACATTCAGTGTCTGTGTGTCTTGTTGTCATCCCCTTAAGAATCTGCCCAAATGTGACCAGGATGAAAAATGCCCAGTAGAAACTTTCTAAGAGTTAAAAAATATTCTTTGAAGATTCAATCCTCACTGGCTAGGCTCAGTTCCCTTAAAAGTTCTTATTCCAAGCAGATTGGCATGCCATTCACACAGAGCAACAGCAGTAATGTATGCCAGGGTCAGTGTAGATATCATAATTAAACCAAAGAAGACAAAACAAAGGTGAAGAGAAGACTAGGTGAAGAATAAATTAGTGGAACAAGAAACCAAGTATTAGGGAGAGGTAGAATGGCAATGTGAACATATTGGAAGGGTGTGAACGGAAGGGAATAAGCAAAGGGAATAAGCAAAAAGAGTCTATACTCACTGGAATACATTCTCATACATGGGCCAGAATAAAACCCAAAGATTCCTGGGTCTCACCATTCCTCCACTCTCTGCAAATCTATGTGAATTCCTTGCACTCCAGTGACAGAGGTCTACTGTTCTAACGGAGGCCCCACATCAGTGTTAACAGGTTGTCACATGATAGAATTTCTGTTTTGTTTTAATTCTTGCAGTTAGCTTCTTTAACAAACCTAAGATGTTACACCCAAACCGTGTTAAAGAAATACTTGTCATGTTACAAAGTCAAGGTTCAAAAGTTAGGAAATATCTCAGTGGTAACTTTATTTTGGACACATTGCATGAGGCATCAGAACTCATTTTTTATTTTATTTTCTATCCAAGCATATCTACTTTTTGGCCATTAGAAATTTGTCTGCCAGCTGTGGGCTGCTAGTTCTGCATTAATGTTCCTCCTTAGCTACCACTGAGGCATTAGACTATAGTTTTAGATGGTCCACAAAGTACTTCAGGGTTGGTGCATCACTTATGATTTTCTTTACTTTTTCAAGTGGCTGCTTATGACTCTAAATATTCCTAAACTGCCCCATTGTGCATTCATTGTTTCAGTAATTCACAGTCTTCAAGCATGTAAAGAATCTGGAAAGCTAGCTGGGCATTCATTCAGGTCATTCAACTGAACATTTCCTGTTAATTACTCTTAGTTCTCAGATGGCACATCAATATGAGATGTTTAATGCACAGTAGACTAATAACACTGCGCAGTAGTATGCCAGGCAAAAATGATGCTAATATACTACTGTGCCATAGTATTAAGCTCCTGTACAGTAAGCATCACTAAAAAAACAAGTGCCAGTGCTACTGAACAATAACTACAGTTACTGCACATTTAGTTAGTACTTCATTAAGCAAGTACTAAACTTATTCACACAGAGCAACAGCAAATAAACACAGTAAATACTGAACATTAAATGAACACCTAGACTCACCCAGAGTTTCTTAAAAGTTAATAGATGCCTACTGTAGGGGACATTAGCTCTCCTTAGCTTCAGCTCGTCTGCATTTGGTCTACTACTCCACTTCCAGTAAACATAGTTTCATAGTTTCATAGTAGCTAGAGTCGGAAGGGACCTAGGTAGATCATCTAGTCCGACCCCCTGCCTGAGCAGGAAAGAGCACCGGGGT
>NW_017728915.1:14680829-14681986 GCF_001723895.1 Crocodylus porosus
GGCCACAAGGTCCCCCCTTAACCTTCTCTTGTGGAGGCTAAACAGGTTCAGGTCCCTTAGCCTCTCCTCATAAGGCCTGCCCTGCTGACCCCTGATCATACGAGTGGCATGTATGACTTGGATCCCCATCTTGGCTAGGGGCAGAAATTACACATAAATTGATATAAGTGATTGGAAACCCCTTCAAATCAGACAACAAAACTTCAGTGCACATAAACCACTTTCAAAATGGCTGAAACTGGTTTAAGATAAACCTGGATAAATGTAATATCAGACTTCACTGATTTAAGTTTAATTGGTTTATTGAATTTCTGTCCCAGCTCCCTTCCAAATTCCAGTTAATTTACAATCCTCCAGCATCCCAGGATGCTTTGCACCTCCCCTGAGAACCTCTTTTACAGGATGGATGGGCTAGCATTGGCCCAAGTTGTCAGCTCCAGTCAAGCAGGGAAGTGTGCTCTAGTGCCCCCAGCTTCTGGCTTAGGCCACTGTAGGCATGTGACTGCATTTCTGGAATCAAGGTGAATGTTCACTTACTTATCAGTTGAATCTATGCAGCTTTGACTAATCTGTGAAGATTGAATCAATTCTGCCTCAAGCTTTTTGACTGTCTGTACAGCCCCTGTGGTCCTGGATTGCCTCATCTTTAATATTTCCTTCTTCTACAAAAAGAACGTGATTGCTTACCAGCTTTACACCTGGGAGTCCATTTGTTGCATCATCAGCCTTACAATGGGAATGCCTTGAG
The DNA here is from genome assembly GCF_001723895.1 of Crocodylus porosus. NCBI lineage: Eukaryota > Metazoa > Chordata > Crocodylia > Crocodylidae > Crocodylus > Crocodylus porosus. The sequence continues at coordinate 14,681,578 of NW_017728915.1, forward strand.
GGCTGCATATTGCGAAAACTTCTGATATGCATAGTTAACAGTGCATGCCAAGAGGCATGGCAAAGGTTTTTAGTTAGCTAGATGGCTCCTGTTCATTATGCCAAAATCAAAGTAGGTTACAAATTTCATTTCTGTGTAAAGACAATTTTGAAATGTTTAAATGTTTCTTTCTTTTTTTCTTTTCAAAACAAGAACAGAAAGTCTTTCACATCACTCACCCCTAAGGCTGACTATGACAATAGGGATGGAGATGAGCTTTTCTCTGTGGCAACAGCAGACAAGACTAGGCTCAATGGCTTCAAGCTGCAGTAGAGGAAATTTTGGTTCGAGATTAGGTAGAACCTTCTGACTAAGAGGTAAGTGTGTGTTCTCTTCTAGATTGGCGGACCTCCTCCGGCGGGCTTTAAAC
>NW_017728915.1:14681997-14734855 GCF_001723895.1 Crocodylus porosus
CGGACTAGATGATCTACTCAGGTCCCTTCCGACCCTAGAAACTAGGAAACTAGGAAACATTGGAACAGGCTACCTAAAGAAATTATGGAGTCTCCATCCTTGGAAATTTTCAAGAACAGTTTGGATAGACACTTGGCTGATTGTTTTAGTCAGGAACAATCCTGCCTTGAGCAGGAGGCTAGATGACCCTGTGAGTCCCTTCCAGCCCTACTTTCCTTTGATCCTATACACACCTATTTCAATCACAATCAATTACTAATGTTATACTAAAGAGGCTTGTTATAATGCTAGAAGGGCTAAATTCCTTAACGGGACTTTTACTAAGGAAGCCAGTGAAGTAAAGATGAATTTGGTACAATATAATTATTTTTTCTCAAAACTGCAACAGTAAGTGGCTGGGAGGCATGACCTTTAAAATTAAGCCATCACTAAGAACATCAAGTTTTTGGCCTAAGAACAAAAGGGGCCTGCAAAAGAATTAGAAAATATATATGAAAACTTACCTAGTCATGATCTGCAAACACCTGCAATGCAGTAGTGATTTCTGATGGACAGTCCTTTAATCCGCCATAAAAAGCAGGACCATATCCAATGGCTGGAAGCTGAAGATAGATGAAGATAGAACTGTTCCTTCTGTATTGACTTTAGCAGTTCACTTTTTCACTCTTCCTTGAGGAGCTGGCAGCCCATAAACTAGGTCAATCCTGAGTGAATTTGCCCCACCCTGTAATAAATCCTAAAAGTGTTTATACTGGACACTCTGCAAGACTGTGAACAGTAGGCCAGCTACAAGGTGTTACTATAATTAATTTTGATTAGCAGGGTTTTGTAATTTGATTTCTTTTCTTTATTCCCCTCTCCCCCCTCCCTGGTTATTTTTGCCTTTGATTTAGGACAGATTCAGTCTGGGTCTATCTTGATCATGCTACAGCAGGAAACTTGCAAGGAGCTTGCACTATCTCCTTAAAGAAAAAAAAGATACAATGGCAAGCGCTTTACTTGAGACATTACTTACCCTGTCATTATTTTACACGACCAAATACAGTGCTGGCCGTAATCTGCTGCCTTTCAAGTAGGAATAAAATACATTACTTATGCAGTGAATGTTTTTAATGTAACAAAGAGAAGGAATAAAAATGCCTTACAACAGTTTTATTAAAAACAAATTCCCACAGTAAATACATATACACTCTGGTACCATGGTGAAACAGCCAAAGACATCACTGTTAAGTGCTATGGGAAGTACTTATAAATTACTTGAAATAAAAAACATTGTTGCCTGGACATCAGGGTTGAAATGCTGCAGTTTGTAATAAATTAACACAGAACTTCACTTCCCCTCCTCTAACAAAGCAGCCATTTGTCTGAATAACCCACATTCAGCTGTGAGTTATATTTTCACAACTGCAACTGCATTCATTTGCAAATCATTCTGCAGTTTTAATGCTCAAGTTTTAAATACCTTAAGAACTAATAAATAAAGCAAAGTAGAGCAAACAGTTGGCATGGAGCCTAAAAACTGGCCTAATTTCTGGGGGTTTTTTCTTTTTTCCCTTTCAAAGTAATTTTGCACATCTAAAGTTTCTTCAAACTATGTTTTTGTTTTAAATGTAAATGCTCCTTTACCAGCTTCCATTTCAGACAGAGCATTTCATATTTCCATTAACCATAACAAAGTAGGTCATTTGGATTTTGCATGTTAATAAAGTTTTTATTTCCTAGATATGTTACTGTTAGAAGAGGTTTGTAACTTTCTTTTGTGGTTTTTCCTGTTGTAACTAACCTTTATCTGTTAGTATTAGGAAGTTTTTTGGTTTTGTTTTTTATTGCTCCTAGACTTTATCCAGGACAATCTCTAAAGTAAAAGCCTTGTCACTTTATCAGTTTTGTCTGAATACAAAGCAAACAATTCAAAAGAGAATCTCTTTTCACAAGCGGTTGGGTAAAAGGAAATACAATGATTTTCAGATATTTTGAAAATAAATCATTCAAAGTAGTATGATGGAAGCATTTACTTACTAAGTTTGAGGTTTGGGGTTATTTTCCTGGCATAACTAAGTCTGGTTTCTATATATGGAATCTTAGTCTTTGTTCCACTTATTCACATTGTTTTAAATAAACTACTCTGGACATGCTTGAAATGGCTGGTAGTCATTTTCAGGAAGTACAATCTAGGGAGGAAAGCTTCTCAAAGAGACTCTATTTTAATGCAGAATTAATGGTGTTTTTTCTGGGATTTGAAATATTTCCAAGATTTTTTTTCCATTTTTCAAGGACATCACCTCCATATTTTGATCCATTTCTTAGGATAAAATCATAATATTCTTTCTAGAAGTAAATAACTCTTTCAACAATCTTTATTTACAATCAACTGTTTTTAATGTCTTGCATTCTTATCTAATATGGCCTTACCTCACCTTACTGGAGATAAACTAATAGCACTATAGATCACACAGCCATTCAGAAATGCTCTCCTTTTTACCTACGGAGCTATATTCTATATATGTACATAAGATATATCATGTTAAAGAGAGAGAGAGAAAGAGAGAGAGAGAGAGCATGCATACATGTATAAAGGATAAAATCAGTTTAGGAAAACTCCCAAGAGCTGGGCTCAGGTTCCAGTTCAGCAAAGCACTTAAATGTATGTCTAACGCTTATTGAAGTCAATAGGACACAAGTATAGACAATACATACTTAAGTGCTTTGATGAATAGTGATGGGGTTACTTATTAATTTAAAATTAAATATATATATTTAGTGCCTTGTAAATCAGGGCATCTGTGCTACAGAACTGAAAATGGGTTGTGGAGGAAATATTCACCCTGAAATAGAAACCAGGGTATGATACTGTGGCTTCACAGCCACTACACTGTTATAGGAGTGAATACAACTTCTCTGTGCATGAAGGTCACAGGGCCACAGGCTCTGCTTACATACAAATCCCAGGGTACTACCTCTGCCCAGTGCCTATCACAGTCCTTAATCTTATGTGCAGATCAGGTATGGAGTTTTCTTCCGTTTCAATACAGAGGGTGTATAGGCATCCTCTGAGGCTCACATTTCTCTGCACAGTGTGAGTCTGGTTGAAGTGGGACAGAGTATACTCTGCAGAGGTTTGTTTCTCCGAAACGGATCATCTAATGCAGCAGCTTTCTGTGGTAAAATAGTGTATGTACTGCAGGACTGAATCTCTTCCACCCTATACATGTAAAAAATTCTATAGGTTTAAATAGAATTACTCATGTGAATAAAGTGAACAGGATTTGACTAGCTATGAAATCTCCTACAATGCTTTGTACATTATCAGTGAATGTATCTGTGTCAAGTTTTTTTGCTGCACACCATAACCTAGAAATAGAATTGCACTCCATTACACTCTATGTAAACCATTTAATAAATAACTAAATATCAATCTTTAATAAAATCACCAAACTGCAATGGTACTACATGTCCATTGTATGTAGAAGGTTTACAGGAACTAGATATCGAGGTTTTTTTATATTCCTAGAGAGATTTGTGTCCAGAGAAAAAGATTGGGGTTAAGATTAAGAGGTAATGATGTGACAGGCTTTAGTTAAGACAAAATCACTTCTCTAGTTAGCAGAGTAATTTCAGCAATACATCTTCTGTAATTTTTTAATCACTTAGTGATTACTTGTGTGGTGCTATTTGATTCATTGGCCATCAGTACCTGATTAAGATTCTATGCTTAGGCCATCATTACTTTGCAACAGGCCACCCATATGGTGTTAGTGTTGAGCCAGTGCAAATCCCTCAGCTTAGCACCATATATTCTGTTAAAGAAGACTATGAGAAAATGCTGACATTAGCATATGTTCTCCTCTGTGTTCTGTTGACCTTTATCCACGGCATTACACTAACACTGGAGCTTTGGAGTTGGTCCAGTAAGAAATTGGGTTGGAATTGTAAAATTAGCCATCTGTCTATTAAAAACTTTACCACTGGACTAGTGAGCTGAACTCTATGAGCACAATGATGCAATGAAATGTAACCATCAATTACAAAGATATTTTGGTGCGTATAATATGCTTTCTGTCTCAAACATGACTGGGCTATTTACTCTCAAATTTTGATTTTTGGTATGTCAGAAATTGATTGCAGGATTTATGTTGAGAATGCAATTCTTCAGCATTTACTAGTTATTAACTTATTTCCTCTGCATTCCCATCTTATTTTAAACTTACTTAAGAAATGTTCTCATCGTTTATAAACTGGCCTTTTTATGCCCCCCATTGACACACAAACTTTGCAATCCTGACATCCCTCCCACAGACTGGATTTTTTTTCTTCTCATTCTACAGCTCAGGACTAGAAATACTACAATCAACATACAATAAGTTAAAACACTGGTGTGGTATAGTGATAATTATTCACTCATGAGCTGCAATTTCTATAAGCCAGAGCATTCTGCATCTAATATTGCAGGGTCTCTATTTATTAAAAATAGGAGCTATGGTAGCTTGGGCTATAAAGAGCCTAATGGAACATTTTTTTAAAAAGTAATTCATTAACTAATTAACAAAATTGTGTTTGTTTATTTACAGTACATAAAATGTTTCCATAAGGAAACAGCCCACTACAACTCAGCAGCTCACTCGCTGTGCTGACAGCAGAACATCTGCAGTTTAATTTAATGCATTTACTAAATGAAGTGGGTAAATAAAGGGATGTTAAAAAGCTACTTCCCAGCCTCTAATTTTTTTTTAATACTTCTCTGTAGAGGTCAGAAGCACCAATGAATGGTTCCCCTTCTTACCATTTGCCTCGACTGTCAGGAAGTGGGAATTCCCTAGATTATTATAGAAGGTGCTGTCTTTATTTATACTCATAATGAATTAATTTAAATTTCATCTTCAAGCCCTACTTTATCTCACCACCATTTTTTTTTTAATTACACTATACGTTACTGTCAGGAATTACTTATTAGAGATCGTGGTGTTTTATTAGTGTATGCATTTCTAAAGAGAATTGTTACTATGCTGTTTGCACAGCAGTTACAGGAAGCTGAAGGGATTCTGTCAGGAATCAGGATGACGACTCTGGGAGTAAAACCATGGCCCTGTTGATATTAGTGGCTAAACCCCATATTAACTTCAGTGAGACTAAGGTTTCACGTGCTCTATGCTAACCCATAACCAGTTTTTCTGGCTAATATTTTTCTTTTGTACAGCCCTTCTATGTAAGAGTATTTAAGTTCACCAGTGAATATATATTTTGCTAGGAAAATATGATTATTCCTATTTCCCAAATGAAGGAATGGAGATGCAGTAAGGTTAAGTGATTTTTCTCAGATCACATAGGAAATCTGTGATAGTTAGGATTAAACCCTGCTTCTTTAGCTGCTCAGTCTTTAGCCTTGACCAGGAGGCCATCCCTGCTCATCAGTCTTAAGTCATTTCTTTAGAAAAGTTAACATTCCCACCTGCCTGTTATTTCTGAATGATCAGGGTGGACCTCTTGACAGTTAGCCATAGAAAAAGATATTTCTGACTGCTGTGCAGTTCAAGGGCAGATGCCTCTGTCTAGAGCAAGGGTACAGTTCCAGTAGCTGCTTGTGCTTATTTCCTCTGGCTGTCAACATCACCTCCAACTTACGTGGATTTTACACTGTGTAAAGAGAAAGAAGGTACTTCATATCTACATACGCTTATGCTCAGATTTATCCTCACTTATGTTTCTAGTATGTCATTTGGTTTGACATTTTGAAATGTTAACTGTTCATCACCTAGGGCTAGAGCTCCAGTTTGTTATAAACTGGAGAGAAGGAACTGAAAATAAATCTTTTTAAAACAATCTTGGAGGAGCAGCGTGTGGGAGAGTTAGGGAGCAAAGCATGGCAAAGTACTGATGAACTCTGGTGACCATTGATGTAATAGCTGTAAGGCTGCTCAAACTTAAAAGTCAAACTGCTCACAAGTAAGCCCATGTGTTTTGGGGGGACAGCATCAGTATAGCATAAAATTCAAACAGCACCTAAAAATCAATTTGACAAGTAGATTTGCTGGACCCAAACACTGGGCCTTAGGTGTCCCATGACATGAGACAGAAATTTTAGCCCAGATTAGAACTTGTATTCATTGTAATGTGTTTTTAATTACATTGATTTAGTAATTTAATTGCACAGATAATTCCATGTCTGATAGAACCTAGTACAGCAATTACAATAGGAAAGTGATGTGTACCATTTCATGTACTCTCCCTCTATTCGTTGAGGTTTATTAATGAATTATCATCTTTGCTTAAATTATTTCTATAACGGGAATGACCTTAATAGTTTTGCATGCTCTGAGAAACATCAGTTTAGTCTTTTGATGTTGTTATTTATTATCACCTACAGTCCCACGTACCTGTGCTAAGAGTGGCATTGTCTTCAGCAGGATGCTCTCTACAGGCAGTAGGGCCAGGATGGGGAAGTGTGAGCAGTTGCTATTTCCCTCTCAGTTGTGCTGATAGTGGACTGTTCATACGAAGGTAGGTAATTTATAATAACAGGACATATGATGCCAGTGGACATTTCATGGATTCTGTGAAATGATCTTGTTTTGATACTGGAAGGGTTAAGCCAGAAGCATAAATGTTCCAGTGTTAACTAAAAAAAAAATATATGAACACTGAAAGTCTGAGGTCCCCAATAGCAGAATAGTGGTTTCGAATGTTACCCTGTAATTCTCTTAGGAAAGACCAAGTACAAGCCACTTTAGGAACTTTAGAGACTTTGTGGAAGACCCTTGGTCACTGGGGGGAAGGAAAAGGAAATAGAACATTTTATTCATAAGTGAGCTTGGGATAATTAGAGAGCACAAATTAGGTAATACAAAGTTAAAGAAAAGAAAATAAACATTACTGTAACCGTCAAGGCACTGCTCTCCATTGACAAATCTATTAAGGTAGAGGACTTGATTTACTGTTTATTCAAGCTATATTCTCATCAAAGTTAAACTGAGTAAGGATTTCAGAATTTTTCCAATCATTTGAGAGCTTGATTTATCCCCATACATACCTAGAGGTTTACATCTTGCACCTATGGAGATAGAAGAGCCAATGAAATGAAATATTGGTGTTTTCTTCTCTCTGAGGGAAAGCACACAGATATGCCACGTGCAGGAATGGCCACTACCTTTTTTTGGAGGGTTCCATTGGTGGTGGCTTCCTATTAAATCAGTCCCCATTCCCCAGCATGCCCAGCCCCTTACAGATAGTCTAAATTCTTGCTAGACCGGAGATTGTGTACTGCTTCCACCACTCTGGCTCCAGTTTAGCACGGGCAATATCAGATTCTTTGTCCATGGAGTTTTCCAAAAGGTATGCAGCATATGAGGAAACTATTGAATGTTTAAATAAAGGAACCTATTTTCTTCTTGTGCCAGTTGTTTGTCAGAAGAAAAATAAATAATAGTATTTAAGAGCAAAATGTGAAATTTAGAGCTTCAGTATAAAAGAATATAAAGTAATTTGATCCAAACCGTACTTAGAGATTCTCCCAAACATGCATCTGCATTCTCTTTTGTATTTTAGAGAGTATGTAAAAGTTTTCTGGGCTGTGCTTTTAACTTATTCATAAGATTTTATGTGTCTACCTGGAGCACATTTGAAATTGCTTTTTATAAAATATGCTGCATTTATAAAATGCTTTTTGGATGCCTTGTTATTTTTCAGTGTTTTTATCAGCCCCAGCTCTGGGTTTCATAGAGCTTGGGGAATTTTCAAAGGAGCCAACCCAGAGTAAACTTAAGTCACTGATATTATACATACAATGGTCTGTCTGCTGACGCCAAGCCTCACTCCCTCCTCCACTAATAAAAGCCAGTAACAGTTGTCTGATCTTTTGCATCAAAGAGAGTGTTTATGAAGTGGCCTATATCATTATCTTTAAAATAAATTTATAATTCATACATGAAAAGCATGAAAAGAATTATGAATCTATATTTCATGGAAAATTGTACACAGATTTGGGGACTGAAATATTACACTTCTCTTACTGGTCCTGAACCTTCAAAAACTTGAGCATAAATATAAAAGACATGTTTTTCCCCTGCCCATGTGTAATGGCAATTACTTAGATGAGTAAAGTTGCACATTTGCTTAAATGTAGGATCATAATTAATTGTATTTCTTTCTTTGAAGAGTTCTTTCAAAAGAAAAAAGTGAAAATTGAATGTTCAAGGACTATTACAGGTGCAATCTTGGAAAATTCAAGAGCTGGATTTCAATGGGGTGACAACGGTTTACATTAACAGGTTTTAGCTCCAAGTCCTTTAATTACCCAGAGATCAGGCAGAGCTCAGCCAGCAGCACAAGGATGCAATGGGGCACCCAGTGCAAGGGGGAGCAGCAATTTCTGGTTGCTGCTGTGATTGCAATTGCAATCATGTGGCTACCACAAGCAGCCACTTTTTATTGTCCTCCCCACCCAGCTCTACCTAAAGTTGGCACTCTGGGTAGGTGAAAGGGTGCCCGGTGCACCTCCTTTGCTACGTTATTGCTACCTTTCTGCCATCTTTCTCTCCTGTACTTTATTGATCTTTCTGTGAACAAGCCCATTGGTCACTACCAGCTCAAACTGGATTTGAACCAATAATGAGGCTGACAAAATCCACATGCAATTCCTTTCCAGTTCCTTCTGCCACCCAGTTACTGATGGTTTATTTTTTCTCTGGTTGGAAACAGATCTCACCTTTTTGTCACCATACAAATTTTTGTGGCCATGCAAAGGCCAAGCAAACAGACATCCACATCATGTGTCATGCCACAGATACCCAAAAATCATGGCTGCAATTAAGCTAGTATCAATCTGCTCTGCTCTTTAGTGGCAGATGTTTGTTTACTTTATGGCAGGAGACCATGGGCAAGCCAAAGTGGTCCACATTCACCAGCCACCTTGGGCAGGTGTTCTGGGGGCTGCAGACCCAATTCTGCATAACTTGGGGATTTCCACACAGGATCAGGCCCCTTGAGCTCTGGAAGCACCTGCCTGGCTTTTTCCGCTCACAGAGATGTGACCCCAGGAATTTCTGCGTGTGTCTGTAATCAGAGAAAGTCTGGGTTTCTCCACTTACGGAGACATGCTCCAGAGACTCCTGAGGGTACTTTCCTATAATGGGAAAAGCCAGGCATACACTCTCAGAGCTTGAAAGGCCCAATCCTGTGTAGGAATTCCCAGGATGCCCAAGATTGGGTTCCTCAAACCCTGGGAGAACACATCACACATTGTTCGAGCAATGAACAAGTAAATACCGGCTATCCAATTAAATAAATAATTGTAATTTATCCCTGTGGCAGTGATAGATTCTAATAAAAGAGAATATAATATGATATAAAATTGTATTATAAAGCACTTAGGTGTTCTATATTATAGCAACCTATTATTGCAGTTACTCTGTATTTTTTCTCTAGTCCATTGCCCTAGGTTTCCAGTAAATTGGCCAAGGTCAGAAGGCTTCTTTTGGGGTTCTTCAGGTGTTGGATGACAGGTAAAACATGCTACAGTTGAGTTGGGTGAAATGTTTTTGATCACTACTTAGCTACCCTGGATAAAAGTCACAAGGCAGCTGAATCTATTTATGAACTTGATCTGGCAAATAGTATACAATGGAAAAACTGAAAAAGAATTGAAAAGTTTTAAATGATTTATTTTGACATTGCTGAAAGAACCATTTTGCTTGTTCAGGCCAGCTTAGGTGCCATTTATACACAAGGCATGCATTAGGTGGGATTGGTGCTTTCCCTTATAACTCCTATGTCATTGGTCAGAGCACTTAGATAAAGCTCCAGATTGAAATCCTCTCACTGCTTGATACGTAAGCAGAGATTTGATCAATCTAGCCCTTAATTTCTAATTTTCACTGCTATATTTTTAAAAGAATTTGAAAATTATGAACACCAAATCAAAATGTTCTTTTTGAGTCAAAATAAACGTTCTGCATTATCCTATATTAATGGCTGATTTTTGTAGTGTTAGCACATACCACTTAAGTAATATCAGGTGTTTCAAGGCAGGCAGCCAAACTACAGGTACCTAACATTGCTAGTCCTGATTGAAAATAAGGATGAAAAAGCTAAAGAATATATGTTTCAGGAAACCAAGTTTTTTATTTTCTTTGTTGATGACACTTCACAAAGGAAGTGTTTTGAGTAGGTTTCATTGTGATTATGAGCCAAAATGAAATAATCTTATATCATCACAAATATGATTGCTGCTGATAAAGCTGCTGTACAAGCTTGGCAAAGCTCTCTGACAGCTCTTCCAGAAACTCTCATATTTTTGCCAGTTCTGCAAGATCTCCTGTGACTTGTCTGATCCCCAAGAGCATGTGAAACACCACAGAATAAAACAAAATAAGAGAAACTAAACCTTACTGAAAAAGACTCTTTCTTGTTTGTCTGATTGCAAAATAATAATGGGGAAAATTTGTTTGGGAAGAGGGAAGAATGAAGAATAAATTGAAAAAACATATACTAGCTGCCTTTGATTAACACAGCTATCAACTGTGGGTATATTTTCCAAATAATTTTTGAATTAGTGTGCTAAGAAATTATTTCTGTGTATCAAGCAAATATTGTGTTTTGAAATGTTTGGGGCCTCAGCTATTTTTGCTTCAACGTGTTTCATCCTAGATTTGATCAAATTTCTTTCTAGCCTTCCTGATCTTAATCATGCTATTTTTTAATTATGAAAAAGGGTAACCTTGGTAAATTTGTAGTATTTATTTAGCAAAAAATGACTATAAAGTCCTATAAATTGATATCCATCATATGCATCTGAGTCATAGCTCATAGTTTAGTTACAGCTTACTTGTCTTACTTCAGCTGAGTTGAATAATTTGTGTCTCAATACTGGAAGATTTTTCCTTCTGCCTGAGCCCCTCACCTTCAGCTGTCACCATGTGCATACCAGTCATCACTGTAGCTGTCAGAGATGACATCAAAATCTATAGTTTTATTTGTCTGTTTTTTTATTTGTCTGGTTCTGAGTACTTATCCATGTTTACCTTCTTTTTGTGTGAGTACTAGTCTTAGTAGACCATTTATTCTTTTCTTGTTTCTTAGGATAACGGGTAAATGAGATTTCAGCGTGGAAATCTGACTTCAACAGAGTACCTCCTGACTCACAATGTTGTATCTGTGCTGCATTTAGCCTTGAATTTTCAGTAATCTTTATCACCGTGGATGAAATCCTGACTCTGTTGAACTAAAAAGCAAAACTCTCATCAACTTCCATTGAGTCAGGATTTCCCCTTATATTTTACAATATAGAAATATTATATTATATATTTCATTGATTCTTTTTATATATAATGTGTATATTTACTTGAATATAGGATAAGGTTTTTTTCCCCCAATCAGCATGGGAGAAAAACCCTTGTCTTATGATCACAGATAGGAAAACCTCCCTCATTAAATGCATTACCTCTCATTAAATTGCTGTCAGAAGCAGCATGTTCTCTGTAATGGAAACCAACTATAAGTCAGTGTTTTTTGGTCCTTTGCATTTCCATGTTTTCAGGGAAGGGGGTGGGGAATGGGCTGCAGGGAGAACAAGTTGTAGGGGACACGGGCAAAGGGACCCCTCCTTCCTCTTCTCCCCTGTTAATATTGTCTCTGCTGTAGCAGCAGGAGGGGGGGCAACTTCAATATAGACCTCTGATAATTAGATTCTATACTTGAAAAATTAGAACAAATGTATACATTTTCTACATATAGAATCTAAGTATTTAAAGATGGATAATAAACTGATACTTACCTCACAGGAAAGTTGTGAGATTTAATGAAAGCTTAAGAAATACTTTGAAACTTGGAAGGCCCTCTGACATTGCACATATTAGTAATGCAGGAAAAGAGGGTGTTTGAAGAAAGGACTTGACAGAGGAATGTATTTTTAAGCTCTGTGAAAACCTGCAAAAACCAATTTGTGCTCATGTGAACTCCATTGGTTATCTTATTATCCACTTGAGACAAACAAACTGCTAAGGCCACATTTTCAAAAATTCAAATTGCAAAGCATTGGAGTATTGTAGGCATAATTTTTTAAAAAGTAGAAACGTGTGACAAAATTTCTTCTTTTTAAAGTTGTTTTTAAAATAAGATCCCCCAAATTTATGTTTGCCTTCCCATGAAATATGGTGATATAATTAGAAATCTAGCATACTTTTTATAGGAAAATTGATAAAGTTCAGACATTTGAGAAAGTGGGTACCTTTTTATTTCTATAATTGGCACAGAGCAAAATGGAGACATTGAACCACAAAGTTTAAGGTTTGGTAAATTTATACTTTTACCCATGTACAGGAAAGTTCTGAGGGAGGTAAATTTAGTAAGCCTATAAAGTGCAACTATATCCTGCCTTGTGCATGAAAGGTAAGACGGAAGTGGCTGGATGTATAGAATCCCCCTTGGGATGATACCTGTTTGTTCAATTCAGTCATCCAGGCAAAACATGAAATATTTAATTTGCAAATTACAGCTTTCACAAAACCTACAGATGATTCACATAACTGTCTGTATGATTGGCTTTAGTCAATTTATGGAAACCAAGTTCCTGATATTAAAACTATTACATTCATATATTCATAAGTAAATTAAAATATACATATACAGAGTACAATAATACATTTAATCAAAAATGTGGTAGTTTTTAATGGAGCCATGCTGTTACATTAGGATAGCATCTGATTAAATGAACATGGGTTCACAAAAGCGTGTGCGCTGTATACATATCTTCTTTACTTAGTCTATAGTAAAGAAGACATAGCTGCATATCTACCTGACTTCTGACAGACTTCAGACTCTCCATGGTAGGTCATTGCCTATGAAAAATATTACAGTATATCTAACTTGGCATCCATTCAGATGTTTGCCGTGGGTCCAGTTCTCCAGGGCTAGGTACAAACAGTCAAAAAGCCTGAGGCTGAATTGATACAGTCTTTGCAGGTTAGTCTAAACTGCACAGATTAAATTGAAACAGAAGTGAATAGGCATTTACCTTTGATTCAGGAAATGCAGCCACATGCCTGCAGAGGCTCGGGCCAGAAGCTGGGAGCATGGGGACTCTGGGAATTACAGTCCAGACTTACAGCAACAAGACTGTGCAGACTTGCTCGTCACTTTCTCTTCCTGTTTCCACATGCCTCTGGGATTTGTGGTCCACAGTCACAGCCAGCATAAATTTGAGCAGGGGAATGGGTGTTTAACCCCCCTCTCTGGCCCCAGACCTCAGCTAGGGTTTGTCAGGGGGGCAGTCCACCCCTGTAGACTGGGCATGCCCAGCCGGGCTTGTCTCCCCACCCCACACGCCTTTGTCAGCCAGCCCTCACTGCTCCAGCTAGGGAACAAGGGGGCAGTGCAAGCCCTGTACAGCCCAGCCCAGGGCTGCAAAAAGCAGGGATGGTGGTGGACTGCAATTTAACTTGAACCAGGAAAGGGTCTGAGAAGTTTCATAAATTGGGTTAACACAAATCAGTTAATTCTGATATTACATTCAACCAGGTTTATCTTAACCAGTTTGGGCCATTTTGAAACTGGCTTATGTTCACTGAGCTTCTGTACTGTTACAGGTTAAACCAGTTTCTGCCCACTTAAACCAATTTATGTGTAGCCTCTGTCCCTAGCCCAGTGCACCAAGTCTGTTTGATGTAATTCTAATGTTAATGATATATATTAAGTTTTGCTTTGAGAACAAGCTCCAGGAAAGTCGTGTAGGCTAAGTCAGATGGTATTCTCCTTTTCTGATTGGCTGAGCTACGGTGTAATAAAGAGGTGTACCAGTGGAGCTCCACACCTGGGGCATCACTGGCTTCTGCCATGTAGATTTGCAGTGGTGCGATCAGCCACTGCTGCAGCAACAGCTGCTTTTGCACACCCCCACAAAACTAGTGCCTGGGGCTGCTTCCCCAGTTGCCTGCCTCAGTTACTTTACCAGTCTGATGCTCTTGAGGGGGTTGAAATGCTTTTTTGACTGTACAGGTATACTTACAGGATTCAATGAAGCTCTCATTCCTCTAGCCAAAACTGGGAGAGGAGGAGATATACTTAGCTTTGTTTAGCTAGGGTTAGCTAAAGAAATATGAGTCTAAATGAGTTTGTATGACAACATAAATTTTTTGGTGGCAAGGAGTGTGTGAGTACAGATCCATAGCCCAGAATGGATTGGTGTGTGGCACAACAGCAAGAGTTAGTGGGAGTTTGCTTAAGTAATAAGCAAAGGATAGAGCCTTCAGTTAGGAAACCCATTTTTACTTCCCTGCATGTGCAAAGTAGACCATGCTTTTGCATTATATAAAGAAGGGCTTTGTGCTTCAGTCTCACTGATAACCAGGTACTTCTAGACAGCCTGTTGTAAGTGATTCAGTGGCACCTTTGGCTCCCAGCAGGAAAGCCTCTGTGAACTGCTCCTGAAAACGGTTTTAAACCTGCAGCTCCGGCAGGTATTTTTAGGTCTGTCTTGAAGACAGGGCAACTTTCATACATTTCAGCTTCTTTGTCTGGAGTCACTGCAGCTCCAGACATGTCATTGAAATGGGGTATAATTGTGGTCTCCTCCCCTCTCAATCCACCCACCAATCTAAACTGCTTTAAAGGAGCTTCCTGCTGTGCTACAGAGAGTATTTAGAGCCTTTCCTAGCAAAGCAGTCAAGATGTATTTTTTTTATACAGAATATGTTGATTGGGCAGGAAATCTATAGAGAATACCTATCTTAATTCCAAGACTATCTCTGGGGGAGAGAGAAATATCATCTGACATTTCTTAAGCAGTTTCTAGACATCCCACTAAAGTTTACAACCCCACAATGTGGGTAACATACTTGAGTAAGGATAAAACCTGTGTCTAAAATATACTTTCTATAAGAACAATGTGGTTTGTGACAGTGGAATAATTGGAACAGAGCTATGCTGATTTACAGTACCTCTGGTTCTTGCCTCTGGTTTTCAGTGAGCAGTAAGAGAAATTAATAGAAAAATAAAGATTAAGTCCTGTCTGTTCCCAATAGGGTGGATCTGGTATGAAGGCAACTAGAAGTTTAGACCAAGAAGCTGCTCCCTAAGAGTCTAAGGTTGTTAGGAAGCTTTCCAACATGGCCCAAAATGAGGATAATGTCCTGCCCATAATAATATGAAATTTCCTTTACAATCCATGAAATAACTATTTAACTATCCCAAGTGAATGAATCATGGCAATGCTGTGATAGCAGGTAGAGATAAGTAAGTTTCAGGAATCTAAAGGTCATGACGCTTTTTTAGGCTCAATCATTTAAACATTTCCTCAAATAAATACTCCCATTCAGCTTTACAGGACTCTTCCTCTAAGTTGCTCATGTACATAAGTGTTTGCAGGAATGGAGATTGCAAGTAGCTTAGGCAGCTGGTATTTATCCCACTCCAGACAACATACAGTTTTAGTTTCTTTGCTTTCAACAACTGGCAGACAGTATACACAGTACAATAAAACATGAAATAAATATGAAGAAAAGATTAATGAGGACTTCAGGGAAGATTAGAAGGGAGACTAAAAAAAAGAAAGCTTATCTTTTTTCTAATTATTTTTTTTTCTCTTGCACTATTCAAAGGGAGACTGATATTTTTTTCTCCCTCCTTATTTCTACATTCATATTATAATCTATAATATTCTAGAGCTGTTGAAAGACACAATTCTCCTTATATGTAATCAGTTAATAAAGTAGAAATCCTACCATATCTGTCTTTCACCATGCACGTGAGAAATCTACACGGTCACTTTAACACATCTATCACAGAGCAGCTGGGATAAGATCAGTGCTTTGGCAGACTTAGGTTTTTTTCTTCCGTGATGAAGGATTGTTGGTTGGATTGGTTCACTTTTTGCAATACAAGTTTTTATGAGTTTTAGTATAAAACAAAAGATTAAAAGAAAACAATACAAACAGCATCTAAGCAGCAGATGGAAGCAGAGTTGACATTATATTCTGTTGAACAGTTACTAGAAAGCTAACATATCAGGCTAGTGGGAAAGCCTTTTCCATCCTATTAAGTTAATAGCTGAATAAAGCAGCATTAAAACAAACAGATGAATTCTGCTGAAATATTACATGGAAAATCAGATGCATTTCAATATAGAAATGAAAGATACTGTGGGGAAAATTTTCAAAGGGCTTCAGGGTGTGGAAGCTGATCCTGTAATTTATATCAACTGTAGTTCATTCAAGTGGAGCTAATGATTACCTGTTGGAAACTCTGCATGGAGGGGAAATGGGTGGGAGAAGAGATTGAGGGTGAACATGCACAGACATGAAGATAAATCAGTAATCTAACAGGGAAAAGGGTAAGTTTTTTGGGGGGTGGGGAAAGATGAGATTTAACTTTACATTTCCTTTTAGATCTTTTTAATGGTGATCTTAAACTGATGCAGCGGGGGTGTAAAACTCATCTGGCCTCTGGGCACAGACTGGTTCAGAGGTTCGATCGGGCACACAGACCAGCCCTATGCTCCAGAGCTAGCATGGATGGCTGGCAGAGCACTCCCTGGACTGGCCCTGTGTGCCACATATATTATAGCATGCATACCCTGGATGAGACCTGTATGCTGAGTGTAGTGCATGCACTGGCTCCTGTTTCACCAGATTGGCTCCACAAACCACAGGGCCAATGCATGTAGCATAGAAAGCTGATCTGAGACATGCAGGCAGCACCACAGGCCAGAAGAAAGGGCTTTGTGGGCTGTATCTTTGGCATTCCTCTGATGTCAAATAAATGACATTTTAGATGTACTAAATTAATTTAGATCTATCTGAAAATGAAGCTTATGTATTCCAGCAACAATTTGTAGAGATAAGCCAATGTCAAAAGAATGTAAAACAAATATTCCCTCCAGTTTTAAAATGAATTTGTTCCCCCCCGCCTTCTCACTTCTGATAAACAATTGAACAATTTGTTATATTAGTGCAATTGCTCAGAAAGGGAGAAATTTACATCTATGTTTCAATATCATTTTAATTTTTCAAAGAAATTATGGAATCCTGGGAGCAAAGAGAATAAATTCATCAAATAATTTAATTAAAAATGATTGATTCAGCTCTAAGGACCTATGATTTTCCTTCTCTGCAACAGCTGCACAAGGTAGGCAAGAAGAGACGCTACTAACTTGTCTTGAGATATATCATATCTCTACCTATTGTTATAAAATGCATCTAGCAAAATATCATGGCCCTGATCCAAAAGTCATTGTACTTGATGGTACTCTTTTCATTGGATTTGGGTAAGTCTGTAAATGCTGGCCGTACCTGCCTTTTTTTCTTTGTCACTATCAGGTATTACAGAACCTGCCAATTTTTTGTGTCTAAGGATTTTCCAAATCTAAGCAAGAAGCAGGAAGTTATGTTAGTTGTCCAACAGCATTAACAATAGGCCCAGTATTCAACACCCAAACTATAGCTTCAATTCTAAACTTCCTCAAAAAAAAAAGTTTGGGGTAAGTTGGATTCAGAGACTTAAACTGTCAAGTTTGATTCACAGTAATGTTAGCTGGCTTAGTCCCTAACTGTAGTTTAGTTATCAACAGAAAAAACCCATCACGTTGTTTAATAATTACAGTACAATGCTGTGAGATCCATATTGAACAAAGCCTTATTTTATTGTGCTTTCCCTGTCTCTGTTGTATACACATAATACCTACCATTTAGATTCTGCCTGACTTCAGGCTAACTATCTCTCTCTACCATTTAGATTGTAAGGTATTCATGGCAGGGATGGTTACTTTGTTATATATTTCTAGGAAGCCTATCACAGTGGTCCTGGAGAGGCTACTGACATTACAGTAATACAAATAACAATAACAACAGAAATTAAATTGGAGCATCAGTGTCTCAGATCACCTCTGGTAACCAAACCCGCTATTCTCTTAGAGCTATTCTTTAAAATGAGTTGATTAAAAAACAGAGGCTTTATGTCAGACAGAAAGACTTGGTGGGGGAGAGCAGCAAATTCTGTTCTCCTTTGTACAAATATAAATCTAGTGTAAATTCAGAGCAGCTCCATTCATGCCTACCAATTTGCATGTGAGCAGAATCTGTCCTTGTGTAGGGCATTAGATTTAATACTCACTAAGCAATATAATTAAAAGATGATGTTACCTGAATATCAGCTTTTCTGAACGCGTGTTTGTTTGGTGTTTAATTGAAAATAAACAAAATCAGGAGCGCAAAAAAAAGTAGAAAAGATATGTGTGAAATGTAATGATAATGGTTGACTTCTAAACAGCCAGGGAAATTATAGTCATCTTATGTGTGGGACAGGAACAAACACCTCTTAATTGCACTTCATTATAACGTACCTTTCTCTGCTCAGTTGTATATATTAATTATAAAAATCATGTTGCAGAGACGAGAAGCTCTACAATAGTTTTTTTTTCCCTCCCTCCCTAATGCTGTCTGCAGCAGGATGGAAGAACAATATCAACTGTCATCCATCGAAAGAGCTTTCAAAGTCAAAATCATAAAAAGAATGAAAGGCTATTATAAAAAAAGGAGGAAAATGCTTTGATTTCACAGATTTTTCTACTTATTAATGTTTAAGGTTCTCTCTTCTTTTTAAAAGTATCTTCTCATATTGCTTTGTATGTGTTATGTACAGGTAATATCACTTTTTGATGACTATATCACATGGCACGTGGATTACGTAGCTAAATATTAATGGATGGAGGTTGAGGGGATTAGTATGGGAAAAGATACTGCAGCAGCCCATCAGGACTCACATCAGTGGTTCAGACAAGGTATGGAAAACATTACCATCAGTCTAATTACACTAATTTGACACTGTATTTTGAGTTGTTTTCTTTTGCATTGTAGTCTTGGCAACATTTAAAAATTTCCTGAAAAGTAAGAGTATTGTGGGCCTTGTGGGCCAAATTCTGTGGGGTAGTAGGTCTACGTCCTCGTACTGCTTTTTTCCAGAGCCTGCAGAGAGATCATTCTGCTTTACCCTTCAATAGACATGTTGCTTGATACAAAAAACACATTATTGCTTCATAAGGAGGGGTCAGTTGCGTATGGACTGAGCGTTTCTCTGTGCCCATACATAATAATGAAAACTGAACATCCAGTCCTGTGTATTACAGGCATAATCTGCTCTGCAGCTAATTAAACTGGACATATTATTCACCAGCAGTGTAGGAGGAACTTCAGGTGGCTTTGATGTGGCTCCTGTTCATGATAAATCAGTACTCCAGCTCAGAGCTGTTATGGTGTGATGAAGAGTTGAATGTCAGATTAAGACCTGACAATAGGACTGTTTTTTGAAACATATCACCTGCCTGCTTTGGAGCCATTTGTACAATGGGCCATTATTTGACTCTTTTTGCATTATCTACAGCACAGTCAGTAAATTTATGATGCATATGAGAAAAGAAAATGTTGCCCTGTTTGTTTTAATGGCTCATAACTCTCCTGTCCAAACTGTGATTATAATATTTGACAAAAGGTTGCACAAAAAGAAGAAGGAATGTGAGGAGTATTTGCTGAGCAGTTTATGCTGAAGCTTGAAGGTGAATTCTAGAAGAACTGCTTGGAAAGTTATTTAGGAAAATTAAAGATGCCCATAGCACAAATTTAGGACAGAAACCGGAGCTTGTGTATTTTTTTACGTTGGAAGAGGTGGGCAATATTGTGTAAGCTGGTGAATATCTATTATATGGGGTGGTACAGTTGATCAGGAATCATCACTCTTCATTCTTTCATAAAAATAAGTATGAGGGATGGGACAAAATAAAAATTCCTGGGTAATGATTGGTTGTATGTGTTCACTGGGCAGCCCCTTTGGTTTAAATCTTGTGCAACCTTCACTGTAATGTTAAAGTCTCTGCACTGAAGAGGAAACCCAGCGAAAAGATCTCTCTGGCAAGCACTCCTTGAACAGGGCTAATCCTTGCTAACAGGAGGGGGTTCAGTTTATATTGCATTGGTCTAAGGGGGCAAATTGATGCTGGCTGGGTAGTTGGTAATGTTTTAGGCCAACACACCCAGGGTCTCAGAATATTGTTGCTTGTCCAGGGTTCATGGTCGTCTCAGATGGCAATGACCTTCTGTCACTACCAGCCTGGGTTAGATTTTGTGATTTAGAGGTAAAGGTATTTTTTGCATCCTGTTTTCAGTCCCCCCTGGTTTGCATGGCTTTTCAAGACATATATCCTAATTGTCATAAAGCACCCACTTACCAACCTTTGCAGAATCAGAGAACTACCTGTTGTCACAGGTTTTGTAAATATTGAAGGTGGCTTTGTACCAAGTGATGCATTTCATGGGACTTAGTACACTGGTATGTGCATCAAACAGGTTATATGACTGAGTGGTTATGTAAGGCTTTTCTAGTTTCAGTATTCAGCTCCAGAGTATTTGCATTTCCTTTACATCCTGTGTCATTTCCCTAAAAATGTTTTATCCCCTTTTTCAAAAAGCTGTCTCCAATAACCTAGTCACAAACTGAAATGTCATAATTTCAGTAAATGTTCCTGGTGGTTCCTCTATCCCTTGCTTGCTGCCCTACTCAGATTACAGCTCTGGCATGGAAGTGATGGGTCTGATGAGCTGTTGCAGAATAGCAGAGGGCAATGTGATGAATCTGCTAATGGTGGGATACTGGTAAGAGAGGTCATCAGGAGGAGAAGGTTTGTGCAATCACAAAATTTTCTGGAAACCAAGGATGAATGTAGTGTTGAAGACAGATGAGAAGTCTATTTGACCTTACCACTTCTAGTACCCAAAGAAGCTTATCAGCAGGCTGCTACAACCTTTGTGGTAACATCTCATGGTGGCCAAAAACTCCTAGAAGGGGCAATTACATTTATGTCAAAGGAAAATTCTGCTTTCTTCAGAGATAAATTCTGGTTTCCTCTGTGTGCTTTTTTAATATCAAGCCCATTACTACAGTATCTGAATATGAATGGGCATGCATTTAATAGGAAGACCTCTTCTTCTTACTCCTTCTTTCCCTAGCACTATGGACAAATGTGGAATTGAGCCATAGACTGACACTAGCACTCCCTAAATTCTTGGAGTAAAGGAATATACCCAGCAACCCTCAGGGAGCCCTGGAGTGGGGACACTGCCTAGGTTGAGAGAGTGAGCAGAATCCCTGACTGTCCCTCTCCTACTATGGCTGCTAGAATTCTGTATCTATTGTTTAATTTTGCACTAGCTATGTCCTGCAGTAAACCAGTCTGCTTACAGCAGTCTTGTGCCTCCGAGTATTTCTATGTAGCCTCAGCAGCTCTGTTTTCCATACAGGTATGACATTACTTAAAGGGCCCATGTGCTTTCTCTCGCACTTTTTTATTGATAATTGCCCAAGCTCCTGGTGAACCTATAAAACAAATGTTTGCAGTGCAAGTCTGTGCAGATCATATAAATTTCAGCTCTGGATACAACAGACTCATCTGATTAATTTAATTTCCTGTTGCTTTCCAAGTACTATTCTTTATTACTTTCTAAGAAAATACTGAGTTGCCAGCTGACCTTTTTCTTTGTTGTATACACAGTCCAGTGACAGAAGGACAGAGACACCACTGACATCTTGGCATATTTGGAAGATGTGGAAGAAACAATTAATGAAATAGTTAATAACGGCATTCATCATTCCTTCCAGAGCTGGAGCTTTAGTTGGGAGATGCAAGTTGTAGAAACTTTGGTGATGCTGTACTGTTTTGTAAATCTGCTCACAAACTTTTAGGTTGTACATCGCTAGTATGTCAAAAATGGAGAGGTTATATGTCTGTCAGTGTAATGACAAGTTTATTACATTGGTATATTCCTTAACAATATGTGCAGTCTTCTGTCCATTGCATTGTTGCTGTTAACACCATCTGATGACACCTTGTGGTTTTAGAGGGCTCACTTAACTATCCCCAAGCTAAAGTGCCCATTGCTAAGCCTTGCATATCCATATATAGGAGGGAGATTTTGACTGTCTTCATGTCCTGCACCTTAAGGGTTATTTTGCTGTAAATCAAGAGCGACTCCATTGAAGTCAATGGAATTTCACTTGTATAAATGAGATCACTACAATGCTACATCCTCAGGCCATTACATATCCCTAGCTCAACACCAGCATCATGATCAAAGTTCAGTTTCTATGACCTAGTTTCCCCTGAAGTGGACAAGAACAAGTTAGCTAGAAAAGAGTGATTGTTTGAAGAGTGTTATTGATACTACATCTTTATACATATGCTGGGGGGAGGCTCTAATTACAGCCCAAGAGCTGCTCTAATTAAAGCACCCACAGTGTCACATGTATTCAGCATCCCACATTTCAAAATGGTGACAAGAGCATGTTAACTAAAGCTCATTTGAAGAGCTTTAGTTTAAGTGTCTCCACCACCATTTTGAAGCATGGAGACACTGAATACATGTGATGCCGAGGCTGCTGGAGAGTGCTAATCAGATTTATCGAGTCTGCTCTGACACATGCTAATTTGCATGCACTGAAGCAGACCTCCAGCATGTGTATAGGTTCCCTAAAGGTTCAAGTGGCACTTTGGTGTAATTTAGAGACGTTCAGAAGCAGCTCCAAACTAGCTTAGGTGATGGAATAGCCTTCAGCTTTCCCCCAGCTCTAGGAACAGCAAGGGTGACTTAGCCTCCTTTGTTCTCTCCAGCTGTCTCAGCTGTGCCAAGTGGAGCTCTGTAAATGCAATGCATGCTCCTCTAAATGAACTTCTCTGCTTTCCTGCTCTTAAATAGCATGGGCCAATTCGCTGCTGGTGCAGCTCCAGTGAAATAACTGATGGAGTTATGCCAGCAGAGGATTTGTCCCCATAGCTCCTCTGATGATTAAATTTCTCCTCAGCACTCTTTTTTTCTATTGAAATGCCATTTACAAAATTCAGCCATTATGTTTAAAGCTATCTTACTTCAGGAAGGAGAAACACACTATATACCTTTGAGAGCAAACATTAACTTTAAGGTAAAATGAGGCTGAGAAGAGTGTTTAGCCAGTCACTCTGAACACTTCCAAATAAGCTGAGAAAATCAGCTTCTCAGAATTCACATTAAAAAAACATAATGAAGTTAATATTAAATAAAAAGCTTGTGCAACCTTTTACTTTTTACAGTATATGCTGATGTGTCCTTGATTCCAGTCCTGTTTTGTTTATGATTAATGAATGACTCACCTTGAAGACCATTCAATTTGATTCCTACCTCATTACGAATTTGAAGAGGTCATTTTGTTTTGGGGGTCTAAGAGAAAAGCCTCTTTGTATTTTGCAAATGTTAATAGTTAATAGTATCAAATAATAGTTAATAGTATCTAATAATAGTTGGATACAGTGCATATATAATGATGACGTGGAGAAGTTTCTGTTCAATTCAGTTCTTATCAAATTATTTAATTCAATTCCTCAAATTATTCAGGAAATTTCCAGGCATACAATTAAGTGCAGACTCAGTATAACAAAGATTGTTATTTCTCTCATCTTCTAATTAAAAAGCCTTATCGATATACTTTTACTCCATATATAAAGACTTGGCATGATCCTGTACAAACTTTCAATGTATATTAACATTTTTACTATTTTACCTATTTCTGAATACAAAAAAACTATAATTGGAATTTACAATGCAGATTATTTTTGCAAGAAACAAATGTTAGATAATTGATATTTTGAAGTTTACAGCATGAAAAGGCCATTTCAGCGGAATTATGTAAATCAAACGAAATCAGAATTAGTGGTGAACGTTTTGAAATGAGCTAAAATAAAATAATGAAAATAATTGTGCAAAATAGGAAGTGTCCAGGAACAAAAATTCTTTAACCATATAATGTATAAGTTGTTCTCATTGAAGACAACAACACTTGCACTCCCGTCCATCAAAATCAGCAGTTTTTGGGAATAAGCCATGGCAAAAGAAAGAGAAATTGGCTGAAACAATTATTTTTAGATTTTCCCCGAGGCCTATGCTTTAGTGCTGTGGGAAGCCATGTGTGTTCTAATGAACCTGAGGGCAGTTCTGGAATCAGTTCTGACCATTGGTGGAGTTGTTCAGCTGGACAGGTCAAAGGTTAGGAACCAGATGAAGTATGCTAGCGTCCCTCCAGGTTGGTAGTTAGATGACCGGTCAGAAACCTTTTCATAAAATAGTTAAATTATAGAAACACAACTAAGTAAGCATTCTGGCAAAGAGCATGATAGACAGAGGCTTGTTTTTTGCCCCAGTGTTTGTCTAAGCTGGAAAGATTCAGATGACTCATGGACCAAAATACCCCCTGTGTAGAGGATCCCATGTGATCTGTATATGACATAAATATTTCTAGACTTTGTCCTGCATTGTGCACAGTGGTGAATTTCACTCCCTCTGAATACCTACTACAGTAAGATGAACTAATGGTCCATGACCGAGAGAAAAACATAGCATCAGATTCAGACCGTGTGTAAATGGACTTGGAATCCATGTGTACAAGGTCTGAATTTGCCCTTTTAGGACTAGGTGATATAAAAAAGAATCTTTCCTGTCAAAGCAAGTCTATCTCTTGTTGGGTTTTTCCAATTTACATTTAACAAACCATTTGACTTCTATATGCAATGCTTTATAAGCACAGGATAATAAATGTATAACAGTAGAATTCCCATAGTTATT
This sequence comes from Crocodylus porosus, assembly GCF_001723895.1. Classification (NCBI taxonomy): domain Eukaryota; kingdom Metazoa; phylum Chordata; order Crocodylia; family Crocodylidae; genus Crocodylus; species Crocodylus porosus. Next base: position 14,706,615 of record NW_017728915.1, read on the forward strand.
TTGGTGATCATGTGCCTGTAATATATAAAAGTTTTTAGGTCAGTTTTCTTTTCTACAGAATGTGGTTTTGGTTCTTGCATATATAATTTGGTATTTTGTTATCTGGTTTTATGTGACTGAGCCAATGGGAACCTTGTAAAAAATTATAATCTACATTTACCTGTTCACCAAATAGATGTGCTTTCATTTCTTCAAAGCTAAGAAGCACACATATTCCAGTTGTGGGCTTTTTTAAATATTTCATCATTCCTTGTGGCATGTATGATTCAGGCTGATTCACCTGTTATTTGTGTTGCAAAGGTCACTAGCTTATTATGTATGGTTTGTGTCATCACTTCTGAAAAATAATGTAGCTCTGAGAATGGTTAGTAAATGAAGGCTGATCTTTGGTCTCTGGTTTGCTTAATATTGTGGTTTTGTTTTCCAAAATTTGTTCAGAACTATTTGTACCTTGAATTATTAATCTACAACTAAACATTCTCCTTGGTGTTCATCTAGCTGACGATGCTTGGAACTAGACCAAGTCTATTATCTTTTCTTTGAAATTGTGGAGAGCATTTATTCCAATGCTGAATTAAAGTTTCTTGTTCATTTGCAATTCTACTAGAAATGCTTCAACTGCAGGGAGCATTGCTTGGCCATTTAGGATTGGTGATCATACTACCAATGCACACAAAGGTTTGAATGCATACTCAGAGCAGAGATACTCCCAGCACACACATTTCAATGGTAAAGAATGTTTCTCTTCATTGAAATTGAGGTATGCTGTGGGAAGGTAATAACAGTAACTCTAATTTTCATTAAAAAGCAGTGGGGAAAATACCCCCCATCCAAGAGAATGTGTTGTAGGGCCTGCCCCTAGATTTCTTCAATTGTAAACTGTCTCTCTCTGCTTGAAACCATTGCTACCAATGAGAGCCCTTAAAGCCTATTATGAGCACTTACACAAGTTACATTTTTCACATGATTGAGCCTCTGAAAGCACTCTACAGCCATGACATAACACACAGAGCACTTCTAAAATTGCCAATAGTGTAAAAAATTAACCCTTGATAAATCAAGTATTAACTGATGGTGATCTAGAGCAGAGCACTTTAGGGAACTTGTGTTCCCTTGAGGGTTAATTTTTCATGTCTTTGTGGGGCTGGGTTTGTGCCCATGAGCACCACCTCAACCCTGCCCCGGGGCTGTCTGCAGGGGAGGGGAAAGCAAGGGGCAGCATGCAGCTGCTGGCTGGGCTTTGGATGGCCAGAGCCGGGCAAGGTAGAACAAAGCCCCATCACCTTGCAGGCCCTCAAAGCTACCCTGGCTGGGGTATTGAGGGGAGCTGGGCCAGGCCCATCGAGTGAGGGGCCTCTGCTGCACCCTGCTCATCCCTCCAGCTCTGGCTGCAGCAAAGCCCTGCCAGCAGCTGCTGCTGCCACTGTCAAGAGGCCCAGACAGGGGGTGGAGGAAAGGAGCCCCCACTCCCTGGGGCCCAGCCTGGTGCCACCCAATTCCCCAGCCAGAGTAGCTGGGAGGGCCTGCAAGGCAAGGGGACTCCGTTCCACAACCCCTCCTTCCAGTTCCAGCCAGGCAAAGCCCTGCCAGCAGCTGCATTCTGCTCCATTCCCCTGCCCCTCCCCTTTTCTTTCCCTCCCCCACTGACAGCCCCAGGGATGGCAAGAGCTGGGCAGCTGGGGCTGGGGAGAGGGGCAGGTCAGCAGCCTCCCCAGGAGCTGCTGGAGTGCCCCCACCTGCTGGGGGCTATGAGTTAGTATAAAGGACCATGGCTAGGGACATAAATTACACATATACCAGTTTAAGTGATGAGAAACTGATTTAAACCTGTAACAGAACAAAGGCTCAATGCACATAAACCAGTTTCAAAATGGCTGAAACTGGTTTAAGATAAACCTGATTGAATGTAGTATCAGACTTCACTGATTTGAGTTGAACCGGTTTATGAAACTTCTATCTCAGACCTTTTTCTGGTTCAAGTTAAATCACAGTCCCCCACCATCCCAGCATGCTTTGCAGCCCTGGGCTGGTCTGAGCTGGGCTGTGCTGTCTGCTCCAGAGAGCAGGGCTAGCCCCACCCCTTTGCTCCCTAGCTGGAGCAGTGAGGGCTGCCTGACAAGGGAATGGGAAAGGGCAATCCCAACTGGGGATGCAGCCCAGTCTGCAGGCTGGAGGGACTGCACCCCACGGCAAACCCTGTCTGGAGTCTGGGGCCAGGGAACCACCCCTTCCTCCACTCAAACTTGCTACTGGCTCTGACTGTGGACTACAAATCCCAGAGGCACATAGAAGCAGGGAGGAAGTGATGAGCAACCTTGCAGAGTTCTGCTGCTGTGATTCTGGACTGCAGATCCCAGAGACCTTGGGGACAGTAGGAAGAGAAAATGAACACATAGCCAGAGAGCTATGCTCTAGCACTCCCCAGCTTCTGGCCTGAGCCACTGCAGGCAGGTGGCTGCATTTCCTGAATCAAAGGTAAATGTCTGTTCACTTCTGTTTTAATTTAATCTGTGCAGTTTAGACTAACCTGCAAAGACTGAATTGATTTAGCCTCAGGCTTTTTGACTGTCTGTAGTTAGTTTATGAGTTAGAGTGTGGCTCCTAAACATCTATCAGCACCTTATGCAGAGAGGGCATAGCAAGACTGCATGTGAATCATAATTTTGATGGAATCTTTGTGGTCCTGTAACAACATGAATGAAGTCTTATCATTTGGCTTTCCCATCCTGCTGCTATAGAGTCCTAACTGAGCATGGCTTAATATCATGAATCTTGAAGACAGGATGTGATCCAATGGGGAGAGTTATGAAAGATCTAAAAAAGTGAAAGTGACCTGTTTGCAAATTTGCCGTATTTTCTCTTGGAAAAAGGAATTGCTAAAAAGAAGCCTTTGCCTGGGGCAAATGCTTTTGATTTAGATGTTGCCTAGTGTCCTAAAATGTTGAGCAAATGGAAGTGAGTAATTTTCTGCTGTTCACAAATTGCTTGAGAATAAAAACCAATCCTCTTATCATGCCCATGATACCATGGCTTTTATTCTTGTGTTGTTACTGTAACCTGTGTCACTGCTCACAAAAATCTCAGCAAAGAAATAATTCAGCAGTAGATGTTTGTACAAAGATACAAAAAATACTAGAGTTAAAAAGGTTCTTTATGATTCTTAATGAAGTTGTAGCAGTTTGATGTCAGTGGCATAACACATAGTTTTCCGTTTCTGTTTATGAATCAATTTGACACCATTTGACACCTGCTAGAAAGTAGAACAACCTGACTTCTTTAAAGAAAATCCAGTAATGAGCATCTGGAATTGTGGCATGCTGAAAAACAAGAAAAAGACAGGAAAAAAACCCTTTCCTATAAATTTACTTTTATTTCTATGATACTGGATTTGGTTCTTCCTGAGTGACTTAAAGTTCTTCCTGACAGTTATTTTGTATTCTGCTCAATCACTGGTTTTAAACTTCTTGCTTTCTTAAGGTATTTTATATTTCTTATCTTCCTCTCTCCAATCAATGGAAACCTTTCTTTTACTGGTTGTAATCTACAGAAGACAAGTTCTTATTTGCAATAGGTGCCTGGCTAAAGTGGTTCAGGGTCTTCAGTGATTCTCTTTACCCAACCAAAATTCCTATTGGCATCAAAACCAAAGTAAAGTCAAGCTTAAGGAGTAATTTTTTAAAGGTATTTAGGCACCTACATTCAATTGATTTCAATTCATAACAACACTTTCTGATGCTATAATTCAACTATCCTTTTTTACTTGACTTGACCCTTCTATGTAGGCTGCAGCCTGCAAAAGCTCATGCCCTCTGAATAAGGGAGTTATAATCAGGGATCATCTGTTTAAAAATCCAAAATTCTCTAGTAAAATATCCAAAATTCACTGATTAAACCCCCCAAAATATTCATATTTCCATAATTAAAGGGAAATGCCTATATACATAGGTAGCAAATGAACACAATCTTTTATTAATATATTTACAATTTTAAGCAATTTGGAAGCCTGAATCAGTGCCAGTACCTGAATCATTATAATAAAACAAATTTGAAATACCTATATATTTTGGCATTTGATTTTTTTTAACACAGAAATCAGAGCTCCCCCTGCCCCATTTTCTCACCAGGATGCAGGGCTAGCTACTGGTCTATCTCCCCTGACCCCACCCCCTAGCTATGTGGCCCTGAAGAGCCCTGATATGTGGGAACCCTACCATTGCCCATGCTGTTGCCCCTCACTCTCAACCAGCAGCCCCCCACCCCTGCCAGTCCCCCTCACTCCCGACCCGAGGGGTGGAGGGACATAGGTGATGGATCAGGTGGGCAGGGGGGCATGTGCCCCCCCCAGATTTCTGTGCCCCCAAGGGAAACAGGGCTGCAACCTGGCTGAACCAGCTCCATGAAGGAGCCACCTGTGTGGCCCGGCATGCAGGACCTGGTGCAGAAGAGAACACCGCCATGGCTGCCAAGGTGAGGCCCAGCAGTGGTGTGAAATTGTACCCCTTGCTGCTGTCAGGTGGGCAGGGGACACCTCATCTCAGCAGCCATAACACCACAGTGCTCCCTCCCGTGCCAGGTCCTGCCTGCTAGGTTGCAGGGGTGGATCCTGCCCAGAGTTGGCCCAGCCCAGCTGCAGCCCCATGCCCTGCTGTGGGTGCAGAAATCTGGTGGGACACATGCCCCTCCACCCCTCTGACACATCACCTGTGCCCTTTGCTCCTCATGCATTGCCTATGCCCCCCACCCCCAAACCCATCGCCTGTGCTTTCCTGCCCCACAGTCATCACATATTCCTCCCCCCCACCATGTCACCTATGCCACCCTCCACCCCCATACTTTTACTTGGAGAGAGCCACTGAAGCTGCTCTCCACCACCCTGCCTGGCTGCCATGCACATGTGTGTATGCATATGATGACCCCTGCAGCACACTCTCCCCAGCACCAAACAGCCCCTCGCTGGCTCAAACGCTGCCAGTCTACAAGAGCAAACCTGTGGTTTCCTAGATATTTTTCCATTAAAGAAGAAAATCTGCATTTTGCCATGTTTTTCCATGACAAACAGAAAACCCAGATCCCTGGTTATAATGGTGGGGACCAACTTTTTTAGCAGGCATGCCACAATTTAACTCTTCACCCGCCCCAAGTGCCTGATCTGTTGCTCTGCATTCTGCTTCCTATCCTATGTCCCCTCCCTATCTGCTGCTACACTGCCTGTCCCCCATTCTGTTGTGTACAACATAGTGCCAGTCTGTGCTACTTGTGGCACCCGTACTACAGGTTGGTCACCCCAACCCCTGTATAAAGTGCCATTCTTCCTACCTTATACCTAAACTACGTAGTAGTGTTATATCACTATAAAAAGGTGCAAGTCAGAGTAGAATGATGGTTATTCCCCTCTATTTGGCACTGGTGAGACCACGTCTGGAGTACTGTGTCCAGTTTCGAGTCCCCCGCTAAGCAAGGATGTGGAAAAATTGGTGAGGACCCAGTAGAGGGCAGCAAAAATAGTTAGGGGGCTGGGGCACATGACTTTTGAGAGGCTGAAGAAGTTGGGATTATTTAGTCTGGAGAAGAGAGTACCAGGTGGGGATGATTTAATTACAGCCTTCCACTACCTGAATGATGGTTCCGAAGAGGATGGAGAGCGACTGTTCTTCATGGTAGATGACAGAACAAGAAGTAGAGGTCTCAAGTTGCAGCAGGGGAACTTTAGGTTAGGTACAAGGAAAAGCTTTCTCATTAGGAGGGTAGTAAAGCATTGGAATAGGTTACCCAGAGGTAAAAATCCTTGGAGGTTTCTAAGACCTAGCTAGACAGAGCCTTGGCTTGGATAGAGTTGGGGCTGGTCCTGCTTTGAGCAGGTGGTTGGACTAGATGACTTTCTGAGGTCCCTTCAAACTCAAACTTTCTATGATTGTAAGATAAGGAGACATTTTCAAGGAAACAGCCTAATTTACTTTTATTAACATGAGTCTTTACACATTCATTTTGCTAGTGGTATTGCAGGGCAGGGGATAAAACCCAGGAAACATACCTGTTTACATGGTAGACCATTAATGGACAAAAGAGAGCTCTTAAAAAGTGTTTACAAATAGTTGCACTCACAAAATTAGGTGTTAAAATATGTCCCCATTGATCAATTAAGTACCGTTTAATTTTGCACAGGTAACTAACTGTGGGAATTGCTGCTCTCTCAGTAGAAATTGCCAGTGCACAAGCATTCATTCAGTTTCTCCTAAAGGAAATCTACCCCTACTGGGAGAAAGATCTTCCAGATTAACACCTGGAAGATCTCTCCTGCAAACAAGTTTCTTTCACTGTACAGTAACCTCGGACACTGTAGAGGTGCCTGTACACCTATATGGAAATGAGGAGAGGAGGCACAGCAGCTTCTCCCTGCACTTTGGGGAAGTCAGTGGGAGCCTTTGTCCACCACTTCACTCCTCCCAGGGACCAGGAGGAGTAGAGCAGCCACAGCTACCCATGCCTTCCCCAGATCAGGATCACCTCCATCTGGGGAAGGCACAGGGAGAAGGGACAGCTTCAGACTGAACACTCATCTTGCTCCCTCTTCCAGAAAAATTTCTAGCACTGGACATTTCTTGGAATTGTCTAACACTAGAAATAAACACCTGTTCATACCAAAGTTCGAAACTTCGCTCACAATTTTGAGGCAAACATGAAATATGTTTAAGATTTAAAGAAGATATTAATGTACAGGATCACAAGTACAGGCTTGGAAAAAATGTGAATTTCCACAGCAATAACATACAGAATCAAACTTCAAGGAACTAAAAGTAAAAATCCAGACAGTTTTTCTTGTTCTTTCTATATTTTAACCTGGTCTACTTTGCATATCTTCAGACTACTTCATAAAAATAAATAAAACTCAGATGCTGAAATAAAAAAAAAGAGTTCAGCTTATAGTAGTAGCTCTATGCCAAAATTAGGTGTACTGTAATTGTCATAGGAGAGAAATCTTTACTTAACCACTTACACATAAGAAACTAAAATAATTTATGTATTTCACCAGTATCCCCCTTGTTAGGATACAACCTGAGCCAAATTCTGTGGGAGAAAAATCAATTATATAAATGGTAAAATAACATTATATGAACTTATAACAAAATAAGTAAACTGCATGCTGGAGATTGTGGAGGACAAAAAGAACTATCAGTAGGTATAAGGTAAAGTGTTGGTTACACTGACTGTTTAGTCACCCCTTTCCCCCTACCTCCTTGCTTTTTTGCTACAAGTGTAGAATTTATCTTGTTTTGTACTGGCTGTTACACTGGAGCATGTCACAGTATTTTACTACTAATACCTGGTTTTGACCATCCAACAATAGATGTGCAGTTTACCCAGACATGTGCAGCTGTAGAATTTGGCACAAAGAGGGTTGCAGCCGTGTGTGTCATGTTGGGAATTTCCATGCTATGCCTAACTTGACCAAATTAATTTGTGTGTACCTGTAATTCCAGTGGGCCACTTTGATTCTGTTAGATGAATGCAAATTAGGTATAAATCCACTGGAAACAGTGCAGCTGCTTCATATTAAACTAGTATAAATGAGCTTAAAATGTGGCTCCTACATGTACTAATGCAGCTACTTGATTCATATAATGCAAAGATGAATGGATAGTCCTCAAAATAAAGTACAAAAACCCAACAACTTAGGTTTGCAAATAGAAATAGGTGCCATAAATTACACCAAAAATAAGGCTGCTTAAGCCTATTTTAGGCAGTTTCATTTCCGTGGAACAAGAGCAATTAATTTCCAAAGGTTTAATTAGCAATGCAATGAGCTAATAAAAAATGGAAGCTCATATTGCTTTGCAGAACCTTCAGAAAGTGTTTGCTACCCTTTTAGTTTTACTGCAGCTTCTGCGTAATGATCAATGCTGCGCACAGCAATTAGGGGTTGTTGTTTTTTGGCTAAAATTCCCACACATCTGGGATAAACAGATACTCTATTCGAACTTCCTCTGTTAACTCCACCAGTTTCCATGGAATGATTCTCTATGTGCTTGTTAAGTAAATGATTATTATAAGACTATGGAGACATGGTCAATCAAATTAACCCCTTTTGTTCAACCCCAAAAATGGTTCTCTTCATTTGCCTAAATTCAGCTGCTTTTGAGAGTTTTTTCAAGCTTGAAGGACTCTCTGGATTCATCACATTAGCAAACTGTAACCTGAGAGCAGGGTCTTTGGAGCAGCAGGACTCCTTTGGCCCCCAATTGTTTTGCTAATCAAGATTATTGCCACCATTGAGATGTGGAAGTATAGCCTAGCTGACAAAATTTGTCAGCTTCCCATGAAATAGTTCTGTCAGTTTAGTCAGGGTGCCGGCTAATATTAACATATAAATGAAGTCTCTCCCCCTCGCCCCTTAATAGATGCAGAGAAAATATAAACACACACACAAAAAAACCCTCTGTGCTTAAATCAAACAAGCTTCTTTTCTCAGCTCTAGCCCATGTCCCTGGAAATCCTGTGAGTAGTGGAGCTAAAAGAGCGGGGGGGAAGTAAAATTTGCACAAAACTACTTTTAAGCCATAAAGCAGCAAAGCTCCACTCCCCTGCTGATAGCAACAGGAGATTGATTACGCCTGCAAAAGTACAAATGGTTGCCTGAATGCAAGTGGCAGACCTCCAAAGCAGTATGTTCTATGTGCTGGTTTTACATTTTATAGCAGAGGGCTTGGATACAAAGTGGAAAAGTGGAACAGAGGGAATGAAAGAGTTATCTTTGCCCAGAGGTCAAGCATATGAGGACCGCCCCTGATAGTTTTAATGTCTGACCACAGAAAGATAGAAGAGGGAAACTAACCCCTCTGCTGCAATCATCTTCTCATGTCATTTCCCTGACTGAATCTTACAACACCTGTTTTTTGCCTTTCACTCTGCTTTCTCATAATCAGAATACATATTGTGGAAGATTCATGCTTAATACTCTTGCTTTTCCAGCTGACCTACGAGGTGATATCATCTAATGCTGTCTCTCCCATTTATACAGATTTCACATTATTTTGTCAAAGGCACCACATCCTTCAGCACTGGCTCTTTTCAAATCCAAGCCATACAAAATCATAAAACAGCAATTCAAATTCATACTCATTTTAATTATAAACGGATTGGCTGAGAGTTTTGTCTCTTAATCTTTCGTTTGTTTATTTATATTTAAATCAGGTTATCTTGTGATATTTGTAATCTGCAAGTCGGCAATATTGACCATTTGATACTAAATTAGCTCTTGAATGGAAACTGTGCAGAAGCTTTGTGTAGTTAGTGTACGCATCTGAGATGACTCTTCCAACAAGTTCAATAGGCTTTGCAAAGCATAGCTTTAAATAGAAGGAATCCTTCAATCATGATTTGTTCTTGCTATTTGAGAAACAATCAGATTATTTCTTTGTGCCCAACTGTGACAATACTCTAAAGCATGAATGAAAACTGGAATATATGTTCCCTAGTGGATTACATCAGCCTTCTTGTTCATTAGCTAACATGAAAAATACATTTAATGTGTAAAATATCTGCCACTAAAGAGAATGTTAAGAAAACAATGCTTATGGGGACTCACAGATGGTGAAATAACCATAGGAGCATGGTATTCGAAGGCTAGTTCAAAGCACTCAGTTCTTGCAGAGTAGAATCCCTACTACATGAAAATTAGAAGTTTGTTAATGCAGAACGTTACACACTTCCCAACTTCTTCAGATACCTGGGGTGAAACAGAGTCAATTTTCCAGAATGTGGAGCTAAACACACATTGGCCAAAGATGACTTGTGTTATCTGGCTCTTCATGTTCCGTGGCATCCTGTGTAATATTTATATTGACTCAGTTGATCTAAGTTTAATGTACAAATGTTATATATATAAGCTTGATGGAGAAACTTTAACCAAGGCCCTTTAGGCCCTCCTTTCTCCTTAATCTACAAAACAGTTCAGGGTCCAATGTTTGTAAATGTTGTTTTCAAGCCTGGGGGAAGAATTAAGAATAACAGTAGAGTTAAACCTCATTTAGAAGTGAAGTCTCAAGCTCTCTATTGAGACCTGAGTTGTCACAAACTCCCTAAGCCACCTGGAATCCCCTATTGGCTGATTGGAGCTTCACTAGCAAGATTTCACTTATTTATTAATTTAACTTCTGTTACAGTAGGGAAAGGGCCAGCCCCATTGTGCTAAGTTCTGCTCAATACGGTAAAATAAAAAAGGGGGGCTTTTCTTTCACAATGTAGAACAGGGTGTCAGACCCCCCCAGCCTGCAGGCCAGATGCAGCCCACTGAACCATGACATCTGGCCTGTGGGGCTCCTCTTAGGTTGAGAAATTTGGTGGCAGGGAAGCAGTGGCAATAGCACCACCCTCCTGGGCTTCCAAATTTTTCCTCTCCCACCCCTTTACCCCTTACCTCTGTGGGGCTGGGTCAGAGCTGGGCCACACTCCCTCCCCCACATTGGGACCAGGCCATACCCCTCCCCACACAGGACCAGGCCTGAACCAACCCACACCCCCTCCCTTTTCCCCCTCCTCCCCACAAGGCTGAGTCAGGGCCAGGCCATGCCCTCATTCCTTCTTGCAGGGTCAAGTCAGAGCTAGGCAATGCCCCCTTTCCCCCTGCAGAGCTGGGTTAGGGCAAGGCCATGCTACCTTTCCCCTCTTCCCATGGGGCCAGACCACAGCCACTCTCTCTCCCCCATGAAGCCAGATGGGGCCCTACCACACCCTGGGTGCGAGACTGGAACCATGATATGGATCTAGCCCACAGACGGATCGGGCACTGCCCATCTGACACAAGGGAAAAATGTTGGGTACCACTGATCTAGGCTAATGTTTGAAAGCCGTTTGGATTGTTATTTCACAGTTTTACATACTCATTACAATCTCATCACAATCTTACATACTCTTACTTTGTATTCCTCCTATCTAGCCACAGTGCACATAAACTCACTAGAGCAAGCTTCTGTTACAAGCATCATATCTACATACACATTTAAAGTATTTTAGGGCATAGTACTGAACAGTAAGAAGTCAGTTCTCTACTGAATGCCCATCTTTCAGGTCAATGGCACTTAGAACTCATAAAAAGTCACTCCACTCCACTTCTGTACTGCAATCATTTAGATACAGTTGACAAGCTGTGCGCTAAAGACCAGATTGACTCTGCGGGGCTTGCTTTCTCACCTTTGTTTCTGGTGACACTCCTTCATCCTTGACTCCGAGTCTGCAGCACCTGTCAGGTGTGCAGCTCAAATAAGAAAAAGAAGTCCTGTCCAAAAGGAAGTGTGTGAAGCTTACTTCTGCTACAAGGATTGTCCAACTTACAAACTTGCCTTGGAACCAAGACTGACTGTTGTTCACAATGGGGTCCTTCATACCTTAGAGAGAACAGCTGCCTCACACTTCAGTGCACACAAACAAAACACCTGCTTAAACCCAGAAAAAACAGTAAGCAATGAGCCTGGCTTTATATCTGATGCTGTTTACATTTTCTTTTTGCATCCTATTAAAATATTTCTTATATTTTTCTACATGCTGTGGACATTTTAAACAACTGTATTTTTTGCAGAAACATATTTTCTTTCTCCCCTTATGGAGCATAAAAAACCACTGCTGATATTTTATTTCTAATGATTAAGTAAAGGGCAAACCTCAAAAGTTTGGTTTGGATAAGCACCCTATAAAATTTAGCTGCTCAGTTTTCCAGATCGTATTCAAACTATACTGTAGACATTGTACTCATACAATCCCTGATTCTCATGTCCCTTTTACCAGATACTGGACAAATGTTGAATACTTGTAAATTAGGTATTTTTCTTTGCATACATAGATGCATATATTCATTCAAATGCTTAAATTTCTGAATTCTGTCAGATTTCAGGCACACAAATTTTAGAGTAAGAGCCAAGTGACAGGATTCCTCACAAATAATGTTTAGCATTTTTACATTTTACTTTTAAGCCATGCTTTCAATGATCATAGAAGGAAACTGGCTGGCTCATAAGGAATAATAATTGGAGAAAGGTCCAGATTTAAATCTCATTTACACTAAACTGGGAAATCAGTATTGAAAGAGTACACTATAAAGATGGTGTGAGCCCAGAATCAAATCCTGTGGCATCACCCAGGCAATCTTCTGCTCTCCTTATTCCTGAAATCTAATTTGCAAAGGTTGACCACTGCCTGCCCAGAGTTATATTCAACAGAATTACATGAAGATGTATGTAGGGGTTCTGTCCATGCACATCAGATTACAGTCTGCATCAGTAGTTGCTGAAATATGGTTAATATCTGGTCTTTGTGATAGGAGTCAGTAGTTCCTAATCAACACAAAAAATAGTGCTCCTTCTGGCATCAGTTGTAACCCTTCTGGGTGTCTTCACTGAGGAACCAAGGACTGAATGGTTTAATTTAAAATGAAATATTCTCTCTACACTGCGGGTGGTTCCACCAGATCAAATCTAAGACATTGATAAGACATTGGTAGAATGGTATGCCGGTGCCTTTATGCTATAGATACACAAAAGAGTTCACATCTAAACTGTCAGTGTGGCACCTTTCCCAGCACTAAATTAAATACATGCATATATTCTGAATTAATCAAAATAACTCTTAATCTTTTATTTTTATTTGCCATGAATTTTATTAGACTGATTAACTTCCAATAATAAGCATAACTATTTTATTTAACTAAGGGAAATGAGTGGGAACAAGTTTCTTTTGACAATAGCTCTCTGCTGGAACTCACAGGAGCAAATGCAAGCAATGCAATAAGGAAGATCAAACTTGTTACACTGCTGATATTCTAAGAGTTTGAACTCAGCCCCCCTGCTGGCCTCAATTTTACAATGATAATCATTTCCTAAAATGTCTTCATTTTGTAAATGAAGCTGTAGCTCCCTCTGAAGCAAAGGTTTGCAAAGATTAAATCATTTACATTTCAAAGTGTTCATTTTTTTGCCACTGTGAGAAATACTCAAGAAGGAAAACCAGTGCTCCTTTTAATTTTTCAAAGCCAGGGGAGCATTCATAGTGAAAATAATCACAGCCCATTACAGCAGCCTTGCTTGCCCAGTCCCACTTCAAAAGGATGAGCCTATCTTTAGCCCATGTAGCAGTGAATGACCACTTAAGTGAGTGATGGCTTATTAATACTATGACTCAGCCACTTCCCGATAAGGAGAACAATAAAGGGTCAAAGCTTGAACATCCCTTACAGGAATTAATGAGAACATGTTGCTGGTAATTTGGTCTTTTGGAGATTACATTTAAATTAAAAGGCTCTTGTGTCAGATTTAATGGTATGACCAATGTCCCCTCTATTTGAAATCCAAAGCAAAAATTTTGATCTGTTACACCTATGTGATTTTGTTCACTGTTGAGATTGCTAGGAGTAAGCTTCCACAAAAAAATGACTTGAAACAGTGAACCTGAAGAAACAGAGCTTTAAAGGGGCTGTTGGAAGGAGCCACCTTAAATGTGATATGCAGTTAAAGACTTGTTCAATTATCTCATATGCCCTGTGCACATGGTAAAGCAAGGAAAGTACAAAGTAATATTAAAACATAGAAGTATACAGCTAAAGTGTGTGTCTACCTAGGATGCCAAATTAATATGTTAGAATCACATTGAGTTAATTGGTTCTTTCTTAAAAGACTCATATTAACATCCTGAGATTGTCATACTTCTCAGCTAAGAACCGGCAGCAGATACAGATGCAGGGAATGTACCAGAGTGTTCTCTGCTTATACTCAGTTTCTTTTCAATTAGATTTGCCTACACCTGCACTGGACTCTTCTGTGATTCTTCTTAAAGGCTATTTTGTTACTATTTTTTAGAATGTAGCACTTGAAACATAGATGAAGGCATACCTCATAGACCATGAGAATCAGTGTAGTTTCTCTTACTACATACTCTGTTAATCAAGTGTAGGTAACCCCATCTGCAGCTTTTTTGCTACCTTTATTTTATATTTACAAATTATCTCATTTCATTAGCTTCCCTGTCTGAGGAAATTGTTTTATTTGGACAGTTATAATGTAGATATAAACCACAAGTGTGATAACAAAGTTTTCTATACACAAATGCAAGGCATAAATCAACTAGCCATAAATGTTTCCAACACATTTGAGAGGCAAAATGAAGACAGTTCATTGAAGGTACTTTTTCAGTGGACATTGGGAATAGAGCTGCAGAACAATGCTAATTTACAGTAAAGCCAGGATAAATAATAAACCCAAGAATATCCATAATGGATTTGATATGTTATTTACAATGCATTCAATTTTCTTTGTTTTATGTATCTTCCATAAAGATGAATTTGCTACATTTGGAGAGATTTGAAAACATCTGTAAATCTCAAAAGGACTAAAACTATAACAGTACTAGAGAAAAGTAAATTTGAATCATAAGAACATAAGAATTGCCATTTACTGGGTCATACCAAAGGCCCATGTTGCCCAGTATCCTTTGTCACACAGGGCAGACAGAAGTTACATTTTTTGTGTGATCAGCCCCCTTTAAGTCCTCTACAGTCATGTCATGATACACATGCATGGCTGCAGAGCACTTTTAAAGTGGCCAATCACACGAAAAATTAAGGTTCCTTAAAATGAGTTATCAGATGATACTTTAGAGTATTTTAGGGAACTTGTGTTCCCCAGGTTAATTTATCACATGATCAGGGATGAGCTGATGCAGAGCTGTCAACAGGGAGCAGAGGAGGTGGGGGAGACAAAGCCTGAGCTGGAGGGGGTGGGACTAGGAAGAGGGGCGGCTCCTTGGCTGGGGAGAGGTGCAGCTCCTCTACTCCCTTCAACCTAGAGGTAGGCTCCATCTCCTCCCCCCCCCGCAACTGAACAGGTGAATGTCTAATGCTCTTGTAGAAAGAGAATGTATCTCTGCAATGTCACTGTCACATCCGTATAGAGGGCAGAGTATTGGTATGTGGTCCATAGTTTGATCAGAGTTTGCACAGTGACAGAAAGTGAACTGGGTCTGACCAGGGATGTTTTCCCACTGTTCCTCTCTCACTTCCAGCACTTGAGGTCTAAGAAGTTCTAATTCAGAGGCTGTATCCCTAATGCCCATGCTCAATAGGTATTGATGTCCCTTGCATCCAAGAATTTGTCTGATCCCTTTTTGAATCTGGCTAAAATGTCAGCTTCCACAACATCTAGTGGCAATGAGTTCTACACTTTAATTACATGCTGTGTGAAAAAGAACTTCTCCTTTGTTAGTTTTAAACTTACTACCTACTAGTTTCATTTTGTGCTCCCTATTCCTTGAATTGTGAGACAGGGTAAAGAATAATTCCCTATTTACTTTCTCTTCACCATTTAGTCTGTACAGATGACTTGAAAAATGTATTAAAATGAATACAAGGATAGTCTTCTTATAGCCAGAGGTGTAGTTACCTATTTCACCATCCTGAGCAGTGTGAGTTGGTGGGGGGAAGAGTTGTTGTGCCAACCATGGAGAGCAGAGAGAGTGTCTCATGACACAGGTTCACTGCACTCTGTGGTTGTAGCATTGGCTCGGGCTGCTGCAGGTGCAGATGAGCTCCCTGCATGTTGGCTGTAGAGGTCCCCAGCATCATGGGTTCCCTGGGGGATCACCAACCTAGGACTTTCCAAGGGCCACCTTTCTAGTATCCCCCCTAATGGGGCCCAGGGCCCAGGCCCTACTTGCCCACTCCCATTTACATTAAAACCCCTGGTGTTCTCTGGCAGGGATAACATTTTTATTACATTTCATAAGACATTTCCATAAAGGTGAAATGACCTAGATCAGGGCTGTCCAAGTGAGAACCCCTGAGGGATTAAACCATAGCCCCCAGGCTCCTGGTCCTGGTGCTGCTCCCCCCCCCCACTTCCCTCTCCTATTCCCCTTCACTCCTCCTCCCAGGGCGAGGGGAATGGATCCATTGGATGGAGATTAGGGGGACCTTGGGGAATGGTGCAGCACAGTGGGGGAGGGCACATGGCACCCACCATGGAACACATCACTGCAAGTGAGGGATAGAGGGAAACATGGCATGTGATGTGACCTGTTATACAGCCCCCAGTTACTCAGAAGTTGGACAGCCTCGGCCTAGAGAATAATGCCCTGTATAATAGATGGCTTCCAAAGGAGCAAGGCTTGCAATGTGGAGAGGTTAAAAGATTTACACTAGAGAAGAGGAGAGCAAATTACATAATTCTGGTACAAAAAAGGGGAATAGGCTCACATCAACAGCTGAGCACTCCATTTTGCCCACTGTACTTTGGTCACTTTACTGTAAGAAGGATACTCAATTAAACTGACTGAGTCAGTGTTTGGAACTCATTGCCACAGGAAATTATAGTGATGGTTTAATAGGTTTAAATAATGGAATGGATAGATACTAGTTAAGAAATAAATCAAAGACAAACAGCACATCCAAGCACTGGGGTTAAGGCATGCCAACTTACATTGCCAGTGGCATACAAGGAAATGATATGACTAGCATTAGCATTAGCTCCTGAGGGGAACACTTTACATTTCTTGACGTTGAACTTCACCAGGTTCTGATCCACCCAACTTGCTAACTTATTTAGGTCGGCCTGTATCTGTAGCCTATCTTCAAGCATGACCATGCTCCCTTATAACTTGGTGTCATCTTGGTGTTGAATCTGGCCAGTGAGCTCTTCACTCCCACATCTAAATCATTAATAAAGATGTTGAAAAATATTAGACTCCTGCTGGACACCACTGTCCACTTCTTGCCAGGATTACACAGATCCGTTACTATGACTGTCTAGGTCCTATCCTACAGCTAGTTTCTCACCCACCTGACTGTCTTGGAGTTAAGCCCACAATCCTCCAATCTTCTCATGAGGACATCGTGGGATACTAGATCGAAGGCCTTTGGAAGTCAACATGCCCTCTTGTGCCCAGGTGGTGAGTTACCTGGGCATAGAAGGAGATGAGGTTGGTAAGGCAAGACCTGCCTGTGACAAAGCCACTCTGGCTTTTATTCAGAATCTTACCTTCTGCAAGCTTATTGCAGATAGATTCCCTGATGAACTTTTCTAGGATTTTTCCTAGGATGGAAGTTAGGCTGATTGACCTAATATGATTGACTGAATACATCCACATACACATACATCCACACACACACATATATTTTAATTGTACATACCCTATGTATTAATGTGTGATGGTAGTGGTGCAAAGCTTTAGGGTTTTAATGTGCATTTGGAGGTGCATTGAAGATAAGCATTTTATGACTCAGTGGAGTGCAGAGGGGTATTTTAATGCGTTGTCCTAGATGCTAACCCATAAGCCTAAAGATATTGTAATGCATTGCCAAAGATAGCAGTGAATAAACCAATATGAGCAGTACAAATATTATCAAACACACATACATAATATCATGCACATTTAAGATCCACTAAGAACTAAAAAGTAATTCATTATCATGCAGTCATGTTTGTGTTCTCAAGTTCCAAAATTTGTGTAGGCAGGATGCTCAAAGCTTTTCTCTGAGTAACAGGATGTGGGATAGTGATAAAAAGGTCAAGCCATTGCTGGTTGAGAGAGTTAAGGGGATGTCCCATAGTTTGCAGTTTCCTTTGTCATCCTGTGGCCTGTGGCACAGGACAGTTTTATAGCACTTTTGCAGTGAAAGGGGTGTCCCAGAGAGTGTGGGCTGAGGGCCATACACAAGCCGTGGTATAGACCTTGATCTAGGAAATAACTAGATTATAACTGAAATTTTCCATGGTTTCCCAGATTCTTCTTTGTTTTTCTGTAATACCCAAGAGCTACATCCATGAGGGCATGGCTATTTCCCACTCTTGGAATGCTCACAAGAATTCTTTGAAGAGGTCATCTCTTCAACTTTTTCCAAGTCCTGTGTAGATTGGACTATATCTGTCCATAGCTGCTAAAAGTCATCGGCTCCTAGTATGGAGAAAAAAAAGTGAGAAAAATATCAACTAATCACTGTCAAAATGCAATCTCCATTTTAAAAGTGATAAAGTAGTGTCACTTCTATCATTTTAGATTTTTTTTTTCCAAAGGCTCTTCTCAGTCAATGATGAACTTTGATATGACAAGATGTCTTTTTATCTTCACATTCTGTAGAGGACCTTTGAACTTGTGGGTATGATAAGGGTAGTTGGATATGTTTTCTTCTGGCAACTTGAGAAATAGGTTAAATAAATCATGGTGGGTCTAGCCTGTGGCTAAATAGGATACTGATCATTGCTTGTGTATTTCAGCAAGTGGTCGATGTGATAGTGGCTGTTCAAAAAATATACTGTGCTGCTGCACATCCAGAATGTTTCAGTGGAACTCATGGAAGGGAACCAAATGCTTTAATACTAGTGCCAAAAGACCTTTAGTGCTATTCAAGATTTGTGTCACGTTTCAGCAATATTTCTTTTTTTCTTTGGTTTTTTTTTTTTTTTGGACACTTGTGGATCAGTGTCCATGAATAGTGCACAGCAAAATAAATAGAATTCTCTGATAACACACCCCCTCTGCTTGTCTACCTACACAGCACTGTCACCTTGAGAAGGGAATTAAATGAGGGCAGGGCTATAAGAGACCAAGTAAATAAAAAGGTCTTTTTAATCCGTGGTATCTGTGTGGTATCTGTTGAGATACTGGGGTGTAACTAGCTAAAGTGGTGATGCATGGTTCCAGAGAGTTTGTGCAGTCTCCAGCATAGCTGCAATTTTGATGCATGGAGTGGTGGAGAGAGACAAGACCAATCAGTGGAATTAAACGATAATATATCATACAGTACTTACTAGGACCTACTGCATGGATCTCCACCTGTGATCAGGGTGGGTCTTTCACAGTTCAAGGTTCCTCTGGGTCTATTGGACCACTCTTCCCTTCCTGGTTAGTTGGGTCAATAAGAGCCACACTTTCGTGATCAGTTACCTCCTTGTCTATGTCTTGATTGATATCCATCGTCAACCATGAATTTCACAAATGTCATAATTTGCCTGGCAGATCTCTCTCACTTCTATGATCCAGCTCTACAAGCTTTTTTTAGAATCCTATTATTGCTCTTTGTACCTATAACCCAGCCAGAGCTCCTTTCCCTTGGATACTGCTGGCTTGGATCTATCCTGTATCCTCCTTCTCAATTTAGACAGATGAGTGATTTGTATACATATGCATTCCAATAGTTAGAATTCAAATAACCCTGTAAACACTACTTTGCCAAGAGGGCAATGAAATAAAGAACATCAGCATGACACCACTTGTCACATGCTTAGTAATTAGAAGTAAAACACAGGTGTATGAACCCCCATGTGCTGAAATCCTTAGGGACAGCTGTATGCCAGTGGTTAAGCAGGAAGAAGACATCCAATCATGATACAGTCTTGATTATGCACCTAAATAGAGAAGCCAAACAAACTAGCCAGCAAAGCATCGTGAGAAACCATTGGAAGGACTTTGCAGTTTTGCAATAGTTATTTTGGGATGATAGATGCATCCATTTAAGTTTTGTTACTTGTCAACACATCTTGATTTCAAAACATCTATTTAAACACTAGATGACTAGCAACAAAAAAAATTGCTTGTTGACACAAATTGCTTTAATGCGATGTGACTCAAGCTAACCCACAACAGATTTCAAGTGTATGGTCTAAGAAACTTTGTGTTTTGGGATATGAAATGCAGAGATTGAAAATAACATGAAATAGCTAAATTAAAAATTAGAATATGGGTCTGTGCTAAAGAGTATGAGGAATAAGAACTGCCCCCACTTACAACTGAATCTTGGGTCCAGGCATATAGACTGTATACAGACATCTGGGGAGGTTAAGGAGAGGTTAGACTGAATGTAATGGCCCCCTGGTCTAAGGTAAGTCAAAATGGAGGGGCTATCATGGGGGTTGGGAGATTGGGTGGCAGGCAGGGTTCACGGGGGGAGGTCAGGGTGGCAGATGGAGTCTACAGGGGAACCTGAGCGGGGTGGAGACAGGGTCTGTGGGGGAGTTGCTGGAGCCCACAAAATTTTGGTGGGATCAGGGGGACTTATAGTGTCTGCTGTCTCCCTACCCCCTAGGACCAGGGTCCATTTTTAGCCCCCTAATTCTCCCCCCACCTCCCAGACAAACAACACCCCTGGCAAACTTACCTCCCGTCTAGCTTGTCTCTCCCCACACCCCAACTTCCTTCCTTAGCTCCTGGCATTAGCGAGCAGGGATGCTGCACTGTGAGTGATTTACAGAATGGGGGGTTTGGTGGGCTGCTGTGGGGGCTAGCTGCTCTTGCGGGGAGGTTATCCATCTGGGGGTGGGATGAGAAGGGAACTAAAAATAGCCCAATGCCAGGGAGAGGATTGAAAAAGTGCATCCCCAGGGCTGGGGCCAGTGGCTGGGTTTTCCCAGCCCTGGGGCTGCACTGAGAACTATACAGAAGTTCAGTTAGATTGGTCTCTCCAGACCTGAGCTAAGTTAGACTGTCTCAGAAGTATACTTAACTAAGATCAGGTGAGCCATTTTTTAGACTGTCCTGATCTGTAAGTAATAAGATCCTAACTAGTGTAAGGTCTTCACCTAGGCAAACTAAGTTAGATTGGGTAGTCATTTTTAATATGATATAACCTCCCCCTAACCTCCCTGAACATCTGTATGCAACCACAGAGATAAGCAGTTTTTCTTGTACACTTAGCTACTTCCTTGAACAGGGAATGGTAAGAGCTTTGCACACATAATGGAGTTGAGCTGGCATAGATATGCCATAATTTGTTGCTGGCCTAAGTCAGTCATAACTTATTACCGTCAGCAAGGAGGAAGCAGGGAAGGAGCTATGTCTAAGACATAGTGCCTTCTTGGATGTACTCTTGAATGGTAAACTTGAGAACTGCTTTTGTTCATTTCTGTATCTAATGCAACCTGTAGACCCTAGAGAGAAATGGTCCCCTCAAAAAACTAAAAATCTCATTTAAGCCAAATGGGTGAAACAGATAATCAGAGGTAACAGTAGAAGGAGAAAAAGAGCAAGAGAGACAGGAATCTGCTAAGCTTCTAATAAGTTTCTAATAAGACTACAAGAAATGGTGGTTTGTAGAAGCTGGATGTAATGAGGATGTTTTCAGACCAGTAAAGCACTGTGGTCTGTTGTGGTCTAGGCAAATGAGTAAGTGCCTGACATTCCTTTAATATACCAAAATAAGGGATGGAACAGAATGTTTTAAATGTTCATTCTGACAAAGATATTGAAAATAATGTGGCTTGCAAAATATCTACATGATACTGAACTTTCAGTTTAAGCAGTCTAATTTTAAAATTATTCCTGCAATGTTTAACTTGATTCGTTCTTTATTGATTTTTAAAAGAAAATATTAACATCCTGAAAACATTGATAGATAGGGGAAAAGTATTCATAATACAAAATAACTACAACCAATAAAGCATTAGTACAGCCCTGTACTGTAGAGACCTGTAAATATGAAAGGAAAAAAGAAGAAATGAAGCAGAAAGTACAAAGAACCAGAGAAGTGAATAAAGCTGACTGTAACAAGAGAAATTCTGAGTCATATCCTTCACCAGGAAGACTTTTCAACTGTCTTTATCCAGGCAAACTCCCATCAATGTTAAAAGAAGCTTGTCTGAGTAAAACAGAAATAACTACAAGGCTAGTTAGTGCTACAAGGTGGCACTATGATGGAACACGGAGCAATGTTCTCCAGTCGCAGCAAGGGAAGTTTAAGTTAAATCTTAGGAAAAAACTTTCCTTCAGTAGGAAGGTAGTAAAGCACAGGCACGGGTTACCCAGAGAGGTGGGGGAATATCCATCCTTGGAGGTTTTCAAGACCTCGCTAGACAAAGCTTTGACTGGGATGGTCTAGTTGGGAATGGTCCTGCTTTAAGTAGGAGGTTGGACTAGATGACCTCCTGAGGTCGCCTCCTAATTTTTTGTGATTGTATGATTCTAAGGCCCAGTATTGATCTCGGTGGTAGAAGTTATATCTCTGGGGGACATATAGTTTACACTAGCTAGGTAGGGGTTAACGATTTGCTCTGGGGTCAGTTAAAGCCACCTGCAGTAAGAGTTAGGCCTGGAGGGAGAAATTAAAAGATTAGAGCCCCACTTAATTTGGGCCTGGCTGGGAAGAGTAGCAGACCTCCATGGGTTTTTTGGGTTTGTTTTTTTTTTGGCTCTGCTTGAGCAGCCTGGAGCTGACTGAAATTGCCAGAGCCTCATCCAGAGAAGGTAAGCCTTCTGGTGGCCTTTTGTTTTGATTTGCTATCAGTGATTTGCCAGTTGTTGCTGAGTAAGACAGAGATAGCCATTCCAAGTGTGTTTTGTGCTTTGCATCAAACAGGAGATTTGATAGTGGTGTGCCATGAGCCTGCAAGTAATACATTCACTGTCCATATATCCAGACTGAGAAGAGGAATGAATTAGATCTCAAAAATAGGCTTGTCATTTCTCCTGTCAGATTCACTTTTAAACACTGAGACTCATTTTCTACATTAAAAAGATTATTTTATTTGCTTTGATTAGCTTCTCTAGTTTACATCTGAGCCAGGTCCCAGAGAATTCAGTGGGCAAACTATTGTCAGAGTTGAATCTTGGCCCTAAACTATAAATGTACTTAAACTGTGGGGTGTGATGTAATTACAGCATGTTGGAGCAGACTCAATTAATTCAGTCTGCCAGAGCATGCTAATTAGCATGATCCAGAAGCCTTGGCATCTCATGTATTCAGCATCTCTGCACTTCAAAATGGTGGCGGGGGCACTTTAATTAAAGCTCGTCATACAAGCTTTAGTTAAAGCACCCCCACCAACATTTTGAAGCACAGGACAGTGGATATACAAGATGCTGGGGGCGCATTAATTAGAGCAGCTCTGGAGAGCTAGTCTAATTAAAATGTCCCCTCCCCTCACCCCTGGAGCAGATGACTTTTTTGACTTTTTATAAAAGTTTATTAAGGGGAAAAGGGGATAACACTCCAACAAAGTAATAAAACACTGCCCGTGCAGGGGCCCAGGTTCAACACACAGAGCCTAGGGCTTTGGCCTGGAAGCCCTGCCCTTTCAGTCTTCTAAAAATAAAAATATTCAGTGTAACATCAGCCTGCTGGGAGCCCTGCCTGTACCCCAGGAAGGGGGCTAGCAGTATCACGGTGCGAGGACTAAATGGCCACCCTTGACACTGCAGAGCAACCCCTGAACTGCCCAACGTGCCTGGAAGGCAAGCACTGCCTGGAGCAGATGTAAAGATGCCTAAAGATTCTTTTAAAATGATTTCTGTATAAAATATTGTGATCCACTCTCTGAGAGCAATTGAGGGCCAGGGCAAGTTGTACTTACAAATAATAGTCCCAGTCACCCTGGGTGAATGCTTCTTCCACAGCCTGTATTATTCCTCTTGGCATGTATAGGAACACAGCATAATCTTATTTACCTTCTGATTACAGATCAGATCCTGAAGCAAAAAGCCAGTTTGATTATGGGACACTGAGTCCAAGTGGAATTTCTCCCTTGCTGTACTGAAAATGTTGCCAATGTTGTGTAAAGCGTGTAAATAATACAGTCCTGCTGAAGACATAAGCCTCTACAGTTTTTTTTGTTGTTGAGTAAAGGGGCACTTCTGAGGAATCAAGCAAAATGTTTTGAGATAAAAGAACGTTAAATATAGCTAAAAGTGAGAGCTGTATGCACAAACATATCAACCACCATACATTTTATAAGAATTTTAACTTCCAGGAAAGATAACAGTTCATTCCCTCTTGAAGGTAGAGTAGTGAGATGAAAAGGAACATACAAACCTTGAAAGACACCTATTCCAAAGATAAGTGTATTTGCCACAAAGGAAGAAGATATTAATTTATGTCAAAGAAAGACATTTTAATATCCCTCTCCAAAAGATTTCCATCACTTTGCTTACCCATCAAAGTAGGAATACAATTATTTTTTAATGGTTCTTTTGGCTACTAAAGCCATTATCTACACAGGACCATTGCCAGAAACATAAAACTTAGTCCAGTTGGAAAAAATACCATATTAGCGCTCCTATTTAAAATATTATACACAGCACAGCATGTTTTAAATTCAGCACGGGACCTCTCCTTAACTATACCCCTGTTGGAAGATTGACCCCCTAGAATGACAGGGGTTTTTTTTTTCTGTTTCTAGGCTTTTCTTATTGTCTAGGAGGCATATTCACACAAAAAGGCCATCATTTGCCAAGTAAAATTGATTTTCCTCCACAGAAAAACTACTTTTAACCCAGAAGGAGTGTTCCCCTTCCATAAGGCCTGCATGCAGTCTTCAAAGTGATCAGGTAATGCGTAGAATGGATCTGTGCCCCAAAACACTGAGCACTACATTTACTCTTGAGGGGAGAAAATGAGCATGTGCAGTTTTTAAAAGTGCATAAAATACGGTATAACCTATCTTGCTATAGCTTTATAGAGCATATCTCTGAACTACTCTCACACATCCTCAGCATACTGTAAGTTTTTTGGGGCAGGACATATTTTATATATCTGTGTATGGTCCCCTTTTTGTCTTTGTCTAGGCAACTAAATCCAATGGACAAACATAACCATGGTCTAATTTTCAGAGAAGGTGAACATCTATGTTTCTTAACGAAGTCAGTGGAAACTGGCTATCTAATGCCTTTCAAAATGACACTGGTTTTACTTAAGAGTAAAATATTGATTCAACTGAGCCAATAGGGATTTTGGCATTGAGTTCTGTAGGGACTGGATTTCACCCTGTATTTCTAAATATTGTCTTAGATGTCCAGCCAAAGGTCCAGTCTTAGAAACATTACTATATGTGAATACCTAGACTTGTGTGCATCATCTCAGATCCCACATACTTAACCAGACACACAGTAGCTAATGGGACTATTTCTGGCAGGAAAGCTATTCATGTTAGTATATTTCTCTTGAATCAAGCCCTATTTTTAATCATTTAGGACCTACAGCTCTTGAACCAAGGTGTTCATTTGTGCACGTTGCATAACACCAAGCATAATGCTAGTGCCAAACCAGGGATGGCCAAGCTGCACTACGTGCCACAAGTGGCATGGGCAGACTGTTTGGCACACGGCAGTTTGGGAAGCGGGGAAACAGCACAAAGTACAGCAACATACTAGACAGGGAAAGGACACTGGAGTGGCACTTGGAGAAGACATAGAGCTTAATTTGTGCCATGCATAAAAGGCTAAAAAACTGGCTCCCACTGTGCTAAGCAAACAAACAGTAAGAAAAACAAGACATAAATATAATCGTGCTGATATATCCATTCTATTGTGGCATTATTACAAAGATTTTTTATATTTACTTTGAATGTAATAAATCAATAGCTGTAACTAAATTTTGCACAAAGAGGACAAAGTACAGGAAATTCTATGTAGCAAACTTAAATATTTTGGAGCAGTCTGTGTGACTTAAGACATTCCATAATATCAATATACATAACAGTCAGATTGATTCCCAATTGTTAAATCTTGTATTCTATTTGATATTGATATAATAGCAAACATAATTAGAAGTAATTAACTTAAATTATGCTTAGTACTGATCTGATAGAGTATAGAATTAAAAGTCATAGGTGCTAATATTTTCTTCAATTTGGTATACTACTGGAAGTGACTATGCAAATACATTAATGTTCACAGGTCACCAGTTCAAATGCAAAGAAATAATCCACACAAAATAATTTTATCATTTGTGTTTGCAAAGAATTTGAATCATGAAGCATTCCTGGGTTCTTTCAAGTATTAATAAAAACATGCAAATCATGCCATTGTTATATTAAGTAAAAAGCAGGTATTAGAAGAAAAACATGTACATGGAAATTATGTAAAATGATCAATATTCAAAACCTCTCTCATGCTCTTACTATGTTTCTAAACAGTACAGTCCATATAGCTTTCAATACCTTCAGGAGATTTGTAACCTATATAATACATATGTACATAAGAATAAATGTATTGGTGCACAACCCTAGGATTTCATTTGATGGAAACAAGGTAAATAGTTCAAGGCAACTTTTTGACATTACCCAGTATAAAATCAAATATGTAACCACAAAAGGCATAATTTTAGAATTCCTTTGTTATACTTCAAAGATGTATTCATTTTTTAGTTACAGAATGATACAGGATTTAAGATTCAAGAAAGATTTTATAACTAATCAGCAGCCACTGAAATTCTTCCTGACATTACAGAAAATGTGGGTATAACAAACTTGAGTAGAGAGATATGAGACTTCAAAAACTGAAATGTGCTTAAAGTTATTTAAATGGAAACCACTTTCATAGTCATGCTGCCAAAAATTACATTAAAAGAGTATTAAGGTTTAAGAGTTGAGCAACCAGAAGTTAAGATATACCAGAATGTAGGTTAATTGTACAATTTTAATTGGGAGGCCCTTTGCATATATACTGTGACATTTTTTAATTACACAATTGCTTGAAATTTCGAGTTCCTGCTCCAAAGCTTGTGGAGGTGTTAAAGTGTCTGACCAAAAGGGTTCTAAGTATTTTTTATATGACAAAAGAATATATTTTCACCCTATCCTCCTTCTCAGCACAACTGGAGCATTTTAACAGAAACTTTACAAAAAAGCAGCCTGAGGTAGACACCTGGCATGTAAAATTTCAGCCTGAACAATTTACATTTGGCAAAGCTATAAACAACTGAAACCAGGGTCTTGTAATGAAAAGTGTCAGGTAACCTGAGCTATAGGCGTCACTTCCTACTCTGCCTATAATTCAGTACGTGAAGGGTTATATGGTGATTTTTAATCTGGAGACACTGATGGAAGCTCCATGCAGAAAATAGATTGCCCAAATGCATTTGGACATTTCATGATATGTTTTATATTACAAATATTCTCCCTAAACAAAAAAAGAGAAAGGGAAAAAATAAAGCGATGAAAGGGGGAGAAAGAGAGAGAGATTATTTTTGTTTCATTTTAAATCAAAATGAAACTTCGGGGGGGGGGGGAAATGGAAAATCTAATCTTACTTGACAATTTTATCCATATGTTTGAGTAACTGTAGAAGTTGTTTTTGTATGATTTTGTGAAAATTTGTCATCAGCTCTTTATCTGAAGCTAGAGGGCTACTTTTTATTTAACTAAATGACTACAATGTTGAATATTAAAGTTAGATATAAGGAATAAGATTTATTGCTACCATCCCATTCATATTTCACCTCAATTAAGGAGAATAAGCAGTGGAGAAATTCCATTCATGTCTAACTTCTTAAGATCAGAAATCATTATGTACATTTATGTATACTGCCATTTATAAGTTTTAAAAACATACAAATTGTGATGTCCCAAGGTCATGCTTTTCAAAAATAAATTACAACATATTCTAAGTTTGGTATATCAACTCAGCTTTTAAATGGTTAACAGATTTACCATCTGTAACTAAAAAATAAAAATAAATGTAGAGAGTACACAGTTAACAAGTTCACCAACAATAGAATGAAATATGTTGAAAATGATGGAAACAACATGAGAATTCACATTGGATCAGTTGCCAAAGCTAACCAATAATAAAAAAGCCACAGAAACATGCAGATGTTAATACCAAGTATGAGAAGAAAACCAGCCAGTTTCATAACCAAAAGCAAGTCACTGGATACATGGACTCCCTCACCATTCCTCTACACAACTGGGCCATACAAAGAGATGTCCCTGCATATTCTGGAGTCATGGGAGACTGAGAAAGCCAAGCATAGAAGTAGGTAAAACTTACCAACTGGATGAGCAGCCGCACTGCTTCCAGAAGTGGCCGTGGGGCTTCCAGAAGTGGCCGTGGGGCTTCCAGAAGTGGCCACATCCTCCATCCAGTACTCCCCAGCTGGCACTCCTGACTGCCCTCCCCCCGCCAGTCACCTGAGAGGGGAGTGCGGCCTGACAGGGGCTGCACCAGTGCTCTCAGGGGGTGCATGGTCTGTGGAGACCATGAATAAATGTAGGCTGGAAACTAGAAGGTTTTAAACAGAGGTGCACTGATACATCAGCCCCATATTGGATTGGCACTGATATAAGGAAAAGTGACTCTATTGGTAATTGGCTTTTTTTGGCTATGGTCAATAATGACACTGCTAAATGTCCTGTGCATGCAGGCAGCTGCAGCGCAGCATGCAGGCAGCCAGGAGCACAGCCCGGCAGTGTGGAGAGCAGCTGGGTCCAGCTGATAAGTTTGTTGTGAGTGAAGGGTCATGGCTGGAACGACCAAGGCCCTGGGATGGGGGGGAGACTGGG
>NW_017728915.1:14735210-14772456 GCF_001723895.1 Crocodylus porosus
AGCCCCTGCCCCAGCCCCACTCCTTCCCTCACCCTGGTGCCCTCAATCTGCCCCCCCACTCCTTCCCTCCCCCCTTGCCCCTTCACCCACAACAGACTTACCAACTGGACACTGCTCTCCAAGCTACCCAGCTGTCTATCAGATTCAGATTGGTCTCGGCCGATATGGCTCATTAAAAATTGGCCATCAGTATCAGCTGAAAAATTCTCTATTGGTGCACCCCTAGTTTTAATCCATCAAAGCAATGAAGATTTGAAATTAGCTTGCTTCCAACAAGAATAAGAGGGGCAAAAAAATAGTTTTAAGTTGAAAGTTGGTAAGTTTGTAAAAGAATTATAAATATGGTGGCTCTTAATAGCATGGGCAACTAGTGCCACCTTAGTCCAGTGACCAGTCAGCAACTAGAGGGGTTCCCCCCATGGCTGATCATGCTGACTTGGGGGGAGGGAAATCCCCCTGAAGCAAAACTTACCAACTGGATGAGCAGCCGCACTGCTCCCAGAAGTGGCTGCGGAGCTCCCAGAAGTGGCCATGGGGTTTCCAGAATTGGCCATGTACTCCCCAGCTGGCACTCCTGCTTGCCCTCCCCCTGCCAGTCACCTGAGAGGGGAGTGCAGCCTGACGGGGGTGCACTGGTGCTCTCAGGGGGTGCATGTGCACCCCGTGCATCCCCTATGTGTTGCCACTGCTTAATAGCAAGGCAGCCGAACTTGATGACAGAGGAAGTTCCTTTCAAGACTGATATCTCATGCTACTTGCTCTTATGAAACATATATATTCCTTGCCAATCTTTAGAGATTCCTCAGAAAAGTAACTCAACTTCATGCTGTAATTCTTCACTGAGTTTTCCCAGATGTCTCTGCCAGTGACAGGCAGGCACAGCCAGGGGAAGTCTTTGGCTGAGAGGCTATCCTGTCAAGATGCCTCACACAAGCCCCTAGAGAGCTGCCAAGTTTAAAGGCAGGCCTCTTGGCCTTTCACCTAGATTTTGTTCAGAAGAATGGAGGTATTTGTTCTCCAATATAATATCTGGACATTAAAGTGGCTCAGTTTTTGTACCTGCAGTGTTGGACCTGGTTAATTGCAGGCACCAATGCCTGCCAATTATGATTTCTAATGCTGGGTTATCTAAGGGGACCCAAAATGCTCAGTGCCCAGATCCTATTGAAAGACAATTGCAATTGGGCACGTGTTGCTTAAGAATGAGCTTAACAGCCATGCCGCTGCTCAGTTAATTATACCTGTAAAAAGATTATTCTGAAGTACTTTTAAAAATCAAGCTTACATTTACTTTCTCATACAGAAGGATTTCAATATGCACCAGAGCTACAATGAAGTCATTAACCACTTCTGTGGAGAAATGGCACACAACCACACTGCACAGGAGTGTAGGACAGACAGTCAAAAACAACTTGCCCCATAGAAACAAGAAGAATATCAGGAAGGCAGACTTAAACTATTTCAGGTCAGGAAACCCAGGTTCTTAACCCTTCAAGGAAAAGTGCCATAGGATAGTCTGTAGAAAACACTTCTGTTTGATTATCTCATTCAAAATATATTACCCTGACAATATACTAGTGCACTAATTTAACATTAACTGTGATTTCTGGAATCATCACATCACTTTTTATCACAAAAGTTTTCCTGGATGTTTCTCTTCCAAATACTGATCATATCTAGCCCTACTTAGTTGGTCTGACAAGAGCCTTGTCAGATAATATTTTTAACTAGCATTCTTGTTTATTTACCTCTTGAGATTAAGGGGAAAATAACCATAAACTCTGCAACTAGCAACTCAGCACTTGCTCTGTGCTTGGAAGAAACTAATTTTCCCTACATGTTTAAAATTATATAACACATTTCAGATGTTGGCTCAAATTACTTTTAGAATTGCATCCAAATCCGGGAACCTTTTTTGCCTGTTTTATTCTTTTACAATTTTTCCACTTGTGCTTTTTCATTTTTAATTAAATCACAATTTATTTTATAATACTAATTTAAGAACTTTACTGCAAGAAATTCTATCCATTTGCATAGTTGTTACATGCATCCTGTGAACAAGTGACTAAAGTTTTACCTATTTTTGCACAGTACCTCTGCCCCCCGTTTGCAAGATCTAAAGGGCTAGATCTTCACCTGGTAAAACAGTGTCATGCCTCTGAATTCAATGGAGTTATGCTGATTTACACCATCTGATGATCTGGCCAATAATTTAATTAATATAATCAAATCCATGTACAGACATCAGAATAAACAATACCAAGCAGCAAGACAGCTATACAAGAAACATATCATGCAGCGAAAATCAAATGAATCTCAGAGACTTCTTAAATCACTATTTCATTACATAGATTTGTTTTCTATCAGCTTTGATCTCTTTCATTGCATTATACCAAGCTTGTCATTAGAGGCATGAATTTCTTCCTGTTAAATTGACCTCACATTCAGTGCTGATATCTAGTGACTGAATCCAATTGCAGCTTTAGTCTTTTTATTCAGTATTAAAAACCCTAAATTATTACATTATATGTAGAACACATGCCATGTGGGTGTCTGAGACTGCATATCCAGCACGAATGCATTCTTAATGAACACTCTAAGTCTGGATAGTATTGTAGAAGAGAGAGCGCAATGAACTCTTATTCAGCTATGAATTTGCACTTCACCACGATAGTAATTATTAAGCTAATTTAATAATAATCTGGGGTGCTGTGACCACTTCTTATTGAACTAGCCATAATCATTTCACTTGTGTTTTCCTCATCTGTCTGTCTGTATCCACCTGTTGAATTCTCTTTCTTAACTAGATTGTAAGTTTTTTCATTATGTGCACATGTGTATAAGATTCTGATCTTTAGGTCCTGTTGCAATATAAACATTAAATAATAATTTTAGGAGACCAAGAGAAGACTGAATAAGAGTTCTATATATAAATCCATTGTGCCAAATTTTGCACTTGAAGCAGAGTAGATCATACGAGGTCATGCTAAGAAAAGTGAGAGCAGCTTTACTTTTATATTCCATTTACATTAATTTCTCTGGCAAATGTCAAGCCTGTTAGAGTACTGCATCCTTTCCAGGGAAGCTGTACTGGTTCTGTTCACTTTTCGTTAATTGTGAGTTATCAAACATTATTCACTATTTAGGTATATCAGGTATTTTCAACAGCTATCCCTTCCTGAACTGGCAGAAACAGAAGGGACCTGCCTTTTGACTCATGACAACCTCTGCATTTCTGAATGAGTTTTGGCATGTGTAGATGAAGTAAGAGTAATAGAGGAGTTCCACTGGAAAAATTAATACTATTACATTCAGCCACAGAAAACAGTAAATGTGAAGTGAGCAGACTGATGACAGTATTAAAAGTTCCATGGGAAGAAAAAAAACTTATTAAACATAAGTAGAAAAATATCCTATTAGTAATATGCTAAATACTCTATGGTTTCTTTTTAATAGTATATAAGTATCCACAGTAGGCTAAAAAGGATAAAATGAAAAAGATGAGTGCTAGAACATCAAGGGGAATGAATGACAAACAGATGCTAAACAGACAAATGAGCTACGGTTGAAAGAGGCCAGCAATGTTGTATGATTAAGGGGCAGGGGAAGGAGAGAGAATGGAGAGAAGAGTGAAAAAAGAAAGAGGTGGATAAAAAAAATCATATATATATATAAATATATATATATATATATATATATATATATATATAGCCCCAGAGAAAACTGGAAACCACACTTAGTTGTAGTCTGGAGATGATCACAGGAAACAGTTTATAGAATTAAAAACATTTGGGAAATTATGGTACTTAGGAGAAATTGAATATAAGAAGTAATGATCATGTATGAAAAAGGGAACTTCAGAAATGTGGAGTGACTGCAAAGCAGAAAATAAAGAAGAGGTAAAAAAAATCAATAGATACAAAGGTCAATGTGAAAAAAGGAAAGGTTATAAAAGGGCCTGATCCAGAGCCTATTGAAGTCAGTGGGAAGACTATTAATAGACTATGATGGTAAATGTGAATACAAGTGGTACATTTAGATCACCCTAACTGAGCTTAGAGCAAGCTAAGTGTCTGGGTGTGCAAGCATTCACAGGGTTTAGGTTACACTAAAAATGGCACATCCAATCAAAAGTTAGTTGGCATCAAACGAGAGCGACATGGGTTAACCTGATGTAACATGAGTTAACCCAGCCAGTGAATACTTGTATGGGTCCCCAGCATAGCCCCAGGGCTGGGGAGGCCCAGCCTCTTTCCCTAGCCCTGGGGCTACACTATTTTTACCTCATTCTCCCAACCTTGACCAGGCTATTTTCTACCCCTCTCTACCTGACCAACGCACCTTTGGACTGGACAACACTCCCAGCAGACCCACCAGTCTGCACACCCTGGACCTCTCAGCCCTTCTCCCTGGACTTACCTCTGACTGCCCGCACAAACCCTTGCATGGGGTAGAAGCCAACTCAGATCTAGGCAGTTCAAAATTAGCTGCCAAACTTGATCCGGGTCTTCCAAACACTTGTTTGCACCCTACGGTGTTAGGTGAAGCTAACAGACCCAAATAGAGATTGTTCTGGGGGCATGGAGGTAGTCTGGTTCTGTTGGCCACTTTTGAGTTGAGCACAGTTTGATGTGGGTTGAGGAAAATGCCTGTCAATCTAAGCATGCTCTAAAATGTAATTTTTTTGACTCATCAAATATAATCTATTTTCCTTCTCCCCATTGTTTACTTGAAAGATTTGAGATCAAACTTTGTATATTATGTAGGTAAAATAACTTAGGAAGCAGCACTGTAAACTAACATTTTTAATCCTTATTTAGGAACCTCTTAATGAGTCAACCATGTTTAAAGTCTTACCTTCAAAAGAAAGCTCTGTTGGAGTTTACTAGATTTAAACAATGGTAAATATGTAGGCAGAAGGAACAAATCAGAAATTTACCTCAAGATGGAAAAAGAGGAGGTGAGACGAAGGGCACATTTTCAAACTTGACTCGAACCCAAGTTTTTAAAAGGTATTTAGATGTTACGCTACTCAGTGTTGTAAACTAAATGTCAGGATGAAAACTATATTGAATATAATAACAAAGGTCAAAAATATAAACACCAGAGTAATGAAAAACCCTGAAGGGGTGAGGGAAGAAAATCAGCTGAGCCACCTCCTTCTCCACTTCTAAAGACTGCAATTTAGAAACAGTAGATATAAGAAGGACCTCCAAGAATGCCATTATAATAATCAATCTGAGAAAGATTTATTGTTGCAACAGTAAACACATATTTTGCAAATGTTCATTAAGTATAATCAACAGGTGAAACAGCAGGATCGATATGTGAAAGAAACAGGAAACCAGAGTCAAAGGCTATGTCAAATTCCATGTGACAGCAACAAGTGTGATGCAAGTTGCATTTACCTCATTCTGCAGAGACTCAAATGCAGAAAGTCAAGTCACAGCCAAGACATAACATTTCTGCATTATTTTTAGCAGATGGTTACCAAACAGCCAGCTGGAAATGACAGCTGAACAAGAGATAACAGAAAAGCAAATTTCCCTGGAAAATTCAGAGGCAGAAGTTAAGAGTCAATAAGTATCTTGACAGTACTGAATTTCACCTGCTCCGTGTTCAGATAATATGTATGCTTGTTCCCTTTATTCTGACCCAGACAAGATTCACTGATTTGCTTTCCTTACACCAGATTAGGGTGATTCCACATCCATACTCTAGCATGAGGTGATTCCAAAAGACTGAGGCATGACTTCTTTATCTAAAAATCCAACAAACTCATAGCCAGAGTTGTTTCAGAGCAGCACCTGCCCCCCTAGGGATGGTGGCAGGTGGCTTCACTCCCAAAAAGAACACTTTCTTTCAATTCCCATTCCCCAGGTCTCTCTCAGAACCACACCTACCTGCAACCCACCTATTGGAAGCTCGTTACAGAGCCTTTGGTGAAAACTGAGATTCCATCCAAGGTCTTTATCAGGTTAGCAACATGTAACTTTAGCTACCTTTGGTCTGAAGTTTTGAAAGTGGCCACTGGGTTTAAGGTGTTCCAATTCTTATGGACCCTTCAGGCCAAATGTCAGAGTTGTGGTTGTTCAGCCCTTACCAGTCTATTAAACTGCATTATGTAGAGCTTTCTTTTTTCCCCTGAAGCATCAGCTATTGGCCACTCCTAGGCACACAATTCTGCAACAGATTAATTTAAGCATGTTACAGAATGGCAAATAATAATCGTGCTACCAGTCTTAAAAATGTTATACTTTGCACATAACCCGTTCTATTTCAAGTATCCTCAATCCTGACTCCTCAATTTACATCTTCAGTGACTGTCTGTCTTGCATGCATACCAGCCTAGCCTCTGGCTTCTTTATTATTCATTCCATCCAGGAAGAACACACACCAACTTCAGAGACTTCCTCAGCCTGACGAAGGGTTTTTAAACTCAAAAGCTTGCAAAAAACAATTTTCCAACTATTTAAGTTGATCTAATAAATGATGTCAGATTCACCCAAAGAACCTTGTCTGCCTGTGTCCTTAGAACAACACCACTACAACCTACACCCCTATTTATTCAAAAGTCTTTCTTACTCTGTACATCATAATTGCTCTTTCTGACCTCTTTTGATTTACAGCAATATAGCTCATTAGAACTATACAAGACAAGAAACTAAGTTTTCAGAGTAGAATATGTATATATATATTTGTGTACTAACATAAATGGAATACTATAAAGAGAAACCTCATCTATCTTAATTAAAGGATTACACATAATTTTCAATAATGTTATGTAATAATGTTTGGTGTTATTTAATAAGTTAATGCCTTTTACACTATCACAAAACTCTTCTCGGGTAATATTAAACATTATGGCTGTGCAAAGCTTTGGTCTGTCATTTGATTCGGCGGAGATTCAGCCGAACTCAGCAGCCAAATCTCCAAATCGAATCAGAAGACCCTTTAATCTCTCTGAATTGAATCAGAACCCTCTGAATTGATGTGGAAAGATCCAGAGAAATGTGATGATTCAGACATAGACACAGCTTTAAAAGTTTTTTCTATATACCTCAAGGTACCAGGCAGTTGTGAATGCTGAGATGGTGGGGCAGATGGAGCATCCCATGGGAGCATGGCGGGTCCCCAGCATGCTTGGCAACAGACCCAAAAGTAGACCAGAAGCCCTTCTGGTCTACTTCTGGGTCCACCGCAGAGCACATGAGGAACCCTGTCCCTACCCCCCAGTTCAGTGACTGGTGCCTCCTCAGTCTGGGGGAGCACCCAGGTCCCCCCCCCCCCCATGGCTGATTGCTGATTGGGGGAAGTCCACTGCCAAGCATGTGGGGGCCCCCCGCACTCCTGTGGGATGCTCAATCTGCCCCACCATCTCAGTGTTCACAAGGCACGCCTGGTACCTTGAGTTATGCAGAAAAAACATTTAAAGCTGTATCTATGGCCGAATCACTGATTCTCTGAATCAGCATTGCATCTTCAGATTTGGGTTTGGCTGAACTGAATTAGGACAGTGATCCAAATCAATGAATCATATCACTGTCTCCCAAATTGGACCGAATCCAAATTGAATACAACCTACTTCACACACCCCTATTAAACATCGAATTTAAAGATTGTAGAAGCAAGAGAACTGAAGGGTTATGGCCTTTATTCCTTCTCAGATCACGCCCATTATTGTGAGACATGACAGGGATTTTAGAACAGAGGGGGGTCTTACGTAAGTCATATGTGCTGCAGCAATGCAACAAATTATGAGCAGAGCTTAAACCTGCACCCTGAATTCTTGTCTTTGTGAGCATGTTTCTCATGTGTGGAGTGTTGGTTTTATGCAGAGATGCTGTAGGCTGTGTATCATGAGCAGTATTGAACCATAGAGATGGATTCTTTTCTGAAGTTTTTAACATTTAAGATACATTTCTAAACTTGGTATATGCTACTTTTATTAAAAATGTGCAACCACATTTAATAACCTCCTTTGGATGCCAGTTCACTACATTTAAATAATAATATATTTAATCTAGAAAGAAATTATTTTTGTCAATACTGTACATGACATTATGGTGTAAACCAGAAAATGTAGTGATCATATGAAAGGAGCATATATTACTCTGATTTTAGGATGAACAGATGAAATGCCTATATAATCAAAGGTAGTAATCAGTATGATTTCACAGAGATGAAAAATATTAGGCATATTTGTCTGATTTCATAAAGACTTTGGGGACCAGAAAAATCTGTGTATTCTGATGTATGTTTGACAGACCTAAGTGGTCAAGTAACTTAGAGTCAAATTCTGACTTGCCTACTCTGTTGAATAGTATCATTTTCCATGAATAGTTCCAGTCAAATCAAGGAGGTTACCCCAGAAGTAACCTGCATGGAAACCACTGCCTTCCCAAGAGTGGCAGGGCAAATTGTCACCCAGTCTCCCCCTCCCTGCCCCCCCAGCATGGAGTGCCCCACTCTCTAGGGGCTCCTCCCTGGGGCATCATGCCTAAGAGTCTCCTGGGGGGTAGCGGGGGCATAGATGGGGGGGGGATGCTCCACACTGTGCATTGATTGGGAGATGCTGGGGTGCAGACAAGCCCTGGAACAAGAGATCTGGCACATGGGAACCCCTTACCCATGGTCCAAGGAGCCAGGATGGCATCCAGCAGAGCCAACTGCAGGGAGCAGTATGGCAAGAGGGGAGGGGACCAGGCTGCCCGAGACCTGCTGCTCAGGCCAACATTGACTCAGCCCACCTTTCAAAGCCAACTTGCTACATGCTTGCTCCCAACCTAAGCTTGGGTGCTTTAGTTAAAGTTCAATAGTTAAAATGTTTCCACCGTGGCCTACTTGAATACCTTATAGACTAATTTATTTAAAAATACATGAGCTTTCATACACTCCAACATATGAGTTAGTCTGTAAGGGTCTCTCTTCCTGACTTCAGACTAACAAAGTTAACTACCTCTCTCTACATATGAATATTAGAGGCAATCTTATGTTACCTACCCCACTTTGAGTTCAGTTCCTGTGGCCTTTTCAGATTTTAAAGAGTCTGAATCTGCCTCTGCCAACCAAAGTAGAACTAAGGGAGAGAAGAGAATTATGAATAAAATACGTCAAAGTTTATGATCCAAATTCTTTTCTTGTTTAAAAATAAGCACAGGCAGAAAATCTAGTCAAAATTTACAGATATTAAAGCCAAACATAGCCACCTTTATAGCTTCACGTTTGTTCACTTATTATATATTTTGTGTCTATATTTGTAAAACAAGCTTGAAATGGATGGATTATTCAGAAACCTATTTTGAAGGAAAATGGGCAGTAATATTCTCAGGATCAGATACGAGAATAATTGCTGATCTCTGGTTAATTATATGATAATAAGACTTGTTCTACAGGCTTATGTAGCATAATAGAATAAGTTTCAGATACTGGAGTTTGTTCCTATTACAGTTAATGAGAATTTTCTGTTTCACTTAAATGACAGCAAGATCAAGTCTCCTACTTTTGAAACGTTGCAATACAAACTTCCGGGAACTGGAAGGTTCAAATCTCAGTGTAGATGACTTAAACGCTTCATCCTTCTAAGGTAGATATGATAAACTGAGTCTATGCATTTTAGTATGTTGCTTCTTGAAATGAGTCCTTAAATGTTTGAAAGATCCTGCTCCACTTTTCTTCAGAAGTAGAAGTTGGCCCTTGTGTTTGATGAAAGCTTTGGGCTGATTTTTAAGTGGAGCTTTAAGGTATGTATCTATTTCTATCTCTTTGAACCTTAAAATAAGTAAGGATATATATGATACAGATATTCATGAAAAGAGAGTACAGGTATGTGAGATTTCAGTTCTAAACATAAGCAACTGCTGCAGCATTTAGAGGCAGAATAAATACATTTTCTATTACTTGCATATATAAATCATACTATACATGTGTATGAGCTCTATCAATCTCTCTATCTATCTCTCTATAAATAAATATGGGGAAACACATAACATTTTCTCAACTTGATATTGTCCTGTTTTTCTTCAAATAAAACAAAACCATTGGCCTGCTTTTCACAGAGGAAGAGTCTTTGCTCTCTAAGCTTTTGTATTCAATAAAGAGGCTGGCCTGTGCTCCAACAAACAGAATTATTCAGCAAGTCACTGCCTTTGAAAAGTAACATGTAACACCTTGTTTTGTTCCTCAGTTCAAAAGGCACTGTCACTGTTGTACACCAGTGTTTTAAAAAAAAGAAGACTATAATTCATATGCAAACTAAGAGGGGGGATTTCATGATTTCATAATAAAATGTTGAAACGCTTTGATCGTAAGCTGGAAGGAGGTGTGAAACAGTGCTTCAGAAAGAGACAGATATTTGTGTAATCAGCCTTTATGTATTGCCAGTTCAGAATAATAACATATAAAAAGCCCCAACTTACCTCATCTGCCTGGTACAGCCAAGGCATAAATAAAAGAGAACAATGGAATTACTATTACTCACTCACTGAGCCCCAGCTACATCACTGTATTCTTTATAATTGCTGGCAAGAAGATTAATGTTTTGTTAAATATCAGAGTAAGGTCACAAGGGGGCTTGTAGGGCTGTCTAAATATCTAGTCTTTAAACTGCTTCCTTCCTTTTTTTTCCCTTCACGGAAATGAACTTGTAGCATTTCCTCTAATTATGGTGATTTTTGTGTTTTGTGTGTGTGAAAGGTGGATTCCATCTCTGACTCAGAGAATCCAAAAAACAGACAAGAGTAACAATCAGTCTATACATAATATCACTTAATAACGTATTATATGGATGGTGATTTCTGTGTGTCAGTTATATTCAGAGCAGATGTTGGAGTTGCATGTTGCCTGCTATCTGTCAGAGTTCCTAGTAAGTTCCTCTATGTCCTGGAGTTGATCGGGGCTATGTTCACAGTATAGAAATCTCTCCATTATTGTTGTTGTTGTCATCACCATGTAAATCAGTATTGTTTTGAAATCTAAATCTAAAAATAATCCTTGTAACAGGCTATTACATAAACATTCATGACTCCAGGGTAATAAAGATTTAGGACAAAAGACATCATAGTTTTGTCATTTGAAGAAACCCATAGCCTCTGCACCTGTGGCATGATGCATCTTGCATGTACAAGAGCAGACAGAGCCTTTAGTGTCAAAGTTTTCAGAGGTGGAGCGAAGCACCAAGTTCTGCGATATCTTCAAAGAGCTGCTCAGAAATCTGTTCTTTCTGCTCTCACCACAGAAGTTTAAGGCCATTCCTCTGTATCATAACAGCATCCTTCCTTACATAAAAAAGACACAATGGGACTTTACATGGAAACCATCAATGTGACTACTTAATGAGTTCATAGTGGTTGCAGCCAGAATTGTATGAGCCTCAACCATCGTCCATTCATCTGACATATATAGGGTTTATTCTGAGAATCATACTTACATCTTCTCTAAGTCAATAGAGGAGGAATACTTCCCCCCCTTAATTTCCTTCTGCTATGGGTGGTTTCCATTAATCTGTCTTTCCTTGATGTCATGTTTAAGCTGCATGGGATACATAAGTGATCAAGGTAACAGGGCAGCTATCATAAATTGAATAAAAAGAACTCAAAGAAGAGAGTGCTCTGGGAAACTGGATCAGTTGGGACTGGAAGCCAACCCTTGCTCCCGTTCCTGCCCCCGAGAGTGTGTGTGGTAGGAGAGAGGTATGGAAAAGTAAGTAGTAGTAGTAAAGGTAGAAGGACCTTCAGTTTGTTTTCCTCTTTTCTGCCAGATAAAAACCTTGGAGGAACCCAATTTTCTGGACTCCCTGCTTAAACCCTAAAACTTATCATCTTACTAGGGTTTCACAAATGCCCTTTCTTCTTGCATTTTTCCAGGGCCACCATGGTTGCAACAACACTCCAACCCTACTACAGGGTTCCAAAATCAGTCTGAAGATAAATTTTTTAAATGAGTGCTTTCCTGTTAATGGAAAGTTTATTTGGTTATGTTCTATAGCCTCTCAAAGAGTTTTGGACTTTGAGACCCTATGTGTTGGCTGTGAAGCTACTGGTTCTTATATTTACTGTATGATGGAGATATTTGTCATGATTCTGTAGTTAATGATTAAACACTGAAATTGATTCTTCCAGCAAAAAGATTTAAAAACTAGCAGAAGAAAGGGTTTGCACTGAAAATAAACTAACCAAGCATGGCTTTACTTCATTTCTGCATTAAATTATTGCTTTAAAAATTGGGAAAAACCCTGTAGTGGTGGCCATAATTGCCCTTCAATCACTGCAAGAAACAATTAACAACAAGATAGCTAAAAATGATGCAAATAGTTCTCAAACTATAAGCCACACGCAAAGGCAATAAAAAATCCAAACAGTATAGATACCTGTGTGGATAGAGATGTTTCACTGTGAACTGAATGTAATCACAGAGGGGTGAGTATTGGTTCTGGGAGAGTTAGATGTCTGAAGACAAGCAAAAGGTTTGATATGCTCAGTTGTCTTAAAATCTGTTGTTTAGTTCATTACTACTTATTATTATTATCAGAGAGTTACCTTACTCTTTACCCAGCATGCCTGAAATTTTTATAAGAATATGTAGTACTAGCAGCAGCCTGGGCAGCAGTAGCAGTTCTGTTGAACAAAGAAAGGAAGGAGGACCCAGAAAACTACAGGCCTGTTAGTCTTACCTCAGTCCTGGAGAAGCTCTTTGAGAAAATTATCCAGGAGCACATCTGTGAGTAACCAGCAGGGGAGATCATGCTTAGGAGCAAGCAACATAGGTTCATTCAAGGATGGTGCTGCCAGACCAACCTGGTGGCCTTCTATGACCAGGTCACAAAATCCTTGGATGCAGGTGTCACGGTGGACTTAGTCTTTCTGGACTTTAGGAAGGCCTTCGACACTGTCTCTCACCCCATTCTCATTAAGAAATTAGGTGACTGTGGCATCGATGCCTACACAGTGGCATTGATGCCTACACAGTCAGATGGGTCGCAAATTGGCTGGAGGGCCACACTTGGAGAGTGGTGGTGGATGGGTCTTTTTTGACCTGGAGGGATGTGGGCAGTAGGGTCTCCCAGGGCTCGGTCCTCGGGCCCGCACTGTTCAACATCTTCATCAGCGACTTGGGGTGAAAAGCACCTTGTTCAAATTTCCGGATGACACTAAGATGTGGGGAGAAGTGGGCATGCTGAAGGAGAGGGACAGGCTGCAACTATATCTAGACAGGTTACAGGGGTGGGCGGATGAGAACAGGATGGGTTTCAACACTAACAAGTGCAAGGTGATGCACCTGAGGAGGAAGAATCAGCAGCATACCTACAGGCTGGGGAACTCCCTTCTAGTCAGCACAGAGGCAGAAAAGGATCTTGATGTCATTATTGATTCCAAAATGAACATGATCCGCCAATGTGGGGACACAGTGAGGAAGGCTAACCACACCTCGTCATGCATCCATACATACATCACGAGCAGGTCCAAGGAGGTGATCCTCCCCCTCTATGCGGCACTGGTCAGGCCACAGTTGGAGTACTGCATCCAGTTCTGGGTGCTGCACTTCAGGAGAGATGTGGATAGCATTGAGAGGGTCAAGAGGAGGGCCACTCACATGATCAGAAGGCAGCAAGGTAGGCCCTACAAGCGGAGGCTATGGGACCTGAACCTGTTCAGCCCCCACAAGAGAAGGCTGAGAGGGGATCTGGTGGCCATCTACAAACTGGCCATAGGGGACCATCAGGCTATGGGAGAGTCCCTGTTCCCCCAAACACTACCTGAAGTAGTGCCATAAGTTGTCTGAGAGTAGATTCAGACTAGACATCAGGAGGAACTACTTCATAGTCAGGGCAGCTAGGATCTGGAACCAACTTCCAAGGGAAGTGGTGCTCACTGCTACCCTGGGGGTTTTCAAAAGAAGGCTAGATAATCACCTAACTGGGGTCGTTTGACCCCAGCATTCTTTCCTGCCATGGCAGGGGGTCAGACTTGATGATCTGCTCAGGTCCCTTCTGACCCTACCTACTATGAAGAGCTGGTGTTCTTATGTTCCTCTCTCGGTTGTGTATCCCTTGTAATTTACTCTGATTCCTTTGCTGAAAAGAATGACAAGGCAAGAGCTGTTGGAAAAGGACACGTTAGGCTTTTTAATATCCTAGAGCAACAGTATCTCCAAGGTATTAGAGTTTGCTATGTTATTTATACATTTGTAATGGTTTAGAATTCTATCAAGCCTAGTTGTGGCTTGTAGAGATATTAAGAGCCAAACCATGGCTTTTCTTGTACAGATACAGAACTCAGTAACAGGTGTGCATGTTAAGTTCCCTGTCTGTGCCCAGTCCTGTGAGAATGTACAGCTCCAACTAGAACACCTTGGCTCTTTCAGCTCTTGATCATGTTATTAGATCTGCAGGCACTTAGTGTGTTTGCCAAGTTGATATCCATTGTATAAGTAGCATGAAAGTTCACATGTACAACTAAAGGAAGTTCACATGGTGGTGCATGTCTAACCCCAGTGCTGTTTCCTGCCCAGAGCAGGGGGTTGGACTCGAACTACTAAGGTCCCTTCTCACCCAAACTTCTATGAATCTATGAAAGAGGATGCAATGAGCCACACTTCCCAATCCTGGTGCATTTATTTCCTAAGCAGCCAGAATTTTCACTGGGGAACAAGTGCTGTTGGCAGCCCTGTCAGGCACATAGAGGGCATAGCTGGGCTTTGACAGGACCATGAAAGCAGACAAAGATGACTAAATTATGTCTTATATTTAAAGAAAAGATTGTCCAGAAATATCCCCTGGTGCCACTTGGGTAGTAAAACATCATTGAATCAAGAGCTGAAGAGGGCTTTGTAATGAATGATGGCAGAATATGAGCCCTTGTAATGTTATTTATTGGAGCATCCTGCATCAGCCTCTCTTGCTGAAGAATGCTAATTTTCAGTTTTATTACTGACTCACACACAACATCTGCATTTAGCTAATGTTAAAGGACTGGGAAAAGCAAGGGAATGACAGCTGAAAAAACTGCCCTTAAAATCTGCCATTGTGCATAATCATTGGAGCATACCTGCTGTGGAAGAGCCAGCAATTTGATGAGCAATCTGGAATACCTGAACAACTTCTTAAGTGGCTTCAACTTTCCTCCTTCACCATGATGGTCTAAGTTCTAGGCCAATAAGACCCAGAAACTCCTGAGCTCTAATCCTAATTTTGCCAAATTTCCCATGTAGACATGGACAAAGTTTTTATCCATTCTTCCTCAATTTCCTCATGGTAAAATACAGTATATTTTCTTCTCCTTACCCTGCAAGCTTTAAGATAATATGTTAACTGTTGCCTTTTATACAGCTGAGAAGGTACACTGAAC
This sequence comes from Crocodylus porosus, assembly GCF_001723895.1. Classification (NCBI taxonomy): domain Eukaryota; kingdom Metazoa; phylum Chordata; order Crocodylia; family Crocodylidae; genus Crocodylus; species Crocodylus porosus. The sequence continues at coordinate 14,750,555 of NW_017728915.1, forward strand.
TACTAAGTTCCCTGAACTTTTGAAATAGAGTTAAAATGTATTGATTTGCACGCACAAAACATAAAACCACAGCTTTAAACAGAACCAATGATACTATGGATGCTTCTAACACAGTGGCTTTCAATTTGTGGTCTGTGGACTCCTGGGGATCCACAGGTTATGACTAAGGGGTCCACGAAAGATGACTGATCAATCAAAAGTATGTGAATATACATACTTACAATTCAGAGGGGTCTGCACCTCCATTCAAAACTTCTAAAGGGGTCTGCAAATGAAAAAAGGTTGAAACCCACTGATCTAACATACTTCAGCTTTAAACTTACATTTATTTGCTTTGCATTCCAGTCTGGAGAGATTGTAGCAAAGCAAAGATAGGCCAAAGTGGAAAAGAAAATCTAAGAGGGCGGCGTGATATAGATAAGTGCAGAAAAAATAGGGAAAAGGAGTAAAAAAGGAAAAAAATATTAAGAAGTATATGGAAGAGGATGTGGCACAAGGAAGCAGGAATGGTCTGCTATTTGTGATATATATAATTCAGGTTTGCCGTTGAAAAAAGAATTGCCCTTTTCAGGTGAGAGAGTGAGCTTTAATTATATGAAATGCGGTTTGTGAACTAAAAGAGGCTTGACAAATCCTACAAACTCTATCAAGATTGCATAATGATATTACCAGGTAACCATGGAAAACATTTTTCTAGAACCAAAATTGAGTCATATGAGGCCTTTGTACATGCTGCAAAATTACCCTTTAAAGTGACTTAAATGCCCTTTTGCACCACTTTAATGACATTGCTGTTTGCACGCTCAGCAGTGTATTCCATTTTAAATTACTTTGGTATATAGCAAGATAAAACACCTCTGAAGTATTTTAGTTGGCTACCTAACAAAGTGCAACAGTTCATGGGGCGCTGGAAGCCGACTTGCTTGGGGCTTGGTGGGTCCCGTGCAGCTCAGGGGCTGTGGGACCCAGTGGCAGCCTGTGTCACTGGGTCCCACAGGCTCCACTGAAGAAAAAAAAAAGCAACAAGCCTGATCTCTTTTTTTTTCCCCCCTCCCTGGAGCCTGCCTGCCTGCCTGAGCTGTGCGGATGTCCATTGATGGCAGCACCCTCCACCTGCACCCCGAGACCACTTCAGTTGGGTACCAGCAGGTGGGTGCCACCTGGGGCTCCCTGCACAGCTCAGGGACTGCACGGCCTGCCAACAGCTCACCCCACGTCCCCACTGTTGAAGAGGCAGGTAAGGATCAGGTCCCCACCCTTGTATACATGCCATGGGGGTTTAGTTCAGTTTATATCTCCCTAATTTGAAACAGTGTTTTTAAAAACCCACCATTTCAATTTAGGGAGAACTAAACTGAATTAAGCCCCCATGGTAGATGCAAGAAGCCATGGAGTGAGAAGGGGATCTGGGGAGATGAGATTTGCTAGTTGAACCTAAAAATATGTTATTAGACTCCATTTAGCCCACTTAAAAAATGTCCCAAATGACTGTCATCAGTCCTAAACAGATTCTCCACTAATATAAAATGACATGACTCCTCTAAAATCAATTGAACCTTTTTACATGGTCTGAAGGTCTAAATTAATCTTCCCTTTTTTAGTCGCAGAATTAAGAAGAAAGCAAAGTGAGGACCAAGCAAAAAAGCAGAATGTAGCAGCCCTATGACTTGTGACTTCTTAGCAAAGATTAATAATCGTATCACCCATTTTCTCAGTGAAAAAAGTTGCAGAAAAGCACCCATAAAAATCTACTTTGAAACTTCAACCTTAGTAGGCCTTAAAGTCACCAAGCATGCTCCTGACCTGAAAATATTTGAAGGTAACCTTGAATTTGGTTGATTACCCTGTGAAGTCTGAATATCTCCACTCCTCTGCAGGGTAAGGGTGTTCAAAGTGGGCCATATTCGATTCTCATTCAGATTTGGAATCGGCCCGATTTGGGGGATAGTGATTTGATTCGTTGATTTGGATCGCTGTCCTGATTCGATCTGGCTGAATCTGAATTTGAAGATTCAATGCTGATTCAGAGAACCAGCAATTTGGCCATAGACACAGCTTTAAATGTTTTTTCTGCATACCTTGAGGTACCAGGTAAGGCTTGTGAACGCTGAGATTGTGGGGTGAATGGAGTGTCCCACAAGAATGCGGGTGTGTCCCCCATGTGCTTGTCGGGGAACCCTCCCCCACAGTTCCTGAGCTTGGTGATCAGCCACGGGGGGGACCCTGAGTGCAACCCCAGGCCCAGGAGGCACCAGTCGGTCCACCTTCTAGTCCACTTCCGGGTCCGCTGCCAAGCATACTGGGGACCTGCCCACATTCCCATGGGACATTCCATCTGCCCCTCTATCTCAGCATTCACGAGCCATCTGGTACTTTGAGGTATATAGAAAAAACATTTAAAACTGTGTCTATGGCCGAATCATCTAATCTCTCTGATTCAATTCAGAGATATTAAAGGGTCTCCTGATTCAATTCAGATTCAGAGATTTGATCCCCGAATCAAGCCGAATCTCCACCAAATCAAATCAATGACTGAAGCTTTGCACAGTCCTACTGCAGAGTCATCCAATAGATACATACCAGCTCAGCTGTTCTCAATAAGATTCATCTAAGACATTGTGGGCACATCTACACAAGACGCTTAATATACAGAAGAGTAATTATACTGCACATTAGTGCAGCTGGCAGAAACCATGCTAATGTGCAGTAGATTGAGTCTAATGTTTATTAACATCATTTTAAAGCATTCATCTGCACTAATGCTCAGTAGTGCCGATTATGGCACATTATATTAGTCTCTATTATTACAGGTACTAAACTTAATGCACCATAATTATGGTACATTAATGCACGTGTAGACACACCCTCTGAAACCCAAATCCCAAACCTCTGCAGGGCAAATAAATAAACTAGCAAAACAGGAAGGGTTTTAATTTCAAGGAGTAGGTCCATCTCTACACTACTTTTTCAATTCTAACAGTGGACAATTCAGCCAGGATTTTCAGCCCAGTTTCAAGATTCTGCTTCCCCCCACTGTCCCATGGGACATGGGGGGCTCTGCCATGAACCCCCCAACCCCAGTCCACTCCCCCAGTCTCTGCACCATGGCTGCCCCGCCTGCCACAGCTCTGGCCTTTTAAGAAAAAAAACAAAACAAAAACCCAGGCTCACCAGCTGCTGCAGCAGCCTTGGGGCTTCAGGAGGCTTGTGCAGAGCCCCCCATGCAGCATGAGGCATTGAGGGACAATGGGGATCACCCCCCCCCCCACTGTGCAGGATCTGGTGAGTTGGGGCTTTTTTTGTATTTTTATTTTAAGGGCTGGGAGTTGGGGAGGGTGGAGCAGCCATGGCAGGTGGTGCTGGGAGAGTAGGTGGGGGTCAGGGGGCTTGTGGAAGAGGCCCACCACGTGGCATGGGGCAGTGGGGGGGCTGCAGAAATTGCCCCCCCTCCCTGGCAGCACCCGGTGAGTGGGGGCTTTTTTTTTCAAAGAGCCGGGAGCTGGGGCCAGGCGAGACAGCCATTGAGGGCAGGCAGGGGATGGGGCCTGTGTGATTTGGAGATTCAGCTGATTCGGCAGCAGCCGAATCTCCAAATCAGATTTGGCCGAATCAATTTAGGACAGTGCTTTGAATCACTAAATTAAATCACTGTCCCCCAAAATGACCAAAGCTGAATCTGAAGTGAATATTAGCCGCTTTGCACAGGCCTACTATTTACACCTGTGCGGGTGCTTACCATGTCAGTTGAAATACTAGAACAAATCTTTGAAGGATCAGTGTCTCAATCAGTAATAAATCTGAGTAATAAATATTAAAATGAAAAGCAAGATAAAGATGCATCTACCTTTCTTGCCAGAAAACAATGCCAAGCTTTGAGCATTTGGGAAGCATTGCTTACAATTCAGTAGTTAAACATCAATTCAATTAGCCATTTTAAAAGCCTTGATTACACTGTAAGACATGCAGTGGTTTGGTCTAACTTTTTTAGATTCAAGGCACTCCTTGGAAAATGCCAGCTCTTAATTTTCAGTCTTTTTTCTGATTACAGAAAAATAATACAGCAATTCTTCTGTTGCAAAGAACTCAGAAATACCACAACAGGTCAGAATGTTTTTAACACTGTGGATTCCTATTTGAAATTTCTGGAATTATCTTGCAAATCATGTTAGCGTAACTAATAGTGCTAACATTGTGTGGTACCCTGTGGTACTTTTGAAAGGATCTCAAGACACCCTGGTTGAGGGCACTCTGGTTGAGAATCACCGTAATAATAGAACTTGTTTCCTGCTACTCAAATGCGACATTAGAAGGTAAATTAACAAAAGATTCCGTAATTTAAGTCAATGAAAGTTATCTCTGTCAAAATAAAGCCATGAAGCTCATATGTTGGATAGTAGACAATGAAGTTTCTGCGGTAAAGGTAAACTGAGTCTTAGTTTCTAGGTTTAGATTTATAAAATTAATTTGTTAGTACAGTCTTGTTATTCTTGTGATTTATATTTAATTTTATGGAGCTGGTCTGCCTTAAGAGGTACACGTGTGGTTCTAAGGGCAAAACAGAATTCAATGTCAGGTACCTAAATGCCTTTCAGGATCTGGGTGCCTAAGTGCCCATGTTGCACTGAGATTACTTATGTGCTTTTGAGACGTTTACTGTCAATAGCCATCCATGGTATGAATCAGGTAACAGATTGGGAAAATATAACTGATTTCCTCCTATTTTTCAGCAGAGTTATAATAATTAATTGTCCCTGAATCAGTGACAATATAGGGGTTTCTAAAATGCCCTCCCACAAAGATGAATGTGATGGCCTGGATTTCATTAAGTCACAACTGCCCTTAGCTTCTGAACTTGTGAATAGATGAACAGGAATAAACTTTTATTTTAGTTGCAAGACAGGTTAGACAGCTTTTATATATTTGAAGAACATTCAAAGAGACACTGGCAAAACCTGAAATACCATAGGCCTCAGGTTTCCAACAGCCATCACATTACTTGATTCATAAGGTCAAACTTTACAACGCAGTTACTACCATAGATAATAATTCTTTCAAAGATATTTTATCTATTTCATCTTTTTTGAATTTGAAAACTTCTTTTGCAGACATATTGTAGTAAAAAAAGAAAATGACCATGTGCAATTTAATCGTTTAAAAATCACATAAAGAAAAAATACAGTTAAACAAAGCAGAAATCACAGATCACTGAAAACAATTCTTATCTGCTTCATTTCAGTTCATAGTTGAAAGTCATCTCTGTGCTTTGAAAAACTGTATAGCCATTGTTTTCCTTAAATAACTCATCCAGCAGAAAGAACATCTCAGCAAAACATTGAGGAATATAACATGTCATGGGCCTGACTTTTTTCTTCCATTTATGTCACTGTTTACAGTGGAGTTACTGCTGATTTATACAAGCAAAATGATCCAGGTCTGGAGTGGAGCTGGTGGATCGGTGGGGTTGGGGGATTGTTGGGTCAATGTAGGGGGGTGGCTTGGGTGCATAAAAATAACCTGGTGAGGGTCAGGAAGATGGGAAGGGGATGTAGAAACAGCACAGTCCTGGGTCTCTGGTGTGTGACTGGGCTTTGCCAGCCCTGAGGCTGTGGTTGTGAATATGTGCAAGCATATGCTAGATTGGGTTTACCCCTTCATGGAGATGGTTACCACAATTTTGATCAAAGTTAGTTTACCTCTTGAGATGAATTAACTTAGATTGGGCACACCATTTTTGGCTGATTTAAAGTCTTAGAATGTCTCCATGAGTGGACATTTAAAGCAACTTAACCCAGGAGGGTGGTAAAAAAAGGATGAAAATGGAAAGAGAGTATGTCACGATAAAAGTGCAAAAAGTAATGATGCACAGTAGTTAAGGCTACCATAGTATGCCAGCAAGGCCGTTTACCTTTTAAATAATACTTGAAGCCCCAGGAGTTGAATCAATGGAACTGGTGAAGTTCATTGAAACCTTAGATACTATGCTTGCAACCCATCTTTGGTCATCCAGTTCCAGCTCAGCATTTATTGTGGGAACATAATTTTAAAGGGAAATTCATGGAGGGCAGTAGGATTAGAAGTGAGTGCAGCAATGTGATCCTCCCAAATAAAGAAGTAAAAAATAGAACTCTCTGAGTCTTTAATCACTAATTTCTCCTGGGTCTGCTGTTTGAGTCTCTGCTATGCCTCTTACCTCAGCTATACTACCATTAAGTAAATCCCAGCATGAATCAAAAATTCAGAATCCGCTTATCATTTCCACACTTAGATTATATGTGTTTAGTATAGTACAGGGCTTATTTTATTTCTTTTTCCTATTAGCGTATTTGTCTTTGTTTATATGTGTATTTATTTGTGTTTTCCTCAGACTATTTTGAATGTCATTGGGGAGTTAAAGAAGATGTATAGTGTATTCTAAAAATGCAATAAAAGATAATATAGCATATTTCTTGCATGTCCCAGTGTATTACTTCTTGCTTCCATAAAAAAATACACAAAACAAATTGTAAACAAGGAAGCATTTGGACTCAGATTATGCATGAATAATGATACATGGTCTAATCTCAAATGTAAACAAAAAAATCTAGTTTTACTGCTAATGGTCTTAGGAAACATTTTTCTTTTTTTCAAGGAAATTAGTCAGAATGTAATAAAAACATGCTTTTTAAAATAAATGGATTAATTCACCTTGTGTTACAAGAAAAATCAATAATAATAAATATTGTGCTTAGCCTTAAGAGGGGGATAGATCTTTCACATATAGAAGTCTTGGTGATACGGTTTGACCTTGGCTTTATGGTATCCATCCTGTTTCCTTTAAAAGTATTTCTGCCTTTGTGATCATCTTCTTTGCCTGCAGTCTTTCCACACTCACTAGTCATTTCTGTGGGCTTGATTTAAAGTTCAATTTTCATTGGCTTCAAGGGGGCTTTGGATCAGGCCCTGTAATTTTGACCTTGCTCCTAGTAAAGTCAGAAGCAAAACTCCTGGCAACTTCTTTGGCAATTGGATTGTGCCCTCAACGTTGGGTGAAGGATAAGGCTACAAATGTCACATTTCACTCAGCATCTTCTACTAGCCCCTAGCTCCAGTGTGTTTTTCAGTAAGTCCTGACAGAGTAACTGTGAATGCAGAGATTCAGGAGAGGATAGGACCCAGGGATTATAACACAAGCTGTTCTTAAAACACTGGATACTTAAACTTTCCTTCTCTGCTGTGAACTTTCAGATAGATAGTTAAAATCTAGAATAAAAACAGGTATAGTATATCAAATATGGAGTGTGTGTGTGTATGTGTGTGTGTAAAAAGAGATTAGTTTTCTTTAATGGGACTTAAATGATCCTACTCACATGAGTAAAATTACAGACATGTTTGTAGCCCTGATCCTACTGCATGCACAATCCTAATAAAGTTTAATGAACATTATTAAAAGTCTATATGAGGCTAAATAAGGTTGCATGTTTGAAGTAGTCATTATTGCCTTCCAGAACAGGAGTACAGTATCACAAAAAGACAGGCCCTACCAAAAGAGTAAGAAGAAGAGTTTCATCTCCCTTCCTTCCAAGCAAAATGGCGGACTAATTTATTTTATTTCCTTACCAACAGAAGTGTTTAAACAAAATAACACCACTTAGCATGTCATCAAATCTGGCATACAACATGCATGTAATATAAGAATGCCCAGGCTAATGTCCAGCTGTAATTCTTTTTTGGCTTAAATTATTTGGGATACAAATCAGTGTAGCAGATCATCTGTAGATTAGTATGTTCTTGCAAGTAGACTATAAGAAGGAGTCCATGTGCTATGCAACTTCCCTCTCATCCTTTAAACCCTTCTCAGAAACTAGTTCTTCAGGGCTAGAGTAAGAAGTTACACAGAACCTGGTGTAAGTGATCAGAAACGAATCCAAATCTGTAACACAACAGGACTAAGTACAGACAGTCAGAAAGTCTGAAGCTGAATTGATTCAATCTTTTTTACAAGTTAGGCTAAGCTGCATGGATTGAACTGATAAACGAGTGAACAGATGTTCACTTTTGATTCCAGAAATGCAGTCGCATGTCTGCAGTGGTTCTAACCGTGCATGCCTCCCTAATCAGCTGGAGCAAACAGCTTGAGCTAGCCCATCCACCCTACAAAAGGGGTGTGTGCAGGAGAGATGCAAAGTATCCTGGCATGCTGGGGAACTGTGAGTTAACTTAAATGTGGAGGGGGTCTGGGACAAAAGTTCAATAAACCAATTTAACCTAAATCAGTTAAGTCTGATACTCCATCCATCCAGGTTTATCTTAAACCAGTTTCAGCCATTTTCAAAGTGGTTAATGTACACTGAACATCTGTTGTGTTACATATTTGAACCAGTTTCTGATCACTTATACCAGTTTATATGTAATTTCTGTCCCTAGCCCAGAAATTCAGTTCACATAAACTACTTTCAAAATGGTGGAAATTAGTTTAAGATAAACATGGATGGATGTAGTCAAACTGATTTAACTTAAACTTAATTGATTTAGTTTAAATCAGTTTATTGAATTTCTGTCCCAGATCCCCTCCAGATTCAAGTTAACTCACAGTCCCCTAGCATCCCAGGATGCTTTGCAGGATGGGCAGGATAGCCTTGGCCCAAGCAGGGAGGCATGCTCTAGTGCCTCTCACTCCACCCCCAGCTTCTGGCCTGGACCACTACAAGCATGTCGCTGCATTTCTGGAATCAAAAGTGAATGTCTGTTCACTTGTTTATTGGTTCAATCTACACAGTTTAGACTAACCTGAGAAGTGATTCATTATGTAATCTTATTCACAAGCAATCTCATTGGTTCTAGTGAAATTAGTACTACCAAGTAAAGTTCCTCATGTCCTTAACTCTTTGCAGGATCAGTTATTGTAACCTCTGTTGGGGAGGACCCATGGTTTTTTGTCTGTGTATAGCTATACACATAAATAATAATAATAAAAACAATAAAAACTATCTAGGGAGTAAGCAGGCCTCTTAAATAAGCCAAATATTCTTCAAATAAATCTTGAATCTAAGAGGAGCTTTAATAACCTCAATTTCCTGCTTCTTCCAATATTTTAAGCTGCATTGCAATGGCAGAATTATCTTTTTTTTAACAGTTTTTTAAAAAGGGGCCTGGGGCAAACATCTAATCAACTTAATGGAATTTTCCATTTAGTTAGCATTTACTCAGTTAAAAATGTTGTTTTTGACTACACTTAGCCCCAGCTTACTCCTCACAGGTTGTGAAAGTCTCCTCTTCTGCAGCTCTGTTATGTGGAATAGCCTCATCATCTCTGGTCAAGAAAAAACAGAGCAAAGACTGGGAGTGAGGATTTCCAGAGTTCTAATTCTCATGATATGATTATATATCATGCAGACACACTTAACTAGCTTTGAACTAACTGGTTGTGGTATTGATCACAAAACAGCCAGGCAGAACAAAGCTCAGTGAGGTCTATCTATCTATTTACCTAAGGTCCAGCTAGGTTTTGTGGCCTGTGCTGCTCTCTGTGCTGACGATGCTATACTGTTACCAATACTCTATCTGTTTTGTTTTAATGCCACCCCAGGTATGCCTGCACAAGATACAGTTAGTTATACCTGTAGATTGCAGTGTAGACCTTCCCTCTGACACAGAGTCCCTCAAGGAGCCTGAGATAACTTACTTCACCTTTTTGCTTCAGTTTTCACATCTGAAAAATAGCTTAAATCAAGGACCAGCAACAATATTTCAAGCCATGGCCAAGAAAAGCCTGCTTCTGGTCCAGTGCAGCTGGGTGCTTTAGCAGCATGTTGGAGAATCGCACCACCTCTCCTTTTCCTAGCTTCCCACTCCCTGGCTGCAGTACATGTGCAGCTTCCAGCCAGAGGGGAGCTGCATCAGGGTCAGGTACTCTACCTCCCCTCTCCCCCGCTATCCAACCTGGTCCCAAAGCAGCTCTGCTCTGCTGGTAACTCTGCTTGCATTGCAGCTTTGAGGAGAGGGAAGGCGGGGGGGTTGTCTGAGGTGTGAGCACAGCTCCTAACTTCCCTCTGGCTGGAAACTACACCCATGCCACCACCTTGGGAAAGAAGGAGCGGGGTGCAGGGAGCTGAGAGAAGGGGCACTACAGACACAGCTTCCAGTTTCCCAGCTCCAACACAGTTCCTCCCCATTTAGCCTGAGTGCAGGCATGGGAACAGACAAAACCCTGCAGTTCTGGGGGCCGTGTTTTGCCACCCCTGGCTTAAATCATATTATATTATAGCTCAGTGGATTATATTTAATATTTACCCACCTCACAGGGTTGTTGTACAGATTAGTAAAGCAATATTTATACAGTATTCTGAAAATGAAAAGCATAGCATAAGTGCTAATTATTATCTACATTTATTTTCATGCCTCAATTGAAACACCTTTTCTTTTCCTCTTTGCCTATACTACTTAATTTCTCTTTTGCACTTCTATTGTTTAACTCTCTAACTGTATTATTTAACTCTGTAAAGGATCTTGGGATACAGTTTCTATGAAAGCTGCTATACAAATGATATTATACGCATTGTATGTTGTTGGATAGCTCTGTTCAAGGGTTTCTCCTCCCTTTTGTGTAATGACAGCTGTGCCAATCCTGTCTGCAATTGGAAGCTTACTCATTCGGGGGAAAAGAACAGTTTGCTTATTATGGGTACATATTTCCCATTGGTCAAGTACTTAATTGTTTGTGTCTCAGTTTCCTATATACAATAATGATGCTTGCCTACTTCATAGTGATGAAGTTATATTTGGTTATAGTCATGTTTGTAATAGGAAAGCCAATAAACTTTAGCTTCAGTAGCAGCTGATACTGAAAAGCTTCTAAAGACAGGGTTTTCAAGGAGCAAACTGGCTTACAGAATCAAGCCATAGACATGTTTTGAGAACTAGGTACTTAAGTCATGTTAAACTCCCATTGAAGTCACAGAGAGATTTTCCATTGTCTTTAGGGTGATATGAATTAGTTGGTTAGTGATCTGTTGTCCTTTGAGGTGATCCATGGACTCTCTCCAATCTATCTTTGCTCACATGAAAGGGAATAAATACAGCTTCTGGTCGGACAAGGAGAGAAGGCTGTAGGTTTTCCCAAGATAATTTTATTTCTGTATAAATTTTCCATTTTTGTGTGCTGCTGTGAGAAATTTAGGTAAATATTCCTAAATATTTACATGGCACATGAAGTTGAAACATTGTGTCATGTCATGTTCACACGTCATAAAATTGTCAGGAAATTGAGAGATTTATCAAAGAACTCTCAAGGAAAGTTCAACATTATTGCAATATGGATTCTACTGTAATGTGGATGGCCTGTGTACTGGTAATTAGATACACGGACATTTCATCCATCCACATCTATGATGGCACTGTGTTAATGAAATTTTGTACATACCAGTTAACCCACATAGCAAATGAAAACAGGAAAACACTGCCTTTTTTGCCTGAAAGGAAATTCTTGATGGGCATATATTACTGGGACAGTAATACTTTTTAGTTGTTTAGTGAGTTCAGTTAAAAATCAACATCTTAAATGGATTAATTTACTTCAGTTTTACCTTACCGATTGGTTCTTCTGTCCCAAATTAGGATGACCCATGGTAAATACTTTTACTTAATAATTTTATTTTTAAATTACTCTTTCTTCTACTGAGGCACACAGGAGCAGTTAAACATATACTAAAACTTAATTCTAAAAATAATGCTTAAAATTCTCTCTTTACATTTAGTCATCAAAGTCATTCAAAGGGGATATACTACATAAAAAAAATAGCGTGGAAAAACAGCGAAAAGTGTATGTATAAGGCTATCTGTGGTCTTTCTACCAGCATACTCTTTTTCCACCACAGGTTATTGGGATTGATGCAGGACTCACTGGGATAACATTTTCCGGTCATATTATGCAGAAGTGTGGACTTTGACAATCATAATGGTCTCTTTCAGCATAAAAATCTCTGAATAAAAATAACAGCTCCAGAATAATTAAGTTGTTGAGTCATTTTAAAACGCAGGGCACAGGAGAACCGCAGCAAGGCACACATGACATAAGACCCACATGGCACAGGAGAGAGTACTGTAAACTGAAGTGTAATCTGCTGCCAACTTCAAGCATTGACCCAGCTGACATATAGCATAACATATATGTACATGGTTTCGAATGAGGCGTGGCCCAAAGAGTCAGTCTCATATGTGGTGAGACTCCCTTATGAACCAACAGTACATGTTAATAATCTGCTACGCTCATCGATGCCAATGTAAAAATGCAGGGTAGAAATAATATGCACATTATTACTCAAGTAGGGGAACAGAAATAGTGTTGCATCCTGAACAAGCTACAAGCCCTGTTTTGAACCCTGGATCCACAGGGGATTATGATAATTTAACACTCAGGGCCAGGAGAACACATCATTGATGCGTGGATGTCAGAGGCTAAATAAGGTCCTGATCCTGACAGCTGGATAATGAACTGAATTCCACTGAATTCCATTGGTTTCATGGGAATACAGAAATCTGCACATGTTCATCACGTGGTAGGAACAGGTTTTAAATCTGTATCACAAACACCTATACTACAACTTGTGAAAAACAGTTTTGTTTTCTGGGATATATGACTTTCCATGGAGAACACAACAGAAAATTACACTGGCTAAGTATAAACATTCAAAAAGCTCAAGCCTAAATTGATTCAATCTATGCATAGATTGAACCAGCAAGCAAGAGAATAGACATTCACTTTTGATAGTGTGCTTGGAGTGGGAGGAGGGAAGCAGCCCCTGCCAGGTCTTTGCTGGGGGAAGGAGCATGGTCAGACCTGGGCCCCTGGCTGCCACCAAAGGTTCAAGCCACACACACCCCATTGCCCCATGGTGGGGGAGGAGGAGAGAGGAGCTCTGCCCACTGCAGTGGCTCCATGACAGCCTGGCTGGGCCTGGGCATTGGAAGCAAGAAGCAAACTGGGAACACAGCTCCCATGGCCCCAGCCCAAGCTGCAGCCAGCTGGGAAGGACCCTGCCCCCGCATCCCAGCCTGGCCTTTCCGTGCCTGCCCTCAGCAGTGCTCACAGGCTGGCCTAACTCAGCCCAAACCCCAACCCAGCCCTGGGCGAGGCAAGTGCATGGCAGGGCCATGCCAACTGGCATCTGCCTACGTCCCCACCTCTGGCAACAGAGAGGCAAGGGGGGGACCCTGACAGGGGCATCAGCCCCTGTCATGGTGTCCCTAGGGAACACAAGCCTCTTCCTGGTCGGGGGCGCTGAGAGGGAGTTGTGCTGCAGGTGGGAGTGGGGTGAGTACAGCTGCCACAGTCTGCACAGGATGAGCGGTGATGGCAGTGCTGGGAGGGGTGGCTACAGGGGCTAATATGAATTTTGGGGTGGCCATAGCCCGCCAAGCACCTCTAGCCAACCTTCCCAGCCCTTTTACTACCATTGATTGACATCCAACAGTAAGGTTTCTGTTTTCCTCAAAGGAGGACAAATAAGCCCCTGTTTTTCTTATTACTGGTATCAGTCTTATGTTCCATATCACGGAATTGTCTCAACAATTTAATTTGATACCCTGTTCTTGGCAAAGAAATTTCAGATACGTTCTGAATAGAATGGACAAATACCGTGGTGATGACACACATTTTCTAATAATTTTACAAAGGTGTTATAAAAACTGTCATTGATACTCTGCAGCTAGCAAGGCATGTAAAAGGTACATACATTCACTGGCTGCATCAGGGACCAAAAGGTGTTGCAAAATCCATGTCCCTCTCTTGACAGAGTGGATATGCGTCTGCACCACCATACTGTGACCCTGAACAAATGACATACTTGCACCAGTGTAAAAAAGGAGGGAGCTATGATGTACAGCCGTAATGCTACTCAAATGCAGCAAGGAACTGCTCCAGGAAGAATCATGAGTAGAACTATACCAGTATAAGTGTCATATGTCTGCAGCTTATTGATTTGTAGCTGTTTGCTGATGCCAAACAGGTATTATCTGTTCTTTTGCCACCCAGTGGCAAGGAGCTGTAATAGCGCCTTCTGTGTGCTGTGTACAAAGCTGATGTAAAATATTCCAGAATCCAGGCCCTGTGTGTCCAAACTCACCCCTTAGATGGAATGGGAGGTTTCCTTTCTTTTCTACTTTAGGTATAATCAAATGTAAACTTAAGCTGGAACTTTCACCTGAGGGTTTCTCTTTTTCTCATGTGGTTTACAGTATCCTACCTCTTCCAGTGGGGAGAAGGAGGTTACACAAATGCTTCTCTCTCTGAATTTGGAGATAGAAAGACCAGTCTTGTGGGGCAGGAGCTATGTATTGGCAGAATATCTACATGGTCCTAGCATCTGGTATCTTGTCACATGAGTATTTTTATTAGACCTGGATAAGAGTTCAATACTATTTTTGACCAATATTCCTATAAACTCTGTTTAGTTTCTGGATCTGTGCTTAACCCTCATACCCAGCTTGACTGCCCCATTTGACCTTCAAGTTTCCCTTTTCTGCAGTGTGTTCAGAATTTATCCATGTGAATCATGTCTTAAGCACTGGAAGTCCACCAGTGGCACATTGTGCTTTTCCTGGCTTTTAATTCTTCTATACCCCTCATTCTCTCAGTGTTGCCAATGTGAAGAGACAACCCAGAAGCACAGATAAGTAGCCTGAAGAACAATTCCTAGAACTGCCCCCCAAGTTAATCTTTAATTCATCTTATAGCTGTACTCAAGTAACAATAGCTACATTGTGAACAGCGTGGCCAGGTACAGTATTACACTTGTACCAGTGTACATGATTGGAAACCAGTTTATACCCATATGTAAGAGGGAAGGAAAAAGCCCCCTGAACTCGCCCATGCCTTCCCGCCCCTGACTCTCTCCGATACTCAGGTGCAGCAAGGATTTACAGCTGGGGAGAGACGCCAAGACAGGAAAAGCAGGGACAGCAGTTTCAGAGCTGCCTCAACCTGCAAATCAATGGGGAAGGGGGCATGGCCAGAGAGAGGCGCAAGCTGCTCAGAAGGCAGCTGAAGACTCAGCTGGAGGATGCTGAGGGTGAGAGCCAAGCGGGGAGATGCCAGCAGGTGACACAGGGAAACCAAGCCCTGGGAGCAGAGGGATGCCGGGGAATGTTGTTAGGGAGAAGTGGCTCACCAGGACACCAGCACAGGCAGTTGGGGCTGCAAGGGGAGACCCAGGAGATGCAGCAAAGGGTGGCATGCTGGGGCTCCTAGCACTCTTGGGCAGTGCAGCAGATAGAGGGTCACAGAGTGCTGCAGAGCACAGCGAGGGAGAGACTCCAGCTCAACCAGGAGCCTCTCTGAAGAGACGAGCTAGGGGAACTGTGGAGTGTGGGGAGAGAGAGACGGGCAGCACTGGCTGGTATGACCCAGACAGCCCAGCCTCAGGTCAGATGGGGCCGAAGTGGGAAGGGTCAGGTGGGGCCAAAGAGGGTCCCCCAAGACAGCTGGCAGAGGCCTGGCAGGAGGTGCCCTACCTTCTGGACAACTATTAGCCAGAGGGGAGCCAAGAGGCCCCAAGCAGGACAACAGGCTCAGAAGACAAGATCCCAAGAACCCATCAGTGGACACTGACCTTTTCTGTTCATTGTATTCTTAAGTTTACAGTTAACTCAAGACTTGGATATGTTTAGTTGCCAAGGCCATGGTCCATAGAGGAAGGACAGCCTTCAGAAGACTGACAGCCAGAAGGTCACCGACCCTTGGAGGTGGGCAGCATGGATGAGACAGAATCATCTGGGAGCACGACCTGCAGAGAGCCAAGTCCACCTTGACCATGGATGTGGTAAGGCTGGGGTAAAGGGGAGGTTAGAGTTCCACCAAGAAATCCAGGTCTGAGATCCCATGGGCCACCTATCAGGAACTGTCTCCCAAGAAAAATAAAACATATAAAGTATGACAGCCGAGTAGGAGCAGCAACCAAACCACACAGGTGGTGGCAAATCTGAATCTCAACCTGACATGGCTGGGGAGCAAGGCACCAATCAAGAAGGAGCCAAAGCCCTCCAGCACCTACCAGCGACACCATAACAGACAGAACAGAAGTTTGGTACATATAGACTGATTTTAAAATGGTGGAACCCAGTCTAAGATTTGCCCCACTCCCCATTCCCTCTACCTATCTAAACTGCATCACCTACAGGAAACCACATAACTTAGATTGATTCCACCTTGGGCTTTTCCAATGTCTGTATCCAACCTTTAAGTGCAGGCTATGATATGTGATATAGATAATAAAGGGAAACCCATGTATTTCCAAGCTATTTAAGAATGACTGCAAGATCATCTCTAAATATCAGTGTAGGTGATACCCACTGACAGAAGGAAAACTTAAGTCTGACTTTGAAACACCAGAAACAGCATACTGTGTTAATATCATCACCACCACAAGAGTAGATCACTTTATTAATTAAATACTGCTCTCAGCTAAAAGCAGCACTTGAATTCCTGCAAAAGAACCATTTCTTGATATTACTGAACTAATTTTCAGAACAGTGTCAGAAATTATAGATAAGTATCTAAAATTATTTAATTAATGTCACTAATTAATTTCAATCCTATGAACTGTTGAAGTTTGCACATAATTGTGTTTAGCTGCATAAAAACTTACTTTTTTGCTATAGCTTCAAGTTGAGCTTCAGAACATTAAAGTACCTTATGAAGACTCTGTATCATTGGACTTATTTGCCCTTCTCAGTGTGTGACAATGTAACATTCACAAGATAGTACTGTGAAGTTGTGAATAAGAAAAGATCATTTCCTTCTAGAGTTCTTTGAAGTCAAGAACATCTGAAAGTTGCAAGTTCTTTAGCCTGACCTTGCAAGCCAATATTTATTTATACAAAAACTCATAAGAAAATAAACAGTGAAAATTCATACAGAAATAAATAGTAGGAAAAATGCTGTGCTGGGAAGAACCCCTGGGGAGCTTGCCATTGCTTTTAGGTTTGATAGCTGTTAACCTTCCAGAAACTCTGTCTAGAAAGAGATCTCGGTACCTATTCATCCACCCATGAAATATTAGTGTAAACCTGCCAGCTAGGGGTTGGATTTTCAAAGGCACCAAAGGGGATGAAGTACCCACTCCCGTGGGAATAAATGGTATTTGGGCATCTAACCCCCATCATCACTTAGGGCACCTATACACGGATATTGAGGCTGCTCCGATGCGCTGGAATTCCAGTGCATCAAAGCAGACTTCATTAATCAAATCTGCTGAAGTGTGGCAATTACCATTCAGTCACATTTTTCAATAAATCATGTTTAATAAATTATTTTAATAAATAATAAATATTCTGTTTAATGCATCAGCTGTATCCAGAGCAGTTCATCATCTGCATGCAATGAAGCCCAGGCTTGCTGTGTAGGCTTGCAACCCTAAGGTTTGGGGTAGGGTCAAGCCAGTGAATGACTATGGTAGATCCATGGACTCTCTCCCAAATGGTAGTAGGAGCTGTTGGAGGTATTATAGTCTGCAATGATCCACAGTGGTCCTTTCCTTTAAATATCTCAAAATCAGAAAGGCTTCCCTTGTTAAAAGGAAATCTTCAAGCACCACTATTTCTATCCTTTATTATGATCTTTCACTAGCCTCGTGTGTGTGTGTGTGTGCACGCGCGCGTGCCTCTCTCACTTTAGCATCATCCATAACCCTGATCCTTTCTCCCATATCTCTTTTATCAGCAAATCTTATCCCATAACAGAAATTGACATGAAGCAAATCCTTCAAGCCAAACACTCCCAAACTTCAAAGAGGTCGCAAAACAGAGTTTGAAAAAGATAGAAATGTGAATATTAATTTGATGGTTTATAGTAATCTCCAATTTTAAGAAAGTCATTAAAAATAGCTTCTGGAAGCACTGTAAGATCTTCCTATTTGGATGGGCATTTAGCAAACCAAGCTAAGCTGGGATATTGTTTAGGAAATGTTTGTTTTATATCTTAACTTTATAAAGCAGTATTTGAAGTATTTTACTTTTTATTGTAAGCTTCTCTGAACAGTGGTTGGGCAGGGCAGCAAGTAAATCTAATAAATAAAATAAGTAAATAAACCCAGTCATCCCAGTAGGTTTAGATTAGACATCTGCAAGAACTACTTCACAGTTAGGGCAGCTAGGAGCTGGAACCAACTTCCAAGGGAAGTGGTGCTGGCTCCTACCCTGGGGGTCTTTAAGAAGAGGCTTGATGCCTAACTGGCTGGACTCATTTGAGTCCAGTTTTTCTCCCGCCCAGGTGGGGGGTCGGACTTGAAGATCTACAAGGTCCCTTCCGACCCTACTTCTATGATTCTATGATCCATGGGCCTGGACAGACAAAAAAAGCAAAAGACAAAGGCTACCTCCCTCCCTACCAAACTAGGGTAATTTTACTTAATCCACTGAGAAATTACTCCTGAAAGTACCAAGGGCAAAACTACCAATGTAAATGACATCGGTTTATGTTTCTTCTGTCCACGTCCAACTTGAAATAAACGTTTGGTAAAGGCAAATCAGCTACTACCTGTTTCCCTGATGCCTACTGGTGAAGTGCAGTATTGCCTGCTGCATAAGTTATCCCAGGATGGCGACACATCTATCTATATGTAAGCCCAGTCTAATTTACATCTGTATACAAAACAGATATAAATTATTCTGGGCTGTTGTGTCCAAGACCTACACTCTGCTGGAATCTCTTTTAGTTTCTGTTCCAGAGGAGTGTGATCTCTCTAAAACAACCTGAGAATTTAAGTGAGTTTCATACATCTGTCCAAGCACACTTTGAATTTTTACACTGCTAATTCCTTAATCTTTGATAGCATAATTATTTTATTCTGAGACTTAAAAAAAAAAACCTGCCACAAAAGGTGGAATTATTTTTTTTTATTGCATTTCATTTTCAGCCGTCTTTTTAAAGATCTGTCATTTATACAATGACAAGAAAACTTTCTAAATTGGATCTAATTTATGAATTCCTTCTTTTTTGGCATAATGTCACTTTGTAAGTTAAAATGATAATGACTGAAAAGATCAAATATGTTTATCTAAAAAGAGAAGAGGGGCTTTAAGCAGCTTGGGTCTCATTAGATATTCTTGATAGCTGCCTCTGCACAGCAGGAATTATGGATTTTTTTGGAGTAAAAAAATTCTTCAGGTAGGAAATAACTCTAACTCACAAAGGTGAAGTTTGAAGAGAACTCAGAATGTCTTTGTCTGACAAGGAAATGTGGGCGAAATATGCATTTTTCACTCATGTGCTTGTTAAAATGAAACATGGCTTTGTCACCAAACCATATCCTAACAATAATCTATATATATGAGAAAAATTTAGGCTCTTCCTACTCACCCTTTCATTCATGTGCGATCAAGCACTAAGAAAACAAAATGGTAACTGGCATCACGTGGTGCATAAGGCTGCGGTGGTAAAGAGCACAACCTCCACCCTCTTTTAGTCTCCCTACAGTAAAATAAAACCCATGTTGTTTTTGTGGTGTAAGGCCTTCATTAATTGTCTGAGTGACTTAGGTGTACTGAAATATTTCAACTGTTGAGCTTTTCATCACAAGAATGACACCGAGCAAACGAACTAAGCTGAAGCAAATGAAGTAGAATTAATGCCATTATGTTCATAGCATTCCCGTTGCCTGAGGGGGAAACGCTGATAATTCTAGAAGCTCAGCCTCACACCGGTATCTTCCATATCAGCATCAGAGATGGCACAAGTATTTGATTCAGGGCAAAAGCAATGGAATTTATAGTTTAAAGTTTGTAGGAAAGAAACACTTCTCTCGGTAATGTCGCTGCATGTTGTACTACTGCCCTGTAGCAGGACCAGGCCCTGGGGTGGCTGTGACACCCCCTAGTAGCCATTCAGGTCCTGCACCTGCCCCAGCTCCCTGGGTCTCCTTCCTTCCCTCTCTTCTGCCATGCCTTGTTGTATTTAGTTAAACTGATGGACAGGGAGGCTGCCCTAAGATCCCAGAGTGAACCCTCATCCATGCTCTTAACCAGCAAGTCCCTCCCAAAGTCCATGAGTCTCTTATCCTAACTTATCCCACAGTTGCTAGGTGAGCCCTCCTGGCCTGTCTGCTCCAGTGCAGTAATTTCCTTAAGGGCTAATCCCATGACTCCAACCTCCCCTACAGCAACGCCCATGCCCCACAGGTGTTATCTGTCATCACTTAGATGGGGCCCTTTGCACCCTTGTTAACAGGCCTTTATGCCTTTGGCGGGGCTTCAGCCTGCTCCACCTCTGCTCCTTTTCTCTCACTGATCCCTTTTTACCTAGGCCTATGGTGGCAGACCTGGCTGCTGGGTTCCTGCCCGTCTTGTCCTTCTGAGTTGCTTCAATGCTTCTTGGGCTGTAGGCCCCTGACCCTGGTCCTTGTCCCCTTTGGGCTATGGTTTTGCCCTTCTTGGGCTTCAGGCCCCTGGGCCTAGGTCTGCCCCTCTTGGGGTTGTGGTCTGGCCTTCTTGGCCTCAGGCCTGCTATTGCCCCTCGGGCTAGTGCTCTGGCCCTCTCAGCCTCAGGCTCTGACCACCTGAGCCCTGCCTCTGGTAGGGCTCAAAGTCATCATGTGCCTCTCAGGCACCACTGGGACCTCCTACATTTTCTGAGAGTCCCTTGAAATCCAACTTTGGTTAAGTTGGTTTAACTTAACCAAATAGTTAGCCCCCTGACTACAACACAAACCTTCCCATCTGGGCAAACAAATGCTACAAAAGGAAAAGCATGGTAGTGCACAGCCCTCGCTGTGGGAGCAGCCTTCATGCTGGGGCTCTCACTGCTCTCTGCCACTGTGTTCTGGTTCCAGGTCCCTGTGGTAACTCTTCCCCACCAGGGAGCTCCTCTCCCTGAGCACAGCAGGTCAGACTTCCCTCCTTGTTCTGGGTTTATAAGCTTCCCCAAGCCCTGTGTCTTCCAGTCTGGTGCCTCCCCAACTACCTGCAAGGGTTTCTAATCAGACACTGATGGATCGCTCTCTAAAGCAGCTTACAACCTCTATTCTGGCTGCGTTGGCTTTTTTGCTTTGCCGCCGGTAGAAGGGCTCAGCCCTATAGCCCTATTGTAGAGTAGGCAGCACTGCAATAGGTATGGATAGTCCTTAGCCTGCTGCTTATGACTGCTTATTTCCTGGAAGCAGCTCATCAGGTGCAGCGTTTCCCTCCACCTGAAGAGCTCTCTGCTATATCTTTCCCTTCAAAGTAATAAAGAGCGCCTGGCTCCCTGTTACTTGCCCTTTCTTCAGTAGTAAGAGAGGTGCTAATCTCTAACAGGAGCAACAAGGAACATAAAGCTTTTCCTTAGAGTGGAAATGTAGGTATATTTAATTCAATGTAACAAAAAAGATTGTTGTTAGGAATTTCAAAATACAACTGTGGTTCTCATTCCACTGAATCATTCACAATTTTATGGTAATCCACTGTGGAGTGTCCAGTCCAGAATTGGATTAAAAACCCTGCCCAAATAGGTTACAGACTGTAGTTGAAGCAAGAAACCAGTCTCCTGCTTAGACTAGCTAAAATAAAGGTTGAACGGGTTAATGCTTTTACTTCAGTCTCATTTGGGTTATAGCTTCTCATGAAAACCACCTATTTTCCTGCTAATATGTCATGCTACAGCATACACAAACTAGAAACAAAAATACAGCTATTAATAAGCACAAGCAGAAAAAGAAAAAGATAGTGTTATTGCCTATTTGCATCAATTTCTGTGACTGGTTTTCTTCCCCATGGATACATAAAATAAACATTCTCTCAAGATTTACCTAGTGGCAACAAATATGGTTAATAGCAACTGAACTGGAAGGTGACCGTACTGTCTATCTGTCCTGTCCTCAGAATCCCCAAATCCCCCCCATTAGGATGCCCTACTTCTAGTGTCAGTAAGCAAAAAAAGCAAAAAAAAAAAAAAAAAA
>NW_017728915.1:14773276-14775398 GCF_001723895.1 Crocodylus porosus
GAGGAGACTAGACAGTCACCTTGCTGGGGTCACCTGACCCCCACTTATGCTTCCTGTTTGCTGCAGGGGGCTGGACCTAATGATCTTCTAAGGTCCCTTCTGGCCTTACAATCTATGAATCTATGAATTACATCTAGAGCATACTAAGGACATTTAAAACATCAGGGTGCCTGTACACAAAATGCGGAAGTTGCTCCAACGCTATAATTACAGTGCGTGAGAGCAGACCCAATTAATCAAGTCTACTGGAGCACTCTAGCAGCCTACTGTACAACATGCATATCTAAGCCTAGTAACATGTGAACCTGAAGACTGAAGTGTACCGAACTTTATATCACTGGTGAAATACAAAAAGTGAATATAAATAAAAGCAGTTGCAGCAACTTGCCTATTGGTAAGTCAAGAGTATGACTTTTTCACATATTTGGAAATGTGGTATGACTATACCTTGCCTTCTGCCTGAATCCTTTATGCTTGAGATGGGGGGGGCACATAAAGGGATAATGCTACTCTGTAATATTTCCTAATACTACAGAAACTCATTGTGGAAAGGATCCTTGGAAAGGACAATCCGTAGGATGGATTAGCTAAAGATGTTTCAGATTCTCAGTCTGCACAGGAAGGGGTGATAAGCTTCCTGACAAGTTTACTCTCCATTACCTCTAAGGAAATTCCCAGAAGCCAGATAGTAATGGATTCACCCTACACAATTACTCTAATGTATATCAGCTCCACTGATATTAATGGGTATTCACATTAGTGTGTCTGAACAGAGAATTTGTCCCATTTTTCCTCCAAAGTAGTTTTTATCTTAAGTGATAGACCAGTATTTTTATGGGTGTTATCTTTTATTGGACAGACTGCATGGTTGGGATAGACCTAAATAAGCTTCCAGGTATCACAGTACCTGTTCTTGGATATCTGAAACAGAAGCAGACACAGCACAGCTAAATAGAAGATGGAACAAGGGCTTATGTGAAATGCTATCTAGAAATAGAAACAGGACATAAGAGACATTATCAGACAGGAGAGATGCAGAAGAAACCTGGTAAGCAGCATGACAAGATTATACTCTCCTGAACTAAGTGATAACTATTAATATACCATTTTATTTTGTTTTTTAGAAGGGACAGGCTGAGGCAAACGGTGTAGTTTAGTGGGTAGATTGTCTACCTGGCAGTTAGCGCATGGGACAGAGCCCAGGTCTGCTATCATTGGTATGCTGTGTACCAGTTCACCACTGTGTTGTTGCAGGTCACTCTGTTCTCTCTCCCTCCCTTCTGATCAGCAAAGTGTAATTATAAATGGATCCAGAATTGCAGGAGGTTTCAAATGGGGTCCCACAGAGGTCTGTCTTGGACCTGGTGCTAGTCCATCTGTTTGTTAACCATTTGGATGCTGGAATAGAGATTCTTGAGCAAATTTGAAGCTGACATGAAACAGGGAAGTAGTACATACACACTGGAGGACAAGGATGCAATTGGGAAGGATCTTGACAGACTGGAAGATTGGGTGGAGCTGACAGATGAAGTTCAACAATGCCAAATGCAAGGTAGTTTCATAGTTTCTAGGGTCGGAAGGGACCTGAGTAGATCATCTAATCCGATCCCCTGCCATGGCAGGAAATAACACTGGGGTCAAATGACCCCAGCAAGATGTTCATCCACCCTCCTCTTAAAAACCCCCAGGGTAGGAGCCAGCACCACTTCTCTTGGAAGTTGGTTCCAGACCCTAGCTGCCCTGACCATGAAGTAGCACTTCCTGATATCTAACCTAAACCTGCCCTCTGCCAGCTTGTGACCGTTATTCCTGGTCACTCCTGGCACTGCTCGGGGGAACAGGGACTCCCCCAATGCCTGCTGATCCCCTCTGACTAGTTTGTAACAGGCCACTAGTTCCCCCCTCAGCTTTCTCTTGTGGAGGCTGAACAGGTTCAGGTCCCGTAGCCTCTCCTCAAAGGGCCTGCCCTGCAGCCCCCTGATCATGTGAGTGGCCCTCCTCTGGACCCTCTCCATGCTGGACCTGCTCGAGATGCATCTGTGGATGCATGACAAGGTACGGTTGGCCTTCCTGACTGCTTCCCGCACTGCCGGCCCATGTTCATCTTGGAGTCAATGATGAC
>NW_017728915.1:14775762-14881642 GCF_001723895.1 Crocodylus porosus
TGACCCCAGTATTCTTTCCTGCCATGGCAGAGGGTCGGACTAGATGGTCTGCTCAGGTCCCTTCCAACCCTAGAAACTATGAAACTATGAAACTATGATTGCCACTGGCTCTGGGTCACCAAGGTGCAGGGCCCAGCCCCCTGCCCTGATCCACTGGTGGGGCAGCTAGCAGTGAGCCCCCGGCTGGGATAAGGGATTCCCCACCCAGCAGGGGGCTCACTACTAGCTCACTTCTACCTGCCCCTCTCCTACATCTCTTTCTAGGTCCCCTGCCTCAATCAGGGAGCTGGGGCAGGGAGCCCCCTGATGCTGGGGCAGGGGGACATTGTCCCTACTATGGCAGCAGGCAGCCCCCTGGAGGCAGGAAGCAATGACCAAAGCAGACAGGTTTCTCCTGCCCTGGTGATCCCTGCCAGCACCTGGGCTAGCATCTGTGGGAACCTGGAGCTTCCCCTGGTAGGAGCCCAGGTCTGTTGCAGGGCCTTAGGAATCCAGATTTACCATTAGCATCAAATTTTCTCCTGCTTCCTTACACGTGTAGATGCCTACTCAGGACCATTTACTTGCAAGTAGTTTACTCATGAGTAAACTGTTCCTGGATCTAATGCACATGTAGACACACTCAGTATGTGCAGCTTTGGGCCCTGCATAATAGAAAAATGACTTGGAGAAGTTAGAGATGATCCAGAGGCAGGCAAAAAATATGATAAATGGCTTGGATAAAGACAAGCCACATGAAAAGAGATTGAAGGAATTAGTTATTATCATTGATAACAGTCTTAAAGGCTGCTGTAAAGAAAAGGGAGAACACCTTTTCTCCCTTGCTGCAAATAGCAAGGTGCAAGGCAGTAGCTTGAACTTGCAGCAAAGAAGGTTTAGATTTGTTATCATAAAAAACTTCTTCACTGTTAGAACAGGGAAACTGTGAAATATATTTCTTAGGGTGTGGAATCTCCATCATTGGAGGTGTTCAAGAAGAGGTTAAATAATCATTGGTTGTGGATGATCTAGGAGTAGCTATGCCTACACTATGCTATGGGTATTTCCCATGCTTCTCAGTTCTGGTAGTTGCTTCATGGGGCCAGGAAGGAATTTTTCCCCCTTCTGTTATTACACATGTCAGGGAGGTGGGGTAGGAGCACTAGGTGCTGGCTGCAGCCCAGGTTTGGAATTTTGATGGGGGTGTGCCAATCAATGCTCCTGCTGGGACTAAAGCCCAGAGGTTCCTGGTTTAGAGGGTCTTGCCCCTCTGCTCAGGCCCAGACCAATCACCATATTTGGGTAAGAAGCAATTTTAGCCCACAGTCACCTGCCTGGCTAAACACTGTGGAATTCTGCAAGGAAGGTGCCAACCCCTGGTATTAACAGCCCACATCTCAGATCTTTTGGACTCTTGCTTCTGCTCCTTTTCTCATGTTCTTAAAAATAAACTTCACTTAGCAAAAGTTCATTACCTTCAGGAAGGTATGTGCAGACAGAAGGCAGTTAGCAAACTGAAATTATGTTCAAGAAAGCTTTAATCCCTACAACCTTTGTATAAGAATATCTGCTTGAATTACAGGCTGTATGTAAATTCTGTGAGTGCTTGTTTTTGTCATGGTTCCTTTTCTTACCACCCCTTTCCCTGTATCTTAGGTTTACTGCAAAAAAAAGCTAATTAATACTTCCAGTCCCCCCCCCACCTATTAGTGAAACTCAATATGTTTAGTAAAAAAATAATTATGACATTCCATTCATAAATCTTTGGTAATGTCAGCATTATACTGATGGAATTATGATGTCCCAGTACAAATTGTCTGACCTGCTTTATGTTCTCCAGCACATAATTAAGGTGGCGGTGTGTTAAAGGAAGTAATTTTGTTCAAAGCTTTGGCACCAGCAGTGCAATGTCTTTTGCTTGTATTACTAACAGTTACCAGTCAGTGTAAGGAACTGCACTATGTTTGGCTCTAATAGTAGGCACATTTGTGGAGCTGTGTGCATGAGAATGTGGGTTAAAAAAAATGTTTTCTGTAGAGGTTCCTTCCAGATTTCAGGCAAAATGAGGGCTTATTCTCCAGAGGGTTTACTGATATAACTTAATAAATGATGACAGGGAGAGTTTAAAAGCAACAAAAACATTGAAACATTTTCCCTGAATTAAATGTTTTGAAACAGAACTTACTTCCTCTCTGGCTGCAGTGTGTGTGTGTGTGTGTGTGTGTGTGTGTGTGTGTGCGCGCGCGTGTGCGTGCGTGTGTGTGTGTAAGCATGCATGCACCTTTCTGCTGTGTGTCTTTTGTGTAAAAGTCTTCAAAGAGCCCCTGTCGCTCAGAGTTAAACTTCCAAACAAATTCTATTTTACTCTTATTTGCTTTTTCTGTATTTACATTTTCATTAATTAAACACAATCACAAGGATACATCATGCTGGGAAAATTATAAATGCCTCAAAATATTGGCATAAGGCTGCAATCCTGCACATACTTAAGCATTTGAGTAATTGTACACTCATAAGTAGTTACATTGACTTTAATGAGAAACTTGCACCAACTCAAAGCACGCTGAAGATACTGAAAAGACTCTCACTGACTTCAGTGGACTTTGGATCAGAACCAAAGAAGAGTTTCTCTCTTTTCTACTATGCATCCTTTGAATACCTTCTGTTCACTGATGTCAGAGTTCATTTTTTGTGACATTACCATGGAAGTGACTGATGATGCTACTGTAAAGAGTAAATTATAGAAACAGAAAATATCTCATGTACAAATATTTTTAATCATAATGATCATGATTATCAAAGAAGCAAGGGTGTTTTAGGATGATATCTTTTATTGAGCCAACTGTATCACTGAGATAGAGTTAGACAAGCTTCCAAATGCAAGACAGTCTTCATCAGGTCTGAAAAGATGCAAACAGAGAAGGATCTGAGCAGAGCAGTCTGAGCAAACCTAATGAAGACTGTCTTGCATTTGAAAGCATGTCTAACTCTATCCCAGCCATATAGTTGGTCCAATAAAAGATATCACCCTAAGAAATCTTTGCCTCTCATAATTCCTGAGCCATTATGGTTACAGTGTCATCTAACACTCCTATAATGATAAGACTAAGTATAAGCAATGTAATCAAGATGTTTCCATTGTTACCTTTTGACTTATATGAATTAATGTTTGTAAAAGAAATGTTATGCAAGGTATATGGTACTTGTATATGTTTATAGTTAAAAAATCATTTTAAAGATTTGCCTACGCAGGATAGGACCTACTTCAGTAGACACAAATACTTCTCCGTTTACATGTATTCACATCTGTTCAACAGCTAGTAAGCAATGCAATAACCCAAAGACACATAATCAGTCCCATTAGCAGAAGTGGGCATTTGTAGCTGAATTTCAGGTTAAAAGTCAGCCAGCTTAAAGTCAGGAGGTGGGAGGGCAAGTGGTCTTATTAGAATTGTACAGACTGAACGTCAACAGTACAGCGCTGTCTTTCCAGCTAGTGACCTAACCTCAGGTGCTACGTGTAGATAAAACAAGAGGCGTGTGTGCACGTCACTTTAAAGCGGGCAAATGCTTTTGCACCGCTTTAATGGTGTCAGTGTTTGCATATGTTGGCAGGATATTGTGCATTAATTCCAGCTGCTGTAGGAACTTTGGCAGCGTAATGCACTTTAAATGACTTGGGGCGCAGCAAACTAAAACTCCTCCTGCCCCCCCAGGACCACCCGAGCTGGGTGCCTGTGGGTGGGTGCTGCCTGGGGGGGGTGCCACTGCCCCAGAGGGAAGCACCAGTCTCACACCCCTCCCCCGCCCCCTGCGGCCCAGGGACTTCTCCACCTGCTGGCAGCTCATCCTCCCCTCCCCACCGGAGAGGCAGGTAAGTCAGTGGGGTGTGTGCATGACATGGGAGTTTAATCAATCCTAAACTGAAGTGGTGTTTTTTAAAACCCACCACTTCAATTTAGGTCCCCTGTTTCATCTACACACGCCCAGGGTGCATACTGCAGTTTACCTATCAGTAAAATTAATATGATATATAAAATTGCTTACTGTCAAAAGTTTTTATGAGGTTTATGTAGAGGTTGTAGTGCACTGGAAAGTCTTGGAAGAAGGTTGCCTCATTAGCAAAGAACAAAAAATCTTACTATCCTAGAATAAAGAGTTGCTGTAAAACTCTCCCTGCTACTGTTATCCTTGAGATTGCTTTGTTTCACAAAATATAATTCCTTTAAATACTTCTGTGCTGACCAGGTGACTGTGGAAGGCAGCTCACTTGGTATTTGCCTTGATTTGTAATTCAGTTAACCTGAGTGACATGGGCACTTGATTTAGGAATATCTAATTTCAGCTTTGATTCAAAGTTACAAGCAAGCTACAACAAAGCTCTAATAATGCTACTTCTTCTGTGTCTTCACACTCTAATGGAGTAAGCTGCAATAGTCAGTGAGTGCTTGATTTGGCCCCATTTCACTGTCTCTTCCTATTCTTAAAAGCTGCTACTTAACTGACAATTAAAGAATATGCCAAAAGATAATTTGCCATATAAGGCCAAAAGTGGCCATTACTCTTTAATGTAAATTGGAATTGTTGAACACTTTTCTATGCAATTGCATAAGCAATTATTAATTACACCAAAATGACTTAGCTGTTTATAGCCTGTAAATTGAAGCATTATACATATGTAAATATCTTGACTACAGGGGAAATAGAAGGACACTGTTCGGTAATAAAAACTGTCCTGTTCAATTAGCAGAATGTTACATATTCTGTTTCCTTCCAACCACCATAGGGTCCCCTAAGCATTCTCAGATTTGGTGTTGACTGAACTGAGTTGAATTACTGCAAGCTTTTTGCTTAATAACTAGTGGTTGGAACATTTAAGAACAGAAACGTTTATTAGATATAAACAGTTCTGGGGCTGATCTGCCTGAAACTAGGAGTGGAAAAATCAACTCAAGAAGTCATTCTAAACAATTTAGTTTCAAGATGCCTGAAACTATCCAACAGATGGCTTCACCTGAAACCCAAATGACAAAAACATTTTGGAAATGTCAAAATGAAATACTTAGTTCCAAACTATTCAGCTTGGTGTACTTGGAAAGGCAAGGAAAATGAGGATAGATTGATAAAGCTCCTTTTACCAAATAAACTGGTGGTTACCAAACAGCCTAGATGAGAGTCCTAACCACCAGACAAGCAGTATTCTTAAATAGGGTTCTCTCAGTTTTTCTCTTAGACATTGTTCCATTTCATATAAAATATTAAAATATGTATTGATGCCAGGACTGGAAGCTACCACCTGCAACAGCCATAGTGAATCTAGCTCTTTGTTTCCTTTGCTTTTCTTATATGTGCTCCCAAATGAAGCATTTCATTGAACTAAAAATTATTGTTTTGCTTTGATGAGAACCTGAACATTTTTATTTCAGATTGATAAAGCTGATATTGTCTCTCTTTTTTTTATTTCAACAAAGAACCAAAAATCAACTACTTGCACAAGCACAAATGCAAAGATTAAATCTTCCAAAGTGCCTTGGTAACAAGGTAGCTGAGTTTGACCAGCTAGAAGTCCCTGAACATGGCTGGGATCACCATTCAGTGTTATGCTAGGTCCTTAAAAGACATAAAATTAATTTAACTTCATTCTTGTCTGTGAAACACTTCTGACTTGCACCAGCTAAGGAAATAGATTCATTATGTTTTTACTTTTATTAGATAGGCCTACAAATAATTTATTTATACACTTGATTTTTTCCTCTCTTGCCTTTAATGTTCTGTTCATGTAATGACATTTGCCTGTTGGGTTGGGAGGAGGGGATCAAGTCTGGCTGTAGGACCTGGGGAGCCTGCTGCAGCAGGGGAGTCACCCCTCTCCCCCATCCCTGCCTTCTCCCTCTCCTAGTTCCAGTGCTGTCTGGAAGGGAGGAGGAAAAGGGGAGAGGGAGCAAACTGTCCACTGGGGCTTGCCCAGCCTGAGCTGGGGAGGACGGGGGGCTGTGAGGCAGGGGGACTGACTCTCCAATCTACCCACAACCACTCCAACTCAGGCTACACATACCCCAGCCCACAGCTTGCTCCCATTCCCCACTTCCTTCCTGCAGACAGGCCCAGGGATGGACATGGGCTGTATCACCCAGCCCCAATTGCACCACAAATTAATCCTAGAGAACAAATTACCTAAGACGCTCCGAAGTGCAGTACCTTCATCTGATCCCTGGTATGATGAGGGTCAATCAGCCACTTTTAAAGCTCTCTATCACGACATGGCTGTAGAGTGCTTTCAGGGGGCTGATCACATGACAAATGTAACTTCTGTCAGAGCCCTTGATATCCCTTATCTTTATTTATTTGAGTAGTGGGCATAAGAAACTTTAGTGAAGAAGACAAGCTTCTGCAGGATTTTGATCTAAGATTGTGAGCCTGTCATATTTTAAGAAACATTTCGTTTCAACAGGTGAATTTTTCTATTCTCATTCCTTCATTTCCACTTCCCCAGTGGAATAGGAATCAGAATAGTAAATTAATTAGGAAAAGTCAAGAGAAGCTATAGCAAATAATCTTCATTCAAATACTAACATAAAAACTTTATAGTCAGTAGTGCCTAAAGAAACAAATATAAGGACCTGTTTTATCTTTCTTCAGGATTTTGTAGTTCTCCTCTATAATTGCATAACTGAAGGAATAGAGCCAAAGGTATTACAGTCCAATATAAGAGGACCTTTATTAAAAAAGAGGAGTATACATATGTAGCAGATGATTTCATAACATTGTCAGTCTTCCGTGTCCTCCCCTTCTCTCAAAGAAACTCCCCCACTGCAAAACACATTATCATGACATTTTTATGGAAACAAAAAGAGCACACATATACTTTTTAAAAATATTGTTCAACAGTTTCATAAGAATCTTCATACTGGTTGTTTTAAACATAGAGGGCCAAATTGTCCATTGTCATTTTCTTTGTGGTGTTGTTTATACCCATGAAAAATGAGTATAAAATGCCACGCATCAGAACTGTGATGTTTTCTTCCCATTCTTCATAATATCCAAAGCAAGAGATACTGAGTGTCTAGAATCCAACAGATTTAAGACCCTATTGAGGAAATCACTAAGCATATACTCAAATTTAATGGGGCCTGGATCTGATCCCCTTTACTTATGAGTAAAGCCAAAAAACTTTCCATTGTTTTCAGTGGGCTTTGGAGAAGTCTTTTAAATAAGAATTTAGGGAACAGAGGCCCCAGTTAGAAACAACACTCCGGTACATGAGCAACATATAATACTTATATAGTAATTATAACACTTAAGTAATAGATTAATCCAGGGGACCAGATTCAGGTACCTAAAAGTAGATAGGCATCTCTTGGGAGTTTCAACTGCAATTAGATACCTACTCTGGCTGGGCACCATTAAAGAGCCCACTAGTTACATTTTTAGATGCTTTACTACCTTTAAGTCTCACAATTTCAGGATTCGACCCAATCTCCATAAGCCATTTTTTTGCTTGGTGTAATACATAGCCTCACGGAACATGGTAATTTTGGGAAGGCCAATACAGGCTTATGATTGATGCACAATGCAAAATATTGAAAAATAATCAGCATAATGAAGAGCAACTGGCAGTGCTGACCAATCCCATTTGAAAGTTTGCTTTAAACCTACTTCCTTTACAGGCATATTTATAACATCAAAGCTTTTCCTTGTCTTCAGAAAATGAAAAGATTTCACAAGCTTTATCATTTTTACTCAATATGTGATACTGCAGAGTTAATCTGAGTTTATATATGTACATACTC
This sequence comes from Crocodylus porosus, assembly GCF_001723895.1. NCBI lineage: Eukaryota > Metazoa > Chordata > Crocodylia > Crocodylidae > Crocodylus > Crocodylus porosus. The sequence continues at coordinate 14,783,532 of NW_017728915.1, forward strand.
TGTATGGAAAAAAGTCTCTAAAAGTCGTCTTGTAAGTTAAGGCTTACAACATTTTATTCACATTATTTTTCTGTTATGTATATATACACAGCTGTGTTGTGAAATACCCATAATGAAAGTGGTCAGGAGAATGTACTGGATGTTTTTTAATCAATAATTAGTTTACATTTATCATACTGTTAAGTAATGTGCTTGATCCTATTCATGGTATTTGTGTGCAATCTTCTTTTGATTGAGATTTTAAATATTGCTGACATGATGACAGAATTACACCCGTAACATTTTGCTTTGCATACTACTGAAAGTCAAAAGTCCAAGACCATCAGAATAAATTTTGATAAATGAGAGGGTAAATATCTTGGCTTTAGTTGCTTGGCTTTACTTTCTGAAGTACTTGAATACCATGGCAAAACAACATGACTGAGGAAAAATTGATTTTACATAATAATGCTTATGCACTGGCTGTCCCAAAATGCTTAGAATATATCCAGACCACCTTCCTGGCAAGAACCATCTACTCACTTGTGCTCCATGTGCCTACCAAAGCCCAGCAATTAAGCATCATAGATAACTAAGAAGTGGGGGAGATCATGAGTGCATGCTCCAGTCTCTTCTCAGGCTCTCTATCTTGGGATTGCATGTTTGGGACCTTCTAAACCACCAACTACCTAACTGCCAGGCTTGGGCATTGATGGAACAGAAGAGAGTGGGCAAGTTTTATTATTAAAAGAACCAGGCTGAGTATGAGATAGGACAGAAATGGCCTTCCACTGTAATGGGTTAGATAATGATAGAGTATAGTAGGTAAGATAGTGACACAAAGCCAACTGAAAATTCCCATCTGTTTCAGTGAGCTTTGGATCAAGCTTAAATAGGCAAGAGGAACTGCCATAGTATCATCAAAAATAATTTCCGAGTGGCTTGGACATTACAGTCCAGTTTCATTGAAAGTATGTTGCTTGTGATGAAAGGAAAGAGATTATAGTCTCTTTGCTATGTGGTACATTATGAACACACATCCTTTGAGGGCAGAATGTAGCTCTTTTAATCTTTAAAATAACTGTGCCCTTGGACTCCTGATGTTCAGAGCCTGTCCTGGAATCCCAGTCTGTGTTTTTTAAATTGTGATTTACCTTGGTTTTTGTAAACAGCTGCAGACTCTGGTCACTAGCCAGCTGAGCCAGTGAAAATGTTATCTAACCAGACGCGTGTGTGTGCACTTCAAGGACCATCCTACATAAAACCTGTGTAGTTAAGCTCATGAGTCCTTGAGCCAATCCTTCCCTGTTTGTATACTCATACCTGTACACACACTGCTTATAGGCATTGCTGTGATTTATGGATATATGAGGTGTTCGATTCATAGGGCAGTTGATCTGGGTTCAGTTAGTCTTCCCATGTGGCCATGGGAAAATTGCTTAATCCATCCTGAGATTCAGTTTTCCACTTGCCAGATAGGTATAGCTCTTCCTTACCTCACAGTTGCCAGCTGTGAATATGAGCATAATAAGGGTCATATAAATACCTACATAGATTAGATAATTCACCCACACTGGCATGAAAGGGAAACTTTACATGACCTTCCCTGAGCTGTACTGTGTCCAGACAAAGAGGGAAAAAAAAAACTGTAGCAGAAATCCAGCTTGCTCACTTGGAACATCTGGCCATCCTGGTAACGTCTCAAATAGTGGACAGAATTAACAGTTGTGTGACATAGACCAGTACACTTTTAAAGTATTAACATGACACATGAGCTATTTGGGAACTGCTCAAACTGCAGTTATGGGCTTGATGCAGCAACTATTTGGTGAGGTCTTTTGGCCTGTGCTACATAGGAGGTCAGACTAGCTGATGATAACAGACCCTTCTGACCTAGAAAACTATGAATCTATCAGTCTAAAGGTAACCTTAGTGAGTAGCCTTGGCAGAAAATCTGAGGATTTAAGTGAGCCTGTCTTGAACAAGATGGTCTCTGTGTGTGAGGACTGAAGTACATTAATAGGACAGTGAGGTTTGCGCTGTGCCTTTGTGGTTTCACTTTCCAGTTTGTCAGTATGCATTGTCTGTGAATGCTAGTTTGACACAATATTTAAACTAAGGGATGAAAAAAAAGGGACAAGTCCTTAGCCTGAGTCCTGGTGTTGGGCTTTTGTACAACCTCCTGGCCTTGAGGTGAGAATGCTCCCTAGTGAGCTATCCTTACACTGTAATGCATCCTGCCATCAGTTAACATAGCTACAGCCATGTTTTCCCCAGTGGAAAAAATGACTTACAGTAACATAGCTTGTTGCAAGATCTTGCTGCAAATCCAAACATGTGGCAATTTACGAGTGTCAGCAGATTTTTTTTAAACTTCTGTGGCAATACATGCTGTGCATTAGACATGGAATCTGACCCTTAGGCTTCACCACAGTGATGTCCCAGGAAGTTCATGTACTGTTGCCTACTCTTTTTATTCATTCTCTTTCTTCCCCTTTAATACAAATGGATATAACTTTCCTATGAAATGCTCTACTTAAGGTTCTGTTCTACTATTAGAGTGCTTTTCAGGAGCTAGAAATCTTGCCTGAAGCCTTATTATCTAGTGTGATCAATGAGTTTCATGCTTTAACTTTTCTTACAAAAATACCACTCTTACAGCCTTACTGTACAGCATCCAATATTAGCATTTGAAACAGAGGAACATGTTTAAGAAATACATGAATGGATCTAGGGGAAAAAAACTAGGGGGGGGAGTTCTGGCACTTATTTTATCTCTCTTTAATCCCTAATTTTATGCCATATATTAGTAATTGCCTTATAATAATACTAAAAACACAACATACAAATCCAAACTCTAAAATCCAATTTAAATACCTGCAGTACACTTAAATTCTGACTTAAACAAAGATCTGTGCGTCTGCCTCATGACAAAACAGTTCTGCATTCACCTAAAGAAGTAGATGATCCAGGATCCTTATTATTCATATTTAGGCTTAGGAGGAGCCTAAATAAATCCAAGTACATTGTTGAGTAACATTCAAGTAGAAAATAAGGTTGTAACAGATTGCCTAGTCTGAATCTTGGGCTTGGCATATTTAGCATTTTTAATATCATCAGTTCCTACTAGAACTGTTGGCACTAGGCTGCAGCATGACTGAGAGGTTTAGATAACCTCAGCTTCTACAGTTTTATTAAGTCAACCAGATGAATAAAGCAGCCCTGTTGAGTATCACATTCCCAACATTTGACTTACCTTTACATTGTTAAAGGCTAAGACCAGTAACAACACAGACTGTAATTATCTATGAGATAAAAAGCCATCACCCCATTCTTAAAAATATAAAATACATTGTGTTGTATTGAGCATGTTTCATTGAATTGATAAGTAAATCAGTTTCCATACAAGATTTGATCTAGTTAGTAAAATAACTCACTCATAAAGCTCTTTCCCTCTATATCTATCTATCTATCTATCTATATAGAGAGAGAGAGAAAATTATTTATCTCTCTCTATATATATAGGTATATAGATATCCATATATCTATCTCTAGCTATATGGATATCTATATATATCTATAGCTATATATATCTAAATATAGATATAATTATTTATTTATTGTATAGACAGGAATCACAGCCATCGTGGAAAAATAGGAACCTCCCAGCCATTTTACATTAACTGTTCTTAACAAAAAAAGAATCACATGGAAGCAAGCATGTAACTCTTAGGATTTTAAAATCTTTCAGCAATGTGTCAGTGCCCCCCTAGCACCATGTTTTGGGATCCAGACGATGGAAAGTTACTTACTGAATCACCAGTGCTACCTTTAACGTATTTTCTGAAGAGATCTCCTATCCCTATCCCAATCCCGGCAGCCATGAAAGAATCAGCATATATATTTTAGGACAGCTGGCTTTACTATGAAAGTTGCTAAATTGTCTGCCATTCTTTGATTTCCGTGTGAAAGACAAGCTAGATTATAATCATCTTGAGAACACCTTATGATATTTTGACACTTCATCAGAGTTGGCTTGCATATGTTGGGCAGAATCAGTATAAGGTGAGAAACACAGGCAAGGGTTTTCAACCACCGCTAAGACCTCAGATCCTAGACAGTATCCAATTGTCAATTAGAGTAACAAACTGTTTTTTTCAAGCTGATGGAAAGCCCAGTCATGTTTCAATTTCCCACCCACGTAGTCCGCCTGTTCTGAAGGTTTTACAACACCCATGGCTGGCTACTAGCCTACTAGTGCTTTCTGCTACTGGCCAAGGATTAGGCAAGAGGGTCTACAGGCAAAAGAAGGTATTAAAGAAAATTTTCAAGATTTTTTTTTTTTAATTTGCAAATGGCAGTGTTACGTGTGATATTTTCTAAAGAGAACAAACAATTTGTCCTGTTTCCAGGGGGCAACTCCCACGGAAGTCAACAGAAGAGTTCTCTGGACTTGGATGAGACCAGGATAGGTCTGCTTCCAAAAATGCACAAACACAAAATGTTACCATTTTAAAAGGACAGAGTGAAGGGCCTGAATATTTCCCCGAGTCATGACTACAAGAGATTTATTTGCTTATAAGGTAGGAATGTGTTCTGTAGAAACCAGGTCTTGTGATACATTACCCTGTCACAGTTGAGAAAAATCAAAAGAAGTTCTCAATACTAGTGCTGGCACAAGGCACTAAAATGACAGTCTGTTTTGGCTGGAACCCAGCATGGGGAAGCTTGTAGCATTGCCGAGGAGTCAGACACATCAGGAGAGGTTGCTACAGACAATATAGTGAGAAGCAAAAAGCAAACAGTGAAAATAAATAAATAAATGGAAGATGAATGAATTGCCGTAACTAGTTTTCAGCTGGCCTCTTCCAGTAGTAGGCGCAATATTTTAAAGGGTAATTAAAAGCAAAAGTCTCCTTTATCTATTGTTCCAGCAGTGCAGTCCTGCTAAGAGCCTGAGTTCCAGACAAAGCTGAAAAGTTGCAAATCCACCTGTGTATCATGCCAGCTGCATCTCGAGTTGATACTGTAGATAGAAGTGGTAAGAAAAAGTTTTCATATTTTCCTTCCAGCCTAATAACTTTCCTTAATTAACTAGCACCCTGATCTGAACCCAATAGGATTTTTTTTGTTGACTTCAAAGAGCTTTAGGTCAGGTCCTAAATTCACCTTAAGCCCATGGAAAGGTGGGAAGCCTTGATGAGCAGTTTTATTCCCAAAGTGATCTGGCCTTGCAGATGTTTTCTTTCTTTATTTTCCCAAGGTTGCCCTTCTGTCTTCAGAATAAAGGGGTGAGCAGTAGACCATGCTTGGATGCCAGGGACCATCTGCCGCCAAAAACAGAAAAAAATTAATTATGAATGGTGTCTTCCCATGCTAGTCATGTATTGTAAAGTAGTTTTCCAGCTTGTTTATAATGGCTGTAGCCTAAGGGTGCACACTGTATAAATTGTCTGATTACAGGATACAGAGCAGTTCTTAATAGGCCTCAGATGATTAGGAGAGGGGAAAGAAATTAAAGAGGCCATTTCCCTTTAGGTATGCAAATGGTTGCAGAACAATAGACAAAAATATGATAGACCATGATGAAACACACCCTCTTTTCTTTTACCTTAAATTATGTACTAGGCAAATAATAAGCTTCATTACGTGTGTCAGCTGAGATGTGAATTGTTTCATAATTGAAACAATGCCATTGCCAGATATTGCATGTTAGATCTCAAGATAAACTAACATGCTTTGTGTCCGCAAGCAATTTGGGTTTTGATGCCTGAATTTGTGCAAGGGAGGAGCTATATGCTGACCTCAGTTCAATTTTGCTCTACCTACTTGAGCTTCCTTGAGCTGCCTACTCAAATAGGACTAAATTTGCTTTTGTTACATAGGGCCCTCTTCTAAAGTCATAGCTTGCATGTCTGCATCTGCTTAGCAGCTAGTGTTTTCAAGGCCAATGTGAAAGCAGCTTCCATGTGTTTGAACAGTCAAGTACACAGCAGAGTTCATCTCTTATTTGATACACATGCAAACACACATATGCACACGTGCAGTCTGTCTCTGACATATACAAACACATATCCATGCGAGTCAATCATCTGCTATTTTCTACAACTTCTCTTTACATTGCTCCACTCGAGTGGCTTGGGATACAAATTCACATGCACTGATACTGCAGTTACTTAAGCTGCCTCTAGTAAAAATGAGACCTTAGAGAGTTAAAAGAAAGAAGTTGATAACATTGGCCTTGAAGATTACACAGATTTTCAAAGGCATGGACATTTTTTAGGTGCCCAACTCACTGTGAAAGTTTGAGAGCACTGGGTACTTAACTTGTGTGCTCCCTATAAAGTGCAGTTTCACAGGACATAGCAAACATTCTTGAAGTAGAAAATAAAACTTTGGATAGTAGAAGCAGGACAATTTGCAGTGATCTTTTTTTGATGTTGTATCCGACTGAGGGGCTGATTCTGGCAGTATTATGATAGATTGTCAGCTATCCTGAGTCAGGCTGACTTACCTCATGAGACTGAGCTTTTTTACTATTAAATATGGGGTTATTTTTATTCTTTTCATTCAGGTTTTGAGCATTTGGAATTCATGTGTTCTACCTCTTCTCTTTAACTATGCAAGTAGGAGCTTTCTTTTTAAAAAATGAAACAAGATTCTCACATAGTCACAGCACATCCAGATCTGGCGCTTTGAGGACAGCAGCAAATATGAGACTCGTGATAGTTTCATGGAAGTTGGCAACACTGCCTACATTGTACCATTCTTCATTGATTTCAATGGGACTATGAGCAGAAGCCTAGGTTGTACTACAGCGCTACACCCCACAGCTCTTCTGGATTGTAATGGCAAGGCAGATTAAAAAAAAGAGAGAATAACCCATGATCTGTAGGATACACAATCTATTGCTTAGGCCTGACTTAATCTTACAGCCTGTTTAGGATTATTAAATTTAGCTAGGCAATAGCAATGAGCCCAGTTATACAAGATGCAATATAAAGAGCTTCTCTTCTAAGGCAGAAAATGTACAAAGGACCCAATATTAAATTTAGAGAAGGTTATAAATAGACTATTGTTATTTGTATAGCTTGTATTGTTATATTAATGATTTACATTCAATGGGCAGTGCACAAGGAGGATGTTGAGCAGGCAAACACTGTCTAGGGTACAATGCTGAGGAAGGCTGAAGAAGAAGCACTCATAGATACTCTGATGTGCTCCTGCCCAGCTTTATTGTTAGTTCAAGGAATGTTAAGAGTTTCCATGGCAGTTTCTCTCAACAGTCACATCCCCCTCACATAGAAGGGTACATGTTCGCAGCACAATTCACCTGCCTACACGGTAGGATCCATAACTGCTACATAAGTTTCTTTCTCCGCATGCTTTGTTATCTTTCTCTGTCCTCTACCTTTAGCATTTCTTCCAAGGAATTAAAACTAAGAAGGATGAGTGTTAATGTACTGGGCTACTGCAAGAGAAGAGGTCTTCCAGAAAATGGAGAGAAGCCTGCACTCTACCAACTCAGCTAGAAAAATGCTAGGAATGAAAAATGTGAACCACCAGTTCTATTCCCCTCATATCTCCTGCCACCATCGAGTCCCTTGACTGTCTCATGAGTGCCTGTTGAAAGAGGGAAGGGATTGTAGCCATTCCCACTCTAGTTCAAACCAGTGGTTCATCTAATCGAGTATCTTGGCTCAGTAGTGATGGATCCAAGAAACTACATGGCAGATAATTATGAAATAACCAACCCATAATTCATTATCCCAGTCCTAACCCTGCTAGTCTAGGGTGGTTTATGCATGAGGGTAATATCTGTTCAAATCTATTACTATTTATCCTGTTTTCTATCCTACCTTATGTCACTGCAGATAGTCTCATGTTTCAAGGAGTCCAGTATTTGTATTATGTATCATACTACACACTATAGTGATGAGTCAGCTGAAGATTGAACCATCTACAGTTACCTCCTCCTGCACTCCCAAGAATCTTGCCCATAAATCGACCTGTATGAACTTCACTGCTAGATGGCAGTACTGTTCATTCATTTTCAGCATGCTTTGTTCCAGTCAGTAAAGAACACTGGGGGCCAGATTCTATTCCAACTCTTATATGCACAAGTAAATTGAGGCAGCTAAATGCAATCCTATTCTACCCTATTTAAGTCCCTGTTGATAGAAAAGCAATGTTGGTTCTCCTACTCACTGGGTTTTTTGAGGACTCCATCTTAAGGGTAAGAGAATGATGTGTTACAAAAACAGACGCATTAATTCAAGGGTGACAAAAATATGGCCCATGGACTGGACCCAGCTCAAAGAGCAGTGCCACCCAGTCTATAAGACTCCCCTCAGGTCTGGATATTTGGTGGCAAGATTAATCATAGAATCATAGGAAATTAGGGTTGGAAGGGACCTCAGGAGGTCATCTAGTCCAACCCGCTGCTCAAAGCAGGACCATCCCCAACTAGATCATCCCAGCCAAAGCTTTGTCTAGCTAGGTTTTGAAAACCTTCAAGGATGGAGCTTCCACCACCTCTCTGGGTAACCTGTTCTAGTGTTTTACTACCCTCCTAGTGAGAAAATTCTTCCTAATATCTAACCTAAACCTCCCTTGCTGCAACTTTAGACTGTTGCTTCTTGTTCTGATATCTGCCACCACTGAGAATAACTTAGCTCCATCCTCTTCAAACCCTACTTCAGGTAGCTGAAGGCTGCCATTAAGTCTCCTCTCAATCTTCTCTTCTCTAAACTAAATAAATCCAGTTCCCCCCAGTCTTTCCTCATGAGTTATGTGCCCCAGACTCACCACCATTTTTGTCACCCTTTGCTGTACTCTCTCCAGTTTGTCCATATCCTTCTTTTTTGGTGGCAGGGCTGGGGGGGAAGCAAAAGTGAACACAATACTCCAGATGTGGCCAAACCAGTGCTGAATAGAGTGAAATAATCACTTCCCTTGGCCTACTGGCAATGCAGCTCAGTAAGCCATTAGCCTTCTTAGCAACAAGGGCACACTGCTGACTCATATTCAGCTTACTGTCCAGTATAAACTCTAGGTCCTTTTCTGCAGAACTGCTGCACAGCCAGTCAGCCCCCAGCCTGTCCTGGTGCAGGACTGTGCACTTGTCCTTATTAAAGCTTATGAGATTTCTTTTGACCCAATCCTCCAATTTGTCTAAGTAATTCTGAATCCTAGCCCTACCCTGCAACATATCTACTAGGGCTGTGCAAAACTTCACCAGGTGTTTAGTTTCAAAGCTGTTTCAATGCATTTAGAAAGTTTTGAAATGTTTTGAGTTTCGAAGCCAGGCTTACTTGGCTTCAGCACCAATCCCAGCCAGAGGCAGCAGCCTCCTGCCATCTGGTGCAGATCCGGGTCTACCTGGAGGGGGAGATGAGAAGCAGCCCCTGCCAGCTGTGCACCTGGAGCCATAGTGGCCAGACTGCAGTAACCTGAGGGGAAAGGGTGGGTTTAATCCCCACATTACAGACAGCAGGGTCAAGGGCACTGACATAGCACCCTGGGCAGCCCCAAGTTCCATTAACCAGTTTGACCTCAATCAGCTAATCCGATCCTATATTCAACCAGGTTTATCTCAAACCAGTTTTGGCCATTTTGAAAATGGCTTATGTACACTGAACTTATGTTCTGTTACAGGTTTAAATCAGTTTCCGATCCCTTAAACCAGTTTATGTGTAACTTCTGTCCCTACCCCCAGACTGCAGGGCCAGATGAGTTGGGCACCACTGCATTTTTGGATTTTCAGGGGCTTGAACAGAGTGGAAGACAATAACACTTAGGCACCTAAGCTCACTTAGAGACAGAAGGTGGAATAGACTCTATACTGTGGGCCTGTAGTTAGTTACAGGAATGATTAGCTTATGAGCGTACAAACTCCAATACAGTATTTCTTTAAATTGTCTTTCTTTGCATTCACTTTCATGCCAGACTTTTAGCAGCCCAAACAAGGGGCTATGGATGAAGAGCACATGTGTAAGGGCACTTAGTAGCCAAGTGTCATGCTAAAGACATTCAGCCCTGCCTGTGCCTTGAGCTGCACAGTTATGCAAGTCTCTAGCGTCCATCCCTGTAATGTTAATAGAACTCCAGAGCCATTAAAAAAAATGCTGAATATATTTCTCAGTCTCAACAAGCAGTTTTCAAATGACTGTATTATTTATTCATTAGTATTACATTCAAAGTGCTGTTTCCCTTGTTACTTGGTGAATAAATGAAAGAAAAGCAATATCATTCTAAATCCCAATTTACAGCTCTTGGAAGTCTGGAATGGCCATATCATAAAATTCTGTTTCCCCTCCCCCTACAACTCTTCTCTGCCCTGCTCTAACTGAGAGAATAAACAGCCTACAGCATCTTCCCATACATACTGTGAAAAATTACAGGCACGCCTGGTGACATGGCATTTCCAGCTCATCAGATCTGGCCTACTATGATAATCATTCACCTCTAAGAAGAGGAATTTTGTTGTCTTTAAGGCCCTTGACTTGGATTTAAGAGGTGAGTTCCTTTGAGTCCAGAGTAGTCACCAATGTGAACACCAAGAGGTATACTGATCCAAGAAAAGGGCTGAAAATATTCAATCACCTTCCCTAAACTAATGGGGAGCAGGGCAGGAGAGAGAGAGTGCTTCTTTCTGCTACAGAAGCTTATGCTCACTCTTGCACTCTCTCTCTCTATACACAAACATACACACACCATATTTACTAGAATACAAGATGAGGGTTTTTTTCCCCAAAACAGCACTGGGGAGAAGCCCCTTATCTTACATTTGCATACAAGGAAACCACATTAGATACATTGGCTATTAAACTACTGCCAAAAGCAGCACATGCTCAATCATGGAAGCCAAGTATAAAGTTGATAAATAAAATTCAGCCAACACTAAGCATGACCATAAAACATGGATCGTATTGAGTAAACATGGTGATTTTCTTGTTTAAATAAAATTTTGTTTCCAGAGCCAAATCAGTTCTGAATTAAGTTCCAAATTTTGACTGAGCAGAGCTCAGTTGTTCAAGTCTGTGTAGCTCTACCACTACTCCACCAGCAAGTATCCTACCTCCCAGACTCAGTCTGGGGCTTCAGATACCCCAAAATCCATGGCAGGCATCCTATATGCAAGCTCCAATCCCAGAGGCCTAAGCGTTCCAATGCCCTCTAGTTTTACTTGCTCCTAGCCAAAAGACCAAAGGACCAAGCTAGGGAGAAAGCCCAAAAACAATCTCCCACTGTCATAAATTGTGTAGCAAAGATTCTTGCATTTGGAAGCATTTGTATACCCTCAGTGGTGTCAGCCTGCCCACAGTGCAAGGGACAGACCTTCACCATCTAACTGCGCTTGAGTATCTTCAATAGGGCTGTGCCAAACAGCACCATTTCATTTCAACTTCCATTTCACCATTTCGACAGGACAGTGTTTTATTTTGATTTTTGTTTAATTTTGAAAACATTGTTCCATTTCATTTCATTGAAACTGTTTCGCTGTTTTGACACTGATTCAACATTTTGCCCATAAGCTATAATGGGGAATCACAAAACAGCCTATAACTTTGTCATTTCCTTCCTGAATTGAATGAAAAAAACAGGGGTGGTAGCTGCTTCTGGGGCCACAAAGCTTATCAAGTTTCAAGGAGATAGGTGCAGGGATTTCTGGGAAACTGCACCTCAAAGTCCTGAAGGTAAAACTCATGTCACTTGTCAGTATGAAGACACAGAGGAGTAAAAATTACAGGTATGGTAGCCCCTTCTGAGGCCATGAAGTCTGCCAGGTTTCAAGGAGATAGGTGCAGGGGTTTCTGGGAAACTGCACCTCAAGCTGCTGACAAGCCAAACTCGTGACATGTGTGACTCTGTGTGTGTTAAGGCGCAGCTGTTTTTCTGTCTCTTCCTCAGAGCACTGGGATTGGAAGGGACCTCAGGGAAGGATCACAGTCACTGGCCAGCTACACATGTCAATATCAGAGCACTCATTCCCCACTCTTCCCCCTCCCTCTCCTTAATTTCTGTTTCCCTGCAAGCAAGCCCAGCTCCTAAACTCAAAATGTTTCAAAACTTTTGAAACATTTCAAGTGCCCTCGTTTTGTTTCAAGCTGCTTCAAAGTCTTTCATTTCATTTTAATTTTGTTGTTTTGATCTCGAAATGAATCAAAACAGTGTCGACCCAAAACACCTGGCAAAATTTCACACAACCCTAATATTCAAGGCCAAGGTTCCCTTCACCCTATAACTACAGTTGAGTACATTCAAGACCAACGTTGATCATGGTACCTCCCCTACCAGATAAGTATATTGGGCAAACATGTTGATGGGAACCTACCACCAAAACAGATTGGTGCAACCCATCTGAAAAAGATATATGGTAGCTCCCATTGAGCACAGTCCTCCTCAGCTTTGACTCTTTTTGGTAAGTCATGGGGAGTCATGATATTGACTATATTTCAACTTCCTCTTCGCTTTCACAGATGAGATGTGCCTTTCTTTCCCATTTCCAATGATTCATCTTTCTTCAACAGCCTTAAATGCCTGGCAAACATCATCAAGAATCCCTCTGTTGCCCCAATTTCTGGATGATCTAAATCTATGGGTGCTATATGCAAATTACTACAGGCATGTTTATTTCAAAGTCAGAGTTTTCAGATTTGATCCTTACTTTCTCAAATGTGCTGAGAGAGAGTAACAAATGGAGGGAAGGGGCTGCAAGGGGAAGAAGTTGCTTGGGGCAAGGCAGCTACCTGTCCTCCCCCAAGTAGAGCCAGGGAGGTGATCCTCCCCCTCTATGCAACACTGGTCAGGCCACAGCTGGAGTACTGTGTCCAGTTCTGTGTGCCCCATTTCAGGAGGGATGTGGACATCACTGAAAGGGTCCAGAGGAGGGCCACCCGCGTGATCTGGGAACAACAGGGCAGACCCTACAATGAAAGACTGTGGGACCTAAACCTGTTCAGCCTTCACAAGAGAAGACTGAGGGGGGACCTGGTGACTGTCTATAAACTCACTAGGGGGGACCAGAAGGGTTTAGGGGAGACACTATTTCCCCTAGCACCCCCTGGCATGACAAGGAACAATGGACACAACTTATTAGAGAGTAGATTTAGATTAGACATCCACAAGAACTACTTCACAGTTAGGGAGGCTAGGAGCTGGAACCAACTTCCAAGGGAAGTGGTGCTGGCTCCTACCCTGGGGATCTTTAAGAAGAGGCTTGATGCCTACCTGGCTAGACTCACTTGAGTCCAGTCTTTTCTCCCGCCCAGGGGGTGGGTTGGACTTGAAGATCTACAAGGTCCCTTCCGACCCTACTTCTATGATTCTATGATTTATTTTCTCTTCTGTAGCAGTGGGAGGGTGACAAATTCAAGGCACGCTTTCAATAATTGTATTATATACCTGTAAAATTATAATAAATTTATAAATGTTCCATACATAGAGAATTTAATTATTGGGGGAGGTCATCTTATATGCAAGGTGGTCCTATATTCAGGTAAATATGGTGTGGAGGTACACACATACACACACGTACATACTTTGGTTAGTCTGCTCTGCCTTCATTACTGTGGACTTACAACCTAGCCTTATCCTGTTGTGCTATGGAAGATGAGTGACTTCCCCAAAAACATGTTTCTTTCCTTTTTCTTGCATTTAGATAATGATGAATTTTTTAATTCCCAAGATCAAGCTAGACTTGGTGCAACTTTTTATTTGAAATTTAAAACAACCACAAAATATAACCAAGTTTGTGCAACCTTGTTTGTTTATTTTAAGACCAGAACAGCCTGGGGATGTCCCACTGGAATCCCCTGTTACTTGGCCAGTCCATAAAGTCCCTCTCATACAAATCTAATTATAAAGTAAGGGTCATTTCTTATACCACAAAAGTAATTGTGATAAAATATGGATGTGTAATAAACTAAATATTTTTATTAAATTAATATTTTCTTTTAGCATCAACAAATATATTTCATTTCACTTGATGTTTGTGTTTTTCCTTGTTCTTAACTATTGGATAGATGAAAAGCTTTGAATCCATTTTGAAATATGGTGTTATATAGCCTACATTAGGTACCTTTGAAATACTGTGCGTAGGTGTTTGTGACATTTTTGATGGTTCGTGATTGACAGCCACTGCCATAAAAAGTAGTAATATGAAGACTCACTTGTTCCAAGAATATTGACAGTGCTCCTTAGTTTGAATCTATATTCCTGCACTTTTGAAACCCTAAAGAGCTTGCCCTTATGAAAAATGAATGGGCCATAGGGAGGGACCTTTTTAGATGGGAGGGACCCTTCTAGATTAACAGCTTTTTCTCTTGGCCAGCACAGTTTAAAAACACAGCCCAGATCCTGAAAGCCTGGTATCTTAGGGCTTGCTTAGGGAAACTTACTAGTACAGTAGTAGTGAAATAATTATACTGCTAGTCAGTTATTCTAGTCAGTTTTCTGAGAGCCTATACTCTGTGCTAATCTTGTCCTTGCTACGAGCCTTGAGCAACTGCAGCACATTTGGCCTTCTATGATTTATAGATTTATTGGGCCTTATCCAAAGCCACTTGAATTCAACAGGGTTGTTTCCATAGTTGTCTGAGTTTTGATTTAGGATCAGCATGAAAAAAGTATGTTAAAAACTGGCTTGGCTTTGAAGATTAAGAAGCTTTCTGATTTTTTTTTTTGCATTTGCTAACACTAAGCTGAACTGGAAAAAATGACAAAATCTATGCCATTTTATTGTAATACCCTAGATATGATTCATTCCTGCATGCACACTTCACTAAACAAAACATGAATTAATAAGCCTTATAGGGCAGATTCTAGTCTCAGTTATACTGGGAAAAATCTGTTGTCATTTTGGCTCCCATTGTGTCATCAAAGTTGTGGAGCTATTCCAGATTTAGACTAGTATAATTGAGATTAGAATCTGGGTCCTTGGTATCGACTGGAATGATGTCATCTAGCAGCCAAACAGGAAACAAGCCATATGGACAAACAGTCCTCTAATCAGCACTCCAGTTCAGAGAGGCATTAGCGACCTTTAACTAAGATTTTCACAGGAATATTTACCATTATCCTAGGATAATAATTATCAATCAGGGCATTGTGGCACCCTGCTGCAGTGGTGTGGCTTAAATATTAGCATGGTTAGATGTGCAACCAGCTATACATAATTCACATGACAAACCCAGAGGTTTCAAAAAGGAATCCATAGCATTATAAACATTCTGACCCGCTGTGGTCTTTCTGAATTCTTTGCAACAGAAGAACTGCTCTAGTATTTTTCTGAAGTCCAAACACAAGTGAAAAATAAAGAGTTGGCATTTTCTGAGAGATACCTTGGCCATGACTACATGAGATGCTGATTGTGCAGTAGCCTGTGACTACTGTGCAGTAGCATCACATGGCAGGAAGTGTGATGCAATGCTACTGTGCAGTAGGGCTGTGTGAAACAGCACCATTCTGCTTCAACTTCTGTTTCAACGAAACAGTGTTTCATTTCAAGTTTTGTTTTGTTTTGTTTTGAAAGCACTGTTCCATTTCATTTAATCAAAACTGTTTCGCTGTTTCAACGTTTCACCCATAAGCTATTCTGCATCCAACACTGGGAAAATTGGTACTGCCACTGGCCCCAGGCAGTAGCACCAGCCTCCTATGATCTGGCAGTACGGCACAGCCCTGCAGCCCTCCTGGGGGTGCAGGCAGGCTCCATTTTCCTGCCAGGTAACAGGAGGCTGCTGCTGCCGGTTGGGACCAGTGCTGAAGCCAAGTAAGCCTGGCTTCAAAACTCAAAACATTTTGAAACTCCCAAGTGTGTGGGCAAGCCCCTGGTCTGCCCACTGGATGACAGGAGGCTGGTGCTGCCAGATGGGGCCAGTGGCAGCATGGATCTTCCCAGCACAGGGTGAGTCCCAGCCAACAGCACCAGCCTCCTGTCATCTGGCAGGCAGATTGGGAGGCCCCCGCAATCCTGGGAGGAGTCAGCACAGCCCCAAAGTCCTCCTGGAGGTGCAGGAGGCCGCAGTTGGCTTGCCAGATCACAGGAGGCTGCCCCTGCCACCTAGGACGGTGCTGGGTGCAGCCCACATCCAGCACTGGGAAGATCAGTGCTGCTGCTGGCCCTAGCTGGCAGCAGCAACCTCCTGTGATGCAGCAGGCAGATAGGGGGCATGTCCATACCCTTGGGAGGGCTGTGGGGGCTATGCCAGAATGCTCCTGGGGGTGTGGGCCCCTGAGCTGCCTGCCAGATGCATGCGCTGGAAGCAAAGAAGCTGCTGCTGCCATCGGTGGTAGTGCCAGTGGTGATGGGAGGATAGCAAGCAGCCAGATGCAGAGTCTCCATGGCCACTACGCCTGGCTCCATGGGGTTCCCCAAAGCACAAGGCCTGGGGCAGTCACCCCAATTCACCCCCTCCAGGGATGGCCCTGGCTGCAAGCAGAAGAACCTGCCTCCTGTCACCCAACAGGCAGATTGGGGGCCCACACCCCTGTGAGCAGACCAGCACAGCCCCTGCAACCCTCCCAGGAATGTGGGCAGGCCCCTGATCTGCCTGCTGGATGACAGGAGGCCAGTGCTGCTGGCTGGTGCCAGCAGCAGCACCTGTCTTCCTGGCACTGGGTGTGAACTGCAGCCAGCGCCATCCCAGGTAGCAGAAGCAGCCTCCTGCGATCTGGCAGGCTGATCGGGGCCCCATCCCCCAACACTGCCAGGAGGGCTGCAGGGCTCTGCCAGCTCCTCCCAGAGGCGCGGGGGGGCCCCAATCTCCCTGCTATATGACAGGAGACTGGCGCTGCCAGATGAGACTGGCACAGGCCACAGTCCATGCCAGGAAGATTGGAGCTGCCACTGGCCCCAGCTAGCAGCACCAGAGTCCTGTCATCCGACAGGCAAATCAGGGGCTTGCCTGCACCCCCAGGACGGCTGTGGAGGCTGTGCTGGACTCCTCCCAGGGGTGCAAGCCCCCAACCTGCCTGCCCGATCACAGGAGGCTAGTGCTGCCAGCTGGGGCCAGCACCAGCACCCATCTTCCCGGTGCTGGATGTGGGCTGCACCCAGCGCTGGACCCAGGCAGCAACACCAGTCTCCTGTCATCCAGCAGGCAGATCAGGGGTCTGCACCCCCAGGAGGAGTCTGGCACAGCCCCGCAGCCCTCCTGGGGGCCTCTCAGGTGACAGGAGGCTGCTGCTGCTGCCTGTTGGGACCGGTGCTGAAGCCAAGTAAGCCTGGCTTTGAAACTCAAAATACTGCAAAACTTTTGAAATATTTTGAGGGTCCTTGTTTCATTTCTAGTTCACTGCTTTGAGCTTGAAACACATTGAAACAGTCTCAAAACAAAACACCGGGCGAAATTTCACACAGCCTTACTGTGCAGTAGTAATCATCAGCTAGTGCACAGTCAGCATCATGAAAAAGTTGCTTGGCACAGTAACTCCACTTACTGAACAGTCATTTAGAACTTGTCTATACAAGTAACACCTGAACAGTCAGTGTCTCATGTAAACCCAGCCCTTGAGTCTGGAAAAGGTGGAGAATCATTGTCCTAAGATCTCAGGGTGAGTGAACCTGTGGAGAGAGGAGCCGGCAGGAAAACCATTCTCTTTTTTCAATACAAACAAGTGTTCTCAAAAATAAGGAGATGAGTCAGAAGCTCTTAGCAAACAGACATACTAACTTCTCTTTGCTGGAAATATTAATTATTTGCATTAGAATAAATATACTGCTTATTTGCTTACAAAGACCCTATAACCTGGGGGGAAGAAAAACCTTGGGGCTCCTCTTTTATAGGAGTTCTATGAGTGCTCTTTTGCTGGAATTTTTAATTGAAAATTGAAAAAATAAAGGAATGTGCTCTAACAGAAAACATTCTTGAAAAGCTTAATCACTTTTCTTAGATATCTATTGGCCAGCATACTTCATGGGCCAGTGAACACTAAGTTAATAAATATACTCCACCTGGCCAAGTCTACTACAACTTTCATGAATATTCATGAAGTCCTGCTACTAGTAGACTTCTTGAAGGATTTATTAAAATATCAGAGGGAAATAGACTCTGACAATCAAGAAACTTGTTAAAAAGAATGGAGCTATAATTCTATAGCAAGACTAAGACAATTATGGATATATTCATTTCACGCAACTTATAAGGCCAGCAACTGAGGCCTCATTCATGTTTTCCAACATGAAAAAGACAAACTGGCAGTTTCTTGGGCATTTTAAATGCAACTCATAATAATAGGTCAAGAATTTGAGATTGCTTATGAGAGAGTTCAGATTTAATTCCAAAATGTCTGTCAAACACAAAACATTCCCAGTCTCCATTACACGCCAGTGAACCACCAAATGAAAATGACTGGGGAATAACAATTATGAGGCTGAGGTTGGTGAAGTATATTTTGCCTGTCTTGAAACTCCTAAGAATGTTACTGCAAGGAATGCATTACTTGCCGAGAGCCCAGTTCTGCAGGCTCTGAAACAGAAGAACTGCTATTGACTTCAGATATATTTCTTCAGTAGGGAGGGAGTATGAGATGAAGAATTTTATGTTTCTTTTTCCAGTTCTAATATGCTGGCACATAAGGTGGAAGGAAAGTACCAGGAATAAAGAGCAATGACACTGATGCCCTGTACTGGAGCAATCCATAGCAGTCCTGGTATTGGAGCATCTACTGGAGCAATACAAGGTACTTCCTTAAGCTAGGTTCCAATGGGCAGACCAAGGCAGTAAGGGAGGCAAAATTCTTCAAGTTCTCACACCCCATATCCCTAATACAGAGTAATAGTTAGCCATATTAATCTGAAGGCAGGCAGAAGGCAAAATACACTCGCACTATATAGACTAAGTACATCTGAGAAGTATAACATAAGCTTTTATAAGCAGAGGGCTTACTTCATCACACATCTGAACAAGTAAGCCCTGTGCTTACAAAAGCGTATGCTATACAGCTCTGATTTAGTTAGAGCATAAGGTGAAACTCTACCTTGCCATATCCCTAATATGACACTCGATCCTAAGCAGCCTTATATGCTTCTCATAGGAGGAATAGGAAAACCTCTCTGAAAGTGAGGGATGGAAACCTGAAGCACAGCATGAATGGGGAAACTCCTCTCTTGTTGGAATGTCCTTCTACTGCAGGTTTGGGTTGTGCCTTATAAAGCTTATTTAGTGCTGGCCTTTGAAAGGAGCATTCAAACTATGTTCTACACGATTCTCTAGCTCCTTTCTTGTCGTTTTGACATGACACACCCATGTCTTTTTTCAAAAGCAACTAAAATCTAATTCTGGTAACTTAGAGGATCTTATATGAAGAAAAATTAACTGAAAATTTGCTCCCCATTCCTTTAAATTCCAGGCTTGTGCATACTTAATACAAAGTGTATTATACCTAAGAATATTCCAGGAATATTTCTAGAAAAAGTATCAAAGAAGTATATGGCAAGAGGGTGGGGAAAAAGAAAGAAAATCATCAAATTAGAGACACTTACATTCAGCAGAAGATAGCAGCAGGTGGTTTTACCAACCTGTACGTGCTCCTCAGTCCTGGGCTGGCAAGGAATACCTGGGGGACCAGGAAGAGAGGAGGCACAAACCTGCTGCTGCTGCTCCCACCTGGACAGGCTGGAGAGACTCTGGGACCCCCTGTGTCAGCCGGGGACAGCAGGTACAGGAGCACTAACAACAGGAGGGTGCCTGTGAAGCTGAGGACTAAGGAGATGGGAACTGGTGCCAAGAGCTAGGTGACAGTATAGTATTTTTAATTTGATCTGGGGATTTAAAAAATTCCTGGTCCTAGCATGGTCCAACAGGGGTGAAGAAGTGCACCTGTGACACTGTACCCCCTCTGGATGCAACCCTGTTCAACTGTATTTGTTACAGGCCTGGTGGAAAGTTTAGCTTATCTATTTCACATTATTTACACTTCTCATGGCCCACATTTAACTGCTATAGATAGAACCATGTGATTTAAAATAAGTCATTTAAAATATGAATAGAAGGTAAATTTAATAACTTGTTCTAATAAAAAAAAGTCTCCTTTAATTTGAGCTCTGCTAACAAACACTAAATCATCAGTGCTCTAAGTCTGCAAGTCATAATTCAAGCAATGGGTAATTTTGCTGCATAACTTTGGCAATGCTTTACTGTATCTAGAGGTTGAGGAATGATGGTTTGCTGTATTAAAGTTTATTTGATTTTCATAGTAATCATAGATTGGGGCAGGGACAGGAAAACAGTCTGCGGGAGACTTTGTAATCCTTAACACAATAATGAACCAGATCTTCAGCTGGAGCAAATCAGTGAAGCTTTATCAAAGCTAATTTACACCAGCTGAGGAGCTGGCCAAGCGCATGGATTTTTTTCTTGTGACAGTTACCAGCTCTGGAAAATGAAGCCTTCTCTGTATCCACAAACAGGTAGGTCCTAAGCAGTTCACATTTCCCCACTCTCAGCAGTGATGGAGTACATAATGTCAAACTTTAGATCCATTTTAATGGCACCATTCCAGATTAGCATTTAGGTTTTTTTTAAAAAGCCAAAAGCCTGATCCCACAAACTCTTATTCACAAATGTCTTTGAAGTAAATGGGAGTACAAGCATATTCATATTTATATTCACCTCTTTATTTTATTTCTTTGCGTCCCTATTATTAAGGGAGTTCTACTCACATAAATAAATGTTTCCAATTTTGAGTCCCTATTCATTAGATATGGAGGAATTAGCAGTCTTTGGACTGATCAGGAGGCAGTGGGGTCCTGACGCTGCATTGGAAATGCAGAAGACTTGTGTTTATTCCAGCTCTGTCACTGTCCCTTTGAGTATGGCCCTTCATCTCTATGGGATTAGTTTCCCTGTCTGTCAAATGGGGATAATACTAGTTATTCTCCAGAAGTGTTTTGAGGTAAATATATGACAAGAGGTAAATACGAGCTAGATATTATTACAACAAAAAAGTATTTGTATATTATTTTTAAAGGGTAGCTTGTTCCTTGGACTACAGGTCTATGCAGAGCAGAACTCCTTACGTGGGGCACATTTAGGGGTAAACACCTGCCATTCTTTCCCAAGACAGTAATGAAGGAAGGAAAGAAATGCACTTTTTATGGGATTTCTTATAGTGTGGGGTACTACTCAATGTGAAGATGACAGAGACTGTCTCTTTATTAAGAGAAGAAATTTATCAGCCATAAATCACTTGTGTAGTTTTTATGTGATAAGCATTTTGAGGGGACTGTGTAAGGATTTAAAATGTTGTATTTTTATCTTCACCCATGTACTGCTTTGTTGGCATAATCTTTACACATGCAAAATGATGTCATAAATGAAACTACAAGACATTTCTTATTTCTAAGACTGAAGTCCATTTCTCGTTTGTATTGAGTGTATTTATTTTCTGATTAGAGAAAAATTCCATTTCTACCTCTTCACCCTGCACAGCATGTCGAGCAGATATAACCACTGCAGCAATGGGACATTTTAGTCATTCTTCTACTAAAGCAACTGGGCATCTCGCATCCTGGCAGCCTCGCTTATTTAATAAATATGATTTAAAGCAATGCACATTTTTGAATTACCTACACTTTGCCACAAGTTCTAGCTACTGGGTGATAGCTTCAAGCGGCTTAATGGGAAAAACACAGTGCTTCACTTTAAATGACAAACAACTTGTGGAAAAAAATGTCATTCACTAGCATACTATGGAAAAATCTTTCATTTGCTGAATATAGTATGCATCACTCAGAAATCCAAAATCAATATAGTGTTAGTAGTAATACAGATTTATGGTCTAAAAGACTGGCAAACATGGCATTTTACACTGTTGTAGATGAGTGATTATAAATAAGTACATAGGAAGAGTGTTTTGAAGACTTCCATAACCACCTTCAATTGAAGTTTGAAGAGGAAAAAAAGAAATAAGTTGGAGAAATGTTTCATAATTCTTTTGCCTTTGGTGTAACAGGGAAATGTGATCTTTCAGGCCTGCACGGAGGATTCTGCTTTCTTTACATGCATAAATATGAGAACACAATCCAGCCTTATGTCTGAAATTGAAAAATTCCTTTTATGCTGCTTGTGGCCATTTTTCCCATACTTACATAAACCTTGGCTTCTTAAATAATAAAATGGGCCACTGCAAGTTATATCATAACTTGTCCAAGTGCTAGCACTGTGGTGAAAATTGGGATTTTTTAGAACCATTTTCCAAAGCTATAAGCTTCTGAACAAGTGACGCTGCACATGGCTGTGGAGAAAATTTTGAATTCAGTGTACTCTGAAACTCAACATCAGAAAGCAAATAAAAAGCATCTAAATATGGCATTTAGAAGGCATGATTTTTGAATGGCTTGAACTTGCATTTTTTCTTGTAGCAGAAGATCCAAGGAATCAGTTTGGTCTACTTTCTAATTATGCTGTTAGCACATATGTGAATAGCTTTATTGCAATCAATAGGACTACTCACAGTGAGGCACAAAATAGTATGCCAGATTTCCATCCCTCTACATACTCCTACCAATATTTATTCATCCCTCTTCAATTCCTCTAATCATATGTAAAATTATATATTTTAATGGTGTAATGAGTGGTATGATGCTGCATCATCTTTTAGAAAGGGGATATGATCTAATTCTCACAGCAGGTCACAGCTGGGTTTTATTCCTGACTGTGCCATTGACTCATCGTATAATCTAGGGAAAGTCACTGAACGTCTCTGAAATCCATGCATAAAATTAATCTCACAATTGGTTTTCATACCTTGCAGGCAAGGGGTAATCTTAATTAAGAAACTAAGATTTCTTAAGAATTTTTTTTAAGTGTTTGGGGGGAAAAGAGTCCGTGAATGGCATGGACAATATCTGTAATGTTTTATCAATATTATATATTCCATCTGTCAGTTTGATTGTGTTGTTGGCTACAGGATTACCAAGGTTAACATCAGCAGAAGCTGCATCACAGTTTGAAAGGAATGCAGACCATAAAGTTTAGATAGCACCATTCATGAATATTAAAATGGTTGATGAGGTGACAGCCCCTTTGGCTAGGGACAGACGTTCAAAAAGCAGAACCTGAATAGATTCAATTTTTGCAGATTAGTCTAGCCTACCTATATTGAACCAATTTGCAAGTGCATAGGCATTCATGAAGTGAAGGCAAACGCCTGCAGTGACTCAGGCCAGGAGCCAGGGTGGGGAGGAAGGGGGGTGCTACTGCAGCCTTCATCAGCAGGGAAGCTGTTCTGGGGAGGTGGGACCAGCCCAGGCACTAGCCGGGAGTGAACTGGCCAGGGAGGGGTTTAATTTCTCCCTCACTGTCCCATGGACCAGAGCCAGAGTCCTCTGGGTGCTCCCCCCTCGCTCTGGTAGCAGCAGGGCCAGGGGCATGGTTAGATATCAGCCAGAATGGCCCCCTGAGGCAGAGGGGACAGGGAGGGGAGTTATTTTCCCCTCTACCCCCAGGGGGGCGCAGCCAAGGTCTGTATGCCCAGGCCATTGCAGATCACTCCCTGCACAGGGCCAGTGGGTGATAAACTCCTTCCCTGCCCCCTTCGCCAGATGCTGGAGGGAAGGGGTAATAACTGCCTTCTCTGCCTAGTGCACCGAGCTCCAGCTCCAGCTCCAGGTGCTTTCCGACCCCCTCCCCTGCAGGAGCTGCTTAACGTGCCTGGTCGGCGGAGTGGGTGGAAAACACCTGGAGCTGGAACCAGAGCTCCAGGCACTGGGTAGACGTCACAGGGCTGAAACTCCCCTGCCCTGAGTGCCACTACGCAGGAGGGCAAGAGCCGCAGCTGAAGGTCGACGGAAGAGAACAGGCCTGCTGGGCCCAGCCAGCAGCTATTCCTCCTCCCACTTCTGCTGCACTGCTCGGCAGTGCGGGAGGGAGCTTTAGCCTGGAAGCTTCTGCTCAGAGTGTGGCATTCTGGATCCAGCTCCAGCTGCTTTCTACCCACTCCCCCCTGCAGACTGCTCGTTGGGCTGAGGAAGGCAACTGGAACCAGACCTCCATGCTCTGGGTTGAAGCAACATCCCCCCCACTCCCAGCTCCCGGAGCTGCATGGTAGAGGCAGGAGGTGAGAGGGGTGGTAGCTGCCAGAGTCAAGGAAGCTGGCTGCTGGCTGGGCTCAGCAGAGACGTTCTCTTACCCTCACCTCTAACTGTGGCTCCTGCTCCTACCCCATTGCTGTGCTCAGGGTGCAGGGAGCTTCAGCCTGGTGGCTTCTGCCCAGTGCTGGGAGCTGTGGTTCTAGCTGCTTTCTACCCAATCCACCCACCCAATGCAAACAAGTGGAAAGCAGGGGTTAGCCCCAACAACAGACTGAGTGGCATCTGCGGCTGGGCCAGGCAGACCTGACTGCAGTGCCCTGGGGCAGAGCAGGGAATAACCCCGCTCCCTGCCCCCCCCCCTCCAGGGGCCCTGCTGGCAGCACCTGGCTCTGCCCCTACCCAGCCACTGGAGTGGCAAGCAACCATGGCTGCCCCAGACACGAGCCTCTTCCTGGCAGGGGACCATGCTGTGGGATGACAGAGATGCTGCAGAGCTCAGCAGCACTGCAGGGGGCTTTCAAGGCTCTGGCCCACTCCAGACATGGGTGCTGCTGCATACAGCCCACTGCAGCTCTGCCCCCACCAGGAAGGGGCTCATGCTGTGTGACACTATGATGGGGGCTGGTACCTCTAACAAGGTCCCTGTCCCCTCCCACTGCAGCAGCGGGGCAGGGGCACAGCCAGATGTTGGTGCACAGGGCCCCTTGGGGGGGGGGCAGGGATGGAGGTTATTTCTACTCCCTCCAGCATCTGGCAGAGGGGACAGCAGGGAACTTATTCTGCTGCAGGGAGAAAACACAGTAGTAATGGTGGGCAGACCCTGCTGCCAGTGGGGTAGAGAGGAGACTAACCCCCCCCCACCTCAGGGGCCATGATGCCCCATTGCTGCCACAGCGAGGGGGGGAGTGCCTGGCAGACCCAGCTCAGGTCCTTGCTGGTGGCACAGAGGTGGGAATTAAACCTCTCTCTGGCCAGACCTCTGCTCCAGCTGAGGAGCAGAGGGAAGGGGCCAGCCCAGCTGAGCTGGAGCATGTTGGGATGCTGGGGGAGTCTTGTTTAACTTAAACCAGCAAAGGGTCTGGGACAGATATTGCATAAACCAGTTTGAGCCAAATCAGTTAAGTCTGATACTACATTCAACCAGGTTTATCTCAAACCAGTTTCAGCCATTTTGAAACTGTTTTATGTACACTGAGTAGCTGTTCTGTTACAGGTTTAAACCACTTTCTGGTCACTTAAACTGGTTTATGTGTAATGTTTGTCGCTAGCCTTTGAAGTTTACTCCTTGCCATACTGAGTTCAGCTGCATTGGCTTGGCACAGGGGGAGGGAAATCCAAAGGGAAAGAACTTTGAAGTGAATACAAACTTGAACTCTTTAAATAGAAAAATAAATGTATGGGGGAGCCCTAACCCCAGGAGTTAGGGAGTTGGGATAAACTAAGCCTTCCTAAGCTGTAGGCAAGGCAGATTCACTTGGACTGTTTGCTGTGTTTTGATTCTTACATTATGTTTTATTCTTATTGAGCTTTAACAACAGTTTTATGTCATTGTATTCACACATTGGTCCTGAAGAGAAAAAATTGCAGGCCTTGAACCTAGACAGTCATTCTGATTTTAACCAGCTGGTGTAAGGAGTGGGAGAACTGTGGATTTTAAAGGCTGAAGACCAAGGGTGCTTGTAATCTCCTGGGAGGATGCTCTAACATGCTGTAATGAATTAATTGAGTCTGCTGGAACATGCTAATTAGCATGCTCCAGTCAGCCTCTGTGTCTTGTGTATCAGCATCCCCACATTTCAAAATGGCCATGGCAGCATTTTAACTAAAGCTTATTCAGTAAGCTTTAGTTAAAGCGTCCCCATCACCATTTTGAAGTGTGGGGATGCTGATACACACAAGGCTGTGAGCACTTTAATAAGAGCAGCTCCCAGAGCCACTCTAATTAAAGTGCTCCCCCCTATACCTGGAGCACATGTACAAATGCCCCCAAGACCTAGATGGAGACTGAGAGGGGTCAGTGTCATAGTTAGCCTTGAACTGTGACAAGTAAGGTGGATATTTAAGTGAAAACCTTATTATTCTTTGCTAAGCTGAACTAGCATTTCTGAAAAGTGCACTTCAGCCCACAATGGCAAAAGTCTTTTTCACAGTATTAAATAACTATAATGGAAGAAAAATTTTGAAGGAATGAGTCAATTGACCTCTTCATAGTTTTAAACATTTCAGTTTTCCTGTCTTGTATATGTTTTATTAAGCTTGTCATCTCATATTACAGTGCTTAATGTGTAATATAATTATCCAAGGCATCTCAATATGATGTGGCAGCTATGTAAAATAAACAATTTTTCCTCAGTTTTTCTGTCTTCAAATCACTGGTCTTCAGGCCAGGTTTCAGAGGCTAGAAACAAGAGATTAGTGAGACACTTAGAGTGCAGACAGAAGTGGCAGTATTCACCCAATCTGGCCCCTGAAAGCACTCTACAGCCATGACCAACCAAAATTGCACAGCTGCAAAGCACTTTAAAGGAGCCCGGTCCTGCAAAAATCTGAACCTTCATTGCATGATGGATTGCAGAAGTTGCTGAAGGTGCTAAGTTTTGAAACATCTTCATCTTTAGATGAAGACACCTTCAGTAACTTTTGTCTGCCTGCCTTCCAGCCTTGGAGCTGTTTTCAGAATGGAAGGAGGGAAAGGGAGCAGATGAAGTTCAGTTTGAGGTTTTTTCAGCCTATGCTGGAAGATGGGGTGATGGATTGAACACCCCCCATCACACCCTCCACTCCCAAGGTGGAAGGGCTTCAATCAACCCACCCCACCCTCCAGTTCCAGCTAAGGAACCCTAGACCGATCTCCCTCTTCTCCCTTTCCCCCCTCCCATTCTGAAAACAGCAACTGCGTTAGGAGGGAGGAGGGGCTATCGCTAAGGGGAACTGACTGCAGGCTCACAGCCAACAGCTAGATTCCCCAATTTCCCCCTGGACCCAATAATTGACTTATTGGTCTGGAGGATCATTGCAACTCAGAATGCAAAGTGTTATGAGTTACAGTGGAGACCTGCTCTTCTGTCTGTACCCTTAAGTAGACAGAGCTCTAAGTGGACCTGTGTTTTCTTGTGTTTTTTTCTGTGTAAGTGTAAAATCACCAAATTTTAACCATGTGAATATCTTATGTTGGATTATTTAGTGCCAAGAAGATTAGTATTTCTATGCTGCTAGCAACCATTGCAATTAGAACAAATTTAATTGTTCTGTTTTCCTTGGAGAAGATCATGTACATTAAGGGCCAGACCCCATTCTCCATTACCTGTATTTAACCCTGTTAAAGTTGAAACACTGAGAACTTCAGAAAATTTCATGCATCTATGTAAAGGCAGAATTTGACCTCTGAATTTTATTTTAATGCAATCCCTAATAATCCTTGTCTTTAATTTCTGGTTCCATATAAGTTAATTGATATAATATAGTCTCACTAGAGGCCTCTGAAGTTCTAAAGTCTGTGTTATAAATATCTAATCTCACAAAGAATATGAAGTACTTATTACACTATGAAGTAATTTCAACATTCAACCTAAAGTTGGATGGTGGCTATGAAATAACCGTTCAGCCAGGTCTGACCATTCATGTAGGTTCCTAGCTGAGATACAGGACCTCCATCTAACCCAGGAGGTGTACAGCCCCACCAGGTGAGATGCCTTGTTGGATCTGGTCCTGGCCACAGGCGATGACCTGGTGAGGGGTCTGCGGGTGCTCGACCACCTGGGTGACAGCAATCATCACCTGCTGGAATTTACCATCCAGCACAAGGTGGCAAAGGCCTACAGCAAGGCAGCAGCCCTGGACTTCAGGAAGGCACATTTCAGTGAGGTAAGGAGAATAGTCAGAGAGACGCTGAGGTCCCAGAGGGGAGGGGAGTTGAGTGTCCAAGAAGAGTGGTCATTCCTTAAGGAAATGATCCTCCAAGGCCAAAGGAAGGTAATCCCAATGCAGCTCAAAGTGGGCAAGATGGTGCAAAAGCTCCCGTGGCTCACCAAAAGCATCCGAGAACATACCTTAGCTAAAAAGGAGGTGTACACCCAATAGAAGGGAGGGGCCATCACCAGGGAGGACTATACCTCTGTTGCTCAGGGCTGTAGGGGGATGGTCAGGAAGGCCAAGGTGGAGATGGAACTGGGACTAGGTACCCAGATCAAGGACAACAAGAAGTCCTTTTTTAAAATACATAGGGAGTAAAAAGAAGGTACTGGGTAACGTGGGGCCGCTGCAGGACACACTAGGAAATCTGGTCATCGCACCAGACAGCAAAGCTAACCTATTTAACAATTTATTTACCTCCATTTTTCTGAGCAGGGACCAGGTCATTCCCCGCCACCCTCTGGGACCCCCATAGGCCCCAGGGGAGGCACTCCCAGGCCTAGGGTCAGAGAGGACCTAGTCAGAGAACATCTGGAGGGACTGGACGTATTTAAATCAGCAGGTCCTAACGATCTCCACCCCAGAGTGCTGAGGGAATTAGCAGAGGTCATTGCAGGACTCCTGGCACAGCTTCACAAGCACTCATGGTGCTCTGGCATTGTGCCAGAGGACTGGAAAAGGGCCAGTGTGGTTCCAATTTTCAAAAAAAGGGAAGAAGGAGGACCCAGGAAACTATAGGCCAGTTAGTCTTACCTTGGTCCCGGGTAAGCTTTTTGAGAGAATTATCCTGGCGCATGTCCACGAGGGGCCAGCAGGGGAGATTATGCTTAGGGGCAACCAACATGGGTTCATTAGAGGCAGGTCCTGTCAGACCAACTTGGTGGCCTTCTATGACCAGGTCACAAAATCCTTAGATTTGTGGGGTAGTGGTGGACATAGTCTTTCTGGACTTTAGGAAGGCCTTCAACACTGTTTCTCACCCTATTCTCATTAAAAAACTAGGAGACTGTGGCGTCGATACCTACACAGTCAGATGAGTCACTAATTGGCTGGAGGGCAGCATCCATAGAGTGGTGATGGATGGGTCTTATTCGACCCGGAGGGATGTGGGCAGTGGGATTCCACAGGGCTCTGTTCTCAGGCCCACTCTGTTCAACATCTTCATCAACGACTTGGATGAGGGAATAAAAAGCACCCTGTTCAAATTCACAGATAACACCAAGATGTGGGAAGAAGTGGGCATGCTAGAAGGGAGGAATAGGCTTCAATCGGACCTGGACAAGTTACAGGGGTGGGTGGATGAGAACAGGATGGGTTTCAATGCTGACAGGTACAAGGTACTGCACCTGGGGAGGAAGACCAGCAGCATACCTACAGGCTGGGGAACTCCCTTCTCATCGGTACAGGCACAGAAAAGGATCTTGGAGTCATTATTGATGCCAAAATAAACATGGGCCAACTGTGTGAGGACACAATCAGGAAGGCCAACCGTACCTTGTCATGCATCCACAGATGCATCTCAAGCAGGTCCAAGGCGGTGCTCCTCCCCCTCTATGTGGCACTGGTCATGCCACAGTTGGAGTATTGCATCCAGTTCTGGGTGCCGCACTTCAAGAGGGATGTGGACAACATGGAGAGGGTCCAGAGGAAGGCCACTCGCATGATCAGGGGGCAGCAGGGCAGGCCCTATGAGGAGAGGCTATGGGACCTGAACCTGTTCAGCCTCCACAAGAGAAGGCTGAGGGGGGATCTAGTGGCCTGTTACAAACTAGTCAGAGGAGACCAGCAGGCATTGGGGGAGTCCCTGTTCACCCGAGCATTACCTAGAATGACTAGAAATAACGGTCACAAGCTGGCAGAAGGTAGATTCAGACTAGACATCAGGAGGTGCTACTTCACTGTCAGGGCGGCTTGGATCTGGAACCAACTTCTAAGCGAAGTGGTGCTGGCTCCTACCCTGGGGCTCTTTAAGAGAAGGCTAGATGAACACCTTGCTGGGGTCATTTGACCCCAGTACTTTTTCCTGCCGTGGCAGGGGGTTGGACTTGATGATCTGCTCAGGTCCCTTCCAACCCTACCAATTATGAAACTAGGAACTATGAAACTTGAAATATTTTAAATTAACCCATGTATTGAGTAAGATAATAAGTGCTACATAAACTGGAAAATAAAATAATTATACAACTTACTTTGAAAATAGTTGGGGGGGAGAACATTTAAGTACCACTTACCCAAATCTCTTGCCTTGGTCCACACTTCGGCCATATACCATTGTTCAGCTTCTACCAAGAAAATTGTGACCAATGTCGAGAAGACAAAAAAGCACAGCTGTTCAAGCTTTTCCCCCCAAAACAAAAATGGCCTCTCCAGAAGAAAAATAACCTAGCAATAACCAGGGCTAACTCACTCCTGGAAGAGTTTCTCTCAAGACACTGATCATCTGTACACTTTCCCCCAGTGGATCCAAGAGAAAAACTCCCATACCTTTGCAAGACTGGGGTCATCCCAGTCTGGAGACTGTGTGGGGCACAGCTATTCCCACCCCTCCCATCAACAGAGGGAAAGCGGGGAACAGCCTCAGCTGTTCCCTGCCTGATTCTCAAACCAAAGCTCTTAATGTTAGAAGCAGGCATGGGCTTTGCCTCTGCTTAGCTCTTGGGCACTGGAAGCTGAATGCAGGGAGCACTTCCCCCTTGTCTCTCTTTCCCCTACTCAGCTGAGTGGTATTGGTAGTGAACAGGTCTTGCAAGCTTGCTTTGCAACCCCAACAGCTTGCCCTGCTACTCACCTAGTGGCAGGGGAAGCCATTTAAAAGCTAAAAGAGCTGGTAGCTGGGCTTAAGGAAAGCCCTTCAAAACCCAGCTCCCAGCCCCTCAGCTTTCAAATTGGTGCCCCTGTCACACAGCTGATCAGCAGGGGGAGACAAGGAGAAGCTAGTGTGGTTCTCAGGAGCCTGGTGTGTGGAAGCTTTCATCAAGCCTGGCTCCCAGCTCCACCAGCATTCCCTTGCTGCCCAAGTAACCCAGAGCAGAATGGGAAAAGACAGGCTTGGTGCCCCCACCTTGCCTTGCACTGCTCTGAGTCAGTCCAGGGCATCACAGGTGAAGCAGGCTGCCATGCCTCTGTTGCAAGGATCTTGGAGCCTTGCTATAGTGGTTGAGTGTTTTCCACTGCCCCCCTTGCACTCCTCTTGGTCAGCCCAGGAAAATGCAAGGGGCTACTCTTCTGCAAAGGAGAAGTGGGAGGGTTCTCACCACAAAAGAATGCCCACCTCTCCGTCCCCCCTTCTGCCAGTCAGGTGATTGATGCTATTCTCCCAGGGCTAAAACCCTCCCAGGTCTGTCCCCTGGCTGGATAGTTTGCCTGTGAAGCTCCTCAGTCAATGGGGCTGGAAGCTTTTCAGCAGCTACCACTTGACAGCCTTCTTCTTCCCTAGTGGGAGAGAAGACAGGCTGTCAATTAATGGGCTTCATTAAGGGTGCAGATGGCCCAGGGAGCAGCCCTCTGGTGCTCCCTGACTGGAGAGTTTGACTGTGAAACTCTTCAGCCAGTGGAGCTAGAAGAACATCTGAACAGTTGTGTTCCCAAACTATTTTTCCACCAGAAGAAATTTCTTCCAGTAGAAGTGAACATGAGTATGTAGCCATTATCCCATAGAACAGAAGGTCAACTTTATTTTTGACACTTGTTTGGGTCTGGTCTGTACCATGTCTGAAACCTAGGAGGGTTAAGGTACATGGCTAAAAACAGATGACCAAACCCCAGACCTTAAAGATGGTTGAGTCCCTTGCCCCATGTTAAGTGCCTTGGAACAATCACAGCTAAGTTGAGTTAATTGCCATTTAAGCTTCATGTGTAAAAGAATGTGTCTCTGCTCCACCTCCTGCCTGTTTTGATGCAAGTCAGATCTCAGACTAATCAGCCCATGATTAAACCAGTTGTTTCTTTTAAGATCAACAATTTAAAGCTAGTGTATTCCTGACTGAAAGCAGGTACACAGGGTTTAATGCATATTTACTTATGTTAACTTGCATTAACACTAACTTCACCCTTTTAGTTGATTTGCCTTGCCTTGCCTTGCCTTGCCTTGCCTGAGTGTCCCTGCATGCATCTACATGTGCAATTAATGTGACGCAATAAACTCTAGAGCATCTTGAGCCAGAGTAAACCAGTCCTGGGAGCAGCATCTATACATGCACCTGAGACAGCAGCAATTTGAGCCAGGGCAGAGCAGGCTCCCAGCTGGCTGTGCTGATCAGACACAATTTACATCCCCAGTCAACATCTACATGTGTACTTCAGTGCAGTAAAGTACTCTGCCATAAGATAGTAGTCCCCAACAGTACTATCTTACAGCAGAGTTAGTTTACTGTGCCCTAATATGTGCAAACTCTGCAGTAGTGTACTTCACAGTAAAGTGGACATGTAGATACGCCCCCCGCCCCATATAGACAGACATCTGTATTCAGCGGGGATAGAGACAAGCAGCAAGAAGCTTATTCATTCAGTCACATAACTCAGGGATTGGTAAGGAGAAATAGAACCAGTGATGTAGTAATACTGTCAGACCTTGACCACTTTAGTAGGAATCAAAAATGTTTCAACTAGCTGGTGAGTCAGTGGTTTCTGTAAAGAATCTCATCTGAGGGCATAGACAGAAGTGCCAGTTTTCATCCAATCTGGCCCTGAAAGCTCTCTACAGCCATTACCAAACAGAAATGCACAGCTGCAAAGCATTTTAAAGGGCCCAACCCACAAAAAGCTGAACCTTCATTCAAAACAAAGCACCTTCAGTAACTTCTGTTTGCACTGTTTCCCAGGCTGTCACTGTTTTCAGAATGGGAGTGGAGAAAGAGAACAAAAGGAGTTTGTTCTGGAGGGTTTTCAGGCCCCAGGGTAGTGGCCTCCAATCCACCTGTCCCACCCTCCAGTGCCAGCTGGGGAGCCCCTAGAATGAGCTTCCTCTGTTCTCTCCCCCTCCCATTCTGAAAACAGCATGGGCTGGGAGGCAGGAGGGGCCATTGCTAGGGGAAACTGGCTGGAAGATGTGCCACATTTACAGGTGCAGTTGAAGTTGAAATAGCCCAATGCCCATAGTATGAATGCAGTTATACCAACAAGGAAGATAATTGTATCACTATAGATTATTCCCACATGGAATGGAAAATAAACAGTACAACTGCCTCTATAGTAAGCATTATATCAGAATCATACCTTGAAATGAAATCATTATGCTGGTACAAACAACTAGGTGCAGACAAGGTGTTAGTATAGCAGCATATTTATAAATGTGTAAAAAGTAACAAAAATAACTATGTGATACTTAATCTATACACAGATGTTGACCATTTTAATTACAGGGTACAGAGAGAAGTGCAGCTCCTAGCTGTAACTCAGAACAAATTCTGCAAAACGATCTGAGTTACAGCATTACCCCAGACCAAACAGAAGTTCACTCTTAGTTCCAGGGCAGAGGGGAATCTAGCTGTGGGCTAGGAGCCTGCAGCCAGGTTCCCGTAGCAGCTCTCTGCCAGTGGTTGCTGTTTTATCAATGAGAGGAGGGAAAGGCAGCAGAGGCAGCTCGTTCTTGAGGCTCCCCAGCTGGTGCTGAAGAGCCGTGTGGGTGAATTGGAGCCCTCTCACCTCAGGGTGGGGAGGCTCCAATATACTGCCCCACACTCCAAGTGGGGGGGAGGGGGCAAAACCCCCCCAGTCTGAACTCCCTCTGCTCCCTTTTGCACTTCCCATTCTGAAAACTGACAGACTGGGAGCTCCACAGATACATGTTACAAAAGATGCTACATTTTGAAACATCTTTATCTGATACCTCATGCAATAGGAGGTCAGATTTTCACCTGATCAGCCATTTTTAAGCTGTCTGCATCCGTGAACTTGTGTTTTGTCACAGCTATAAACTGCTTTATGTGGCCAGATCAGGTGAAAACTGTCACTTCTGTCCACACCCAAAGATGTATGTTTAAAGAGAATTAGTTAAATCATTTCAAACTCCTGCACACTTTCTAAATGTTTTTGGTAGATTCAGCAAGGAATTGAGTTAAGCTGAATCAATACAGTGTATCTACACAGGTGTTATTACTAGTTAAACTGCATCATTTTTAAAAAAGGACCTTAAATTTGTATGTAGACGAGGCCTGAGATGGGAACACACACATAGAGGTAAGCCCTTTGAGATGCACCTACTGCAATATTACATTTGGTTAATTGGAATACAACAGATGCCATTGAACTTCATTAGCCATTCACAAACCTCCCTTGTGTCCATGCAAACAGAGAGCCACCAATATCTGAATCTAGATAGCCTTTTTTTTCCTTCTGTAAAACAGCCAGGCCTACAGGATCATTAGGGCTCTTACCAAATATTTTTAAAATGTTAGGGAAGGATCTAAAGAAAGATAGAAACAATCTATCTAGGCACTTGTTTCCTGGACTTCTGAAATCTTGTAGTGTGCTTGCATTGTTTATACACAATTGTTTCACCAGTTTTAACTAAATGAGTAGTTAAACCGCAACTGGTATGTGTGTAACTAATCTTATAAGCCATATGATGCTTTTTTTTGTCAGGATTCACCACCATTTGAGAGAATTCTTTTCGAGATCATATGCTTGTGATAATGCATAAGGGATACAATATATTGTGCCTAATCTATTAACCCCATTCCCAACATGGTAGTAGCTTCTGCTTGGGATCCACTAAGCACTGAGAGAACTCATGAGAATGAAATTTATGGAACAACAAATTAAATAACTTTTAACTGCCCTTCAGCCCCAGTATTTTGTATCTACTACCAGTCTGTAACATAATTCTCACAAAGTGTGGTGAATCAGCTGAACTGTCCTGTGCTTTCTTTACAATGTTATGTACTTGCATATATTGGCCTTGGAGTATGGCATGTTTGTTTAAAGGGAAAGGACACACACCTAGAAACATGGTTGTCAAACAGTGCAGCTTGAATTCCAGCTGAGCAGGAGTCCCAGAAGAGCAATCATTGCCAGTTCACATTATGGAAAAGCCTAATACCTATGCACTGTTCTGCAGAGCCTTGCCCATGCACTATAACAGCCTGAATTAATTCTTCTGTTAGAGCCGATCAGTTTGTGTGTTTTCCTGGAGGCAGGTGTTTCATAGTGCATGCGGCTGTAATGAAAAGAGAAGATAGCTATTCTCAAGCATGTAGACCCAGGAAAAGGATTTCCCAGAGGTTGCTGTAGACATACCTAACCATTAACAGCTAAATAAGTGAGGATCTCTCCAATGTCAAATTGCATCTGGTAAACTGCCTTTGCAAGGCAAGCATGTTGTTCTCTCTTTTCCTGTCTCTCCTTTTTTTTCCCACTCTCCAATTTATCTGACACTGGCAAGTGAACCCAATACTATGAAATCCCATTTGGCTTCTTGCCCTGTTATAGTTCACCCTTTTTATTGTCTGATTTTGCTTTTATTTACTTTGTATCCAAAAATTAAATATTCATTTTGTGTGTGATTTGTTCATTGATTCAGTGTTTCTTCATTGAGAAATGAAGAAGTGGCTTCTAAGCGATCAGGTTGATTGCCTGGTAAGGAGCAGAAGGAACTTTGTAAGCTGAGTTTTAATGCTTGATTTGCACTGGTTCAAATAAAGTAACTAAAACTTGGGTAGTTGCAGGGGTGTATACCTTTGTATAAACAATTTTCATGTAATTCTTAAACATAGCTGATATTTATTTATCAAGTTAATTTAATCAATGAATGTAGCTAAATCTATATGACTTGATTTGAAGGGAGCCACACAAGGCTTTACAAATTTAGTTACACCAATACTGGGGCATAAATAGGGCTCTCATGGCATCACAACCTATACCATGTATGGTCTGAGATCTAAGATTCATAGAAAATCTTTTCAGTGTGGTCCAAGTGCATCACTGATGCACCCTCCCATTGAGGCAACTTGCTTTTGCAGCTGTTTGATATAAATTCCTTGCATACATCTTAGTCCAGTTGGTTTATTTTTATAAACAATAAATAGCCCTACATTCCTGCAGTGTTTCCCTTCCCTTGGACAATCTCATGGAGTCATTTGCCATGAAGACAGTGGCTGAGATTAGTGGCGTTTGTACAGATGGCGGCCATCATTTTGGAAATCTCATAAACAGTGGAGCACATGGACTTTTCTCCACCCTGCCCCCCAATATGATCACAATAGATTATCAGGGTCTACAAATCACTACCAGATGATATTAAGTTGCTTTGATAACACTCTGGGTCCCTTCCGGTGTGATATTTTTCTTCATTAGAAAGGATGGCTCAAGCACACCAAATCCTCTTACTCTTTCCTCAAAATTTATAGATCTCAGTCTCTAAACTAATTGTTAGTTGCACAGCATGCCTAAAGCTGTGCCCAGACAGAGCAATTACATCCCCCAGCCCTGATTAAAGGCACAGAGGAAACAGAAGTGCAAAGAAAATGAAACACTCTTGGCTGTTTGGGCAGGATGTCATTGCTGTTGTTTGCCTTTTTTGACATTTGTTGATAAAAGTGAGAGAGGAGGTTAGTTATTCATCACTGACCCTTGTTCAAAGCCAAAGATGTGACAGGCTTGTCTCAGGCTACTGACTTCGTTTATGAAATTATAAACAAAAAGGGTTTCTAGGCCAGCATGCTCCTTTTCCAACAGCAGCATGAGGATTTCCTCATTTTTCCCTCTAAATTACATTACATTCTATGGCTTATAAACTCATTTACCTCTTAGCGTACACCTAAAACCGCAGAACTGCTTTGTTCCTGAAGGGCCAGAGCTGTAAAATCCTACTAACTCTATGAATTCCCCAGGTGATGGAAATCCTGGCATATAGGTGTGCCTAAACATGCAGGCATTTCTTGTAGAATTTTTGTCAGTGGTAAAGTGATGCTTTGTACGAGATGTATTTTCTTTTGAGATTCATTGTAACTCTGTGACTGACTATTCCTGCCACTTTCTATTCTTTGCCAGTCATGCTCAAGTTTTTCAAAGAAAAAAGAATTACTTGTCTACAAATGTAATATATTTGTAGAATCAGTGCCTGCAATTTTGTGATCTTGTGATTTGAAAATAAGCACCTTTGCTATTGATTTACTATTTCAGGGTGGGGGGGGTTTCTTTTTAAAGTCAGACTGTGATCTTGAAAATAAATAAATAGATAATTGGGAGCACCAGATTCCCTATATTAAGATCCAAATGTTATGGCTTCAATTACATCTCCATCAATGTTTTTAGTGTGCTTAGGAGTTATTTAAATTGTATAGCCCTGTTGTGTGCTATGTAGCATCTTAAATAATATCAAGGTGTATGATATTTCTGAGCAAAGACTAGTAAGACTAAATAGAACGGTGAGGGTTGTTTAAAAAAAATCAATAATTTATGTTAATAGATGTTTTAAATTTTTCATTTTTTAACCCAGAAGGATGTTTTGTTAAGTGACAAGTTAACAAAATTCACCACTGCAGAAAGGCTGACAAAAGGGTAGGCACACACTGCATCTTGGAAGTAGCACTGCTAATGGTTGCACTCAGCTGCATTCACATACACTGCAAGTAAATGGAAAAGAAGTTTTCTGTAATCTTCTCTTGGGGTGTACAAACATCAAAGTTCAGTGAACTTGAAATTTGGTCAGGAAGCGCAGCAGACAAAGCCTTCCATGGGTGCATCTATTTTTTCCTCACTGCTGTGATTTTGGGTGGATTCAGTTTCAAATATTCTATCTTTGGAAACTGTAAACTTCCAAAATTAGATCCCACTCCCACAAAAAGACATCAAGCTTAGTCTCTTGGACAGCTTTATTATATTGCAGCTAAAGGCTGACTGATATGCTACTGCTATACCATACCTCTATATATGCTATAAATCAGGACTTCAGACTTTGAAGTCCTTGCTTAACCAGTTCCTTTAATTACTTTGCATTATATGTTAGGATGGACTGTGATATGGTAGGAAGACAAGTTGCACAGTGGATAGCCATGGATGAATTTTATAATCACATGGTGCCTGTAAAGAAACACATTCTTGGACAAATTAGTCATCATGACCTCTGGGTCTAGGAGGATAGTGGCAATTAATGGTGCAGGAGAAGGTATGAGAACTTACTGGGCAAAACTTTAAAAGAGAAGCCCTGTGGTTAGAAGAAGGAATCCAAGTTTGGATCCCTTGAACAATGAGAAGACATTCTGTCTGCCATACTCCCGTGGCCATGAAAGTATTGAGCAAAGTCCAATTTTCAAGCACTTGTGACCACCCTTTAATATTACATAAGATACAAATTCCTATTTGTTGTAAAAATTACAGTTTAAAGAAACAGTCTCTACCATGGTTTGCACAGATTCCAGTAAAAAGTAACTAGTAGACTTTGGACATCTATACTTTTATAAACTTACTCTATATGAGAATCTTTGGATTTGAACCTTAAAAAACAAATACGTTGGGGGCTTTGTTTACAACACTGCCAATGGTATTTTTGTAGGTACCCTGTGAAAAAAATACCTACTTTTCAGCAAGACTTTTCAAGCTATTACTTCCTGCCCAGAGCAGCACGATGAGTTTGTACATGGAATATTGAGCAAGATTGCTAAGGTGGCAGGAAGGTTTCACTTGGCCTAAGCCTGTATTAGATTAACTCTGCATTGTCTTTCATAGTATTTATATTTTAGGAGATCATTTTCTCAGTTCAGAGTCAAAGGTCAAATATATTTTTATGCTGTACTTGCTTGGTTCCTTCATTTGCCAGCTTGTTATAAATCTTGTGAGTAAAATGCTATCCCCCGTGACTACCTATCTTCATACTACCTATAAATCAGTGTCTGGAAAACTCTGTAGAGAATTCAGGAAAAATTAGTCTTGAAGAAAACTAGGTGGGTAATGTCTTCAGGACCTTCCTGGGTCCTTTTGATACAATGTAAAAATATAACTCTTGCCCCTATAGGACAATGCAAAAGTGAGACCTTACAGGCCATGTGGGGCAGGTTGTTAACAAATTGGTGGAAATGGGTAAGGTTTTCAACTTGTCAAGCACCATTTTCATAGCTTGATGACACCTTGTAAGACCAATAAGTAATTTATGGGGTATCTAAATGTTTCAAATAGGAATTTAAGAACTGGAGAAAAGAGATCTGGGGTCTCATAGTTAATCCTATTGGAGCAGCTTCTTATTAAAACAGCACTCCACAAATTGATTACAGCTGCAATCCCTTTTAAGAAGAATTATTTTAAAATCCCAATTATAATGACTATTTGTAAAGAGTAAAAATACTTAGTGTCAGTTTTGCATGAAGACTATGCCTTGGCTCACTTCGCAGAAGTAGGTTATCCTTTTCCTGCCTTTCTGGAGATAGTCTATTAGTGCTTGAACTAGTAACATTAAAGGCACAGCTCCATTCAAAAAGAGTTTTGTTTCTTTTCTCTAGACCTAGTTTTCATTTGTACTCTTCTTTCACTATGCCCAAATCCCTTTCTTAGATTGATGCCTTTACCTATTTATAGCCTGTCCCCCCAACTTTGTCTGGGAAAAAAAGAACAGGCATTCAAAGTCAGCCCTGATTTAGGGTCTGGTCCCAAGATCAAATAATATCCCCAAAAGTCAGTCTAAGTTGTTCTTAAAATCTCTGGTCATCAGATTTGCAACTTACAATGCCCAAAGTAACAACACTGAGAAAAAGGAGGTATTTCTGCAACACCCCTATTTTTAGATGCTTCAGGGTAAATTCACAGGTACACACTCTGGCTGCTTTGGACTGTTCTGGTGACAGAAAGCAGCCAGAAATCTGGTTTAACTGGCTGGTTGAGATGGTTTAACAGATGTTTTGCATCACTAGAGCCAGGCAAAGGAGCCAGAGCCTACTGGCAAACCTGGTTCTTTGTCTTCATATGGAAATAATTTGTAACAGTCTCCGTATGCAACTGTCTTTGGGTCAGTCATTCAAAATATGCTGATGAGGCCAATGGGATTAAAACAGATAGCCTTAGCAGTAGCAAATATGAAAAAATATATATATTCTGTAAAATCCTGTTGAATTTTTAATTGCATCCACCCCAGCTTTGTTTGTTTTGCCTAAATACTTAAACCAGTAACACACCTTCCTCTGAAACTTCAGGTGTTCAGGAGATACTGGATCTAGTAAAATTCAATAATAAAATTCAATGGGAACAAACATAAGGCCTCCCTTCCCCTGCCGCCCAGGAAGGAGACTGTCTTCTCTCTATGACAGGCCTGGGGGTTGGGCTGGGCTGGTGCTGTTCATCCACATGAGCACCCATCCTGCCCTGCCCCGCCTCCCCACACCCCACACCCCACACAGTTGCAAGGGACACAGGTGCAATCACTTGAAATTAACCCTTGCAAGGAATCTGTACACAGGTTCCCTAAGGTACTCTTAGAGCTTCCCTGTCTGATACTTCATCAGACAAGAGTTAAATTTTTGCACTATCAGCTACTTTAAAAGTGCTCTGCAGCCATGAATGTTTGTTACATTATGACTGTAGAGCACTTTCAGGGAACTCATTGTGCAAAAAATGTAACTTCTGTAAGTGCCCATAGATGATAAAGGGGTTAGAGTGCAGCCTGGGTGAGGAAAGGTTGAAAGAACTAGGTATGTTTAGTGTTGGGAAAAGAATGTTCCCCCTTAATAGGGGGACATATAGCAATTTTCAAATATTTAAAAGGCTGCTGTTAAGAAGAGGCAGAACTGATGTTCTTTTCTCTGCACATGTGGATGCGCGTGCGCACACACAGATTTCCTAGAAATATTTAGTCATCATCCCTTTACAGTAGTTTTAACTTTCTGCTACAAGTTGTCGAGCTGCAAAGTATTAAGCCTTATAATCCTTCATCCTTTTAGATGTGGTTTGCTGGGGGGAAGGGTTGTAAATCCACGGTGGCAAACAAGAAAAGCCTGAAGCTGTGAGCAAACAGGAAACAAATTATCTCAATCCCAGAATGTAAACTGC
Organism: Crocodylus porosus; assembly: GCF_001723895.1. Classification (NCBI taxonomy): domain Eukaryota; kingdom Metazoa; phylum Chordata; order Crocodylia; family Crocodylidae; genus Crocodylus; species Crocodylus porosus. The sequence continues at coordinate 14,824,435 of NW_017728915.1, forward strand.
CATTGACAGAGATGCATGAAAGAATCATAACAGGGAAACCTGCTGCAATTTTTCATCCAGTTACCAGCTGAATCATTGCTGTTAAACTAAAGGAGCAAGCTACCAGCCCAGCACTGACATGGAAGAGTTCTTCAGATGTCGTTGTGTGCACAAAGCAACCTTATAGTCTGACTGGCATTTGCTCCTTTTCATGCTTGCAGACTGATAATTACTGTGCGCTGCCTCAAGCTTGCAATTAGAGGCCACCAAGAAACAAAAAAAGTTGAATTTCAAGATTGAACCTTTTCTATGGATAGTTGCATTTTCCCAGCACGATGACTATTGTTAGGAGTGGATGCAGAGAAGGCACCTGTGCCAAGCTGTTAACAGGTAAAAGGAGATGTGGGCATCAGTAACAAATGGAGAATTCTCCTGTGCTAGACAGCAGTAGCAATTGTAATACTTGCTGGGTGATTCAATTAATACTATTTCATTTGAGTCCTTACTGAACCAGCACCCCTGCTTTCTAGGACATGGTGCTGGCTTTCCATGCTGCTTTTTTAAAATGAAAACTGAGCTCCTGCCTATTTATCACAAGTACATATCCTTCTACAATTTTGCAGCAGTAGGGGAGTTTATCTTTGAATCCTAGGTAAATTCTGATTCTATTCTATCTACAGACATCCACCCCCTGTAATTTCAAGGACAGGTTATACTTCTGTTCCTATTATAATCTACTGCATCATGATGATGTATGCTGTTAAACAACTGCTATTATTCCACCCCAGTTTGGTGGGTAAAAAAATTGTTCCTCTTTTAGACAGTATATAAAGTTAGTAAAGCACTAGATAAAGTTAAGAGACTGTTATGTGGAATTTTTAAGAAGCGTTTTCTTTTTCTCCTTCAGGTTTTCTCTGTCTCTGTCTGTCTGTCTCTCTTTCATCATTTTTCATTTTATTTTGTCTTTGTTGTAATATTTTTTGTGCAAGTCAGGAAAGCTGCTGTGGCAGATCTAGAGGTGCTCTGTGACAATGAATGAATACTGAATGTTGTTTTGGTTATTGGGATGTTTATTGTATGAACATGTTGGGTTACTTTAATAGGATGTGTTGGAGGAGGAAAGCAGAGAAGAGGAAAGAATTGTTTAACGTAAGGAGCACTTCAGCAAACACTTAAGGGTTATTAAGGGACAATGCCAGGAATATTAATTTTGAAGATTTTGCTTCCTCCTCAGCTAACCTACAAAAGTGGCTTTAACCAGGACATGAAGATGTCCAAGAATATATGAATTCAAAAGAAATGTGACAGAATTAAAAATGAATGATTTCTCAAGAAAACCCTAGTAGTTACTCAAGGAAACCAAACTGAGACAGAGGCACCACCTTGAATGCTTAAAGAATTAAGCTTGTCTACGTTGCCATCAGGGGATGGTAAGCCTTTCAAAAAGGGGACAGAAATGCAGGTAGCCTGTAACTGTGACAGTTGTCTTTTGTCTTGCTCTCCTCAGTTGAAGATGTTTAATTACAGTGGCTCCATATAAGTTGGGAAAATTCATGGTCAAATGGTGATTTCCTGAGTAAGTAAGGGAAGCAGAGCTCAACCCTCTGCAGTAGCCATTCCTTCGCCAAACTCAGATAAGGCCTTGTTTACACTTAACATTATATTTTTGAGTTTAACCAAGTTAAATTGACTTTTTTGGACAAATCATGTGGCACTTTAATGTGCATTACTGAATTGACTTTGGAAGCAGATCTGCTGAGATTTGGAAGCGTTTACCTGCAACAAAGCATATGTGAAAACAGTCCCATCACAAACCAGGTGTTGCATATCTGCCAAGTCCTCCCTGCAGCTATCCTATGCAAGTTTGTTTGTTAACTCAGCATGTCTGTTTACCAGTGTTACCTCTTGCTTCAGGGTCTTTTATCCAGGGGCCACTTTCCCTTTTAAATACAGGTGTGCAGCCAAGGGCAAGCATTGAGAGTCCACCTTGCTGTCAGAACCATGATTATTGTGTAATTGTGCCTCATACCACTGCTTGCTGAGGTCCTGGACTTCCTTTTTCTGAGTAGAGGCTCATCTGAATGGTACAGGCCTGCAAATGGGTATCGCAATGAGCACAGTTTAAGACTCATAACCGGGACTTTAGCCAGACCCGTAGTAATGCAAACGAGCTCTGGCTGGGCTACAAGAATGTTAAGCACAATAAAAGGGCCTCAGGGAGAGCTCACACTGTCTGCAACTGCTATAAGCAGCTGGAGAGCTCACAGCTCAATCACTGTGTTTTGTGTGTTCCCTGGTAGATTCTGAAATCTAAGATCTCCTCAACTGAGAGGCAGTGCTGGAACGTGAAGACCCACCCAAATCACTGCCATTGATCAAGTGAACTAAACTGGGAGAAACAGTTTCCCAAGTAAGTATTGTATGAAATGTTACCATGCAGTGACTGTGTCTACATGTGCTTTTACACGCACCTAAGCTTAATGTACATTAGCCTAATGTGAATTAAGGTGATTTAGGCACATGTCTACATGTTAGTCCCAAGTCAGTGGGCCAAGGCCTAAAGTGAGTCCCAAGTCAATGGACACGCATTGCATTAATGTGCATTAGCACATCTACACATTTGCTAATGCGACTTAGCTATTCGTGCATAAATTTGATACCTATTTTAGGCTTGAATGTCCTAAAAATAGCCAATTTAAGATGCATTAAGGGTGCACACATACCCTTAATGAGCCTTATATTGGGCTAATGCACACATGTACACATGCCCAGTGTATAGGGGGATTTAAACAATGAGAGTGCCATCATGTTGGCTTCATCCTCCTGGGCTTTTAAACCCCCCAGTCCTTATCTTGATCAGAAGGGCATCCTGCCAGGAAGTGAACGAAGTCTGTCTTTTTTCCCCCTCAAAATAAGTCAGCTACTACTTAAGCTTGCACCTTCTATTGCACCCATCCAACACTGTTTTCTCTCCCACCCTGTCAAACCCACCATGTATATATACATCCACAATGCAGCAGCACCTGGGTTAACAGAAAGACGGCTTGAAGTAAAGGAACTTTTATTGTAAATGCAGGTACTGGAGAGGAAAGGAACTTAGAACACTGTTTCTTTCTGGACCATAGTTCATTAATGTCCTCAGCTTCAAGCCAATATGAGGTATTATAAGTTATATTTCCAGCTCATGCTACTGAGACATTTCCAAAATCAATTTAAATACCTTTAAAACTATTCCCCCTTCCTTCACTGCAGAATTTTATTTATTTTGCAGTGCATTTTTAGCTTATTCTCAGGGTTTTAATAAAGAGAACTGAAGCCAAACCTAGTGCTTTATTTTGGCAAGGAGATTTCATAACACTGCAGCTCTCTTCCACTACCCTTATTACTTGCGGTTCCCTTTTGCATCGTGCCAAGCACTGCCCTGGCAAACAGCAGTGTAGCATATAGTCCCAATTTGCTAATTGTCTCTTTTACCCTTCTATGCCTTTTGGGTATGTACCTCAAGGTAACATCCTCTAAATAAAGGACTATATCTGCAGAAACACACAGACAATTAATTACTAATATAGTCTGCAGCTCATTAGCCCTTTCTATAGGTTGTCACAAGTCTCAGCCCCCCAGTCCCTGTGTCCTGTCACATGTCTACTAGGGCAGTGTGGAGCTTCAGATGCTGATTCGATCTGGAGGAGATTCGGCCTAATTCAGCGGCTGAATCTCTGACTCCAAATTGAATCGGGAGACCCATGAATGACATATATCTCCGGCGGCTGGGGGCTCCCACAGACACCGCCAGCACTGTCAGTGGCAAAGGTGCAGGGTGGCAAGCAGCAACCACCCACTGGCACTGGCGTTGACAAGGGACAATCATGGACTGCTCACAAATGCCTTTTTGCAGGAGTACACCGCCATGCAGAGGGGGTGCACATGCATCCACATATACCCCCTATGTGTCGCCCCTGGGGAGACCAATAATAAGGTCCAAATCAATTTGAAGCTCCCCGAATCAATTCAAAAAAGATTTGGAGAGCTTAAGAGAGATTTGGAGATTCAGGCAGTCCCTCCCTGCTCACCACTGCAGGGAGATAGACCTGGACTCCATGACAGTAAGTAGGGGCTGGGGGGACATGGGGAACCCCCGCCAGGCCCCATCCCCTGCCTGCTCCCCCGGCTGCACCGAGTACCCCCTCACTGCTGACATAGAGGCAACATCTTGGACAATAAGCTGTTCTTTTTTCTCTATTTCCCATGGCATCAGTAGGAGAAAGAGGAAGAGAGAGAGAGAGACAGACAACCCAGTATGTTTGTGCAGATTTGCCTGTTTGCGTTCTTTAATAGCTTTTAACTTTGTGCAGCATTCTGTACATTCAATCATTTTATTTCTTTTCTTCATATTCAGTAGTTATTCACTGTTATTTGTTAAAAAAATCATTGAAGAAGTCTTTACCTTCATAGTTTGAGTTGGGCACAAGCCTTTGAAATGACCAGAATCTCCCAGAGTAAAATCCACACATGCATTCTAATTAAATCTAAAAATGTGCCATAGTAAAAACCCTGCTGAAAGGGATACATGAAGCAGGGTAAATTCCTTACAGAACTACATATACATATGAAGAAGGCATACAAGAATGGTGTGCACAAACATGCTTTACAAATGGCTCCTACATTCAAAGTAGATGCACAATGTATCTCTTGCTCTTCACAGAATCATAGAAAATTAGGGTTGGAAGGGACCACAGGAGATCATCTAGTCCAACCCCCTGCTCAAAGCAGAGTCATCCCCAACTAGATCATCCCAGCCAAAGCTTTGTCTAGCTGAGTCTTAAAAATCTCCAAGGATGGAGATTTCACAACCTCTCTGGGTAACCTGTTCCAACATTTTACTACCCCCCTAGTGAGAGAAGTCTTCCTAATATTCTAAATGAGAGAGGAGTCTAATGCCTAATACCTAAATGTCTCTTGCTGCAACTTGAGACCATTGCTCCTTGTTCTGTCATCTGCCACCACTGAGAACAGTTTAGCTTCATCCTCTTTCAAACACTACTTCAGGTAATTGAAGGCTGCCATTAAGTCACCCCTCAGTCTTCTCTAGACTAAATAAGCCCAGTTCCCTCAGTTTTTCCTCATAAGTCATATTCCCCAGGCTCCTCACCATTTTTGTTGCCCTCCTCTGGACACTCCAATTTGCCCACATCCTTTCTGTAGTGGCAGCCCCAAAACCAAACACAGTACTCCAGATGTAGCCTTACCAGTGCTGAATAGAGAGGAATAATCACTTCTGTTGACCTGCTGGCAACATACCTACCAATGCAGCCCAGTATGCCATTAGCCTTCTTTGCAACAAAGACATGCTGTTGGCTTATATTCAGTTCATTGTCCTCTGCAACTCCCAGGTCCTTTTCTGCAGAGCTGCTGCCCAGCCAGTCAGCCCCCAAAATGTACTGGTGCATGGGATTGTTCCGTCCTAAGTGCAGGGCTTTTTTCTTGTCTTTGTTGAACCTCATGAGATTTCTTTTGGCCCAATCTTCCAGTTTGTCTAAGACACTCTGAATCCTAGCCCTACCCTCCAGCATATCTACTACTTCCCCCAGCTTGGTGTCATCTGCAAACTTGCTGAGGGTGCACTCTGTGCCATCTTCCAGGTCATTAATGAAGACATTGGAAAAAAAAACTGGCCCCAGGACTTACCCCTGGGACACTCTACTTGATACCAGCTGCCAACTAGACATCGAGCCGTTGATTTCAACCCCCTGAGCACAATACTTCAGCCAGTTTCTAACCACCTTACAGTCCATTCATCCAGCCCATACTTCCTTAGGTTGCCTGTGAGAATGCTGTGGGAAACTGTATCAAAAGCCTTGCTCCAAATCAAGGTATACCATATCCACTGGTCTCCCTGCATCCACGGAGCCAGTCACCTTGTCATAGAAGGCAATCAGGTTGACTTACCCTTGGGAAATCAATACTGAATGTAACCAATCACCTTCTGCTCCTCCAAGGGACTGAGATGAGATTGACTAGTCTGTTGTTCTCTGGATCCTACTTTTTTCCCCTTTATAAAATATGGGCACTATGTTTGCAATTCTCCAATCATCCAGGACCTCTCCTGATCACCGTGAGTTTTCAAAGATGATGGCCAATGGATCTGCAATCACATCAGCCAACTACCTCAGCATCCCATTCAGCCCCATGGACTTGTACACATCCAGCTTTCTAATCAGTCCCTAACTTGTTCTTTCAGCACTGAAGGCTGCACACCTCCTTCCCAAACTGTGCTGCCCGGTGCAGTAGTCTGGGAGCTGACCTTGGCTGTGAAAACTGAGGCAAAACAGGCATTGTGCACTGGAGCCTTTTCTACATCTTCTCTCACAAGATTGCCTCACCATTCAGTAAGGGACCCACACTTTTCCTGATCCTCCTCTTGCTACCAGCATACTTGTAGAAACCCTTCTTGTTACCCTTCATATCCCTTGCCAGCTGCAACTCCAACTGTACTTTGGCCTTTCTGACTTTATCCCTGCATGCTTGAGCAATGATTTTATACTCCTCCCTAGTTATTTGTCCAAGTTTCTACTTCTTATAGGGTTCCCTGCTAAACCAAGCTGGTCTTCTGCCATGCTTGCTAGTCTTCCTGTGCATCGGCATGGTTTGTTCTTGTCCTCTCATTCAGGATTCTTTAAAGTACAGCCAGCTCTCCTGGACTCCTTTCCCTTTCAGATTGGCCATGAGTTCCCTGACCCTGGCCATGGGGATCCTGCCCATTAGTTAGTCCCAGTGCACACCAAGGGGGGCAGGAGTGCTAAGAAGCCTCCATGGCTCAGAAAAGGCATCCAGGGATGCCTGAGGGGGAAAAAAAAGGTGGTGTACAAACAGTGGAAGCAAGGGGCTATCACCAAGAAGGATTACACCTCTGTTGCTCGGGACTGCAGGGAGGCTGTTAGGAAGGCCAAGGCTGAGATGGAGCTAGGGCTAATGACCAGAATTAAGGATAATAAAAAGTCCTTTTTCAAATATGTAAGAAGTAAGAAGATGGCACTGGGTAATGTGGGACCCCTACAGGATAGGCTTGGCAATCTGGTGACTGTGGCAAACAAAAAAGCTGACCTCTTTAATGAATTCTTTGCTTCCATATTCCTGAACAGGGACTGAGACATTTCCCCAACTAGAACTGCAAACAGACCCAGGGGAGGCACCACCATGCCTAGGGTCAGGGACAACTTGGTAGGGAACTTTTGGAGGGGCTGGATGTGTTTAAATCAGTAGGTCCCGATGCTCTTCACCCGAGGGTGCTGAGGGAATTGGTGGGGGTCATAGTGGGTGCCTGATACAGCTCTGAGTGCTTGTAGGGCACTGGCCATGTACCAGAGGAATGGAAAAGGTCTAATGTGGTCCCCATTTATAAGAAGGGGAGAAAGAAGGACCCCGGCAATTACAGGCCAGTCAGTCTTACCTTGGTCCTTGGGAAGACCTTTGAGAAAATTATAAAGGAGCACATCTCCAAGGGCCCATCAGGGGAGGTAATGCTCAGAGGCAACCAACATGAGTTCATTGAGGGCAGGTCCTGCCTGACTAACCTGGTTTCTTTTTATGATCAGGTCGCAAAGTCCCTGGATGAGGGTGTCGGGGTGCATGTAGTATTCCTGGACTTTAACATGGTTTTCCACCACATTCTCTTAAAAAACAAAACTTGGTGACTGCTGCATTGATGCCTACATAGTCAGATGGGTGGCAAAATAGCTAGATGGTTGCACCCAGAGGGTGGTGGTAGATGGGTCATTTTCGACCTGGAGGGATGTGGGCAGTGGAGTCCCCCAGGGCTCAGTCCTGGGGCCTGTACTGTTCAACATCTTTATCAGCAATCTGGATGTGGGTGTGGAATTCATGCTATCCAGATTCACTGATGACACCAAGTTGTGGGGCAAGGTAGGCACGCTGGAGGGGAAGGACAGAATCCAGCTAGCTCTAGACAGGTTAGAGGTGGGTGGGTGAGAATAGGATGGAATTAATTGCAGGCAAGTGCAAGGTACTGCATCTAGGGAGAAGGAACCAGCAATACACCTATAGGCCGGGAAACACCCTTCTTGTCAACACAGTGGCAGAAAGGGATCTTGGAGTCATTGTTGTCTCCAGGATGGACATGAGCTGCCAATGCAAGGAAATGGTCAGTAAGGCTAACCGCACTTTGTTGTGCATCTACAAATGCATCACAAGCGAGTCTAGGGAGGTGATCCTTCCGTGCTATGTGTCATTGGTCAGGCTGCAGTTGGAGTACTGCATCCAGTTCTGGGCGCCGCACTTCAAGAGGGATGTGGCTAGCATTGAGAGGGTCCAGAGGAGGGCCACTTGTATGGTCAAGGGGCAGTGGGGCAGGCCCTATGAGGAGAGGCTAAAGCCTCCACAAGAGAAGGCTGAGAGGGGATCTGGTGGCTATTTATAAATCCACCAGGGGGAACCAGCGAGAACTGGGGGGAGGCTCTGCTCCCTCGGGCATCACCCAAGGTTACTAGGAATAGCCACAAATTGTTAGAGAAAGTTCAGCCTGGACATCAGGAGACATTATTTTACAGTTAGGGCTGCCAGGATCTGGAATGAGCTCCCAAGGGAGGTGGTACTCTATCCTACCTTGGGGGTCTTCAAGAGGAGACTGGACAGATATTTGGCTGGGATGATATAACTGCAGCACCCATTCCTGCCCGGGCCAGAGGGTCAGACCTGATGATCTGTTTAGGTCCCTTCCAACCCTAAGCATTATGAAACTATATGGTTCTTTTACATCAAGTGCAACTCCATCTCCTCTTCTCCCCTGCCTGTCCTTTCTGAGTTGTTTGTACCCATTTACGACAGTGCTCCTGTCATGCAAGCTATCCCCAAGTCACTGTTTTTCCAATCACATCATAGTTCTATAACTGTGCAAGGACTTCCAGTTCTTCCTGCTCATTTCCCAGCCTTCATGCATTCATATATAGTTACCCAAGATAACTAGTTGATTGTCCCAATTTCTCAGGAAGTATGAGAACACCTCCCCCATTGCCCTGTCCTGCTTGTTCTTCCTCCAGCTCTCCCGCTTCCCCACTTACGTCAGGGCTTTGGTCTCCATCCCACTGGACATATCATTGGTACCCACATGGAAGTGCAGTATGGGTTGTAATTAGAGGGCTGGATGAGTCTTGGTAATCATTCTGTTACATTTCCAATCCAGGCTCTGGGCAAGCAACACACTTCCTGAGACAACAAGTCAGGTCAGCAGATGGCTTCCTCTGTCCCCTGCAAAAGTGAGTCTCCAACCATCACCACCTGTTGCTTCATCTTGGTGGCAGTTGTCACAATTCTTCCCACCTTGGTGAGGCCTTGCCTCTCCTCCTCCACCAATAAAAAGTGTTCCTCCTGCCTCTGTTGCCTCATATCTGTTCTCCAGTTGAACTGCAGGTGGAGGTGAAGATTTCTGCTTGCTGGCAGAGGTCACAAGCTTCTAGTTTCCACCCCCCTGGGAATCTATGTCCTCTCCCTTCTCTAGCACTGGCCCTGGAAGTTTTTCCTCCCCAGTCCTGGGGGTCTCTTCCAGCATCAAATTGATGAACTCCTCATGGCAGAGGATGCTTCAGAGCCTCATCACCCCCTTCAGTAGCTCTCTTGCCTGTTTCCTGAGAGACCTCACGAGGAGGCACCACTAATACCTGGCCCTTACCGGAAGGAACCTGCAATCCACATTCTCCACAGCACCAAACCTGGACCTGAGTGGAAGTCTAGTTGGTAAGTGGTCCTGCCTGGACAGAAACCTCACAGATACAAGCAGAGGAAGTGTCTCTGGCAATGCAACGTCCTCCAGCCACTTCCCTTGGTCTCTTAATCAGCCTTCTCTCTCTTACTGCCCTTCTTCCAAGCACACCTTCCCTAGTGAATTCACCTGGAAGCTGGCCTGTTTACTGCTTGTTGGCCCCAAAAGGTTCCTTCTTTCTTTCTTCCCTGCTTCCACACACCAAGATGAAAGGCTCTCCCCTGAAAAAGGGTGTGGGATGGGTGCAAACTGACCTGCAAACTGCTTACCCTCTTTGCAGCCCCTGTTTACGGGCTTCTTGGCCGCTGGTTCCGTGGTCATTCAGGGAGTCCCCTTTTATATGCTTACAGGCCTGGACTGGCTCCATCTTCTCATTAGGGCTTCTGTCAAGCCCAGGCAGCAATCACTCATCAATCAGCTATCACTCAGTTAGCAACATTCCCAGCTTCTCAGAGCACACAGCCCACCAAAAAAACACTCAGCAAGCCAAAGACACGGGCAGCTTTGGATCACTTACCTTCCCTGGGCAGAATCTGGTGCCTGGTCCCTGGCTTCTCTGCCCCCTCCTCCTCTTGCTCCCAGAAAACTGCCTGCAAACTGCTTACCCTGTTTGCAGCCCCTGTTCTCTGGCTCCTGGGTCACTGTCTCTTCTGCGGCCTTGAGTAGTTGCGTCCTAGACGTCTCCTAATGGTTGTTCAAATTATATGTTCAGCTCCCACCTGCTGTAAAGCCTTCTCTCTTATTCTCACAATGACTTTCAATTGTGAACAGCACATAAACAGCTACCATAAGAGGCAGATCAGCCTCTAGCCTCAAGTTCTGGCTTCTTTGTCTCCCTTTCAGTCATTCAAATATCATTCTGAAACTACCCAGATAGAGTTAAAACAGTGCCTTTTTCCTATGGCAACAAGAAGGTGAGAATGACTGGAAGAATGACACTACCATCAGTACCCATAGAAACCGAGGGGCCAAAAATTGTAATCTCCCCTGCAGAAAACAGCCAAGAGTTTTTTAAGACCTAGCATTACAGGTCTTCCTAGAGAATTCTGTATTAATAATAGTGCGTTTTCAGTGTGTAGCACTGTGGAAAAATAGCCTTCTATTGATGGACTCTGAGGATTAATGTAAGGCATGTCATAGTAGTATTTGTTGTACAATAATGTCTAGGATTCATAGCTGCAGCCTGGCCATCTTTGTGCTAAGCACTGAATAAACACAACGCAAAAAGGCAGTCACTTCTACAGTGATATTATCAGACAGGATAGTGGATATGGAGAAACAAAGCACATGTGCCCAATCAAATGGCTTTAATACAATTCAGGAATCCCAGCAGTGCAAGCCCATTAATATTCTCCTGTGTGTTGCCCAGTCTTATACCCATCATACCAATCCCTTCTTGGGAAGAGTGCACATTTCTGTTAAAACAAGATCAACAGTTGATATACCAATCTTTAGCTAATTAGCTGTTAACTAGTAACAGTCAGGTTGGTGAGGTTCCAGATGATGATGGCCACATGCTTCTCTGAGCTGAGAGAAAACTCCCACCATCACTATAGCTCCAGAGCAATATCTGCCATTTCTGATTATTCCAGGTCTGCAGAACTCTCCAGTACAAGGTGGCTGGACCCCAAAGCTGCCATGCACTAAGCAAAGCCATTTCAGAAATATATCTAAGACAGATGCCTCCTTGATTTTAACCTCCACCTCTTTGGGTGCCCTTATCAGCATGGTTAATGTCATTGTATAACTTCAGATATGTTTTCAGGAGCCTGGTTTATATTACAGCACTTGCCAGTGTTTCTGTGCTACTTAGCAGTTGTTTGAAAATGTTTCTGGCTCACAAAAATGGATAGATGATAGGAGGAAAAAGAGGCATCCTGAGTAGGTAATCTGACACCAGAATTGTTACATTTCGGTAGGTCTCCCCCAGTGCACAGTGTGAAAAATCCCATAATACAGACAGCTATAGCAACAGAACAGGGCATGATGGGACATCTGACCTGAATAGCAAAACATCCCAAATGCTTAAGGACCTACCAAATTTGTGATTTTGTAAATTTCATGAAAACCACAAATTTGATAGGTCCCCCATGAAAAAGCCTGGTTCCCACAAAAAAGTGGGAAAACAGCCAGCAAGCAGTTGTGGTGGGGAGACGGGAGCTGCAAACCAAGGCAGGAAGCCCTGGCACCCTGAAGCACCAGTGGGGGGAGGAAAGCGGGGGGACGACATTTTCATGGTGAAGCACAGCAATCACCCACACCTCTGATTGGCTGAGGGGCCCCGGAAGTCCTCTCCCTCCCTAGATATTGACAGCTGGCCATCTGTCAGTCTCCAGGGAAGGGTGGGACTTCCAGGGCCCCTTGGCCAGAGGCATGTGGCCTCTGTTCTCCACTGTAAAAATGTTGGCCAGCACTAGGCCTGGTCAGTAAAATCCAGATGCAGCCACTGCTAGTTAGGCAGGTCCCTATAAGTGCTTCATGGGCACCTTATCTCTAGGATGACAGTGTGGTGTGGATGCACTGCCTGTGCAAAAGTTTTATGAATCGGGTAACAATACACAAAGGCCGCAAGGAATTTTAAGCATATGCTTGACCTAAAGACTTTACAGGGCAGTGATACCAGGACTGGAAATGTAAGGAAGTAGGTAGCACAGATGTCATATGGATATGCCAGAAGTATACATTTAGAACGTAATATTTCAAATGCATTTACTTTTTACAATTAACATTAAATACAAAGAAAATCTATCATACAGAAATACTAAATTTTTATCACTTGTTTTCATCCTGTTTGCTTAGAAATTATTGTTTATAAAATTCTGGATCTGCCTGTGTGCATTTGCTTGCTTGTTCTCACTCCCTCCTTGTGGCATCACACAGGCACACAGAAGAAATGATTTTTATGAAAACCAACAGGGAACTCAGTGCTTTAAAATCTTTTAAAAAGATGTGCTTTCCAGCTCAAAAAGCTTGTAATTTAGCAATTTATAGATACTGATATAGACATGCCTACATACGTGTGTGTGTGTGTATAAAATGCTTATATGTGTAGATGTAAATACACACACACACATAAATGCTATATTAGGTTATATATTTTTACATAATGTAGAAAGGAACCAATTCCTAATTACTCAAAAGCAACTTTATGTTACATGGCCAGTTTAAAAGAGACTTAAAACAAGTAAATGAAATGTATGCCTGCTCTAAAGACTCTGAATGCTTTCATGGGAAATCTCAGCCCCACAGAAGTTAATGGAAATGTTTCCATTGTTTTAATGGCCCAAAATTTCATCACTATAGTGATATAAAGAGTCCTTTATGTAAAATAGAGGCACACTCTTTTAGGTATGTGTATATATGTATGCACATTATATAAAACAAATCTATATGTACTCCGTGTGTTGGCTTAACTTTATCATGGTAATATTTTAATATCCTTCGCTTTTTGAGGGGCTGTTATATCTCTGAAATGAATTCTCCACAGTGTTTGAGTAAATTGCAAGGTTGTTATCTGTGGCACTGACTTTATTGTTCTGCCAGGATGTCTCCTTTTGTCATAAAACAATAACTTGTTGTAAGTAGTACTTTTTAGGTTTACTGTTCAGACAGAATAATTGTATCTTTTAATCTGGGTCAATCTGCTCTTGCTTATTACAAATTGGCTCCAAATCTCCCCCCAAAAGAGAAACATTTGCAAATAATTTAGTAGCAGAATCACCCTCATATAAACACTGTTAGAATTATTTTTAAAAAACCCAGCCAAAACCTTTCCAGAATCCTAAACTTAAGTATTCCTTAATTTGGCTAAAAGGGATGGGAAATGATCAACTTTCCCATAAACCTGCCTGTGTGTATACATATGCATATGTGAAAGGTGCTGGATCAACAGCCTACACACAGAAATCTCCAAAATCATTCACAGAAGAGGTGCAATATGGACAAGGTCAAGACAAAATTCCTTATTCCAACTGGTTATTCTGCCTTCCCTCTGATATGAAGAGACCATTAGTAGGACTCAGTAGTTAACTTAGTCTTCATGTCTGCATGGATCTTAGCTTCCTTGCCTACTTTGCCAAACAGGGCAGTTATTGCCAATTGATACTGTTAATGGTTTGTTTGGACATCTGTCCACTAGAACATGCAGTGACATCCACTGAACATTTGTTGCATGTGAATGGTTCTGAGCACATCCCAACCCTGTTGGCAATCAAGTCATGGGGTAAAGTAGCTGTAGGCAAAGGAAAGGAAAAAGAAATTGAGGAGGAAAGCTTTAGATTTATTTTGTACCTGGAATACGCAGTGCACAAGGCACTTTTCGTTTTTGACTGAGTCCTTACAACAACTACAGATCCCAATGCCAACAGGATATTCAGTATGAAATATGAAAAATATGAGATATCTACACTGAATAGGAATTAGCTTCATGGCATCGTGATACTTACAAAGCAAGTTAGTAAAACTTCATGATTGATCATTTAATCTAATTGGAAATGCAATCACATCTTGCAGGGAAGTCATTTTTTTCCTTTTACTTGAAGGATGGTATCACTCTGTCTGTGTCACCTACATGAAGGAGGAAATGGTGTAAAGATGCAGATTAGATCATCTGTTATCAAGTAGGCAGAAATAGTGAAGGAAGACACCTAGAGTTTAGCAGATGTCCCCTCAGTTATGGGAGGTCTTGAGACTACGTATTTCACCATACATCACACTGGTTTGAGGAACAGGAGTACAAAAAAGAGTACAAAAAGGGTTCTGTACAAGTTTCATGAAAAAGATTATTTCCTTAGAAGCTTTGGTTATATTGTGCCTTTCAAAATACAGTACATACAGATTCCTTATGGAACTGTTGCCATAGAACGGACAAGAAGGAAAAAATCTAGAACTTCAAAAGTTACATTAATCTGACGGCACAGAATGGCTGACATTTCCTGTGATCAAAATTTTATCTGCATTTTCTTGCTATCCTTTCGTCAGACATGGGCAAAAAAACCCAACTTTGGGTGTCATCACGTGTTCAGTTTGACACTAAGTGCAGTTAAAACACAAGCAGATGCACTTCAAGCAGTTTAGTATATGTTAGGTGCCCTGCTGGTGTTGCAAAGGGTTATCTCCTAACGTGTATTAACTTTGATATGTCCGTACATTCCAATGATTTGCAAATTTTGTAAGTGAACATGTGACACCACTCTTCTATGAAGCCTTAAACTCATTCCCTTCCCAGGCATTTTCCCTATCCCCTTACTTTTGCTTTCTTTCCTCCTATTTTATAGCATATAGTCTGGGCAGCCTGGTTAGACTTGATTAGATAAAGATGGCTGTGGTTGAAACCTACATCAGTGGCTACATAGAATTAGGGTAATTCACTTCTTGTGCAGCCAGTGGCTAGCTGAAACATCATAGAACTTATCTAAACCAGACAGGGCTAGGGAGGTGAACATGGGAAAACCATGAGAAAGGACAAGCTCTGTGAGGGAGGGGTTTAGAGTATGGGTGTGGCACAAGTCTCCCTACTGAAGGTCTGTATTTTTCCTATTTTGGCTTTGTGTATCCTTTGGCTGGGAACAAATACTACTCATGTTAAAATATTATTCATATTTGATTACTTATTCAAACTGAAATGTGAATGAGACCTACAGAGTGTAAATACATTGAAAAAATGTATCAGATATACAAAGGTACGTTTGTAGCAAAAGACTGTAATAGGGTTGTTTAGGATTTGCTGACTCATTCAAGTTGGGGGGTTGTAACAGGTTATGGCTGTGCCCAGCTGATCATACCCGTTAGCGACCCCCAGTAGGAAGTTATGGCCCCACCTCCAGACTCTCCCGCCACAGTTTGATGTTAGATTGTAGAATTCTTTTGCTGGGGCCCTCCTGCTCTGCCACAATGGTAGTGCTGGCCATCCTGGTCCACTTTAGCACGTGTGACAACCCCTGCTGTACTAGCTTGGCATTGCTATCTTTATGATGACCAGTCTGATGTTTACATACCTTCTTCCCTTGTGTGTGGTAGCCCACAGGGGATGGCCCAGTCTTCACTGCCAATAGACATCAATAGCACCTGATCTCCTGGCTAGGGTTGAAATGCTTTTGTAACTAAATCAATCCCAGTCTTCGCTCTTGGGATTCCTAAGAGTCCATCTGAAATAAATAAACAAAAATGAGGGCAGAATCACTGTCCCTCACAGATCTCAGTGGTTGCTCTTCAGCTTCTCATCTGAGGCTCCTCACTCTCCCTCTTATCCTGCTCTTATGGCTTCCTTCGCAGTGCTCCAGCTGGCCAAGGCTGGGTACTTCTGGTGCAGTTGTGTTTCTAGCTCCTGCAGGTGAGGGAAGACCTTCTGGCTGGGAAGAGTCCCTCAGTGGAGCTGGCACTCCCAGGCTTCCCCAGTATCCTGCTTCCCTGTGCCATCAGTGGGGCTCCTCTCCCACTCCCCAGTGGGGCCAGCAGTGAGGACAGACTGACCTGCCCTTTGCCTCAGAAAAAGACAACCTCCACTTGGGGCCAGCTTGGGCTGTGCTCCAGTGCAGCTGGGAGTGATGGCATCAACCCCCACACCCTCCTGCAGAAGAGAAAAGGATCCACACCATGATAGGTTGGGCAGCAAACCCACACAACTGGCCGGCTCCAGTCTTCACTCTGGTAAGGGTGAGGGTGTGGGTAAGCTCTTTCCCTTTCCTTTCTCCCTTAGTTACAGGGGCTTTTTGCATATATAAGGAAAACACAAGAGAGGGGATTGAGAATTTGGGCAAAGCAGTTCTGAGTGAGGAGCCCTAGGACAACATTTCCCAACCTTTTTCACCCCGCAGCACACTTACATGGCTTCCCCCACCCCACACCACTGCACACCAGTCAAGTGGGGGGATGGGGAATAGCGAGCAGCTAAACACCGCAGACCGGGGAGGAGAAGGTGGTGAGTGGCTGAACACCATGGAGCGGGGGAGGAGGGAGAGAGGGATTGCCACACCCCAGGGGTGGGTGGGGGTGGCAAGTGGCACAATGCTGTGGAGCGGCAGGAGGTAGGTGGTGCGGCATGTGAATCAGTGGCTGGAGCCATGACCCCCCAATGTCTGGCTGCCCACAGCAGTAGCAGGCAGGGGGTGTGGCTCCAGCCCAAAATGCCTGATGGCACACCAGTATGCTGCGGCACTCTAGTTGGGAAACGCTGCCCTAAGAAAAGCCAAGCCTGAGGATAAGTTATAAGCTGAACTTTTGTTTTGTTATTGTTTTGACTTAGTTAATTATGATTTCAAGATCTAGTAGGGTGTAGATTTGACTGAGGTATAGACATTCTGTTTGTGTGAGGCAGGGGCAAAAATCAATCTCTGTCACCTACATAAAGAAAGAAATGGTGTAAAGATACAGATATGATTCCCAAGCATGCACAAACATGCTCTCTAAGGTTCCAGGAGATCATAGAATCATAGAAAATTAGGTTTGGAAGGGCCTCAGGATGTCATTGAGTCCAACTGCCTGCTAAAAGAAGGACGGACCGCAAGCGTGTCATCCCAGTTGAAGCTTTGTGTAGCTGCATTTTGGAAACCTCCAAGGATAGAGATTCCACAACCTCTCTGGGTAACCTCTTCTAGTGTTTTAGTACCCTCCTAGTGAAAACATTCTTCCTAATATCTAACCTAAACTTCCCTTGCTGTACTTGAGACCTTTTCTCCCTGTTCTGTCATCTGCCACCACTGAGAACAGCTCCATCCTCTTTCAGATGCCCCTTCATGTAGTTGAAGGTTGCTGTTAAATCCCCCCCAGTCTTCTCTTCTTCAACTAAATAATCCCAGTTCCTACAATCTTTCCTCATAAATCATGTTCACCAGCCCTTTCACCATTTTTGTTGCCGACCTCTGGACTCTCTCCAATTTGTCCACATCCTTTTCGTAGTGGGGAATCCAAAACTGAACACAGTACTCCAGATGTGACCTCACTAGTTGAATAGAGGGGAATAATCACTTCCCTTGACCTACTGGCAACACAGTATGACATTAGCCTTCTTTGCAACAAAGACATGCTGTTGGCTCATATTCAACTTATTGTCTACTGTAACACCCAGGTCCTTTTCTGCAAAGCTACTTCCCAGCCAGTCAGCCCCCAAAATGTACTGGTGCATGGGATTGTTCCATCCTAAGTGCAAGGCCTTGCACTTGTCCTTGTTGAACATCATGAGATTCCTTTTGGCCCAATCCTCCAATTTGTCTAAATCACTTTGAATCCTAGCCCTACCCTCCAGTATATCTACTACTCCCCCCAGCTTGGTGTCATCTGCAAACTTGCTGAGGGTGCACTCTGTGCCATCTTCCAGATCATTAATGAAGACATTGAACAAAACCAGCCCCAGGACTGACCCTTGGGGCACTCCACTTGATACCAGCTGCCAACTAGACATCAATCCATACATCAGTACCCTCTGAGCCGAATGCTTCAGCCAGTTTTCTGTCCACCTTACAGTCCATTCTTCTATCCCATACTTTCTTGACTTGGCTACAACAATGCTATTGAAGACTGTATCAAAAGCCTTGCTAAAGTACACCACATCCACCAGTCTCCCTACATCCACAGAGCCAGTCATCTCATCATAGAAGGCAATCAGGTTGGTCAGACGTGGCTTGCCCTTGGTGAATCTATGCTGACTGGTCCTAATCACCTTTTTCTCCTCCAAGTGCTTATAAATTGATTCCTTGAAGATCTGCTCCATGATTTTTCCAGAAACTGAGGTGAGCCTGACTGGTGTATAGTTCTGTGGATCCTCCTTCTTCTCTTTCTTAAATATGGGCACTATGTTTGCCCTTTTCCAATCATCCAGGACCTCTCCTGATATGTTTTCAAAGATGATAGCCGATGGAGCTGCAATCACATCAGCCAACTCCCTCAGCACCTTCAGATCCATCCCATCTGGCTCCATGGACTTGTTTCCAGCTTTTCTAATCAGTTCCTAACCTTGATCTTTCAGCACTGAGGGCTGCTCACCTCCTTTCCTAACTGCTACCCAGTGCAGTTGTGTGGGAGTTGACCTTGCCTGTGAAGACTAAAGGCATTGAGTCCTTCAGCCTTTTCTACATCCTGTGTCACAAGATTGCTTCCCCATTCCATAAGGGACCCACACTTTTCCTGATCCTCCTCTTGCTACCAGCATACTTGTAGAAACCCTTCTTGTTACCCTTCACATCCCTTGCTAGCTGCAAATCCAAATGCATTTGGCCTTCCTGTCTTCATCCCTGCATGCCTGAGCAATACTTTTATACTCCTCCCTAATTACTTGTTCAAGTTTCTGCTTATAAGCTTCCTTTTTGTTACTTAGTTTACTGAAGAGTTCCCTGCTAAGCCAAGCTGGTTTTCTGCAATACTTGCTAGTCTTCCTGTACATAAAGATGGTTTGTTACTGCACTCTCAGTAAAGCTTTGAAGTACAGCAAGCTTTCCTGGACTTCTCTCCCCCTCAGTCTGCCTTCCCAGGGGATCCTGCCTATTGGTTCCCTAAGTGAGTCAAAGTCTGCTTTTCTGAAGTCCAGGGTCCTTACTCTGCTTCTATCCACCCTTCTTTTCCTCATACTCCTGAACTCTACCATCTTGTGGTCACTGCTGCCCAAGTTGCTGTCCACTATTGCATTCCCCACCAATTCTTCCCTGTTTGTAAGCAGCAGGTCAAGAAGAGCACAGCTCCTATTTGGCCCCTTCCGCACTTGAACCAGAAAGTTTTCCCCCGTACTTTTCAAAAAATTCCTGGATTGCCTGTGCACTGCTATATTGTCCTCCCATGAAGTCCTCCATGAGAACCAGGACCTGTGATCAGGAAACTTCCACTCGCTTTTTGAAGAAAGCTTCATCCACCACTTCCTCCTGGTTTGGTGGTCTACAGCAGACCCTCACCATGACATCACCCTTGTTGCTCTCTCCTCTGACCTTAACCCAAAGACTCTCAACA
Source organism: Crocodylus porosus (assembly GCF_001723895.1). Taxonomy (NCBI): domain Eukaryota; kingdom Metazoa; phylum Chordata; order Crocodylia; family Crocodylidae; genus Crocodylus; species Crocodylus porosus. Next base: position 14,844,119 of record NW_017728915.1, read on the forward strand.
GGTCAGTATCCAATTTCGTACTGGAGTTCTGAGCAATCATATGACTCTTTTATATAAAATGCAATTCCTCCTTTTCTCCCCTGCCTGTCCTTCCTGAACAGTTTGTACCCATCCATGACAGTGCTCCAGTCATGCGAGCTCCCAACATTTCTCTGTTATTCCAATCACATCATAGTTCCGTGACTGTGCAAGGACTTCCAGTTCTTCTTCCAGTCATGAGTCCTATCCCACCAAGTGTCTGTTATTCCAATCATGTCATATTTTCATGACCATGGGAGGACTTCCAATTCTTCCTGCTTGTTTCCCAGTGTCAATGTATTCATGTACAGGCACCTGAGGTAACTAGTTGATTGACCTGATTTCCCCCTCCTGCTTGCTCTTCCTCCAGGTCTCCTGCTTCCCCACTTTCCTCAGGGCTTTGGTTTCCATCCCAGTGTTCCCTGTAAGTTGTGCAGTGTGCGCAGCCATGCAGGCATGCTCATGCTGCACTGCCAGGTGTGCCTGCATGGCTGCGCATGCCACACAGCTTAGAGGGCTGCTCCATCCCCCAGGGAGCCTAGTTTAAAGCACCCCTCACTAGGTTAGCAAGCCTGTCTGTGAAGACACTCTTCTCTCTCTGTCAGATTGATCCAATCTCTTCCTAGCAATCCTTCTTCTTGGAAGAATATCCCATGGTCCAAGAACCCAAATCCCCACTGGTGCTACCATCTGTGCAGACAGGTGTTGATCTGCAGGATGCATGTGCTCGTGCCATCAAAGGGCATCCTTTCAAGGGCATCCTTTCAAGGGTGCCATGGGGTGTCACACTGTTAGGCTTACAAACGTGATTCACAAGATAAACCCAAATTTCAAATAGAAATCCATATGTGCAGTCTTTCTGAGTTCTTTGCAAACAGAAAAAAAACTGCTCTGTTATTTTTCTGTAGTCAAAAAGAGTAAAAACTAAGAGCTGGCATTTTCTGAGAGGTGCCTCAAGTTCAAAGGGTTGAGAACCACTAATTTAAATGTGAAGTTTTGTTTGCCTCTGAAACAGCAATAATGTTCTTGGTGTCTTATATCATATCAATCTGTGAAAATGTTCTTTCTCCTGATACAGCTTTCTATCATCTGCTGGTTACTACACCAAGGGTGTTAAGTTTGGTGAATAATTTCCAACATGTTAGGGAAAGCTGTAGCCTTACCTTTCTATCAGTAACAAAGAATGTTCACAAATTTGGTCTGGGGGAAATGTCACATTCATGCCATCTTTTTGGAACTCCCCCGCCCCCTGTGCCCAGCTGTAACATGACAGACTGTTGGTGTAGGGAAGGCTGGAGTTACTTTTGTACTATGTGCAATGAAGTAAATAACAAAGCTTCAGGATGAGTTGAGTGGTGCAGAATTAGGGTCTCTTTCTCCAAGGAATACTCTGTAGGGGCTGAGACTCTCAGGGCACTGCTACATGTTCACAAAGTAAAGCTGGATAGAAACCAGCTCTAGAGTTGTTACAGAATTTCAAGCACTAAGTTTATAGCTAGTTGAGACTTTTTATAGCTGGCTAGTCATTTTTATCATATGATAATTCCTTTGCACATGTGGCTGGTCTAAATTGATTGCATGATTAACCAGTTAATTGTCTATTATATGTAATGTGTAACAGGGGCCTTATGTGCATACAGTAAAGGGTGGAACACATATGTCATGGCTTATGGACATTTCACCACATTCAGAAGTGCTATATTTGGGGGTGGTATATGTTCCTATATAAATTTAAGGAAACATAAATTGATTTAATTTGCACTCTAAAGGGCTGAAATAATGTGTAAGAGTGTGCATTTTTAGATTATACTGCCTGCCAGTTGCTTTCTCTGCTTCACCCTTCACCCTGCAAGTCACACTTACTTACACTTCCTCACAACTAATAAGGATGTATTAGAAGATTGCTCATAGTGCAAAGACTTTTTGGCTTGAATTACAGTGGCCTTTCAGGAGGGATAACATATCACCATATACAAGTTCCATAACTCTTAACCTTCTTCCTTTCTCTCCCACACACAACTGCACTCTTTTTCCTCCTCCTCTTCAGGTTTGCTAAAAAAAACAAAAACAAAATAATGAATAAATAAAGGCAAAGAACAATGCAAATAAAACTGTTTTGCACCTTGTACTGCAGATGATCATCAGTGTCATTCTAATTTTAGAATGTGATAGTATGACCCCAATGAAAGAAAAAAGCACTACACAGTATAAATGCCTAGTATTGTAGTATGACTATATGACTATATAGCCTATTACCTGGCTATCTCCAAAGAAATATAATGAGCTTATATGCAACATGTTTGTCACTTCTCTTGATCTCTGGTACACTTTGGCTTTCTATGTAGTATTTCCCTCACTATGCATGTTTTGCTTCTTTATTTTAAATTCTGATATTAGAAGATTTCGTATTACCTCACGATATTGAATTGGTTCTGTATAGTGTGAGATTGGAAAATGTAAATATTTGGGTTTTTTAGATTTATTTTTTCCATCACCATTACTGTATAATTAACACCATCTCAAAATCATCATCTGATTCACCTTATCACATGCATGTCATTTTATGCCAAAAATAAATCAGATGTGCATTATCATTGGGAACTTTTAAATATAAATCTATATACAAAATAAAAAAAAAAATGAAAGTACATGTAGCCTGATAATCATGAAATTATATGAGTAACCAGTTAAGTACAGACCTATCTTCCTTACATAATATTGTGACCGTTGGCAATATCATAATATTCTCAAACACACCCATCTTTCACTTGTACAAATATGTCTCAGTGCAGTTTCCTTTATGTGAAATTTTGTTGTCCCCTTTTTCATTTACATAGTGCTTTCCATCTTTGGATCTTTAAGCACTTAAGAACTATTAAGGATCAGTTTTTGATGCCCTTATTGATGCTGAATAGTATAGTGCTTCACAAATGGTCTTGGCATCAGTGAGTATGGATAAGAGGAGTACAACCCACTCTCTGATATGTCTTATCGCTATAATTGTAAATATGGGGAAAGTGAGGCATAGCAAGACTGCAAGACTGTCTGGCTGTAATAGAAAAGAATAGAGACAAGTGTCAGCATTTGGAGAAAAAAATTTTCCTAATCCTATTTTCTAGCCACATGATCACTCTTACCCATTGTCACTTGTATTATAAGGACACGAACAGCTATGCATCCCCATTTACTTTAAACTTATTGACAAACAACGTTGTCCAAGGGAGTAATTTTAATTGTCCTGCTCTCTTGATAATGGTGTTGAAATGAATTAGAAAATGCAGAGTTTATGGACTGTGACTGGGCTTGGTATATTCCATAAAGATGACCATGATGCAGCTTTAATTTATGCATCTGCTTTATGTACATACCATCCACTTGGGAAAGAAAAAAATAGACATGCATATGCAATTTTGGACAAGTCCTATCTGTTTTAATGAAATCCTTGCCTCATTTGGAAGATGTATACCTGCTTTAAGCACCTGGCAGCACTTCCTAGATTTGCAGTTATCTAAGAAAAAAATATATTTATATTGGACAGAGACCTTAACAATAGTTTTCAAGCAGAAGTCTCTATTGATTTCTATAGGAAGTTTTGTGTAAGCATTGATGGCACTATATGACCTATCATTATTATTTATTGTTCTTATGGAAAAGCCTTACAGAATGTGAGTGAGCCAAAAACAATAGATTTCTGTGGAATCAGGTAAGGGTCCAATAAAAATTATAAGGTCTTAAAGAATTTCAAAGAAAATAGTATCTTGGCTAGGCAACATTAAAACCAACTTATTATATTAAATATATATTTACAGGCCTGCTACAAATTCCTGTCGGTTGAAGAAGTTTTACTGTGTACTATATTTGCTCAAATATAAGGTGATTGTATATAATTAGATTCTATATATGGAAAATGTAAAAATTTGTTATAATTTTCCAGGTATAGAATCTAATTATAGGAGGTTTGCTTTGAATTTGTTCCCCTTCCATTGCTACAGAAAGGAAAAAAATCAGGGTGGGGGTGAGGTAGCCCCCTATTCTCTGCCCATCAAACTTTACCCACCCCCCCTGCAGCCCCTTCCCCCACTGCTTACTGTCAGAGGGGCAAATTTGAAAAAATTGACTTTGAAAGTAGTAGTTTACATGTAGACAAATTACTACAGGTACCTATAGAGTTAATTCATCCAGAATTGATGCATGTTACCATTTTTTGAAACTGCTGCAAGTTTTAGTACAGATACTCCATAAACACACTTTTAAGCAGAACTTTTATACATACTTACATATAGTACAAACTATGCATGGTATTAGTTCAAAGTAAAAAGGCTCATGATTTACCATATAGCCTGGACCCCAGTAGAGTTAACAGCTTTTCAAGCCATGGTGACCCTGCACCTCAACCCTGCTCAGTATGTGTGTATGCTCCAGATACCTCCCACAAAGGATTCATATGCTAATTACCCCCAATCATGACTGGAACTGGTGTTCTTGTCATGAGTCCTGGGATCTTCCAAAAACATATGCAGGTGAGGCACAGGGCAACTTGGTCCAACACCACCTCATGCCAACATTTAAAGCTGGTGAAGACAGAAGAATGACTTGGAATGGGGGAAAAAATGTTCAGCTCAGTTGTGGGAGTGAAGAGGAAGTTGAAATATATTGAATGGTGTGGCTCACCATGACTTGACAAAGAGAGGACAGAGCACAACGGGGACTACAATATATCTTACTCAGATGGGCTGCAGTAATCTATCCTTGTGGTAGGTTCCCATCAGCATGTTTGCCCAATATGGGCCATGCATTTTATAGTTATGCTCAGTGCTGGCTGCATTGAATAACCTTTGTAGCTGGTTTCCATTACTGAGAGCATGCTACTTCTGGCAGCAGTTATATGAAAGACAATGTATTTAATGAGATTTGCTTTTATGCAAACGTATGAAATCATGCATGTGACTCTACCTCCACATATAATAAATAAAAGGGTCTTTAGTGCAAGTTTCCTGAGGAATCAAATGTAATTTGATTATTTCTGGAAAAGAATCATAGTCAAGGAAAATCATGCTAGAGTCCTGCTAGTAATAAGTTTCAGCAAGACTGAAGCTATTATGGGTATGTTCTCAGTATGGTTAGGATCTCATTTTCCCACTATATACATCCAGTTACTGATATCCCAGTGGCTTATTACCCTTACTTAACTTGCATGTCTCTTTATAAAAGTAGCATTTTGTTCTACCTGTGTCTGCACTATTGAATCCTCTTTATTATATACAATCAAACAAATGCAACTTCACTGCGGCTTTTCTGAAGCTATTTCGGCTGTCCCTGGCATCTCTCTTTCTAATCCAAAACTTCATCTCTTGGCTTGCAGCTCTGTGCAGCTGGGACCTTCAAGAGATTGAGAGAGGTCAGTGTTTTATCCATTTCAGTACAGTGACAACAATTTTAATGGACAAAGGAGCATTAGCAGGTGCATGTATTTGAAAGAAGAGGTGAGATCTTACTTTCTCATTTTCTCTCTCACACACTTCCCACTCTCTTGTAAAATGAAAATTATTTAAGTTGTCCTTCCTTGGACAGATTCTAGATTTCTGTGGAAGGGAGCAATCCAAAGTTTTTCCCAGTTCCTTAAGAAGGCTTTTTCCTCCGTTGTCTAAGCACATTTAATGTGCCTTGCCTAAATATTCTGTTAATTCCCTAAAGAGTATTTTTTGTTTGGTTTGTTGATTGGTTGGGGAGGGAGTTGATTGTTTGTCTTTATACCTTTATACCCTCTGTATGAGGGAGAATGTGTATATGTAGATTTCAAAATATATCCTTGTGCAGGGCTTATTCAGAAACTTCCAGTTCCTTCCATCCTCTAAAGCTATCCGAGTGAGTATAATGAACACGTTGTAAAGCCTTATCACTGGTAAGAGTTACAGCCGTAATTCAAAGAAAGGTAGGCAATGAATTGGAATTCAGTCCATGAACTCATAAGACTGAAACCTTATTACAAGAATAAAACAAACATCTTTTGCTGTGTACCTATTTGAAGATTCATCCTGAATACCTTTTCTAAGCTAGGTATTAACTTGTTTTGGCCTGTGTTTTGATAGGTATAGCCATAGTTTATTGATTTGGCCATGGTCTATCCAGGATCTGCTATAGCAAGGGAAGGATGAACATATGTGAAAAGAGAGTGTGTGTTGTCAGAAGGAATGAATAGAAATGTATTGTAAGGAATAGAAACTAACTTGAAATACTTCCTTATAAGTATGTTTTTCAATGGTCTTGATCCTGCAAGTCCTTTGAGGTTAGGCATGAGTGAATGTAAAGCTTAGACACAAGCTACAGCCCTCCTCACTGATTTCAAGCCCCCTGCACAACTATTCTCTTATTCCCAAGCAGGCATGTTACAAAGGGGGCATTATGTGGATGAGAATTCCTAAAGAGTCCTCCTCATTCTACCAATGAGATCTCATTCTTTCCTTGTGAGGCCTTATTCCTACTACCAGGCAGGAATAATTCAGGCTAAGTACAGACATTCAAAAAGCCCAAGACAGAAGTGCTCCAAGTATAGCCCTTTCCTCAAAGCACTCTAGATTAGGTTGGGACCAAACAGAACACACATGTACTGTTTGGTGGGGAGTGGGGAGGGACTCAGAGCCTTCCTGCAGTGGCTGAGGCTCTTCCAGGAGGCTGTGGGAGAATGCTGAGCCCAGCCAAGCAGCCAACTACCCCTTACTGGCCAGCAGGCTCCTCTCCTCAGCCCCTGACCAGCTGGCTGCTGTCAGCAAACCCACAGTCTCCCTGCCCAGCCAAGCAGAGAAGAGACAGAGCCTTTTCTGTCTCCTCTCTCTGACAGCTCAGGGTCAGGGCTGGGCTGGGCTGGTGCTCACTCAGAACAGACAAGAAGTGGCCAAGGTTAACAAACTGTCCAGCAAGGGAACCCTAGGATGATGGCAGGATGCAATATACCTTGACTCAGAATGGGATGTGGTATAGATGTTCAATAAAGCTCTCTAGCCTCAAGCACTTTAGCCTGTACTGCATCCATCCAGAGTTAATTTATAGCAGGATCCACCATTTTTAAAGCACTCTGTGCCATGAATGTCTGTTTGGTCAAAACTTTAGAGCACTTTTCATGTTTAACACCAGTAAGTGCATCTCATGAACAGGCCCTGTTATTGACTATACAGGAGTGCTCTCATTAACACAGGAGCAAATTCCCCACCATTACTGGGCCAGCTCATCTTTTCAACTTTCCACCTATGCATGCCACACTCCATATGTGTACTTGTTGGGACCAAGCCCCAATATGTCGGGAACTCTTTTATTTCAGACACAGAATCTGAGATTTTTTTTTTAAGGAAATTTGTACTGGTGACACTTGAGGCAGGCATACATCTGCTGGTTGTGGAAGCTCCTGTTAAAATAAGCATGGCAGTTTCTGAGAATGTGTAACAAGAACAAATGCAAAGATGGTTTGTTTTCCATGAATGCTCATAGGAAAAAAAAATATTTTTAAGATCTTGAATTTCTCTAGCTCTTCCATCTAGCATCTCCTCCAGAGCTTTGATTACCATACAGTGATAGATGCCTTAGAAAAACCTAGGACAGATAAGATAGATCTAATTTCTAGCCCTGACATTTGTGCCACAAGCACATAGCTCTCCTTTAGAGTTCTTGCTGTGCTCTGTGAAAGTGACTGTGTCACTTACATCTGCAGATTCTATCAGAGGGAAAAAAGTATTATCCGTTAACAGCACATCTATTAAAAGTAGAGCAAATTGTATATAGGTTAGAATCTCCTCCTTAATTCAGCTGAATTATCAAACTGAGAGGGAAGATTTTCTACCTGTTTGTCAGCAAGTGCAGGTTTCATTAACTAACATTTTTCACCACAGAAAAACAATCAACCTTCGATCAATAAACCCAAGAATGGATTTACAATATCCACCTGGAATAGACTTTGGCTGCATCTCTCCATGGTGTCACACTTGCACTTAGCAATCTCGCGCACTAATCAAGTCATCTCTCTCTACCCAATTGCTATTCTGTCACCAACTTTTGCCATGTATTCTACTTTAACTCTAATGAAATAAATAAACAGAAAAGAGAGGCTCCTGTTCAGGTTTCTTCTTTTAATATTTCATAACCATAAAATCAAAATGACTTCCCTTATCCATCTGTACAGCCTGGTGAATGATTAAAATGTAGAAATCAAGGAAAGATGTGTTTTAAATTTCAAAAGCAAAGTGACCCTGTGCTTTTGCACTGTAGTTTATCTCTACAACGCTGCTCACTTGGTAACTGCTCTTCTAAATGCACAAGAATGTAATGAAACAAATTTTAAGAAAGACAGAGAGAGGCTCATCTAAAGTTACACCAGCATCTTTAACAGCTGTGCACATATTAAAGGAAGTAATGGGGGAGTGAAGGTACTGCATATTTCAAAGCTGAACTGTTGAAGTAACAATAAGAAGGGGGATGTTGTGCAGAGTTAGCCAAGTGTTTGAAGTACATTACCGTAAGCCAAACCAATGAAGTGGACAAGATTTCTAGCATGTTGCAGTGGTGCCTCTGCGTACTTAATAACAGATGTTTGGTCTCTCTAGGCAGATAATTGTCCTGCTGTAAGGTTGGCTTGACCTGTGTGAACAGTACTGTGTATAGCACTGAAGCAGTAACAAATGATCATAGCTTTTCTCTTTTTACTGGTAGAATGCTTAGCCACGCTTCCTTTTAAGCACATAATTACTCCAAAGCAACTGGAGCCCATACATCCTCCTTGCCTAATGGCTCTGAAGCCATTTTGCTATAATTTATGGGGACAGGGTTCAAAGTTTTAATAATATTTGGATAATATCATTGCCAAAATGTCTTTGAGCTGTGATGAATAGAATGAGAGTGGGCACATTTTGATTCTGTGCATGACAGCGCGAGTGTTAACAGCACCATACTTTGCTCAACCTTTATGGAAACATTCACGAACCAGTTTGCTCATGAATTATAGATATGAGCATGAAGGATTATAAACAGCAGTGGAAAACACACAGGGCCGCTTGTTTGTAAGGAACTGTCCTGTTAGTGGCTCTTCCTTATGCAGATAAATGAATTGCTGGGAATACAAAAATGGTTTAAATAAACCCTTAGCAGATAATGTATTAGCACATCAACATAAAATACACATGCACTGTGGCATGCTTTTGGATATTTATGTTTATACTCTCTGCTCAAGTGGCTCCCTGATTTTTTGGCTTCCTATCACTCACCTAATAATTTAAGCATCCTAACTGCACCTCTGGGCATGTTTATCTGACAGTCCAAGCTGCTCTGTGCTTTATGTTGCTTGCTGAAATTGGCTTACCAATTTGGTCTGTAAGTTGCTTCAGTGTATGACAGGTTAATGATGTTAATCAAACCTAAATAAGAGTAGATCTGATGTTTTCATTCAAGGCATAGCCCAGGGTGGGCCAGAAATTGGCTAGCATATATGGGACACACAAACCTATCAGAGTTGGTATGAGATCACCAAAAACTGATGGGTCTTTAAATCTTTCATGCACTTAGGGTCTAGTCCAAAGCCTGTTGCTCTCAATAGGTTTTAGGTCAGGTTCATACCACTGTTATTTGTCTAGGTGATTGCAACTGTTTTCCATTTAAGCCTGATATGAGATGAAACTTATCATGACCAAAGTGACTTAACCTATGTAGATCATTCATCTGTGGGAGGCTGAGGATTTGTTAAACAAATAGCACAACTGTTTTTCTTTGCAAACACGATAAAGAAATGATGATTTCTCCCTGGATAACAGCTGCTCTCAAAGATAAACAAAAAGAAATACTAATATGAACAAGAATGATTGAAAATGTTCCCAATAAAAGTAGCTGGTAACAAATGAATAAACACCCTCTGTTTTATTCTTTTTGTTGATATTCCAGCAATGTTTCATTTAATCAAAGGCATATTTGATTACAGAAATAATCAGCTGAAAGAATCCCAATTTATTCTGTCCAGTAAGTATGTGTAGATAGCTAAATGTGGTCTATCTGAGATTTGATTATTACTTCTAGACAACAAAAAAGTACTTTATAACAACATGGCCTGGTTTCCCTTTTTATACTCCTGCTTGAAAATTCCAAGGTTCATTATGAAAGATGAGAAAAACAGGTTGTATTTGTAGAAGCATTTATAAAAATCTAAGCCGTAAGGAATCTAAAAATCTCAACTTCGTTTCACATGAAACAAGTGATAGTTTTGTCTCTCCAAGGGTTAAATAATGTTCTCCAGCTAATTAGAAATATTTTAATGTTAAACTTGAGTCTAAAACATCTTGAAGTTCAACTGCTTTTGAAAAATACAACCAAGAAACTAAGTAAAATATGTGCAATCCAGTTAATCTTAAGGCCTTGAAAGAAAAATCCTGTAATTATATGCAAATGTGAGTGTTCAGTTCTTCAGTTATATAAAAAATAATTTATAGAGCACTTTTAAACTATATATTTAAATTGTTAAATGAAGAATTCAAAAAAATAAAGTATATTTTATAGCAGGGTAGCACTGAAAGATGAATTATATATTTTCTTCATATTTCTCCGAGTGCTTTTTCTCCTTTAAGCACAAGGATAGTCTGGAAACCTTCAACCTCAGAAGAAGATAGCAATACAATATCACTGTATTTTTCTTAATTGATTTCTGTAAAAACTATGAACTCTAAGAAGGAAGTGAGAGACAGCAGTGATAAAAGCAAAAGTAGTTTTACATTTTGAACAATTCCAGCGATGGGCTGAATATTCAACAACTGATAGGCCAAATAACAAGCTGTTAACTACATAATGCACAGTCGCAGAGTACATGTGTGTCAATTTGAGCAAGGATTGAAAAGACGTTAGAATTAGAGATTTAACAGCCAGATTTGATTAAATCAAAACAATTGGAGTATGTGCCTTTGCAACAGAATTGGATTCAGGCTCAGATTGCTTTGCCAAAACTCAAAACTCAGACTTATTCAAGTATAATTTTCTTAGGTAATATCTTTGAAAAACATATATTGTGAAATAGTTCAGGTCTCTTTTGGTCAGCAATATTGTATATTCTAAGTCATTATCTGGCAGAAGAAGAGTAGTTAAGAGTCAATAGCCCTATGTGACTATTTCTGCTGCTGTCTGCTTTGCTTTAGAAAGAATTGCTTCACATATTAAGTCAAATAAGGGGAAATCTTTATTTTTTCAATCAAAAGCTCAGAGGCATAAAACAGAAACAAGATGTAGGGCCAGATCCTCAAGTAGTGTAAACTGATCAAATTCCATTTAAATCAATAGAATTATGTCAGTTGTGCCAGCATGGCCTCTGGCTCCTTTATCCCTTTTATTAGTTCATGTCCAGTTTGCCTGCCCTTGGTTTGATTCAAAAGAAGTCAACTCCAGTGCCATCAACTTCAGCATGCTTTGGATCAGGCCCCACATGGTTCACATCTTACCTGCAGCCACAAACAAGAGTAAGCTTTAATGTGTCTTGCAACTCATGTTGAAATCAGTAGTATGAGACTTAATGTCAAAGCCTAGACATACTGTTTAGTCCTCCCTGAGGAATGAAGGCATTTTCAATCCTATGTCCAGTCTACAGCCAGAGCTTCTCAATTGGCAGGACCATGGCAGCACATTTAGTTTTTATTGGTCTGTTTCAGAGATTATCATTTGGAAGTGTGAGGATTCCTGGGGGCTAAATTTGCCTTGTTCTGTTTCGTTTCCAGTAGTTCCAAATTCTTGTGGCTGTAGTTCAGCAAACAGTTCTTATTAACAAATTTCAACTACCATGAAATCATCCAAACTACACATAAAAAGGCTGTGGATTTTACAGTGAACCTGACTGTACAGCAGAATAGTAACACTCTCCTACCTATCAAAATGACAGCAAAAGCGTTCCTCACTTTATAAATAGATGTAACTTGGTTTTATCTTTTTTATCAGTTTAAAGGGGTGCATAACTCACTAGGGGGCAGTCCCAATAGTATCAGTTCACCTTTCATTGGAGAGCAACACCTCCAAATGTGCATGCAACTCATTCATCCTTGAAACAATCCCAATATCTGCCAATGGAGACCTGCTAATCTCCTCCTCTTTTTTTTCAAATTACATAATTTTATCCAGCTCATTTATACAGTTCATCTTTTGTTACTGTGACATCAGGACAAGGTCACCCTAGTTAGATTCAGTTAGCTTACACTTCATGCCAATTTAGATCTGTATTGCTTTGCTGTCAAAGAAATGGACATTTCAAATACCCTGTGGAAGGGTCTTGATCAAATAACCTTCATAGAGCAAGTTACCAGGATGCAGAATGGAGAGCACACCTGATCCATAGTCATACAGTGTAATGTCCTCGAAGTTCCCACATGGGGTATTGCTATTTAATCCATGCACTAAAATAACTGCAGCATTGGGACTGGACAGCAGTGCCACTTCCTTGCCTTCCAAGGATGTGTTCTGGTCCCAGATATTCATAGAATTCGAAGGTGAATTTATTCATAATGAGAAATGAAGAAAGGAAGGACCTATTTTAGATGTTCAGTGGGCGTAGGAGAAGTCACAGTCTTAGATTGCAGAAAAGGAGATTTAGGTTAGAGATTAGGGAAAACTTTCCACCTATAAGGCTAATTAACTCTGGAAGAGGAAGGTAGTATGATTCCTATTACTGGAGGTTTTGAACAACAGCATAGCTGAACAACAGTCAGGAATGGTTTGGGGGTTTAGCAGAGGGAGTGGAAGATGTTCTCCCAAACTCTTTTCTAGCCCTATTTTCTATGATTTCCTAACCTCCTATGGTTCTCAGGATTGTGCTGGATGACAGATGTGTATGTGTAGCTTATTCCAAATCTCTTTGCTTAAGGAAGTAAGGCTTGAAATCTCATAAGGAACACCAAATTTTGCAGAACTTGCTAAACTTAATTAGGTAGGAAATACAGCAATGAGTTTTCTTACTCTAGTCAATATGAATAGATTCTCTAGAAATAGCCATGTTGGGCAGGACCTCAGCAAAAGTTGAAGGTAACAACTTCCATGAGTAAACAAGACTGTCTTCATTACATACTTCATCCCTGGTTAAAAATGTAGAAAATGTAAGCCTATAGCAACAATATTTGTGTTATGAGAATACCCAGGAATATCACCAGAGCACTCAAGGTGGTGTTACTTTATTTAACTTCTTGAATTGGAAAGAAATAATAGGAATCCCAGTTTATTCATCTGCCATGCTGCATGAGGTTTTTTTCACTGAAAAATTGTCCTTAATATCTGTAGCGTCCATTGTTGCCAATGGGAGTTCAGAAGCTCTCCATTGTTTAGCAATGTCAGATGTTTTGCAGATGGGAAGATTGCAAAATAATTTCTGTTTACCCTCAGTTAATTGTAAATTGCGCCTTTGTGCCCACCTCCACTGGTATGTTTTCCTTGTATGTTTCTATTTCCTGTTTGTTGCTTTCTACTGCAGTGGTATTTTGAATGACCTGCTTCACTAGATCAATGGGAGCTGTATTTGATCACCCTGTTCTCTAATTTGGCTCTCCCACCTAGAACAATGGGTGATTAACAAAAGTTCAAAATAAGTGCATAAAGGAAAGGCAATACAGCCAAAGTTGGTGCAGCTGCTCCACTCCAATGTAGACTCTGAGGCAGTATGTTATGGTCATTGCCAAGCCTTGATCTTCTTTCAGTCTGTTTCAACACTCTTAACGAATCCATCCCGTAAGCAGCATGGACATTCACTACACATTTATCAGAAAAATCCAGCATCACTTCTAAGCAATGTAGAATCTGGTCCTTAACAGGGAACAAAAGGGAATTAAACATAGCCACATCACCAACAGTTAAGAGGTTTGTTTTTTTATTTAAATTGTATGTTTTATTACAGTACATGCATTTTCCCACATATTTCCTCTGAGTTATTGAAATAGCTACATCATTTTAAAATGTGTTTTGATTCTGGAACAACAAAACTAGCCTGTTGTCTGCATATAAAGTTGTTTCTATGCAATTTGTTTTAGCCCAGGTTCAAAGTCCTATGAAACAAATATAAAAACTCATTTTTGTAAATGGTTTAAATCTGGATCTTGAATATAAATGTGAAGATTCTGTGTGATGATGACCCTTCCACTAACAGGAAAGTGCATCTGATGCAAGAACCATGAAGCCAATAGGATTCTAGAGACCTTACTGTTACAAATCTATGGTATATCATAGAGAACAATAATCTGTCTATTATTGCTTATTTTTATGACTACATTGCCTAGAACCCAAATGAGTTCAGGCATATTGTATGAATGCCCTTTGCCTACAAAATCAGAAGCAGGCTCTGTCCCAAACATTTGGAGTATTAGGCTTCAGTCCTGCAAAGGCTTATATATAGGAATAACTTCAGACGTATGAGTAGTGCCATTGAGCTGAGTAAATGAGAGAGATGGAGATTGGAGAATAGGAGGAGTGAATTCCCATTTTCCTCAGATGGGAAACTGAGGCATTGGTGACCTGTTCAAGGTCTATAGGTTTGTTTGTTTTTTAAGATTTCCTATCAAATTCTGTGGCAGGCATAAAACACTTTTTTAACAAAGGGTGATCCTAATAAAGCAATAGAAAAGTTAGCATTTCCTGTTAAACATGAGAGGATCTTTTCATAAGGAAAAGATACTTCTGGCAATACCTCAGAAATCTATTCATTCATCTCAGCTGCTGTGAAGCATTTGTTTCTAGTGTGTTGGAGGGTTTTTAGATGCTTACTTCCTTATTCCTTTCTTTTTACCAGTTCAAATCTAGCCTGCTAATCTTTAAATATTATGCAGAAATGTTTTATTTTTCTCTACTACATAAAGTACACAAAGTACATAAGGTGGCTCACTTAGGCCAGAAAACAAAGCCCACAGAGATCAATGGACATCTTTCCTTTTGACATCAATGGGTTTGGATATCAGGAACTTAGAGATTCCTCAAATCCTAATGCACTTAAACTCCGTTTCATCTATTCGATCTAAGACACAGGCAATGGCTCTTTTGGGAAAATATGAGGTCTTTCACCTGTGAATGCAAATAACCACGTATTGTTCCAAAAAAGATAGTGTTATTTGATAATGTTGCTAATTAAAATTAGACTCTGCATACCTGCTATGATTCAGTGTTTAGAAAACACACAGATAGGGTTATATCCAAACAAAGGATTCATTTTGATAGTAAACATATTTAAGAGGGTGCCTGTGTAAACATGAATTGTTTAGGGATGGATTACCATTTTGCATACATTTTAAAGCTCTGAGAGAAGCCATTAAGGGATTAACACCTCCAATTTATGAAAATGCAAGGATGATAAAGAAACAATAGGGGTGACAGCATTGTGTAAACGACATTGATTCATTTCAGAACAGGGCTGTTAACTGCTGGAAATGAAGAAATAAATGGAACAATGGATAGATGCTTTTACCAGCTTGTCATTAATTAGCAGCGAGCACAATTCTTTTATTGTCCTTTTTGAAAAATACAAAATTGGTAGGAAAATACAAGCACTGAGCAAATAGATTACTCTGTGTCACTGGGCTGACATCTGCATTTTCTTTCCCCCAAAAGCTGCTCTAATATATCTTGTTTTCCAAATGATATCAAACTTTCAGCCTGGCAGCATGCCTGAAATTAGCTTTGTGTGAAATTCTAAAAAAGACATATTTCCCCCCTTTAAAATCTCATTGTTTAATAAAAGCATAACAAAAAATGCTATAGTTTGGGAAAAGGGGAAATAAATATTAGTGATTCCCTGTTCCAGATCTTGGAAGCATAAACAATGTATTTACTTTACTGACCTACTGCATAGGATCAACTGTGGTTTTATTTCTGGCAATGCCAGCAGGCTGGAACTGACAACATGTTTCTTGGAATGTAGAAAAAGATCGTCTCTGATGGAGAATTAGCTGGAAGAAAGTGAGCTTGTTTGGCACACATCTAGGCAGGGCCAGTGCTTGATTATGGCTATCACTCTCCAGCTGCTGTCAGAATGTTAAGTTTGCTTTCTTGAGGCCTGACATCTAGCACATTTCTTTTTCTAATTAGTATCCGGTACTGTAAAATGCTGATGTTTTACTGTATGTCAAACACACAGGACTGAAATATATCACTAAACTCAGAGATGGATTTGGGTGACAGGTGTTAGTTTTTCCCCCTTGCAGTGAATTCAAAGTCTGTCTCTGTATTTTAGGAGAGAAATGTGGATGAAAATGTTAGTGAGTCTGAACCTCCAATATTCTTGCTCAGACAAACAATGACAAGTAAAATAGGCAAATCAAATACTGACCAGGCTAAAAAGAGTAGCTATTGGTTTCGTTTGGTAGATCAGATGATGAGAAAAGATAAAGAAGAGGAGTCTTGAATTGTTAGTAGACAACAACAGCAAGGAGTACAACAGAGGAATAAAAGCACAAAAGAACATTTATTTGGTGAGGATATTTATATTTAGCAGTTGGAAAGCAGGACCCAAGAATGAGTTTGGCCCAGTCACAGCCTATTCACACCTCAAATGAAAAAAACTCAGAACATTTCCTTGTGTCCTCAGTCTTCATCGTCTTCAACATCGCATTTTTTATGTACTATGAAATTACTGGAAATGAGGCACTATGCAAATTACCGGAGAAAACCCTTGTACCTGTCTGCAATGAACGTGGGAGCTTTCCCAACCCAAAATGAGGTTAATCTTTTTTCACCTTTCTCCTGGAACTGTTGCTGAACTTTAAGCAAGGCCTAGGAAAGGAATTGCTCAATTTGAGACGACAACTAAAGAGATTTAAAATTCTATCTGTTGCTTGCTTCCCTTCCACTTCTTTGCTCCATAACCCCTTAGTCCTGCCTACTATTGCTGCCTCTTCCCTTTTCTTTCTCTTAGTTTCTGTTTGCTCCTGTTCCACGATAGCCCCTCCAGCTTAATCTTCCTTTATTGCCTCTTTCCACTCCCTGTTCTCCTTAATGCTCCCATCTATGAGTTTCTAGTGTTACCACTTCGGCAAAAATTCTGTCCAAGATTGCACCTTTCAATCTGATTCCAAACTGAGTCCGAACTCAGGTTCACCAGCTGATCTGGAAAGAGACATTTAGTTTTGCCCTGAAACCAGGCAATGTTGGTAAATTTTGCACTATCCAAAGGGTTTAAGCAAAAAACAAGCAGTAATGTAAATGGCTGCATCTTCTGCAAGCAAAATAGCCGTAACCACACAGATCAACCCTACAACTCTCAGGAGTTTGTATCGTTCAGATGCATGGTACATATCCTACACCCTAACTAAAAGGTTTATTGGTGCTTACCTTGGAAAGGTTTGCATGGTAAATGTGCAGTTAAATGCAATTTCATAAATGGAATACTACATTCTATGTGGTTGCTTAAGAAGGATTCTTGCAAAGATAAAGGTATTTCACTCCTTGAGAAC
This sequence comes from Crocodylus porosus, assembly GCF_001723895.1. Lineage (NCBI taxonomy): Eukaryota > Metazoa > Chordata > Crocodylia > Crocodylidae > Crocodylus > Crocodylus porosus. Next base: position 14,861,563 of record NW_017728915.1, read on the forward strand.
AGGAGACTTCAGCCTCTGATCAGATTATCTGACCAATTTTATTGGTGGTACATGTAATGTGTATGTCAAGCTGTTTTACAGTATAGCTCTATCCTTTCTTTCCTCTCTTGTCAGGAAAGACCTCCCTTTTGCATTTTCTTTTAACTGTCTCTGCTTATAACTGAGCTATGTATCCACAGAGATTTTAATCCTGGCACCAAGTTGTCAAAGAAATGTTAAGCAAGGCTATGAAACTGTAAAGGAAGTGTTAAATAAAGTTTCCTTCTACCTATAGTAGAGATTCTTCAATGTACGCAGACATTTTTAAAGCTGTTTAGCATTGTCTTTTCTGAAGAAAACTGTCGTAAAGGCCTCATTATGGCAAAGCACTGCTGTACATGATTTACTATAAGCATGTGAGTAATCCCATTGATTTCAGTATGATGACTGGCATGATGAAGATTAAGGCTTTAGCAGATCAGGCCTAAAATTGATCTCATCATTCTGGATGATTTACAAATAGCATTTATATAAATATGTTATGAATTAAGGAATAAAAGAGCCAAACCTCCTTCAAAAGCAAGCTGGTTATTTTAGAAAGTGCAGTGGGGTTGTTTGGGTCAAGGAGCCACGTTATGCTATTTGTACCATTTTACACTAGCTCTCTTAGATATACACTCACTTTTCTGCACAGGTTCTCCGTCTGCCAAATCTCCCAATAAATGCATGGGGATGCAACTAAAAATTATTAGAGCTACATGGCCAAACAGTCAGGGGGCTGGGGTGGGTTTGGAGGAAGGAGGGGTGTAGTTGAACCCCTCTGCTTCAATTCCTGCCACAAATTTAGGGAGGAGGAGTCTGGCTTCTCATTGGGATGCATCTGTCAGAAACCTATTTTGGCTCATCTGGATTTTCTCCAACTTGGAGCCAACTAGGCCTGTTGCAGCAAAAGTGGGGTTCACACCTTCTTTTTCAGAATCCTAGATCTGGCCACATCGGGAGGGAGAGGACAGGGAAGGGGAACTTTAAAGTTGGTTCACAAACTGTTCTAGGTTGATGAATTCTATAGGTACCTGGGATTCAGGTGGATTTTAGGTTTAAGGAGTCTTTTGGTTCTAAACCCTAACTCTGTTTCTTGCTCCAGGGCAAATTCTGTCAGCTTTCTCACTCAGCAGTGAAATGATCTGGTGAAGATTCCTCAGGAATAACCTTACCAAGTTTCCTTCTGCAGATCCCCATTGATTATTTAAAAGAAAGAGGAATTCTTAGTCTAGGCAAGTTGTGTTTTAATAGCAATCCAGACTAATGCTTTTAAAAAGTTAAAATTCTAAGGTATGAGCAAGATCAGTCTAATAAGCCTATGATGACTGTGTTACTGTGCCCATCTCTGCTAATGGTCTGGCCCCTGCTGCCTTTGCCCAGACAACTGGTCTTAGTAGCCTAGGGCTCTCGTGTAGACCCTGGAGGACCTTCTGGGTATCCCCCAAATTCACCTGCCATGACTTCAGATGGTTCTCCAGTGGAGGAAGTCCCCTCGGAGGTTGCCTCCAGAGTTGTCACGTGTCTTGGCAGTTGCCTATGGGGTTCCAACCTCCCCTACACCCTGGCCACACGCCAACCTATGGAACAAGCCTCAGGATCTTTTATGACTGGCCTCCTTTGATGCCTTCCCCGGTATCCACATTTCCTCCTCCATAGACCCATGCCTTGGGCTCTAGCCAGAGCCAGAGGGTCTGGTGATGCTCTGCCTTTGGGGCTGCCTCTCATGACACCCTGCACATTTCACGATGGATGCTGTTGATTGCCGCCGCGTTCTCACATGATCCTCCATCTCTGAATGGGGTCTCTGATTCCCCAAGCCTGGTGTAGTATGCTAGGCTCCCCTGCTCTAGGCAGACAACAGAATGGATCTAACTAAGAAAGAAAAACAGGAACTGAACACTCACCACTGGAGAAGCCCCATGTCAAGGGAACAACTCAATGTCAGAAAAACAAAATAAAGGAATAATGACAAGAAACACAGAAGGAAGAGATAAGAAAGAAAAGCACAGTAAAGAGGGGCAACCGCGAGGAGAGTCCTGTGCCCCCTTCGCCCCTAATATCCCTAATCTGGCACATCCCCTGTGCCGGGGCCCATGCTTTCACCCTGGCTGGGGTCTCTCTTATCCTCTCTGGGATCCATGTTTCCCTTAAGGTCACAGCACCTGCCACCTCCAATCGGAGGTCCCTCACTGGCTCTTCTCATCCCAGCCAAGGCTTTGTCTAGTCAGGTCTTATAAACCTCCAAGGATAGATCTTCTACAACCTCTCTAGGTAACCTGTTCCAGTGCTTTACTATCCTTCTAGTGAGAGAGTTTTTCCTAAAACTAAAGTTTTCTCTAACCTAAACTTCCTTCGCTGCAACTTGAGACCATTGTTCCTTCTTCTGTCACCTGCCACCACTGAAAACAAGGTGGTTTCATCTTCTTTGGAACCACCCTCCAGGTAGTTGAACGCTGCTATTAAATCTCCCGTTAGCCTTCTCTTCAATTTGTCCACATCCTTTCTGTAGCAAGGGGGCCCAAAACTGTACTCCAGATTTGGCTGCAGCAGTGATGAATAGAGGGGAAGAATCACTTCCCTTGGTCTGCTGGCAGCACTCCTACTAATGTAGCCCAGTGTGCCATTAGCCTTTTTTGCAACAAGGGTACACTGTTGGCTCATACTGAGTTTATTGTCCGCAGCAACTCCCAGGTCCTTTTCTGCAGAGCTGCTACTTAGCCAGTCAGTCCTTGGCCTGTACCAGTGCATGGGATTGTGCAGCACTTGCATTTGTCCTTATTGAACCTCCTGACATTTCTTTTAGTCCAATCCTCAATTTTTTTTTAGGCCTTTTTGAACCCTAGCCCTACCTTCCAGTCTATCTACAGTAGTAGATAGATTTGATGTCATCTGCAAACTTGCTGAGGGTACACTCCATCACCCATCTTCCAGGTTGTTCACTCTCTTAAGTTCTTTCCTGTTGATTTTGCTTTAACTTTCAGATGCATCCACTCCACTGTTCTTATCCAATATTTCATTTCAATGCTGGCATGCAATGTTACTTACTTGAGTCATGCAAGACAAAATATATGCCTCTGATTCAGATTTTTTAGAGCAGTATAACAGGACTTAATTAATACCACCAAATGTCCTCTTTTCCTAAAAAGGTATATGACAAGTGTACCTGATCTAGCTAACCTGAGGTTAGTAACCAAGGTAAGATTAATAAGACTTTGGACTATTCCCCACCAAACTGCTTCCTGAAAGGTTAGTATTGCTTCTGGCCTGCCCTCAATTGTATGTTGAGAACCTCATTTGACCTTCAACATCCTGATTAATTTAGGATGCTTTAGATTCTGAAACTATATTAAGATACTGAACATGGTATTGGGGGGGTGGGTATTGTATGGTCAATAGCTCTTGTCAGTTTATGAAATCTGTTCCAGACTCAGGTAGAGGGGAAATTTAAAATGGAATAGCTATTTTTGACTTGGTGCCAAGCATGCTCCTGTTGGCCATTTAGTGGGATAGTTTAGTTTAATTTTTTAAGACTCTCCACACCTGGTTTTACATAGAAATAATTGTTCTGGAACAACTAGTCCTGCAGAGGTATTCTGAATAACTGCCCATGGAGGCAAGCCCTAAATAACTTTTTATAAGTACCATAAGTAACTGTCATAAGAAAATCCAAAGTTTCCCTAGTTTGGGTGTGAGGCCCTTTGGCAAAACTAGCCAGTGTCTGCATAGGTTTTCTTCCACATTTTTTCCATTGCCTCTGGGTCCAAGTAGGTTCCAGAGACACTTAAACACAGAATTCAGCAAAAAATGTTTTCCTAAATTAATTGAGTTGTTAGTATTTTATTACAAGATGAATAGGACTCTTCAACTTTATAGAAAAGCTGTCAGTCACCAGGTTCATACAGACATGATTAAGATTACAACTGGGCCAGGTACTCAGGTGGTATTAATCACTGTATAACCCGTGAGGTATGCCAGCATTCAACACTGAAGGACCTGGCCACTGTTTTCATCTGAATTTTGAGTTTTAGAATATAGCAAAGCTTTAAGCAATGCTAGGGGTTTCCTTAATGGCACTCAGATGATTCACAGAGGAGCATATAATGATAGTTTAGATGTTATAGATAAATGAAATACTATCCCTTAGAAAAGGCTTGTTGACACACATGCATTATAATAAATTAGTCTGCCACCAAGCTGTCAAAGAACAAATGAAGCCCAGGTTTATATAGTCCTAAAAAGTTGAAGTGTTGTGCAGCATAGTCACAGTTTGCTGGATTTTTCTGAAGTAGTTGGTTTCCATAGTCCAGTCTCCAGTGACAGATAAGAGGTCAAGCCCAGGTCCTCCAAAGAACTTAAGTGTCTCAGGATTCATTATTGTTTTGTCTGACTTTTATGTGCCTGGCCCCTATAGTATCAATGGTGTTGAGTTCATAGGATCATAGGAAAGTAGGCCTGGAAGGAACCTCACAAGGTCATCTAGTCCAGCCCCCTGCTAAAGACAGTGTCATCCCTGACTAAACCATCCCAGCTAGGTCCTGACCTCTCTACTAGACATGGGAAAGGGAGGTGCCTCAGGATGGGTTCCACACTGAGTAACAAGCCACCCAGGGTAGGCATAGGAGATATAGAAGTTAAGTCTGTCTTACACCCTCCCTGTCTCCAAAGCTAGCTATCTCTGCTGTTCTGAAACTTCAAGAAATGAGAGAGACTCCCTATGCCTGAAGAAGGGTGACTGCACCTAAAAGCTTGCCAAGAACTTTTTTCCAACTACTCAGTTGGTCTAATAGAAGATATAACATCTACTCCAAAAACCTTGCCCGCCCATGTCCTTAGACCAACATGGCTACAACCAAAAGCCCATTTATATTAAATAGTCATTGGATGAAAATCTGGAATAGTCCAGAGATGGAAAACCCAGATCTTTCCCCACATAAGCACCTGAACCAAGGTCCTGTTCTATGGTAGCACTCCCACAGGATACTACAATATTGAATGAAAGCTGCAATAAACCCTTTTTTTTTAGTTTCTTGTAAATTTTGAAAGCTTATGCATATGGATTTGAAATGGCTGCTGCCTAGAGCTGGTCAAAAATGCTTTCAAAATTTTGTTGATTTGAAGTGATTTTTTTACAAAAAGAAAAAGAAAAATTGATGAAAAGGAAGAACACTTTGATTGTCGTGGGAAAAAATAATTTCCTGTTACACTTTTCTTTTCCTATCCTGACAATGCTATTGCAAACTAGGCTTTCTGCCCAATGTAAGACATAATACCAATCCAGTTTTTCCTATTTATTTGTGAATTTAGTATGCATATCCAGTTAAATAAAGGGAGGAGGAAAATGGGATACAGCCCAAAAGGGCAAGGTGAACAGAAAACATTCACCACTCCCTGTTGAATCATTCATGAAGTGAGACAGGAGGAATCCACAGTTTGATGCCTGACATTCCCCAATGTATAAAACACGGGGAAAAGAGAGACCTGAAAGAATTTTGGCCACATTTACATTCATACACTATGAGTTTTACTTATGTCCTCATAAATAAGTTATCTTTAACTGCAACCAAAAAAGGATCTTGTACAGTTTAGTACCACTTTATGGCTGACATTGATTTAAAACACTCCATAAGGGGCACAGTACTACAGGATCAATTAAAAGTAAATGCAGTCATGAAAGTTACATGAAGTACTGTCTGACAGGGCCTTTCAGACAACATTCTTCATATGGTTATTTGCTGCTTGAACTTTTTTTTCCCCTAAAAAAAGTATAAAATAGCTATATATTTAGTTTATTTGATACTAATTAATGGGCTTATGAGGGGAAAGAAAAACTCCAAAAGTATAGTCTGACTCCCTGCCAAAGTCCAGATAAAAATCTGCAACAGTTTAAAGAGGCTTTTAACTCACCATTAGTCAGTAAAAACACAGAGTCAACTATCTTTCAAAACAGCCACCAAGCAGGTACTATGGATGGAGGGATTCACCCAAAAAGAGCCATAAAGTCATTGGAGTTAATTACTAATTCATTCTTTTCCTACTTAAAACAAATCTAGCTCTGTTTAGCGCTTTCTATTTCCAACCTGAAATTTAAAAACAGAGGTAAACTTGAAGTAATAACTTTGGGACTCAGTGGTACCTAGCTTTTTTATGCACTAGAAGAGATGGGGGGAAGGGTATAAGCAATCTTCTGTGTCCACGTTACAGGCAGGATTATAGACTTTGTGACTGCAGGAGTTGCTTTATCCCTTCTCCCTCGCAAGACACAAAAGGAGACACATGAGAGGCAGGACTATAATTCCAGTCAGCTCCCTGCACCTTCAGATGAGCTGTCCAGCTGCATAGCATGAAGTACATTGTACTCCACAAAATGGTAGTAGCAGGTGCACAGCATCTACACTGTTAGGAAGCATGGCTTATCCTTATGTACTATATCTAAATCACATGTTTGGGCCCTTAGTGGAGTTTACAGCATCCTGAAAAAGGGTAGAAACAAGGCATCCAGAGTTAGTTCTTTAAGCAACACTAACTTCACACTTTTCCCGACTGAAAGGAGAAAACCCGAACAGGGAAGTTTTATATTGATAAAAGGGGTAATAGACCAACATTAGTTATAAATGAAAACTGTAGTGTGATTTAAATTGCTCTCACTTAAATCTCCTGTTTCCCACAATAACTTGGAAGAAAGAAACTTCATGAAACAACCAGCACTGACAGAGTTTGAACCATATGACTTAATAGGGCTCTGTAATTTGAATTTCTTGATGTCTAAGTAAGCTGGAATTAAATAACACAAGCGTGTGTAGTATTTTCACTTTCTGAAACTAACCTTTTGCAGGAGTATTATGTCTCAGAGATTTCAAACATGGCCCTCGTGCCAATGGACAATACCTGTTTATACCCATATCCACTGTCCTGTTTGCTCCTTGAAAAAAACTAGCAAGATAGTGAGGAATGTTTCGTATCTGATAGTGTTGTATTCCTATAGTCAAAGCTGCTGGTGTATTTTCATGTTCTTTCAATCCACTCTGAACACTTAAAAAAATAAGCCATTTTAATGCTATCTATTTCATTTTAAATTGTATTAGTTACAAAAATCTCCTGCTCTCCAGCACTCTCAATGGCAAAAAACAAAGAATGTCTGAATTTTAGAAATGTCATTGCTAAGCCCTTCTTGATTGCCAAAAACATCATTTATTGTGTGTTCGCCCACCCTGCAATGATCTGCCAACATTTTATTGACTTTCAGTTAGAACTGGTTATACCAATTTCCTGAAAAATAAGCGACTCATGAGATGGCAGTTTGTTGGCAAGTAATTTATTTGCATGGTGAAATAGGGCATTTCATTTCATTTAAATATTGCACAGGCTCATGAAGGGTCATTGTTTACTGACTACCTAGTATAAGAAATCATAATTTATATTATAGACCTCAATTTGGCAATGTGATCCATCTGTAGGGTTAGGTAGGTCTATGTAGAGTCTTTAGTGGGACTTGGCACATGCAGAAAAACAGCTATAGATTGAATGTATTTTATCATATTTATATATTAAATGCTGTTCACTTCATCACCTAATACAAATCACCATGTAGCTCTCAAGAAAATAGTTCATTTCATTCTCTAGTCAACATGGTACTGTTGGTTACACAATTACAGTATGTATAGCCTTATGTAAATTACCAGATAATAATATACAAGAATATGCAAATCATTAGCCTGTCATAACGTGGTACAATATGAGCTAGGAAAATACTGTGTATTTATGTTTCCCTACAGGTAACACAAGTACTTACGCATTATTTGTACACTGCAAACTGAAATAAAAGAAAATGTACATTTTCTTACATTTTCATTCTAGCTGTTATGTTGGATGATATTGCACTTGACTGGACTTGCATTAATGACACTACACAAGGGATATGTCTACATATGCCACTTTACTGTGCAGTAGAGCAAATTACTATACAGTAAGTATCAGCATCCACATGTGCAGACACTTACTGCATAGAAAATCACTCTACTTGGGAGTAAATTTTCTATGTGCAAATACAAAGAGCAAATTAATTCCCGAGTAGTTACTGCACAGTAGTGCATGTATAGACATAGCTCCTGGTCACCCCCACCACCAGGGGGCCGCCCTTAGCCTAGCCCCAGGGCCATAGGGCTGGCAGCTTCTCTAGCCCCAGAGCTGGGGTGGCTCTTTCCCTGCCCCAGGGCTGGGGTGGCTCTTTGCCTGCCCTAGACCCTGGCCCTTAAAAGCCTGTGGGGACACCAGGGCCCCGGCCCACCTGCAGCCAGCCTCTGGCTACTGCATTTAACATCAGAGGCCCGAGGCCAGCCACAGCATTCTGCCCAGGCCCCTGTACTTCTCCCTGGCATTGCCTTGGCACACATCTGCCAGAGCTGTGCTGCATTGCACTGAGTGCTGCACCCAGCCTCCAGCCACCAGGTCCCACTCCAGTTGGTCCCTGGCCAGACACAGCCACCTGCCCAACCCTGCTGCTGGTCCCAGGCACAGCAGCGCCACATGCCTGCCTGTTCCATGCCGTACCCCAGAGGAGTAGGTGCTCTAGAGCGTGCATTTATGAGGGGCTGCCAGCACACATGTGGGAGTGTAGGCATGACTGCCAGCATGCCGGTGTCACATAAAGGTCAAGGCCTTGCGGGCACAGTGGGTCACAACCGCTGGTTGGGGACTGCCTACAAGTCTATGCCCTTTATGTGGCACCTGGACCAGATCCTTGTACCCCAAGATCCTGGCCACAGCCATGCTGTGTACTCAAGCACAGGCAGCCTGCCCAAGCCTCCACTGCAGCCTGGCTCATACAGCAACACAATACTGGAGGAGGGCTCCTCAGGCCACCAGGAGCACATCCCACCATGTTCTCCACTCCTCGCCTCATCTAACAGCTCTGGGAGCCCAGGCCAGCACCTGCCCTGCTAGCTCTGGGGGTGCAGCCCTGCCCAGGAAGCCAGGCTGGCCATACACTACTGGCCCTCAGCAGCTGCAGCTCCTTCCCAGAGAGGGACTCTGCCCAGACAGCTGGACATCATGCCTTTGCACCCCAGCACACTGCCAGGAACTGAACATCCTTGCTGCCAGTGGGGAGCAACTCAGGCCACTGGGCACACCTGCCATGCCCACCTGGTAAGGCCGGCACTGGGGGAGGACCCTCCAAAAACCTGCCCTTGCCCCCGCTCCTCCCTGCCTGGCCTACTCATGCTCCTCTTGGCCTCTGAACTCCTCCTCTCTATGCAGGGAGGCAGGAGACAGCAAAAAACTTTATTAAGCATCCTGTGGCCCCTCAACTAGGCAGGCACAGGCCTGTCACATGTCAAGGAATGCACTGATGTCAGCAGTTATTGTCCTTGGCTGTGGGGTAGGGATGTGTAGTGCAGCCATGGGTAGCCCTTCAGGCAGCAACAGAGATTGCAGGGAAGTGCAAGCTTGCCCTCTGTACTTTTGAAGCTTCAGGTCCCATACCAGGTTTGCAGGTGTGCCTGGGGCACCATGGTGATCAGCAGCAGCATGGCACAGTGGGTTGGGCAGCTCTTGATCCACACAAACATCTCCTTGCAGAGCACCTGGAATACTCTCAGCAGGGACACACTCAGGGTGCAGCACCAGCATGGGGGATCTGGCCCCAGGGCACCTCTCCAGAAAGGCCCCCTGGGAGGAAAGTGGGTGCACCACCAGTCATCAGGGAGCCACAGTCATCTGGGAGCCCCACTTCTCTCCAAATCTGGGCACTGTGGGCTTGGCAGCAGCACAGGAGACAGGGTGGCCTGCAAGAGGAGAAGGGGGGAGTGCCTCTACAGCCAGGCTTGTCCCAGCCTAGGAATGGGGTACGAGAGGCAGGTTGCCTACAACCAGTGCCCAGTGACCTACCTGCCCCTGCAGAGCGAGTGGGGATGGAGGACTTGGCTAACAGCCACCTGGGCCACAGCTTGCCTGTCTGATTAACTATGGTCCCTGGATACCCGTGCATGCACAATGCCCAATCTGAGGTCAGGCAGCGCACAGCTCCCTGGTATTGAGCATCTTATGAAATGTTGCAAACTCTCACAAAATATTGCTTTTTCTCCTGGCTCTGTAAGACCTGCAGCTGCACACAGGGGAAAGGCACCAGCTGGCAGCTGGGATGTGCCATCAGAGTCACAGCAAGCCTCTCCCAGGGCCCTTTGTATATGCTTGCTCCAGCAGTACAAGACCCAGGACCAGATCTGGCTGCCGAACCAGTTGGTCACCATGGCTGAGGAGTGCCTGGTGAACTCATGGGCCTGGTGGGAGGAGGACATCACCTGCATGTAGGAGAGGGATGCCTGTGAGGTGGTGAGAGACCAGTGTGTGGAGAAGAGGGACTGGAGGAGGGACCAGGCAGACCAGGAGCTCAGGGACTCTGGAAGAGAAGCACCTGGAGATCCAGGCCTGGCCCTAGTGGTTACCTTCATGCCACCTGCCGCTTTGCCCCTGGCCACAGCCCAGCCTGCCCCCTGGCAGCTGTCTACCATCCAGCAGCAGGCCCCCCACATTGGCCTCAGCTGATGTGCAGCAGTGTCTCCACTGGCCAGGTACCCTTGCCCAGCTCCCCCATGGGAGCTCCCCTTGCCCAGGGTTGGGTGATGGGAGCCCTACCCCACTCAACCCTGCTACCTGGGCCCAGCCCTGCTGCTTGTCCCAGCTCTGTGCAGCCCCAGAGTAAAAGTTGCCTGTGGCAGGGCCCTCCTGGCCCAGCCCACTGGCTGCAGGAGTTGAAGATAGATGTACCAACAGAGCAGCAGATGCCATTGCCCCTGGGCAAGACACCTGCTGGCCTCACCACAGCGTGTGTACCCATGGGGTGCTGGGTGCTCAACTGGAAGCTGGGGTGCTGGGTGCCTGTCCCCAGGCTCTGCCACCTAGGAACCTCTACCCCACTGACCCCCGCTCCAGGAGGGCACACAGAGCATGCACTGTAAATAGTCTGCACAGGGAAGAGAGTGCTTTATTGATGGTGGGTGGGGTGGGTGGTGGTGGGGCTCTGTGGAGAGAATGGGAATGGGGAAAGTTCTGTCAGGGAGGAGGGAAAGGGAAAGGGCTTTGTTGTGGGAGAAGGAGTCTGGAAGAGGTGGGGTCTGTGTTTATGGAGGGAAATAAAGTGCTTTCCTGAGAACTGCCCATAATGCGCAGTGCTGGGGGTGCATGTTGGGGCTGATGCCTGGAGTCGTCTATCCAAGTGGCCTCTGTGCAGCCACTAGTCCTGGCTGGCTGGACGGGCCCAGAGAAAGTGGGGCTGGAGGCCCAGGAGTGCATGGATGGCAGCAGTGGTGGCATCTAGGTGCATGTTGTCAGCACAACTTCACAGGGTCCGGGTGGCAGCAGCACAGTCACAGGGGGCATGGGATGGTGTGGTGATCTTGGTGGCTGCACCACATGGGGGACCGCCAGGACTGAGACTGACCTGGGCCAGGTGGTAGTTGCTGCAGTGGCTCAGCACAGTAATCAGGGTGGTACACAGGAGCCCAGGGCAGTGGACGTTGTTCCTGAGCTCTGAGGGTGAAGCAGCCGTGGCACAGTGGGCAGAAGCTCTAGCAACAGAGCCACAGCCTGCTGCCACTGCACTCTGCAGCCTATTGCTTGTTTATGCAAGTACTAAATAACTGCCCAGTAACGACTGTGCAGTCAGTGTCTCATATAGACATGGCTACTGTTGTGTCAATGACTCTTTCACACCAATTATCCTTTCAATCTAATTTCTGACATGGTCTTTCCAGCTGACGCAACCAGCTATCTGCAACATTTTATTTCAAAGGTCAAGAGTCTTTGTCTTGACCTTCTAGGAGGTCTGTGTTTCTGTTGTAAAGAGCAGGATTAAAAACATACATGACTTCAATACCTGAAGTCCAATAACCAGGTCTTCCAATCTTGCACTTTATGGGAGGCAGCTTCTTGCTTGTACTGGACAAATTCAGAACTGCCCATAGCTCGTTGTGTCCTACTGAATCAGAGGCCTTTTTGAAGTCAACAGAGTAGCTGAAAGACTATTGTTAACCTCTCCCCCTGTTGACCTCTCCATAATTGTCCATGATCAGCCAATGGTACAGGATTACTGCACCATCCCTCTACTCTTGGAGAAACTGGCCTGCTCTTTGAGTAGGTGGTGCTGTTCTTTTTGCACTCTGACTCTCTTGAGGATGGCTGTTATTTATTATGACTCTTGCTTTGGCAGGAGTCTAACCTTGCTTGTTTAGGAACCCAAACCATTGTTTGGCAAAACTTTTGGTAAAACACTGTGCATTTTGCTTGCCTGAAGACTATACTCTACGTTGCTTGGGAGAGGGATAAAAATGGATGGTGTTTATATGTATAGATACAAATATTTTTGGTAGAAATTCATTCAGAGGAAAATCAGGTCAAGAGATTTTAACTGTAAGAAACACCAGCGTCAACTAGAGTTTCTAATTCATTGCATAAAGCTGAACTCAAACAAATAAAAATAGACTGATAAATGATAGCTAAAACGTAAGTTGAACTTCAACATTTTACCTGGTTCTTGATGCTCATTGCACTGACTACAGTTAGTTCCTTTACTAATAGTATAGTTTATCAGTTTAAAGCTGATTTTCATTAATAGGGGCAAAATCATGAAAGGAACATCATGTCTAACTTGCATGACATTGGCATTCATCATGCATTATTTTTCATTTAAATTCTGATTCACTGCATACAGCTGAAGGAAAATCCTACACTGTGTGCCTTACATCCCATCTCTTTCTCTATGGATGTAGGAGGGCACTGAAGTCACTCAACAGAATTATGTTCAGCGCCCAAGTGTCTTTTGTTGTAGTCATGATTCTTTTTCAAGCAGCTGATTGAATAGTGTCTTCTGTTTATTGGATCAGTGCTATCCCATCACTGTGATCAAAACAACAGGCATGTCATATCATCTCTGTGACTCCCAGTAGGTGCATCATTCCAGTTTGCATGTTACAAAGCAGCATCTTATTTTCATAGTCACAGCTGAACAAACAACTCCCCATAGCTTTATGGGAACCACATATAATCATGGAACTTCCTCAAATCTCTTTCACCTTTAATCTCATTCTGTGATATGATTTGCATTTTAGAGAACTCCTTCTCACCTATAACTCAGTGGAAAAATCTTTACAGAGGATCCACACCCTGCCCCACAAACTTTGTGGGATACAGAATCTTAAGCTGTGTTTTATAACAGTTTAGCATGATGGAGCTATGGTCTCAGTTGGAACCTTTAAATACTAAAGCAGTACAAATATTAGAAATAATAATATTAAGGGCTATTTTTTTCAAAGGTCTGCACAAAAGCAAGAGAAGGTACCAAGTTACTTGAACAGGTGTGGGAAAAACGCACACCATTAGTTGCTTTAAGAAACCTTTCAGGACCCTTCACTCTCAAGTGTCCTGACTTGTGCCCCATAGGACATTGTTTTCTGGCAAATATCCTTCTTCAGCATAGAAACTTAATCATGAGTTGCTGGTTCTAAGAGCAGACCCCCAAAAACAAGGAGCCCCAAGAAGCAACCTGATTTGCTTGCCCCTTGGTAATACTTACATAACACTCAATTCATCTGCAGTTCAACAAAGTGCAAAGTGCTGCACCTGGGCAAAAAGAACCACGAACACAGTTACAGGCTGCGGGATGCCCTTCTCAGCAGCACAGCAGCAGAAAGGGATCTTGGAGTCATAGTTGACTCCAAGATGAACGTGAGTCAACAGTGTGACAAGTGATCAACAAGGCTAACCACACTTTATCATCCAGTAGCAGATGCATGATGAACAGGTCCAGGGAGGTGGTACTTCCCTTCTATGCAGCATTGGTCAGACTGCAGTTGGAGTACTGCATCCAGCTTTGGAAGCCACACTTCAAGAGAGATGCAGAGAATCTAGAGAGGCTTCAGAGGAGGACCACTTGTATGATCAGAGGCCTGCAGGCAAGGCCCTATGAGCAGAGACTGAAGGACCTGGATTTCTTCAGCCTTCACAAGAGAAGGCTGAGATGTGATTTTGTGGCTGCCTATAACTTCATCAGGGGAGGAGGGCAGCAGGGAATAGGAGATCTAGCTGGGGTTTTCTGACCCCAGTGCTCTTTCCTGCAGGGCAGGGAGTTGGACTCAATGACCTACTGAGGTCCCTTCTGCCCCTAATATCTATGAATCTAAAAACATTACAAATATGAAAATAATTCATTTGTTATGCAAATCATAACTTTTTATGCATTAGCAGCCTGTTTGCATGTGTAGTGACATAATTTTGCAGGCATGATTCATCTGGAAGTATATGTACATCTAAGTGAATGTAGTCAAAAGCAAAATAGTTCCAAATGGATTTCTCCCTTGCATGGTTATTAAGGTGAGAGGAGAAAAATTCTCCTTAATGGATGCATCTACACATGACACTGTCACCATAGTGACATGCTACAGCGATGTAGCATCCACAGGTGTCTACACGTGACCAGCAGCTTCTTAGCCATAGTGGCATGCTCCCCCTCATTCTAGTGCACTACTACAGCAAAGTAACTGATAAAAATAACTGTGCACTGCACATATGGTGCAGTACAGGCAGTTACTGTGCCATGCTTTAGTATTTCCAAAAGGCACAGTAATAACATCACCTTAGGGCAATGTGTAGATGTGCTCAAGGATACCAAAAAAAAAAACCCTCCAAAAAAACCAAAATACCAAAAAATGTGTAAACTGTGCCACATGTTTAACATTTATTTCTATTCACTGCATTTTTTAAGAAAACCTGTGCAAAATTACAGTGAGTGCATAATGTTCAATGACTGAATTATCAAAGTTTCTGGAAACTAAATAAAGTCGCAATGGTCTTTCATTTGCAATACTGAAGTTTCAAACAACCAGCTGAATTAGTGACCAGATTATATGCAGAATGATGTAGCTGTAGTGACCTTCTACACCAGAAGCAGCTCCAGCATTCAGGGACTGAAAAAGAAGTGGCTCATCTTATCATTAAAATCCAGCTTGCTTGTAAAATGCCCAAGCATGTGCAGTAACACCAATAGCAAGGGCAATGAAGATACATTCTCACATACATCAGAAAAAATAGAACTTGAAGCATGAGCACACTACACAGAGCACATTCTTCTACACTACAAATTCTTCTGCAATGAAAATTCTCTTCTCCTAGCTCTCATATATCAAGGAAAGCTGTTTCTGTGTTGCCAAATACCTTATAAACTGTCCAGTAAGCATTGTGGCCTCTGCAGTTCCCCTACAAGCATCCATTTGGTGACAAACACACATTGGGTGCATCTACATGAGATGCTTTGCTGTGCATTAGACTAATTTACTGCACAATAAAGCATCACCATTTATACATGAGCAGCAATTACTGGACAATAAACTAATCTAATGTGCCATTTTCTAGTACCTGTAGATACAAATCCTAGAAATCAGTACTGTACATTAAATGAATGCACTAAAGCACACATGTGCTCCCAGTCAGTCTAAGCAGCTGGGGGCCACAGGGGCTAGGAAGAGCTGTCCCAGTTCAGCAGGATGCTGCCTGCCAGCCACATGGAGATTGGGATCTGTGCCAGTCTCCACAGGGCAGGGAAAGCTATCTTGGCAGCCAGGCAGCTGCCTCCCAGCCATGTGGAGACTGGGACCCATTTGCTCCCAACAGGCACGCATTCAGATGCATGCTGGGGCACAGTTTAATGTTCTGCACAGAAAATTCAGGCACAGTAATTGCACTTGTAGATGCACTGATGCAGGTACAACTTAATGGCGCCTTTGGCAGTTATTAACATGAGTAATTCCAATGAAGTCTCCATGACTTCATTGGGATTACTTATATAAAAGTGAAGGGGCAATAAAGGCTCCATATTCTACCCTGATGGAAGAACAGGGTTGGTTTTAGTAAATACCCAGTTGGCTGATCACTAATCTGATGCTAAATGCTGTCTTTGACAGGCAGTTATAGCCCCCATACCTTTTCTGGCATGTAAAAGAACTACAAGATAAAAACATGTGCCTGTTGTGTGATTATATTGTCTAGAGGGTATCAACCATCTAAAGAGAATACAAAGACCTGAGTGCAAAATATCACATTAATCAAAAATAGAAAACTTCAATTAAATGAAGGGGGTCATTATCTGTCCCCATTGCTACACTTCTTGCTCATGAGGAGGGCAGGATTGTAGCTCATCAGAACAGGCAATTTATTGTTTTTGAAAAATATTTAAATTCACATAAAATACCACATTACATGTACTATATGATTCAGTGGTGACTATAATGGGGAAAAATATGTGTTTGCATCCTTTTGCCTATTCATAGAATAGAAAGAAAGGTTGGTAATAAGGGGGATATTTTAGTTTGTTTTTAAGAGATTCGTTTCATGAATATGAAATACTTACTTCTCTGGTTTTGCCGGATGATCCCTTTATCCCTAGGGTTTATGAAGATTTCCTCTCAGTTGTGGTATTGCCAACTCCAGACATTCAAAAGTTTTAATTCAGTCCCACAGAAGTCACAAGATGGGTTAAAAACATTAGAGGGGTCTTTTAGGGAAATGTGTGGGGTCCTTTTAATTTACATTTTGGGTTTGAGACATTATCATATGTGGGGGAAATATTTTCATACTTTTCTCCTCAGCAAGAAAGTTTAAAAGTTGCTTCTTAAAAAAAGAATATCATTAATTTTCTCAAGTATTCACATGACTCCAAGATACAAGATTTTAAGAAAAACTCTGACTATCATAGGCCTTGAACTAGAATTGCAAGAGCTGGCCAAGCTACAAATGTTTGTGAGAACTTTGATCTAAAAGCTAAAAAAAAGCCTGAAAGATTGAAATGATATTGTCAAAACAAATTGAATCTCTTTCCTCTGAACTACTCATGTTTCAGATACTTTAGTGCAGTGGTTTTCAACCTTTTTGCATTTGCAGACCCCTAAAACATTTTGAATGAAGGTATGGACCCCTTTGAATTGTAAGTGTGGGTATTCACATACTTTTAATTAATCATAGTCATCTTTCATGGACCCCTTAGACATAGTCTGCAGACCCCCATGGGCTGAAGACCACTGCTATAGTACCATAGCAAACCTCCAGCAAAAACCAGGAGTCAAGGTCTAATCTCTCTAAGGTTAAATAAATAGATAGATGCATGCTAAATTACAAGATAGGAGACAGATGTAATCAAATAATTACTCTGATTTTGACAAGGAAATTGAACAAATCAAAACACATGCAATTAATACAGAGGTGTGAGACCTTTAACACAATTTAAAAGACATAGCTTATTAGAAACTGAAGCAACTGTTGTTGGCCAGAACAAGCTAGAGTGATTAAAAAATGTCACGTCATCCATGTTCATGTCATAGAAAGTGGAAATGTGTTATGATGTCATTATGAATATCTGCTAAATGTAACTGAGGATATAGCAGAGGGAACAACTAGGATGGAGGCACGTAGGGAGTGCAGGTACACCAAAACACCGGAAACATTAGATAGAGTGTAGGGCAATGTGAAAAAGACTGAGGAAACTGTTAAATATGGACACACCTGTTGGTTGATATATCCAACAATTATTGACTGAAATCTTTTAATGCTGCTGTTACAGCATAAACAATGTTGTATCAAATCATTGTATTTGTTACTATTTGTCTAGTGAGGGATTTCAGGAAAAAACGCACAAAAAGGAGGAAAGGCATGTTGAAGGGAGCTAAGCTTCAGTGGGATATTGAAAGTTTCCACATATCCTTCAGGGAACAGTGAGTGCAGCACTGTACCACTTGTTAATTCAAGTGCAGGTATCTCAAAAAGGGGGCAAAGCACTTGATTATAGAGCGAAACATAGAAAAAATATGGAGAGAATTGAAAATGGAAAGAAAAAGGGGCAGTATCAGAGGAGACAGACATTCAATTACTCTTTTATCATTTTAAAATGATACAAAACAGTTCTGATTTGACTGTGTTTACCTTCAGATCAAATTTTAAAGCAAACAAAGCCAAATATTCCTGGACTTTCATAGGATTACTCCTGGGTTTAAGTGCTCTAGACTTAGAGCATCATTTGTGAATATTTTAAATAAAATTTGAACATTTCACAAATAGGAGAAGAAATGAAATTCAAATGCACTATTCATTTGAATTATTTACTCAGATCAGGTTCTGTTACATGATGTAGTTATTCCCTAAGACGTCTCAGATTGCTTAGAAGACTTAAATTCTGGTGGCATTCTGCTGAGGTTCTGACCTGTTCGGTTATACAAGGGTTAAATTTGGTCCCTTTTAAGACTTAGGACTTAGTTTATAAACTAAGATATAGGTACCAGTAAGAAAGAACACTGGAAATTAGAGAGTATATTCAAACTTGTATACATTGGACATAGTGCGTTCTATCCCACACGCTAAAAACCATGTATATTTCTTTAAATGTAGTGATGAAAATCTTTTTTGCAGTACAAATTGATTCCAAACAGAACCTTGTCAAAGAAATACTGAAGGGTTTACTAAATATTGGGTCTCACAGCAGTACTTTTTGTTTCACTGCTGTCTCTTTACTTAACTTTGAGTTCTGCATCTGTTAGATGAAAACCAGAAGGATGTTGGTTTAATCACTGATTGTAAACCTGACATCGTATACTTTCAGCAATATTATTAGCTAGGTTTAAGGAAAGGAGACACTAAGGGACAAATATAGATGTATGAATTGACTTCAGTGACAGTTTCCAAACCATATTTTAGGGCAGAATTTAGGTTGGAAATTTGAAATTCTTGTTTGAAAGTAATATATGTATGTCATACCTTGCATTTGTTGGCATTCTCTGGGCTCAGTTAAACCAATGTAATAATGCCATATAAAGAAATTGAGTTGTTCAGGTATACACTAGCCTAATTATTGCAGAATTAGGTGAATTGGAAAAATTTAATTGGGGCACTAGGGGTCTTTCGGAGCTGGCGTAAGCGTCCTTCTCAGTAAATGATACAGTGCATTCAGGATATTGACTATGTTTCCAGACATTTTGCTTAAAATATTCAAAATTAATTAGAAGGCATTTTTTATTATTATTCAGGGCCATGATGCACTTTCTTCCAGTAGGAGGGAAACAAAACTGGAATGTGATTGATATCCTTCTGACTCATCACTCTTTGTGACTGACTCAAAAAGCTGTGAAAATAAGAAAAAATGACAGTAGAATACAGAAGGGTATGTCTCGCTTTTTTGTTTTCAGCACAGAAACATGCTTGGGAAAATCTAAAGATACAGGCTTTGATTCTCCTCTTAATTACACCACTGTAAAACATAAGTAACTCTGGTGCTGTCTTTCAGTTCATTTGCAATGAGCTAGTAAAATTAAGCAGTTAATTCAGCTAAGTAACATTACAGTACCTCCTAGCTTTCCCCAAATAGAATAGGATCTCATATTGTGTATGCAGTGCTACTTTCTGTTTACCTCAACAGAGAGTTTTAGCTAGTGAGCATAAGACTGACCCAACCAGTTTCCAGTCTTCTAACCTCATCTGCTTAATATGATGCTCAAATCCTGCACTTGGACAAGAAAATCATCACATCGCAAATGGTCCAGGTATTACAAGTCTCTGTACATAGCTTTTGAGTACTCTGTTCAGGAATTCAAATGTGAAAATGGTCTCCTCATGTTTTTTAAACCTGCTGTCAGTCAAATTGATCCATGGTGTAAATTTCCTAAGGATGGTGGGTTTGCACCATGGATGAATGCAGTTTTCTCTCTTGAAAACTGGTTGAAAGAAAATGAATGGTTTTTTGTATGTGGGGCTCTAACCTGTTCCCACTGAAGTCTATGGAAAAATCTTGACTGCTTTATTGGGAGCATAATCGGGTGGTTATCATGGTCTGACTCCTCAATCTGCTGGTGCAGAGCTGTTCAATAGAAAAAATGTGATTTCTCTTTTGGTGTTTCCTGATTCTTTTGTTTTTTCTTTCTTTCACTCTCTCTCTGTCTTTTTTTTTTTTTTTTTTTCCAAGTTAACTTTAAGGGGAAAAAATTATAAAAGGGCTACATGGTTGGCTTTTCATTATTTAATTTACACTTTA